>NW_003852405.1:17910288-18002628 GCF_000181295.1 Otolemur garnettii
GTTCCAGTTGAAACGGTGTCCTCAGTTTAGAGTTGACAAATAGTGCTGCATGAAGCTTGGAAACTGGGAGGTTACCTTGACAGACAAGGAGCACAATTATCACAATATGATGAAAGAGCTTCCATGAGTATGTATTGCACCGTTAATTACTGTCCTTTTTCTACAGGCTTCTAATGTGAGGAAAAACACGGAATGACAAGTGTGGGAAAGAGCAAGCACTAAATTACTGTCAGAAAAATAAACGGAGTAGCACAGTGGTGCTCAGTGATTTACGGGGGCAATTAGTCACCACCCCACGGCGCTGCTGAGGACAGCACGGCAGCAGACACATCAGGCCCACGAGGAAGAAGAGGCTTTACGCTACTCTCCAGACAACTTTTCAAACAACAAGAGAGGATATTTGAGCACATTAGGTTCCATGTCGTCAGTCTGGGTGCCTGCCCTTCACATTATTCACCAACTTAATACACAGACGCATTTTTAGCACAAGATGTTCTCTCTATGTTAAAAAGCCTCCAGCTGCAACTTTTCTCTCTCCCACTGTCCAAAGTGGGTTTCCCCCCATCCCTTAAAAAACAAAACAACAAAAATGCTCTCTTCTCTCCCAAACTGTCCCCCTGGTGTGTGCCTTGGGGCTGTCTCATCGCTTCTTGCTTCTTGCCACCATGTTCTGTATTTGTTTAGGGCCCCTGGCTGCTAAGGAATTTGGTCTGCAGCTCCTCTGGAAAAGTTTGGTGAGCTGGCACAGAAGGTGAGGAACAAGGCCAGAACACAGGATAAATAAAAAGATACAGAAATCTCTGGTATTTATGAATACGTTCTTTAACATACAATGTGTAGTGTCTATGTATATGTAACAGCAAAATAAACTTGCTAAGTTAATTGTTGTGCATTCTTTAATAGGTATCCATCATCAGGAAAAACCTAGAAAGGAAGGTCAGGAAAGAAAAAGCTTTATTGTCCCAAGAATGTACAGGGGCAATATCAAGACTGCTCAGGTAAACAAAGGAAGCTTCATCAGTAATTTAGCAGCCTTATGTGTGTCACCTAAGAATGATGTCAGCCTGTTTCTGAAGCACTTTACATGTTACAGAGGACATTTATAAACCAATCGCATTTGATCTTGCCCTGGCTTTAGTCAAGAACACCTATTCAATTAGAAATGTGCGTACGTGTGCAGCTGGAGAATGTGTTCCAACATGTGCTGCCTTTGGCCTATAAGCTGGAGTCCTAAAGAGGAAGGCCATGATGATGAACTTGGGACCAGCATGGTGTTACCATTCAACCAGGCACTTAATTTCTGATAAAGAGGGTCACAACTGGGAATAACTTCAGATTTTACTGGTTACTCTTTTCCACGTTATTAGGCTTTTAAAAAATTTTTATAAGTGTATACTGTTTAAAACAAATAACGAGTGCTAGGATTTGATGCAGAATTGCTACTAGAAACTATAACCACGCACTGGTTTTCAGCTACCCTGTAACAAGGAAAGCAGCCCAACCAGGAAAAGAGGCCGGTGTGTTTCTCTTCCACACTGAAGGCTTGTGGAATTGTTCCTATTTTATTGTGCTACCAGGAGTGGTATAACTTGGAAATTTAACCAGAAATATTTTCTACCAGTGAACAAAGCCCATTTAAAGTGCTTTGTGCATTGTTCAGTTTTCGCTCTTCCTCCCACCCCCCAAGTCACATAGTTTTTGATAGAGGGATACACTGGGAGACTACCCATGCATTTAAAGAATGAAAATTAAGGTATAAAAATTCTGCATTTCTGATTAATTTGATGCTCACACTTTTCTTGATTTAAATAGAGCATTCTAAAAATACTAGCCCTATGGGGAGCAAATTTTTATATACATGTTATTCTTGTTTCAAAGGTATGCGCTAGTGAAGAATGAAAATGACCTTAGCTATTATGCTTATTTATTGATAGAAATAATAGCCACTTATATCTGGATTCAAATCTCTTCCCTAGTAATCATGTAACTCCCATATATTTCAAAGAGGGGACTTGGGTGGAACGAAAACAGGAGGCTAGAGCTTCCTACAGGCCTCTGTGTTTGTGTTCGTACAGAATATTTATGCAACATTCTGACTTGGCCATAATCTATAATTCCTGGCTATTCTTTCAGTTGCAGCTATAATTTTGAGATTAATGGTTATAATTTTGGCAAGGCACACATGAAAAGTTGTATGCTTGTGCTTGAAAGGAGGATCATTAAATATTCATTATTACCGCTCAAATTAGTTGTCATGCTCTATATAACAGTTACCCGTTATCATTTCACTAGTTTAGATTCAGCAATAAGTGAACAGCAATATATAGCTCATAGCACTAGAGGAATTTGTTTGTTGGGGAACAGAAAGAAATGATTTTAAAACTCACTTGACATATTTATGTTGACAAATTATTTAAAGAAATTACTGTGTTGTCAATAAACATGTTTGTGTGTTGGAATAGGACCGTGGCTCCATTTGCTTCTAGCTGTTTAATTACTGTGTGATTGTGAAATTACTGCTTCAAATAGTTTTGAGGAAAAAATTAAAAATATAAAGGTTGAAACGTCTTTGGAAAACATCTAGCCTTGGCATGAAAAAACACTTTTCATCTTTGTAAGCAGGCATTGAAATCTTGCTTTTTCAGTGAAGCTAGACTGTAGCTAGCTAACTCATTTGTTAGTTTTCTCCATCTGGTAACAAATCTATCCTTAAGAGAAAGAAAAAAAAAGCCAAAAGTAAAACCTGAGCTAGATTTTTCTAAATGTTGTGAATAAACATATATAGAGGTCAAATCTGGTTAACCCATTTTGGGAAGATATGGGGTGAAAATAAATGAATACAAATATATTTTAGTGTAAAAACATTTTACTTTTTTCTTTCACATTCCTTGGTGTGCCAGTTGAGTCATGTGAAGATATCAGGACAGCCACGTGTTTTTTTTTCTATCACATATATGAATCATTCCATACTCCTCAGTAATTTTAAATTGGTTCTTTTCCCGTAGAAAATAATCATAAATTTGATTCTGATCTCATCTAACTTTAGAGCTTTCTATCTTAAAGAGTCAAATTGTAGCTGATGAACACATTTTGCATTTTTCCATGTTGCATCTGGACTCTTCATAACGATGGTTTATTTTTTCTGCACAGAGGAGAGGAGAAATATATAGGTCCATGAATCAATCTAGATAATGGGGAAGGCTGAATGTAATAAATAATACAGTAACAACCCTAAACTAATGAGCTGTTGCTAAGGTACATTTCATAGGCTCATCCTCTATATAAAAAGTCACTAATAACCCCTCGGTGTAATCAGATGATAAAGCTTTGCCATAAGGCAACACCTGTGCAATTAGAACTGCAGATTCTTTTGCACGTTTCATTAATTTCAGGATTTTGTAAAGGCACAATGACTACACTAATAATCTAGTCTACTTGACTCCATGTCTACCGGAAACAAAGTGTCTAATTAGATAAAGGTAATTAATTAGAGATAAATGGAGCTAATCAGGCTCAGTTAACACTAATTCTCTGAATTAAGACATTTTGGGACACCTACCATCCCGCTGACTTTGATATTTTGCATTAAGAATAGGTTCTGTAAGAGAAGACGCTGGCATTTGAGAATTGAGCAGTCTATGGATGGCACGCTTAGGCATCTAAAGCTAAAGGAGAGTTTTCTTTCATATTGTGCTATTTTACCACCTTTCTACTGCAGCTTAAAGAATTCACTTTGTAGTTATTCCAATCTGTGTTAGTCTCCATATAAATTTTAATAAACTTTGCTATCATTTTTATTATCTGTCTAGCCCACCCGTGGAAGAAAATCACAAGTTGCTCTATCTCTTGAATAAAGACTTAACTCCTTACATTAAGGAAATGTCAAGCCTCATCCTATATCCTAAAATTCTGATCCTTTAAAGAGAACAAACACCTAAAATTCTGATCCTTTAATTCCAATTCTTTAAAGAGAACAAACCTCTGCTTTTCAGCGTTGGACTGAAAATTCAATGATGTAGGGAAGGGGTACGAGCTTTGAAGTCTGAAGGCCTGAATTCAAATTCCTATTCTTTTTCTTACTAAATGAGTGATCTTAGAAAGTAGCTTTGCCTCTCCAAATTACCTTGATTATAAACTGGAAATAACATGGATTCATATGACACTAATAGTAACTTTACAGGATTGTTGTGAATGGTGAGTGAGGTGACTATATTTAAAGTTTGGGTTGTTATTACCTACTAGGCTGGATTGAACACATAATACCACATCTTGCCTGACTATCAAATTAAGTTTCAAAAATGATGCATTTTCACCTCAACCCCATGATCATCTGTGAGCTACATTTAAATGTGTAGAAAGAGAGAGATTGAGAATTTTCTCCCAAATAGTCAATCAGAAAAAAAAAATCTCCAAAATTCTTTGTGTGGAGGATGTGAGTTTATCTGCTTTGGTGTTCTACTTTAAAATCATTATCCCTCTCGGCAAGTTCTTAGACTACAAGGAATGGACAAATTGTCTCAGAATTGAACTGTGGGATCTAGCTTAATATGAAATGGATATTTGAATCTTTTTTGTATAATGTTTCTGAACTATGCCCCTTCCCCTTTCTGGTCTCTGTTATCTGGACCACTTAGACCACTCTCTTATTTGGTCCAACTTATCTGGACCACTCTTAGATTGCTCTAATCATTTCCTAACTAGTATCCCTTCTTTCATTTCTTTTTCCTTTGAGTGTCACCAAATTAATCTTCATAGAACACGTTGCTTATTCTCTCATCGAGATCATAAGAAGATTGATTCCTTGTTAATCTAAGACTCTATCATGCAAGCAGTCCATGATATTTATGATATTTATTCAGCCTTGCTATCCTTTTCCACACTTGTTTCTCTGTTTATGCTCTCGCCCAAGCCAAGAACATTTCTCTTCTTCTTCTTTTTTTTTTTTTTTGGCTGGGGCTAGGTTTGAACCCGCCACCTCTGGCATATGGGGCCAGCGCCCTACTCCTTTGAGCCACAGGCACTGCCCCATTTCTCTTCTTTAAAGACCTTAAATCCTGCCTTTCTCCTGATGCCTCACTTGACAACTCTGACCCACCAGGAGCCTTTACATTTGTGAAGGCCCACAGCAGCACCACACCTGTTAGCCTTGACTCCATCAGTGTGGAGTCAGTGATCCTGCTTCTCCAGTCTCAACACTGATGAAATGTCTGAGGTCAGGAACCATATTCGGTTCTCCTTGTGTGTTTTCCCTTGCTCACCATCCTTTTCATCATGTGGCCTTCCAGGGGACGTAATAAAACAACATGTGTGCAACTTATTTGTGAGCTGTGGCCTGGCCTGGTCCCTTGGGCAGTAGGATCTATGTGACTTTTGTAGTAACCTTGGGGCTTTTTGCCCACTGGGGCTGGGTTGAACCTTGGGAGAGCTTTTGTGTTTGGAGAGAAGATGACTTTTATGATAAGCCTGCTGTATGTCCCTGAGGCTTTGTATCTGGCATGTGTGGTAGTAGGCTTTTCTAACATGCAATGAAGGAATGCCAAGAAGTGATCATTGGTATTTCATGACAATCAGAATGTCTAGCAAGCAATGATACCACTTTCCAGCAAGTATTTCAGAAACAGCTGGGCAACCATGGGTCAATTAGCACTTATGAGAAGACTATGATAGGTAATGTTATGTCAGCTTGATTGGGATATGGGATGCCCAGATTAAACATTGTTTCTGGGGTGTTTCTGGATGAGATTAGCATTGGTATCCATGGGCTGAGTGAAGCAGATTGCCCTCCCCAGTGTAGGTGGCATCATCCAGTCCATCGAAGACCTGAATACAAGAGCAAAAAGGCCCAGGAAGGGAGAATTCACTCTGATTGGTTGGGCTATCAGTATTCTGCTGTTGACTGGGACTTACACCACCCTGAGCCCTCTGGTTCTCAGAACTATATCACCGTCTTTCGTGGGTCTCTAGCTTGCAGGCAGCAGGACATGGGATTTAGCCTTCATAATTATATGAGCCAATTCCTTATAAGAAATCTCATTTCTCTCTCTCTCTCTCTCTCTCTCTCTCTCTCTCTGTGTGTGTGTATGTGTATCCCATTTTATTCTGTTTCTCTGGAGAACCCTGACTAATACAGAGATCTTTAATACAGCTTCTTGGTGTAAGAGAGTTTCCATGGGAGTCCACACCAGAAAGTTGAAACTTGGGGAATAGATGTCCAGATTGGCTAATTTTGGTCATTGTAAAATATCCACAATTTTCTTCCTTCCTTGTATCTGTGTCTTCTGCCAACTCTGACTCTGGCCATGTGATTTGCTTTGGCCATTGAGACACAGTAGCAAACTTGTCATGGGCAGAGACTTGAAAAATGCTTGAATATCATCAAGCCTTGCTCTCTGGCTGCTCTTATTTTATTTTTAAATTTTTTACTTTTCACAAATTTAGCTCAGAATCAATCTTTAACTGCTCTTGAAACCCTGAGCCACCCTGTGCAGAAGCCTAGGCTAGTTTGCTGTATTATGATAGACATGTGGCCCAATGTCTCCCTTTCCCTACCTAGTAGTCACTCAAGTCCAAAGGTGGACCTACTCAGCCAGCTCACAGCTGATCACAGAAGCACCTTTGAGTGCAGATGAGCCATGTAGAATTGGACTTGTTATTGGATTAAACTTCACGTTTCTGGGTCATTTGATACATAGCAATAACTGATAATGCTGGTGTAGGTTATTTCACTGTTTAAACATAGTAGAAATCCAGAGAACACAAAATATTTGGTCTCCAATCTTGAAAAGATTAAACTGACATATGCCTCATGCTCCACTATTGGGACAGTAGTGCCATGGGAGTTATATGCTACTGCTCAAGGTCATTGCCAAGGTCTGATTTCTCCTAGGTCTGCCTCCTGAGGGTAAATATTATCACGTGGTGTACAGAGTTAGTCACTACTGCAGACACTGGCATGCTGGGAGCTTTTCCAAAAGTAATGTGAATTTTGGGAAAGTTTTTGAAGGTAAATGCAGCAATACCTTGGAATCTGAACTGAATCTGCTCTAGAACCCCAGGAAACTGGATTAATCTGGTCCTGGGTCCCACAAGCTTGAATTTTCAGGATAATTTTAACAGTTAAATACACTGGATTTTAAGGTAAAATATTAATGATAATATTTGAACAAAAAATGTAAATTAACCAAATTAAAAATATAAAACTGTAAAGGCCTGTTTCATCACAATTGAACACTTGGTTTGAAACATATCCCTCATTGTTCACAAACTCCTTAAACTCTTTTACAAACTTTTCTACTGCTTCCGATTTAAAACCTTAGAACCGGCAGCCTCTCTGTGCATAACAACACTATGGATCCCAGTCCTTTTCTCAAAGTCTGGAACCATCCTCCACTGGCTTTAAACCCCTCCTTTTGAGCACTATATCAGGCCTGCCTTTCACTAAATCATCATGGAGGATCGTGGCTTTCTCACAAATCATCCTCTGAGAAATCACATCACCAGCCAGCTGTTTTCCATCAACCCAAACTAAGAGGAGTTTTTCCATCTCTTCTGTACTTTTCCATCTTCTAGAGGTCAGTGCTGTAACTCCTTTCACCACATCAGCTGCTTTCATAGCTTCTTTATTTTTCAAAATGGTGCATACAGTTGATTTAGGCATCCTGAACACAGTAGCAAGATCAGCCACATGTGTACCGCTTTCGTGCTTAGCGGGAAGGTCTTTCTTCAATTGTAGTTCTAACAGCTTTCCTCTTACTCTTATTGTCCTCACTATACTTTTAGGACACATGGTGAATACATTTAGTTGTTACTATATTTAAAAAAATGTAAAACAGGCACAAAAGCATAAAATCAGCAGCAAAAACCACATGAGATGCTTTCACTACAGCTTCTGACAAGAAACTGAATGACAGAGCGTATGGGTGGCTCGAGTGCTGGGGAAATGTACACACAAAAACACATGAACAACGTTCTGGGCATTCGGATTCGAAAGCAGCATTCAGATTTTGGGCAAAAACTTGCTCAAATTTTTCATTCGGATTCCAAGTTGTTTGAGTTCTGGAGCATTTGGATTCCGGGGACAATATTGCACGACTTTATTGCACTACCTCTCAACCTAGTATTTTTTTTTTCCTCTTACTCCTCTATGAGCTATGCTATTGTGCTGTAAAAACAAAATACCAAAATTAGTATTATTGTATTACTTATGGGTTGCACATTTTGCATGTTCCAGTTTTGGAGCACCAGGCATCCCGTGAGGACTAATACTATCCTTTCCCCTTTTTTTAGTTGAAATTATTTTACAAGTCTCAAGATGCCTCCAACTCTGTTAACATGAAATGACTGACTAGTTAGAGACAGATGACAGCATAGAAAGAAGTGCTATAGTGATACCAGCAGCTGTTGTAAAGCCCCTGTTTGGGATGAGAACCCAGGAGATAAAGATGGTGGGACCAGGAATCATCTGCCAGGTGCTTTGTTGCACCTGCGTATCTTATCCAAGAAGGCTGCGAGGCTGAGTCTGACTCGGATCCCTCTTGTGCACCTGAAGATGACTCTCTTGATGATGAAGTCCCACCTACATCTACTGCACAGCAACCGCTTTCATCAAAGAAAAAGAAAAGTGACAAAACATATTCACGAATGGAAAACAGCTGACCCCACTGCACAGCCCATAGCAGGTAGTGTCACGGAACCAACCAACAATTTCCTCACCAAAAGGAAAACTCCCACAGAAATTCTTCAACGTTTTCTTGATGATAAGGTCGTTGAACTCATTGTCACATACTCCAACTTGTATGCTACAAGGAAGGGTGTAAATCTTGGCATCATGAGCTCAGAATTCAAATGTTTTCTAGGAATTATTTTTCTGAGCGGTTACATCTCAGGTCCTGGAAGGCGTATGTTCTGGAAACAGAACAGATGTGACAGCACTGACACGGGATGTGACCACTTTGAAACTACATTTTCAATTAGCATGTTGCTGACAATGCAAATTTGGACCCAATAGACAAACTTTGCAACTTGTAGCCTCTTATAAGAACACTTAATGAAAGCTGTATGAAATCTGTTCCAAATGAGACATATTTGATGAATGCATGGTTTATTTTGTTCATCATGGATGCAAATAATTTATTAGTGGCAAGCCCATTTGATTTGGTTATAGGTTTTGGTGTGGTGCAACTCCTCTGGAGTATATTACCTGGTTTCAGCCGTATCAGGGAAAAAACCCAAATGCTAAGCATGAGGAGTGTCGTGTCAGTGCATTGCTTGTCCTTCAGTCTAGTGAGGCACTTACAGAGGCACACCCTGGACAATACCATTTTGTATTCAATAACTTTTTCACCAGTATTGCACTTCTCGATAAGCTCAGTTCAGCAAGACATCAGGCCCACGTTGAAATCCAGCAGGTCAAAACTCCCAGGCTGATCGGTAGTGAGATCACACCAGTGAATACACTGCACCGCAGCTGAGGTGACATAATGAGACCTTGCCTCTAAAAACAAAAATTAATAAATAAATGAATAGATAAATAAATAATAATACATGGATGAATGAATGGCTTCTCAATCAGGCTCTGCTTCCAAGTTTGGCCCTCTGCACCCCATTCATTCTAATGATCGTTTTAAAGCCCACATTTGATCTATTTAGAGTCCTTCATGTATTTTTTTATTACTTACAGGATCAAGTTCAAACAACATTGCTTGGAACACAAGGTCCTTCATGATGCAACCTCTGCAGATTCTCCCCTTCCCAATCTGTCATGCCACCCCAAACTCCATGCGTGTGTGTACAAATTGGCACTTTCCAGCTAGACACACCCCAACTAGACTGAATTACTTCTCTATCCATGAACACCTAAAATGTTTTCACCTTACCTTGCCTAAATTGTTTCAACCTGAAACACTCTCTATCTCATCCTGTGTCCACCTGGTAAACATCTGTGTCTTTCAGAGGTCAGTTTATTTTTTTGAGACAGAGTTTCACTGTCATCCGGCTAGCGTGCCATGGCATGTTCACAGCTCACAGCAACTTCACAATCCTGGGCTCAGTGATTCTCCTGTCTCAGTCTCCCAAGTAGCTGGGACTACAGGTGTGCACCACCATGCCTGGCTAATTTTTCTAGTTTTAGTAGAGATGGGGGTCTCACTCTTGCTCAGACTTGCTCAGCTCAAGGGATCCTCCTGTCTTGTCCTCCCAGAGTGCTAGGATTACAGGTGGGAGCCCCCAGACCTGCCCTGGAGATCAGTTGGAATGACTCTTCCTCAGTGAAGCCGTCCATGAGCTCCCGGATCAAGGTACCCATCTCTTCTTTGTGCCTTCCTTGTATCTAACTCTGTTCTAGGATTCGCACAGATGAATGGTATATATTTGTGGGCATGACTAGATGATCGTGTCCTTGGAAACCAAGACCATTTGTATCTTATTTTTCATTATACCTTTATACCAGGCATCTATTAAACGCTTAATAAGTGTTTAATTGAGAATTTAGGCTGAGACTGCTTAATGAAGGCCAAATTCCCTTCCTTCTTTCTCTTCCCAAGAGCAGTGTTAGAAATAGAATTACCTCGGTTACTTTCTTTGTAAAACAAGAGCATAATTATAACTATGAATCATTTTTGCATTACTTAGCTAAACATGTGGCCCTGGAGTGAAACCCTGCAAAGAACCACTCACTTCTGCTTTCTGGGCTCAGCCCCATGTCCAGCGCCTAAGAGGATGCGGCCAGCTCCTGCACTCTCCCCTCCACCCTGGCCTTTGGGCAGGGGCCCACCTCTTTTTCTGTCATGAGTGTGATATTGTATTTATTTGTAACCAGCTTTGCCAAGGCAGGCGAGCGAGGCCCACTGGGAGATGCACAGTGGCTGTGATGTGTGAGGGTCATGACATCATTTCTGCTTCCTGTTGTTTTAGAGACTTCTGTTTGCCATCTGCCAGAGATATTTGCAGGTGGGCCTCCTTGTAACTTCAGCCTGTTATCCGGTCCACAATCCAGTGAGTTTATAGACACAACTATTTTCTAAAGTTGTCCAACAAGGTGTTCCCAGAATGTAGCCTCTGTCTTTGAAGAGGGTGGTAAGTTCTCCATTCTCCCCTAGGACCCATGAGAAGCAGGTAGGCTGGCTTCAGAGTGACTGGCTCACATGCTCCCATGCCTCTTAGGAAGAAGTCCTCACTCTTCCCTTCATTCATGGGGACAGAGTCAGCTCTTCAAAGGGGACATTAAGGCAAAACCAATGGTAGATAAGTACGGGTAGCCCATACCTTTGATCTTGGAAGATTACACTCTGAATTCTTTTTTTTTTTGTAGTTTTTGGCCGGGGCTAGGTTTGAACTTGCCACCTCCAGCATATGGGGCCGGCGCCCTACTCCTTTGAGCCACAGGCACTGCCTCACTCTGAATTATTTTCTACTGGCCAGCTTGATTCTTCTTATATCTGAGAGTGAAGATACCAAAGGGAGCGGATCCCCAGCTACCTAATCAAACCACGTGCCAGGAGCCAAAGCCACGGCTTCCTAGGCGATGTCCACAGAACCAGTCGTTTCATCCTGGTCTGGTGCAGACTTGTGCTCCAGTGAGCAGCAGCGTTTCCCTTGGTACACACTGACATTATCCAAGGCCAAGTTTTAAAGGCCAGATAATGCCTGAATCTTGAAACCTGCTGAGACAACTGAGTCCGGGCCCCAAACATGGGAATAGGGCACAAACAACCTTTTGGCTTTGGAGTAACATTTTTATTGCATTACACAGGATTTGTGACTGTATTATTAAGTGAATGTACCTAGTGCACTATTGGTTATCTAATAAGCCACAGCCATCTGGCAGAAACGAGCGTCCGTTTGAAATATTCTTTCACAGCAAAAAATACACTCGATAGCACACGGGAAGAGTTTGCATAAGTATTCTTGTAGGCTGGCTTAAGCTAGGGGAAGCATTGTTCGGAGAGAAATTTAACTGCTTTGTAGTTTCCAAATATTTAATACTTTAAAGAGGAAGTTCTAAAATTTAATAGTTGATTTTATTATTACTCTTTGGGTGTAATTAACTAGGGATGCACTTTAAACTGCTTTATTCTGGCTATTGAAATGGATTTTATGGTTTACACTGGGGAAAAAAAAAATTCTGTCAGGCCATGGGCCTCTCCCTCGGTGCACATTATTAGAGTCTTTTTAGAGACAAGCAAGCAATTTTGCTGTCACTGGTCTTGTTCAAATAGAGTATGTTTATCTATGCAATACTCTTGGGAAAGGGTGTCAAAAAAGGATCACCAGTTAGCAGCTGACATAGCTCCTGCACACACGTCGAAAAAGCTCCTCAAATAGCAAATGAACACATATATTTCATTTTTTATGTGGCTGATAAAATGTTATGTCATTAAGTCAAAAGAACATATTTGTCCTATCTAAGTTGACTGTAGAACCAGCTCTCACTTCTAATACAAATGAGGGCCTGGTGGCGCGACAGAGGCTGCTCTGCCAAAGCCAAACTACCGTTCAGGACTTGAGGGAGAGCAGGTCTTTAAACACCGAACACCAGTTCTTTAACAGGCTGCTGGCACATCCCTGATCAGTTCTCATATATTTAAATACCACTGCGCTAAAGAGAAAACCAAGCCTTTCTGGAGGTTTAGTCTAACTTGCGTATTGTTTCATTTGAAATACCAAACTCTTATCTAAGTGCTCTATCAAAGCAGAGCATCCATTCATTTATTTATTCAACACATAAATATTAATCAACAAATGTGGAGCAGGCATTATTCTGGGATCTAGCAGAAAAAAAACCAGCAGGACGCCTACCCTCAAGGACCTTACAGTCTGGTGAGGACCTTAAACAAAGATGCAGAAAATCTAATCACAACTTAGACATTTGATGGAGAAAGGGATTGCGTGTTGAGTCAGGGAGAACTGAGGCCTCAGTTTCTCATCTGTAAAATGTAAATGTTGGCACCTACTGTAGAGTATGAGGACTGAATGAAATAAGAGAAATAATCCGTTTGGATAAATTTCTTATGTAGTACTCAGTGTGAGGAAAGAGATCAATTATGTAATCGAATACCTGAGGAGGACGTGTAGGACATTTTTGGTAACTTTGAAATTGGGTAAGGGTACACCAGGACTGAAGTTTAGCCTTCACATTTTGGGGTGATATCACAGAGAACAGGGACTGATCGTTCATGCCATTTATTTAGAAGAGTAAGCATGATAGCTTACCAATTCATTTTTTTTTAAGTACAAAGTATTATTTTGTCACATTTAGTCATTTTCTTGTTCTTAAAATAATAAGGTATTTTGTTCCTATCTAAGAATATTGTAGGAAAATTTAAAATATGTTAAAACAGCAAACTAAAACTCACTGTCCTTGCAGATGTATGTATGGGATCATAATATACATAGGCATCCTTTGGTATACGCAGGGGGTTGGTTCTGGGATGCCCCTCACATACCAGAATCTGAGGGTGTGCAAGTCCCTTATGTAAAATGGCATAGGATTTGTATATAACCCATGCACATCTGTCCATATCTATTTTAAAACATCTCTAGATTATTTATAGTACCCAATACAATGAAAATGACACATAAACTATGTAAGCAGTTGTTATACTGTATTGTTATTATACTGTATTTTTATTTTTATTTTCTTTGAGACAGGGTCTCACTATGTCACCCTTGGTAGAGTGCTCTGGTGTCACAGCTCACAGCAACCTCAAACTCTTGTGCTTAAGTGATTCTCTTGCCTCAGCCTCCCCAGTAGCTGGGACTACAGGTGCCCGCCACAATGCCTGGCTATTTTTTGGTTGCAGTTGTCATTGTTGTTTGGCAGGTCCGGCCTGGGTTTGAACCTGCCAGCCTGGGTGTATGTGGCCGGTGCCCTAGCTGCTGAGCTATGGGTGTGGACTGTATTCTTTTTTATTGTCATATTATTATTATTTTGTATGTTTTCTTTTCTCTTTTTTTTTTTTTAATGCAGTTTATTTTTTGGCCAGGGCCAGGTTTGAACCTGCTGTCTCTGTTATATGGGGCTGGTGCCCTACTCCTTTGAGCCATAGGCGCTGCCCTTTTTTGGTATGTTTTCTGTCTGTAGTTGGTTGAACCAGAGGATGCAGAACCTGAGGAGAGAGAGGGCAAATGTATTTACCTTGTGTTTTATTACTAGTTCTTCCAGATCCTTTGAATTTGAGGCCTTTCAAGGAATCTCTCACAGTGGAAACTCACTCTCTCACTCCAGCTTTATTGGAGTCTTAGATCCTTTGGTGAAGTGCCTGATTCCTAGGGTTCTAGTCTACTTCCTAAGACCTGAAGAAAACCTTCACTTGGGATAGCCTACTCACTAGATGTGATGGTGAGGCAGAGTTGTGTTCTATTGCCCAGGCTAGAGTGCCGTAGCATCATAGCTCACAGAAAGTTCAAACTCCTGGACTCAAGTGATCCTCTTGCCTCAGCCTCCCAAGTAGTTGGGACTACAGGCCCAGAAAACTTTTCTATTTTCAGTAGAGACGAAGTCTCCCTCTTGCTCAGGCTGGTCTCCAACTCCTGAGCCAAGCAATCCACCTGCCTCGGCCTCCCAGAGGGCTAGGATTACAGGCGTGCGCCATCACGCATAGCCTCATGGTTATTTTTATGTGTTAACTTGACTAAGCTGTAAGATAGCCAGATAGTTGTTAATATCATTTCTGGATGTGTCTATGAGGATGTCTTTGGAAAAGATTAGCATTTGAATCAGTAGACTGTGTAGAGAAGATCACCCTCACCAGTGTAGGTAGGCCGAAATAGAACAAGGCAGAGGAAGGGCCAGTTCCGTCTATCTCTCTGACCTGGAATGTCTCCTGCTTTTAGGCATTGGTGCTCTCCTTTGTAAGCTTTCAGATTCAGACCAGGACTTATGTCATTGACTCCCTGGTTCTCAGGCCTTTGGACTTCAACTTCAACTTCAACTTCGGCTTCAGGCTGAATGAAACCACCAGCTTTCCTGGTCTCCACTCTTCTGAGAGCACATGTATAGTATTTCCTATTAGTTCTGTTTCTCTGGAGAACGCTGACAAATACACTGGAATTTTATTAACCATTTGTTATGTGTCCAGAATTAATTTAACTTAATCCTCAACCAGGCCTATGAGGTGGGTATTATCATTTGCATTTTTTGTATATTTTATTTCTCTTGCTAATTGACTCTGCAGTAAAGTCATTTGCATTTTTTAAAGATGAAGAAACAGAAGCTCAAGGAGGTTAAGTAGCTTGCTCAGGGTTAAAAAGTAGCATAGACAGAATCTGTACTTCTCTCAATTATTTTATTAACCCATTAATTGGGTGCCTGCTCTGTTTCAGACCTGTGCTGGTGATGATCCTCCATTGAAGAAGAAAAATGTGGGGGAAAGGAGACAGTTAAATAAGTAACTGAAGTGTGACCTATAACTGGAGGCTCCTGTGATCCTCATGAGGTAAGTGCAAGGGTGTTGGGGGCACGTGGTCAGTGGCTGGGGAGGGGGTGTCCTAGGTAAGTGGAACAGCATGTACAAAAGATCTGAGGCAGAAAAGAACATGGTGTGTCTTCACCAAAAGAACTGCAAGAAGATAACTGAACTAAGTGTGAAGTTCAGACACCAAGGGGGAATCACAGAAGGTGAGGATGAAGAAGCAAAATGGCCACATCACACAGGCCTAAAAGGCTTTGTTGGGGTATGGACTTAGACTACTCTCAGTAAGAAATTAGGAAAGCACTGGGCGGCGCCTGTGGCTCAAAGGAGTAGGGCACCAGCGCCATATGCAGGAGGTGGTAGGTTCAAACCCAGCCCTGGCCAAGAACTGTAAAAAAAAAAAAAAAAGAAATTATGAAAGCACTTTAAACACATATTGATTCAATTGCGAATGGATGTCAGAGTATTTAGCAGGTGAACCTATTGTTGAGTGAATTTCAGGTAGTAGGAAGTGACTTAAAAGTAAGGTGGATGTACTGGCTTACGTAACACGTGGAGATATGGCTGGTTTTGTTATGCCCCAACTCCACCTTGCTAAAGCAGTGGTTCTCAACCTTCCTAACGCCGCAGCCCTTTAATACAGTTCCTGTGGGTCGTGACCCACAGGTTGAGAACTGCTGTAAAGGCTTTCAACACTCCCCCTTTAAGACAGGAAGCCCAACTGAAAGAGTTCAGTAATAATTGCAAAAGCCCTCCCCTTGTAACCACGCCCCTTACCAGGTGTTGGCTTTTGTCAAATTCGGGGCTTGCGTTAAGGACTCTCCCTCCCCTACCAAAAGCCCCTTATAAAAGGTTTCCACCCCTGCTTCTAGGGTTGGAGAGACTTTGAGGTATGAGCTCACTCTTGGCCCCCATCGATCAATAAAGGACCCTCTCTTAACCTGGATTCAGTGTGCTGGCGTTTCTCTGTTCCACTGGCTTCAGGTATAATAGTTTCAGACAAAGCTCGGGGAAGTGTCTAGGGGAGTAGTTTCGGTTTTACATTCTGCCATATATGTTTTATCTTGAAAGAACCTTCCTTATGCTCCCGAGGTGATGCCAGTGGCTCCAAGGTTTCTTCCTTTACACCTGCTTGAAAAGGAATATATTCATTCCAGCATTCCCAGCAAGAATCTCAAGTCTCACTCTACTCGAACTAACTTAAGTCTCATGCCCATTTCCGAACAAATTATTGAGGGTAGGAAGATGGAATGTTCTGACTGACTTAGCCTAAGTCCTGAGCTTTGCTACCAGAGCTGGGGAGTCAGCTTTCCTGAAACCACATGGTTCCCCAGATGGAAATGGAGATGGCTGAGAAGGCAGAAGGGGAGGGATGGGTGCTGGGAACCAGTAAAGGCCTCTGTTAATGGATTGGATGTCAGAGCTCAGGGACTAGAGAATCAAGGATGACCCTCTTGTAGTGGAATTGCTCATTGAGGAGAGAAGCAGGTTTCTGAAGAAAGATGATGAGTTCAGCTGTGTTTCCAGGGCCTGGGAAGAATCCAAGGGGAGATGTCAAGGTAGTCGAGCGTGCTAGCCAGAAGCTCCAAACAGAGGTCCTGGCTGAAGAGAGGGATTTGTGTGTAGTTACTTACCTGATCCCCAGACTTAAGCTCTTAATGAAAAGACATATTTTACATTTTTCTTAAGGACTGGCCAGCAAAAAAGATGAGATTGCCTTCCTGATAGTGGCGATTTGATACTGCTATGAAGAACGTTCCAAGCAGTGGCTTCAAAGGGATTGAAGTCTGGCAATCCATTTGATTGCACGGCAACCCTCAGTGGCTGGGGAACATGTAAGCACACATTGGTGAGATACTTCATTTATATATTCTTTTAATGCTCAGTAGTGTTGCTTTCTCCGTTTTATAGATGAGAAAACTGAGGGATAGAAAGCTTATATCTAAGGTCATAGAGCCAGGGAAGAATAGGACTGGGATTTGGACCGAAAAAGTCTGACACCAGTGTTTATATTCTTTTCTTTTGAGACAGTTTCAAGCTGTCACCCTGGGTGGAGTGCTGTGACGTCACAGCTCACAGCAACCTTCAACTCTTGGGCTTAAGAGATTATCTTGCCTCAGCCTCCCAAGTAGCTGGGACAACGGGGGCCCGGCACAAGGCCTGGCTATCTTTTGGTTGTAGTTGTCATTGCTGTTTGGCAGACTTGGGCTGGATTCGAACCCACCAGCTCCAGTGTACATGGCTGGCGCCTTAGCCCTTGAGCTATAGGTGCCAAGCCAGAGTTTATATTCTTAATCTCTAATCAGACAGGAAATGGCTAAGATAGTCACTTAGTCAATTGACTTTTAAATACAAAGCCAAATGGTTGCTGTGATTAATTCTTAGTTCCTGCTGGGATGCTGGTCTTTGGGGTCTGAATTTCTTTTGAGTGGGCACAGACCCAGTGCTGAGCGTTCTTATTTACAAGTGATCATTTCAGATACCAGCATAGCAAGTGGGGACAAGAGCCTCAGAGATACATGGAACACCTGAGGACCAGGTGATGTAGGCGGCCATGAATGGGTTTCGTGATAGGAAATCTGGGCCTCTGGAGCCTTCCCTTGGCCTGTTCTCAGTAAACCTGCATCATTTATAACCATTCTGACAGCAGGACAGAACTGAGAAAGGTGAAATGAGGGTGTGTGGTCCTCTGACTTTTTCCTTAAGCAAAATAGAAATGATAGTTCTGTCCTGTCTTTGGCTATTGTCAGTGACCCTTTGTTCCCATTAGTATGGATAAGTAAGAGCTCAGGATAAAATTCCCTTTTTCTTTAAATTACTTTATTTTCCCTACAGAAGTATAACGTACCTAGCTTTTTCCCCTTTCAATGAATGACATCAACAAGCAGAAGGAAAAAAAAATAAAATCCATACTGAGCAGACCTGAGAATTCCCACATTATTTAGAGATAAGATTATTTTTTTTCCCTTGAATCAGACATTGATCGTAATGGTGAAAATAATCCTCGGTACTTTCTCTAAGCTTGTTCATTATCGTTCAATATGTTCAACAGAATTATTAAATTTAAAATAATATGGTGCACCTGGTTGAGATGACGTGAGAGATTTGGCTTCCTGTCTCTTCGTTAAGGATGAATTCAGCCCAAGGGTGTACTATGAACTTGGCAAATAGCATTATAATAGTGAGAGAATGTTGCTGATTGGGTAGCAAGAGTTGATGATTAAATTTAAGTGTGTACTGTCCGCATAAAACAAATAATGCACTTTTTAAAAAACTTACTGTGAACATTCATCACTGGTGCCGAAGATACACAGTTGCTAATTATTGTGTTTTTAACTTGTAATATACTGTAAATTTTGTATAATACTACTGTGACCTTATACAGAATAGAAAAGATGACAGGAGGTTTATAATTATTGTATGGGGAAGAAATGCCTGTAATTATCTACTATTTTTAGGAATAGCGTGCATGGCCTCTTAATTTACATAAGCTTTAGACATTCACACATTTGCTGTCTTTGCTTGTGGAAGATAAATTTTGCTCAAATGAAATCAGGAAGCATACTGTTAGATGAGGAGTTAGCCAACTGGGAGCTTGATTACAATGAACAACACGGGCTTTGGTGCCAAGTAAAAAAGGGAGCATTTATTTGGATGTGATTTGTTTAAGGCAAGATTCAAAACATTAAAGAAAAAAAAGAACCCAACAAAAAACAACACCATATTACTGTATTGGGGACTGATAACGTGTGATTATTTTTTAGAGAATTGGTTAAATTATCTTGTGGAAAAGCATTAACCTAACAAAGAGAAAACCTCTAGGATATTTATCACATGGAGGGTGATTATGACAGCATGTTCTTATTAGAGATGAATATTTTGTGCTCATTAAGGTTACCCCCTTAAGTGTTCAAGGATGCAAAGCGCTTTGCAGAGAAGCACTACAGTTCTATTGTCCTGTGAGCCTTGCTGTTAGCTGGGGGGCTTCATTCCAGGCTAAGGGGCCTCTCTAACAGCCCCAGCCGTGGCAGGGTCTGTCTCAAAGACACCGGGAGGTTTTCAGGTCAAACGCTCCAGGTATATATCTCCCAGAGTCAAGGGTGAGAACAAGAACCTTCTAGCAGGTGGGAAGGACATGGACTTAGTCCCTGAGGATCCACAGGTGAGCCCCACTTAAGATTCTAAGCTCAAATTGTAAGCAAACCCCAACTCAAGCTTCCTACTTCAAAAAGGGATTTTTCACTACAAAACTTCTAAAAAGTGACTTCCCTAAAGTAGTAAGTTTTCCTGAACCACACAGTATTCGACTGTTTGTTTGTTTTATTTGTTTTTTAGAAGAGGACTATGACTTTTAGCTTACCAAAAATTACAAATATGTGACTATAATTTAAAGGTTGCATTCAACTGTTAAGAAAATACCTTTTTTTTTGAGACAGAGTCTCACTATGTCGCCCTCGGTAGAGTGCCATGGCATCCCAGCTCACAGCAACCTCAAACTCCTGGGCTCAAGCGATTCTCTTTACTCAGCCCCCCAAGTAACTGGGACTACAGGCACCCACCACAACGCCAGCTATTTTTTGTTGCAGTTGTCATTGTCGGTTAGTTGGCCCAGGACAGGTTCCGGGAGGGATTCTAACCCGCCAACTTTGATGTATGTGGCTGGCACTGTGACCATTATGCTTCAGGCGCCAAGCTTGTTAAAATAAATCTTTGTTTGTTTGTTTGTTTGTTTTTTTGATCCCTCCAAACCCCCTCCCTCTACCCATTCCCCCCTCCCTTCTCCCTCCCCCCTGTTAAAATAAATCTTAAGAAAGATATGGCTTCCCCTAAACTTCTCTTCCCCTCCTCCATGTTTTGAAATCTAAGGCATGGAACAAAAGCAAGTTGAAGTTGAAGGTTTTGGATGGTTGATCAGAGTTTTACATGGCTATGCGATAGATAATTCTAACTGGTCAGGAGTCAGCAGGATGTTTATTTATTTTTATTTTTATTTATTTTATTTTATTTTTTGAGACAGAGTCTTAGGCTGTCGCCCTGGGTAGAGTGCTGTGGCATCACAGCTCACAGCAACCTCCAACTCTTGGGCTTAAGCGATTCTCTTGCTTCAGCCACCCAAGTACCTGGGACTACAGGTGCCTGCCACAATGCCCGGCTATTTTTTGGTTGTGGTTGTCATTGTTTGGCAGGCCTGGGCTGTATTTAAACCTGCCAGCTCCGGTATATGTGGCTGGTGCCCTAGACGCTTGAGCTACAGGCACGGAGCCTACTTATTTATTTTAGAGATAGTCTCACTCTGTGCCCTGGGTAGAGTGCTATGGCATCATGGTTCAAAGCAAACACAAACTTTTGGCCTTAAGCAATCCCCTTATCTCAGCCTCCTGAGTAGCTGGAACTATAGGGGTTCACCACAATGTCCAGCTAATTTTTCTATTTTTAGTGTTTACAGGATCTCACTCTTGCTCAGGCTGGTCTCAAACTCTGGAGCTCAGGCAATTCCTGCCTTGACCTCCCAGAGTGCTGGGATTATAGGCGGGAACCACTCTGGCCCTAAAGCAGGGTGTTTAGATAAGCATTATGTCCAAGGCCTCAGCACACATATACCCCTTACATTTGCTTTGTTTGAATCAGGATTCAGAGAAGAGCCACCTCTTGCTGGGTGTTATACCTCTTCATTTATAGGCTCCTCTTCCCAGTATAATTTTTTTCCCTTGTAATTTATTTGTTATAGAAACCCATTCACTTAGAGTTTCCTCCATACTGGATATTACTGATTGCATCTTGTGGTATCATCTAACATATCTCTCTGTCCCCTGTATTTCCTGGGGGCAGTAGTGAGATCTACAATTTTGATGACGTTCAGTTTTAGATTTCTGGCCAGCCTGCTTCATAGGTGGTGGTGTGCTCTTCTGTCAGGGGCTCGTACTGTCTGCCTCTCTTTTTGTGTTTCTCTCTCTGTGTGTGTGATGCTAGCAAGAGTTGAACATCATAGCTTAAGTCCATTATTTTATCAAGAATTGCAAAATGGTAATAATTCTGTCATCTCATTCCCATTTTTTTGGCTACTACTTTGATGGTAAGAAACTTTCCTTCATCAACTAGATGGGTACCTAGGGTATGTCTGGGTTGACCAAAATTCCATTTAAAAGCTACTCCTCTTTTTGTGGTAATATACTTTGAATTTGTAGATCTAGAACTCTTCGTGGGTTTTCAGTGAGATGCTGGATGCAGAGATCAGTTTTGTCCTTCCACACGCTCAGAAGAGAAGATACTTCCCTGGAGGCTGATAAATCTCAAGCCCCCTCAAACTTGACTTTACCATCATCTGAAAATCACAGAAATGGTAATGACTGCTCTTCTGACCTGTGTCAGAGTTGCCTTTATGCCTGCCCAGACCCCTTCTATCTATGTAAGCAACTCAAGGGCAAGCTGTCTGTGTCTGGTGACTTATGTGATCGTTCACACCCAAGACAGGGCTTGATGTATAAGATTTCAGAAAACATAGGCTGTCTGGGAGAATGAGCAGCCCAAAGATGAAGCCTTAGGGAAACCCCAGGCTTTCAGGATGATCACTGGCTGTGTAGTCTGGTAGAAAGTACATTAGGGGCGGCACCTGTGGCTCAGTGAGTAGTGCGCTGGCCCCATGTACTGGAGGTAGCGGGTTCAAACCCAGCCCCGGCCAAAAAACCCCCAAAAACAAAGTACATTAGTCTGAGACTCAGTTGGACTTGGGCTTGAATCAACATCTTCTACTTTTTATTCTTGGTCAAAAATGTCCCAATTTCTGGGTCCATAAAATAGGGCCACCTGCCTCGGCACTCTCACAAGGTTATTGTCATGATCCCACAGTCCAGCAGGGAGCTGTGGTTAAGGGCAAACAGAGCAACGTGATGGGTGCCCACTGTTTACCCTCTTCTGAGCCTAATAAGTCACCTGTAAAATGGGATCAATAATACAGCAGCAGGACAGAGCCTGTGGCTCAAAGGAGTAGGGCGCCGGCCCCATATACTGGAGGTGGCAGGTTCTAACCTGGCCCTGCCAAAAAAAAAAAAAAATTGCAAAAAAACTGCCAACCCCCCCCCCCCCAAATAATACAGGGGCAGAGGGTTGTGGTAAGAATTAATATGTAGTAAAAAAACCTTCAAGAAAAGATTTGTGTTACAAACAGTGCCCGGGATACAAATGAGATAAGTTCTGTATGTTTGTTCTTAAGTTGAATTTGTAAGTTGGAAACAGGTACATTTACCTAACAGAGCCTCCGTTCATGTGAGTTGTATTTAAGACAGTGGTTACAACTTGGGAACTGCCTATATTTTGATGTGAAAGTGCTTTGGTAAATTAGACATGCTATGTACACTTATTAGTAAAAGCAGCATTTTCTATCAACTGTATCTTCTTGGTCTTTGGAATAGTTCTGCTTGAAAGCACTTTAGAAATGATTAAAAAGATGGGTGTGTTGCTTTAGGGCTCACCACCTGAGGATTGTGGCTGTCATGACAGTCTGGTTCGACTTGCATTCCCAGGCCCTGGCACTCACTGAGCACTGGCTAGAGGAAAGACCCTGAGTCAAAGATGTCCTGGCAGCAGGAACATTAACACCCACTCTGGAGCCAGGAGGTAGGTGTTAATGTCTCTAGCTGGATTTCAAGCATCGGAGATATTTAACACCTTCCTGGAATCCAGGAACCAGCTACCCTCTCTTTAAACCTAACTTGGCAGGTGAAGGGGAAAGAGTATTTCCAGTTGAGTAGTTGAGACAGTGCATAAAGCTCTGGTTCGCAGCCGTTACTAGAGCTGAACACTACATGGAGAAGGGGTCTTTGTGGTTGTCTGGAGAATGACTCTGGTGAAACTTTCCTCAATAGACCTCACTCATTATGCGCCAGTGGGGCATGTTATGAAAGAAGTGGCTGTAGGCTGGGGTGAGGATGCAGGGGGGTCAGAGCAGGTTGGAAATCCACGTCTGAAAGCAGCCTGAGATGCGCTGCCATGGCTGGGATGGTTGCCTGAGTAGTTCTGGTCCCAGGAAGATCAGGAGTTCCTTTGGGTGGGGGATAAAAATGGGGGAACTTAGAAGAGCCTGTTCTTAGGTCCAAGAACAGGGAGTCAAGTGCCTCACCCAAATTGCCCATTGAAGCTGAGCCCAACCAGCTTGAGATCAACTGGGAGGATGCCATGGGCGTCTTAGCTACAAAGTTCATGGTGGCCGCTGTCAGGCCACTCTAAGAATAAACAAAAACTCCTCTTTATTGACTGACAGTGATCGTCAATTGTGACTCAGAGGGAGCTTGAATTATGCTTGTTTTCTCTACAAAGCTGAGGCCCATTTGCACAACAAGCAAAGAGACAAGGTAAACAACTTCTGTTTAGACTTTCCAAGGTCTGTTTCTCTGGATGACATCTCAAGAACTCTATACCACCCGCTCACCTAAGAGTGAACCCAAACTCTAGGAATCCTTTCAACATCCAAAAAAGGTCACTCCTTTGAAATGTGATGACTCCCTACGATGACTTTCTCATTTAAATTACATAGATATCACAGAAGCCCAGGCCAGGAGGTGAAGCAGAGCAAACCCACACTTTTTGACTACAAAAGCAAACACATATTTTTGATGAGCCTGCACTGGCTGCCTGTGCAGGCTTAGAATGATGTTTTCTCCCCCTTTTTGCCTACAAGGAACATTGTAAGCAGGCATAAACAAATGCCTTCATTATTTTTCGTAGTCTCCCTGCACTAAATCATTCTATGTGGGAAATTTGCAATTTTGTTTGGTTGGCAGTTGCTTTAGCTAATGGGCCATGAGAATCTTCCTTAGGGTTGCGCCTTGGGATTCTTCTAGCACAAAAGAATACCCATTAGACTGATCGTTGTAAAACGGAAGCCATGAGATTGGATAAAAACCCCTCTATGCCCTGACCTCTGGGTACCTCATAGCCAGGTTCCTTACGATTGTAAGAATAATCAGCTCTCCACTGGGACTGTGACCAAGTGTGTCACAGAGTCTTGGGTAAATGTCTTCCCTGGAACTCTAGCTAATGGGTTCTTTCCAAAAATTTTTTTTAGAATGATCATCCTTGCTATAGAAGAAATGGTAAGCACCAGCAGGCTTTTCAAATGAAAACTCTGATTTGGACAATTATTAAAGACTCTGTTTTGTACAAAGTCATTGAACACTCTGTCTCATCCTTTTCATGAAATACCTAGAGACTAGGCTAGACATCCAGATGAACTTGATATCTAGCTATTTGTCCCCAACCCAACAATGTTCCAGATTTTCCTTGCCTCCATCATCGACACCACTGTTGTCCTAATTATCCAGGCCCATGGACACCTGTTCCAGAATATTCACCCTTTGTTCTTCTTCCCAGATGTGGCCAGGCCTTTGCACTTTTGGCTACAGTATTGTATTTCAGGCTCCATCTAGATGCGGGTTTCTAACTTGTCCTGAACATCACCTAGTACAGCCTTACAAGCCCCGTAAGTATCCCAACTCATTTTTCTGCCACTGCAATGCAGCCAACACAGTTAGCTGTGTGAGCTGGGTACTACGCTAAATGTTTCATGTGGATCATTTTATTTGATGTAAGCAACCATGCTAAGAGGTAGGCCCTCCTTTTATGCCAATTTTCAGGTACCTTGCTCACAGTCACACAGCTAGAGGAGCTAGATTTGATTATATATGTGGTGGACTGCTTGCATTTATGTCCCCAGTTCTTTACTCTTTCCTGTGTCCTTGCCTTTTGTCATATGAATTCATAGTTCCCTCCCCCCTTTTTTTCTGAGACACAGTCTCACTCTGTCACCCTGTCACCCTGAATAGAGTGCCATAGCATCATAGCTCACAACAACCTCAAACTCTTGGGCTCAAGTGATCCTCTTGCCTCAGCTTCTTGCATAGCTGGGACTAGAGGTTCCCACTACAACTCAGGCTAGTTTTTCTATTTTTAATAGAAATGAGGTTCTGGCTCTTTTCTCAGGTTGGTCTCTAACTCCCTGAGCTTAAGCAATCCACCCGCCTTGGCCTCCCAGAGTGCTGGTATGACAGGCATGAGCCACTGTGCCTGGGATCATAGTTCCCTTCTTAAGAGGCAGAATCCATTTTCCCACCCCTTGATTCTGAGCTCAGCCATGTGACTTGCTTTAGCCAATGGGATGATACATATATCAGATGTGCTACAAACTGAAGGTTAAGGAAATGCTTGCACATTTCTGTTTGCTCTCTTGTTCTCTCCTGTGGCCAAGAAGGACCATGTGTCCAGGCAAGCCTATTGGAGGATGAAAGACCTGCTGATCAACACCAAATCATCCAGCTGTCCTCGTCTTGGTCATCTGTGATCAGCTTATAACCAGCCAACCTGCAGACTTGTGACAGCAGAACTGCCTTAGCTGCCTAGGCTCCCCAATCTATTACATAATAACTTTTAGTCATAGTACCTTCCTGCTAAAATCCAACCCACTATCCAGTTAATTAATCTATTCATTCTTCTTTGATAACTCCATGCTGCCTCAAAATACAATATAACCTTCTGTACAATATAGCCCTCTGTACATCTATCTGGCAAGTACAGAACTTAGAAGTAGCCACAATATCCTAATAACAAGTAAACAGCTGAGAAAGCTGAAGAATAAACAACTCTTCTTAGCTCTGTCTCACAAGGCAAACTACTTCTCTCAAAATCAAAGAAGCAGAGAATCACAACTTACTTTGAGCAGAAACCAACAAGCAGAAACCTCTGCAGGAACAAGGACTGGGGTGGGAAACTTGAACTATCATTGATTAATTGCTAAAAGCTCAGTGTGGACAAGTCCGTGCATTAAACTCACACTTTCATGAATTTTATTGCCTAGAGATCGCCCGGACTCTTATAGGAAAGATTACAAAAATCTCTCCTCATGCTTCTGGTCATTTTGAAATATGCCAAATCCTACCCTGTCTGGGTTTGACAGACTAACCAACCTGGGAATGGGAAATATATAACTCTAGCCCCCTCTAGGCACCCTATCCCACCTAATGGGGGAGGAAGGGACTGAGAATCATTTGTGAAGTTCACAGCTAATCACTTATACCCCGGACGTCTTGCCACCCCCCACACCTTATCACCACATCACTAAAGCTACATTTACCTCTCCCCATATATCATGCCCAGATTTCAAAACAAAGAAAAAATAACCTTACAAGGCATACTAAATGGCCAAACCAAACCAAAAAACCTTTCCAAAAACTCAAGACCCAACAAGATACTAAAGAGACAGAGCAAGCATCAGAACCAGACTAAAATATGGCAGAACTGTTGAAATGATTAGACTATGAATTTAAAACAATTATTAATGTGCTAAGTTTGCTAATGGAAAAAAGTAGGTAACATGCAAGAAAAGATGGATAAACAAATAGAGGCCCTAAGAAGGATTAAAGAAAAATGCTAGAGGATAAAACTTCAATAGAAATGAAGAATGTTATTGGTGGGCACAGCCAAGAAAAGAATCTCTGATACTTGGAGATTAGACAACACACATCTAAATAGAGTTTGGGTCAAGGAAATCATCTCAAGAGGAATTTAAAAGTATTTTAATGAACTGAAGTTTAAAATACAAGAGATAAAAATGAAAATACAATTTATTAAATGTGTGGGATCTAGTAAAGCAGCGCTTGTAAGAACATTTACAGCTTTGAATGCAGATATTAGGAAAGAAGAAAAGAAATCAGTTATGTAAGCATCTCCTTTAATAGAAACAGAAGAGCAAATTAAATCTAAAATAAGCAGAAAAAAAAGTGATAGTAAAAATCATAGCAGAAACCAATGTGATTGAAAATAAGGTATCAATGAGAAAATGGGCAAAACCAAAACCTGGTTATTTAAAACATTAATAAAATCAATAACCCTGGCTAGGATAAGGCTACCTAGACCCCCCTCCCCAAACAGATAGGAAGGTAGTCATAGACGTTAAAAGGATAATAAAGAAATACTATTGGGCTGGGCACCATCGCTCACACCTGAAATCTTAACATCCTGGGAAGCCAAGGTGGGAGAATCCCTTGCACTCAGGAGTTGGAGACCAGCCCAAATAAGTGTGATACTCTGTCTCTATTAAAAGTAGGAAAAAAATAGTTGGTTGTGTGGCAGGCACCTCAGGAGGCTGAGGCAGGAAGATCACTTGAGCCCAAGAGTTTGAGGTTGCTGTGTTCACACCATCGTACTCTGGCCTGGGCAACAGAGTGAGACATTATGTAGAAAAAAGAGGCTCAGTGCCCATAGCACTGTGGTTATGGCACCAGCCACATACACTGAGGCTGGCAGGTGTGAAACCAGCCCGGGCCAGCTAAACAAGACAACTGCAACAAAAAATACCTGGGTGTCTTGGTGGGCACCTGTAGTCCCAGCTACTTGGGAGGCTGAGGCAAGAGAATCACTTAAGAGTTTGAGGTTGCTGTGAACTGTGATGCCACAGCACTCTACCAAAGGTAATACAGACTGTGTCTCAAGGAAAAAGAAATACTTCTAGCAACTTATGCCCATAAGTTTAATTACCTACATGAAATATACCAATTCCTTGAAAGATACAATCTGCCAGAACTCACACAAGAAGAGGACAATCTGAATGAGCCTGTATTTATTAAAGAAATTGAAACAGTAATGAATAGCCTATCTAAACAGAAACACCAGGCCCAAATGCATTCTCTAGTGAATTCTGCCAAACATTTGAGTATATCAATTGTCTAT
Source organism: Otolemur garnettii (assembly GCF_000181295.1). Taxonomy (NCBI): domain Eukaryota; kingdom Metazoa; phylum Chordata; class Mammalia; order Primates; family Galagidae; genus Otolemur; species Otolemur garnettii. The sequence continues at coordinate 17,938,416 of NW_003852405.1, forward strand.
AATCTCTTTGTAGGACCAGTGCAGTGGCTCAGGCCCATAATTATAGCACTCTGGGAGGCCAAGGTGGGTGAATTACTTGAGCTCAGGAGTTCAAGATCAGCCTGAGCAAGAGCTGAGACCTGTCTCTAGTAAAAATGGGAAAATTAGCCAGGCATTGTGGTGGGTGCCTGTAGAACCAGCTACTTGGGAGGCTGAAGTAGGAGGATCACTTGAGCCCAGGAGTTTGAAGTTGCTGTGAGCTCTGCAGCTAGGGCATTATAGCCAAGGGCAACAAAGCGAGACTCTGCCTCCAAAAAAAAAAAAAAAAAGCAGAGAATATACCTCCTACCTCATTCTATAAGGCCTGCATTATCCTACTACCAAAACCAGACAAAGATATTACAAGAAAGCTATAGACCAATATCTCTCATAGATGCAACATAGATGCAAAAATACTCAACAAAATATTAGCAAGTCAAATCCAACCATGTAGGAAAAAGAGTAACATACCATGACCAAATGAGATGCAAGGCTGGTTCAACGTCTGAAAATCAGTTTATTTAATCCATCACATTAGTAAAGAAGAAAAATCACATGATCATGTCAATATATACAGAAAAAGCATTTGATAAAATCCAGTACTGATCTATGATAAAATAATAAAAACCTTCTCAACAAACTAGGATTAGAGGGTGACTTACTCAATTTGACAAAGAATATTTACAAAACCTACAGCTAACATCATACTTAACAGGGAGATGCTAGAAGCTTTCCCACTAAGATTAGGAACAAAGCAAGGATGTTCCCTATCACTACTTGTTTTCAACATTGGAAGTCTTAGCTAATATAAAACAGAAAGACAAATTATTAAGACATACAGATTGGGAAGGAAAAAATGAAACTGTCTTTGTTTGGAGATGATATAATTGTCTATGTAGAAAATCCAAAAGAGGCTTGGTGCCTGTAGCTCAAGTGGCGAGGGTGCCAGCCACATATATCAGAGCTGATGGGGGGTTTGAACCCAGCCCAGGCCTACCAAACACCAATGACAACTACGACCAAAAAATAGCCGGGCATTGTGGCGGATACCTATGGTCCCAGCTACTTGGGAGGCTGAGGCAAGAGAATTGCTTAAGCCCAAAAGTTTGAGGTTGCTGTGAGCTATGATGCCATGCACTCTACCCAGGGTGATAGTTTCAGACTCTGTCTCAAAAAAAAAAAAATCCAAAAGAAGTGACCCCTGCCCCCCCCCCCCAAAACTCCTGGAACTACTAAGCATTATAGTAAGGTTGCAAGATACAAAGGTCAATCATATTTCTGTTTTCTAGCAAGGAACAGGTGTAATTTGGAGTTAAAAACACAATGTCATTTACATTAGCACCATCCAAAATAAAACCTAATAGAATGTGTTCAAGATGTATGGGATGGAAACCACAAAACTCTGATAAAAGAAATCAAAGAACTGCATAAATGGAGAAATATTCCATGTTTATGGATAGAAAGACCAATATTGTCAATATGTCAGTTCTTCCCAACATAGCCTATAGATTCAGTGCAATCCCAATCCATAGCCTAGCAAGTTATTTTGTGTGGTAATTGGAAAAACTTCCTCTACAATTTACACAGAGAGGCAACAGTCCCAGAATATCCAACGCAATATTGAAGGATGAAAGAGTGGGAGGACTGTCATTATCTGGGTTTAAGACTTCTTATAAAGCGACAGTATGGTGTAAGCCAGAGAATAGGCAAATAGATCAATGGAACAGAATAGACTGAAAATAGACCCACAGAATATAGTCAACTGATCTTTGACAAAGATAATGGAGAAAGAGGGTCTTTTCAGGAAATGGCACTGTAACGACTGGACATCTACCTGCAAAAACATGAATCAAGACACAGACCTTACATACGAAAATTAATTCATAGATCTAAATGTAAAATGCAAAACTGTAAAATTCCTAGAATGTTGTAAATTTGTTAAACATAGTTGCTGCCTTGGTACCCATTTTTAGGCTTGACATAAGTTATCGTTGGATGATACTTACAGGTGGGTGATCGTACTCTGTCACCTCTGGCCTTGTTAAAACTTCCCCTCCCCATGCAACCGTTTGTGATATAGTCCACTTGTTACTCATCTCCCTGACTCAAAACCCAATGCATCCCATAGCTCCTGACCATGATAAAACCTAATTGTCAACACCAGGGATGTAAATCAGTCCCTCCCTTTGCATGTGTTTTCTTTAAACTGGACGACCCACAACTTGCACAGGAAGCCCTAAGGGTGTAATGCCTGTGGGCCTTAATAAAAGCATAGTTGGCCAGGTCCCCTCTCTTGGCCTCCCTAGCTGATGGCCAAGCTCCCTGCTGCCTCCAGATTTCCTGATGGCCTCCTGTCCGCACCTCTTACCTCTCTGTGAGTAATGCATTTCTTCTACTTTATGCATTTTGGTTTCACTTCCTCCTGGTTTCTCACCTGACACACACACCTGACTTTCAGCTCTCTTCTTAGAGAATGGCTATCTCAGCTTATTGCTACTCTCAAGAGAGAAACCTCAGGAGCAAATTAGAAAAAATCACAACATAGGAGATAACATGGGAGACAATCTAGATGACCTTGGGGTTGGCAGTGACTTTTTACATACAATACCAAAGGCATGGTACATGAAAGAAATAACTAATAAGCTAGACTTCATTAAAATTAAAAACTCCTCTGTGACACTGTCAAAGGATGCCAAGACAAGCCACAGACTGGGAGAAAGTATTTGCAAAAGAATATCTGATAAAGGACTGTTGTTTGATATATACAAAGAATACTTAAAATTCAATAATGGGGAAATGAACAACCCAGTTGGGAAATGGACAGAGAACTGAACATATACCTCATCAAAGAAGATAGACAGGTGGCAAGGGATGAAAAGATGCCCTGCATTACATGTCACCAGAGAAGGGCAGATTTAAACAACAGTGAGATACCACTACATGCCTGTTAAAATGACCAAACTCCAGAACACTGACAGCACCAAATTCTGGTAAGGATATAGGGATGCAAAATGGTATAGCCACTTGGAAGACAGTGTCGTGGTTCTTACAAAAGTAAACATACTCCCACCGTAGGATCCATCAATCGCAGTTCTTAGTACTTACTCAAACACATGTTTTTACGTACTTGCCCAAATTTGGAAGCAACCAATTGTCTTTCAGGAGGTGAATGAATGGATAAATAAACTAGGACATCCTGACAATGGAATATTATTCAGAGTTAAAAAGAAATGAGCTACCAAGTCCTAAAATAGCGTGGAGGAAGCTTAGATGTGTATTACTAAGTGAAGAACCTAATCTGAAAGGCTACGTACTATATGATTCTATTGGTTTATTCATTTATTCTATCTATTTATTCATTATTCATTTATTGTTTGAGACAAAGTCTCACTCTGTTGCTCTGGGTAGAATGCCGTGGCATCATAGCTCCCATCAACCTCAAACTCTGAGGCTTAAGCAATCCTCTTGTCTCAGTCTCCCAAGTAGCTGGGACTATAGGCAACCATCACAAGGCCCAGCTAATTTTTCTATTTCTGTTTTTATTTTCTTTCTTTCTTTCTTCTTTTTTTTAAGTTCTTCTATTTTTAGTAGAGATAGGATCTCACTCTTGAACCCTGAGCTCAACTAATCCACTCACATTGGCCTCCCAAAGTGCTAGGATTACAGGCCTAAGCCACCATGCCCAGCCAAACACAAAGTCAACTTAAAAGGGGAGAAATAAATAAAACAAATCACTAACTAGAAAAAGAGAAAGGTTAAGTACAGATCCTGAGCCTTGACAGAACGGCCCTTGAAACCTTACTTTCTCAACATCCCATCACAACCCTCTGCTGTAACTAAGGTAGCCTGTCTAAGGTCCCCCAAGTATTCCTTCTCTTTTCCCAGCAAACTTCCCAGCTTACAATGTCCTCTCCCCTTCTCTCAACCACATCCTATGCTATTTACACAGTTTGGTGATGGTCCTACCTCCTCTGGGAGACCTTCCTAACTCATCCTCTCCAGAAGTGATGTCTCTGACCTTGAACTCCCTGCACCTGCACCAGTCACCTGGCGTTGGCAGTGGCTGCCCTGTGGGAGCAGGTGGAGCTATGGTCTACATATGTGTATTAGCGCTCTCGTGTGCAGATTCTTTCAGGATGAGGACCAGGCGGTAGGATTTGTAGCATCTCCCACATACTTTCTTGTACTTAATTCCAGGATTGAATCAAAGTATCAAAACTGACATTAAAACATCAAAGCAATAAGTGGCCCCAAAGCTTCCACACTGGAAGAAGCATCTCATCGTCCCTCAGTGTCAGGGTGTCACTGGTGGAAGTAACTCCAAAAGCAGCATTCAGAGACACCCTCGGGGCCACTCCCCAGGGTAAGTGAAGAGGAACTCATTTCCAAGAAGGGTGACTGGAGAACCTTTTCCTGGAGTGGCAGGCTCTCAGCTCCAGTAGCTCTCTCCTCCCTCAGAGGTCTGGTGCAACGATTCTCAACCCTGCAGATTTGATGACCAGGGTGAGAAAGGGCATGCAGAGCCCCCCCCCCCAGCAGCTCAATGCTCCTTTCCCCCCAGCCCATGGCCCCAACCACACCTATACTGATTGTGAACCATGGCTCAATAGTCAAACCTTTAGGGCTAATGGGGCCCTGCTTTCTCAGCGAGGCATATTCCACCAGGTAAATCAGATTCCTCTTCAATGCACCTTAATTATACAAATATTTCAGCTGAAAGACACTTTGCCCTTGCCCCCAGATTACCTGAGCCACGATGTCCATCTGATCATTTTGTTTTAATAGTCCCGACCTTAGAATGTTCCAATCCACCTTGCTCTGCACCCGAGTCTTTGTGTCCACAGAAACACCGTGTTTCTTTGTCCTTGTGAGTCTGAATAATCACCCAGAATTTTGATAGCTTGTGTGCCTTGTGTATTTATCGTACATACAGGTAGATGCATGCGTAACATCCTAATTGAATTATTCTAAAAACACAAATATTTTGCTGAGCTACAGAAACAACATGCTAAATATCTAAATCTACGGACTGCTGACAAACGGCACCTCTCCTAACAAAAGAGAGCAGTTTAATAACAGTGTTAGAAAGCTGGCAATATGTTTGTTAAAATCTTTAATTAGGGACAGGCTTTCCCAGAGGCCTCTGAAGGCAAAAGGTGTAAATGGAGAAACTGTCCCAGCCTGCACGCTCCGCGGTGGCTGTGTTCCGAGCACAGATGGGCTGGTGAGGAAACTGTGAATGGACAAATGATAACAGACTACTCTGTAATTCCAACACCAGCTCATTAGCAATCTGTCAGAGGTTTTACTATTTATAGTGGTAGAAATGCAGAAATCACATGATTGTTACATGACTGTGTGCGTGTCTAACTGAAAAGGCCATTATAAAATGGATCGGCAGAACGGCGATTAATAAAATAATAATGTCACGGGAAGCACAGGCATTCAGATGCTTTGTGCTTTTGTTGAAAATGATGATTTTTGTGCATGTTTAGGCCATCACAGGAAGCTGAGACAGCCATGGTTTCATGATGGAAATCATTAATAAACAAACAGCCAGGCCAGCCTGGTGGAAAATGTGAGGGACGTGAAGCCGTTCCAGCTTCCAAAGGATGAATGGTGACATTTCTCAGTTCTGAAAAAGACTCCGTGTCAGCACCTTTAATCCCTTAGATCACAAACTCGGTCTCCAAATTATGTTAAACTTACTAGTTAGTGGGTTCAAACAGTTACCATTGAAAGTGTATTTACTTAGGTTGTGTGAACATACAGACTGAATTTGATGAAGAATCAAGATTTAGTCTTGGAAGGGAGAAAGGGAATGAATATTTATGAGTGCCTGTTATATGCCAAGTACTTTATATTTGGAATCTTACTTAATTTTCACAACAATCCGGTGAGATAGTGCCCCCATTTTACAGGTATAAAAGTAACTGCCCTACAGAGATCACGTGGCTTCATGAAGATGGTGTGGCTGCTAAGTAGAGATGATTCTATTTGAACTCAGTTCTTTATGGTTCCAAAGCTATTTTTTTTCTACTACGTCATACTGCCTCTCAAGTTATCTGTCATATGAAGCTTCACAATTAAGTTCATGAACTCATTGTAGAATAAGTGTTACATACCTCAACTGTAGCTATCACTACAGTCAAAGTACTCCCCTTGGGAAGCTATGCATTGATGCCAGCACCCAGTCCACCTTTCAAGGCAATTTTGGAACTCTTTTTCTGGAATGGCCATCAGAGCTGTCATATGGCACACTGAAACACACAACAGCAATAACGAATGCCACTCAGCAAGAAATAGCCACACATTGACAGGAGCACAGCTGTGAGACTCTGATATGCCAAGGTTATGAAACCTTACTGGATTGTTTGTACAGTGCGTCAATGTAAGCACATGGTGGCAAGTTCAGGAACTTAATTGTCAAACCTCTTATGATGACAGCTCTGATGGTGATTCCAGAAAAAGAGTTCCAAAATTCCCTTGAAAGGTGGACTGGGTGCTGGTATCAATGCATAGCTGGCATCAATCAATGCATAACATTTCTTTAAGGAGTGGACTAGGCACTGGCCTTGCTGCAGCCTCCCAAGGGGAGTACTTGGAAAGTGACCACAGTTGGCTGGGCATGGTGGCTCATGCCTGTAATCCTAGCACTCTGGGAGGCCGAGGTGGGTGGATTAGCTCAGCTCATGGGTTCAAGACCAGCCTGAGAAGAGCGAGACCTCCATCTCTAAAAAAAAAATAGCTGGGCATTGTGACAGGTGCCTGTAGTTCCAGCTACTTGGGAGGCTGAGGCAAGAGAATCTCTTGAGCTCAAGAGTTTGAGGTTGCTGTGAGCTATGACACCACCACAGCACTGTACTGAGGGCAACAAAGCAAGACTCTGTCTCAGAAACAAACAAACAAACAAACAAACAAGAAAAGAAAGTAGCCATAGTGATACTGAGCAATGACGTATGTAGCACTTTTTCAAGAATGAGTTAGCAAACTCATCTGTCCGACTGCATATACACTGGGGAGTAGCCTTTTAGGATCCTTATTACCTTACCATGAACAGGTATGGGAGCCCCAGGAACTCAGATGGGCTCAACTTATATGAAGTTATGCAACTTTTATGGCACAGGTGGACAGTGACTTATTTGAAGCATATGCCTTAACATGTTTTTGCTTAGCTTCAAGATTGGGATATGTCTGCACATGATATGAAGAGTTAAACTAACGATCTATAAGATCTAGTCACAAAATTTTTGAAAGAAAAGAGCTCATATATTATCCTTCCATTTATATACAGCTCAAAAATACACCAAACTTGTGGAAACTGTCAGGAATCAGGATGATGGTTACCCTTGGGGAGAATGACTGTGAGTAGACACCAGGGGACTTCTGGGAGCTCAGGGTATTGTTCTCTTTCTTGATCAGGATGATGGTTATATCGGTGTATTCACTTTGTGGAAATTGGTTGAATTTTTAAACTTTTGATGTCAACACCTTCCTGTGTGCCTGTCATATTTCAATAGCATTTACCAAAAAAAAGAAAAAAGGCAAAAATATTTTCAGAACACGGTATTTTTGGTAGCCTTCAGCAAAATTATTCTTTATGTGAAGTTTATAGCTGGGAGTCCTGCATCTGGAGTTTGGAGATTGTAAGCAGGGAATCTGTGTCTGCGTCCGTCAGTGTGGGGGCGAGTGTGCGTGCACTTACGTGCTTACATCCTTGAGAGGGAGAAGGAACTATGTTCTCCTTTACTCTCATCTTTCAAACTCTGGGGGAATCTGGGGTGGGAACACCATGCTAATCAAGTCCAAATTTTATACACGTGAGGTTGGGGAGAAGGCTGTGTCATTTGGTGACCCACTGTTGGCAGCAATCCCTGTGCCAAGGGTGATCACCTCTGCCCCTCTCAGGAACCAACTTCTCCAGCCAGCTGGTTGAACTCACCCCCCCCGCCCCCCGTGTCTTCCCTCCTTTCCATGCCTAGCTCTTCTCATTGCCAGGCTCCAAGGGGTCACTTGAGGAGGATTTGTGCATCCCACAGACACCCGAAGGGCTGGTTCTGAGGGCCCTTGAACAGCTTACTCTGTTTACCCATGCCTCAAACACATTTCCTACCCTACAGCATCTACCCAATCTTTTTTACCCCAAGATAAGTACAAACAAGGCAGATCTTTGAAATGCTCCACTGTATTTTCCCTTTGCCAGAATAATAACTGCACTTCTAAAACTTTATCTTAAGGAAATCATTGGATAAGTTTGCAAAGATGTGTATTTCTCAAGGTGGGATTTGAGCACTATCAGCATCAATTTTACCTGTAGTGCTTGATAAAATGCAGATTCCTGGGTCTCGTGCCTTTTTTTTCCGAGACAGAGTCTCACTATGTCGCCCTCAGTAGAGTGCGGTGACGTCACAGCTCATAGCAACCTCAAACTCTTGGGCTTAAATGATTCTCTTGCCTCAGCCTCCCAAGTAACTGGGACTACAGGCACCTGTCACAACGCCTGGCTATTCTTTTGTTGTTGTTATAGTTGCCATTGTTGTTTAGCAGGCCCGGGCCAGGTTTGAACCTGCCAGCCCTGTTGTATGTGACTGGTGCCCTAACCACTGAGATACGGGTGCCAAGCCTCTTGTGTCTTTCTTATTGAAGATGTGAGGCTCATGTACCCATATTTAAAAATAGCTCAGATAATTCTTAGTGGCATTAAAGCTTGAGGATCATTGATGTACAGGGATATATGGCAATGCCTGTATACACTGATCACCCAAGAGACTGTCACAGACCAGTCAGCATACAGAGGTGGTCAACATAAGGAATGAGGCCTACTGTACTGATATGGGTGTATGGTGCATGTCCAGTCAATGGAAATTAGTTCAACTTAGGAGGTAGCCAATGTTTGGAGGTGGTCACCTATGGAGGCTCTATTGTATTATTTAAAAGAGGAGTAAAAGAAGGTCAGGGAAGTTTAAATGTTCACCAGAAAAGGACTAGTTAAAATAGTGCTGACACAGCAAAATCTGCAATAGTGTAGATGCACGTTTATTGTCATGGGAAAATGTTCCCAATGTATTGTTGAACCACAAAAGGCAGTTTGTTCTAAAGCACGTGTTATGCTATCTAGATAATGGGTATGGGTGATGCCAAAATCAACAGCGCTCATTTCTCGATAATACTTTTATTTTTCTTGGCTTTCTCCTATATTTTCTGATTTTTTTTTGCAATGAACATACATTACTTTTATTTTTTTTTAGATATAGAGTCTCATTCTTTTGCTGAGCTGGATAGAGTGCAGATTACACTTCACAGTTGTGGCCCCATCACACTTCACTGTAACTTCAAAATCTTGGGCTCAACTGATCCTCCTTCCTCAGCCCCTTGAGTAGCTGGGACTGCAGGCACACACCATCATGCTTGGCTAATTTCTTATTTTTTGTAGAGACGGGGGTCTCACTATGCTCCTCAAGTTGGTCTTGAACTCCTAGCCTCAAGAGATCCTCCTACCTTGGCCTCCCAAAGTGCTAGGATTATACATGAGCCATGGTGCCTGGCTAGAACATGGATTACTTTTAGAACCCAGAAACTCCATAAAGCTAGTATAAAAAACAGAAAAAGAAAAACATTGGCTATTCCATTTCCTGGGCAAGTACTTCCAGTGAACCATCCCGAAGAAATTTGTGGATAGTTAGTTCAGAAGATAGCAAAGGCCGTCTGATCTTCTTAAGATACAAAGTGTCTAAAAGACATCTCTCCACTGGTGTGTGAGACCAGCCAACGCTGCTCTACTGCAGTGGAGCCTGATGAACCCAAGGACGGCTTTAAGGCTGGTGTTTCGTATCTCAGGGCTTTTCCTCATTAGACCTATGCCTTTTGCAGGAGATGAGAATGGTAAAAAGGGGTAGGGAATGCATTGTCTGATTTCGGGAAGTGAATCTAGTGCCTAAAGACAGACTGTCCAGCTGTTGTATTGAAGAGAAGATTTGCACTAGTGGAAAGTGTCCTGAAGGAAATGAAGGGTCACCCAGTTCCAGTTGCACCCTCCCTTTTATGCTTTCTTTCAACATCTTGCCCCTAAGAGCATTTTTTTCCCCTCCTCCTCCTCCACCTTAGTCTTGTAACGAAAGAGATGAAGAATGAGATCCACTAAAAATTCTGAGATTTTGCTTCTCAGACCACCATCTTGAGATGAATTTTTCTTAATCCAATTCTGTTTTAAATGTTGTCAGGATGTCCCATAATTGGCTGTGGTAAATGACACTGGCACCACATTGCTACTCACTCTGGAAATGATATGAGCTCAGCATGCTGCTGATCAAATGCGTTTCTGCATTAAAACTATTACAGGCAGAATGCCTCGATGGGATTCTTTCCTCCTAATAGTTTTCCGGGGCTTGTGCTGAAAGGGTTCTGTCAATCAAGTCTGAAAATCAGCTTAACACCCTGACTTGGGTTAATAAAATGCAGCTGCCAGGATCTCAGCTCAGAGGCCACTGTTTCCTGGTTCCAACATTATCAAGCCCTACTAAAAATGCCTCATTATAATTGATACTCACTGATAATACATCTTTTTTTTTTCAAATGCAAAGATTGCCTCCAGAAAGAGTCTGTGCCTTACATGAAGCCTGTTAGAAGAGAGACCTCTTATCAAAGGCAGGTAGCTCAGGGGAAGTAGGACAGGCTAAATGTGTTTTCACAAGTACCTTGGAGACAGCCTTGGTGCAGACTTTGACTTTCTTGGGGGCTTAGAGTTAGAATAATGCACTAAGAATTGATAGGGAAATGGGGATATAGCCCAGATTATATGGTTGTGAAGGGGGCTGTGATAGCACTGTCACCAATTAACGGGAAGATGAACATTCCAAATGAAAAGACTTATTTTACTAAGAAAACAAGGTGCCACGATGCGGAAAGCCTGTGACAAGTGACATATCAGCAAGAAGAGAAAGATGCCTCTTGTATCACGAAGTCACTTCCTAGCTGTAAAGTCCCCACGTTGCTCTTCTCTTACTTCTTCTACGACTATAACTTCTGGGCTAGGGGATTCCAGTCCTCTCCAAATTAAGATATTTCTCCTCTAGTTTCATGGACAGAGGCACCCTCAAAGAAAGGATGTGAAGACCACATCGAAAGGACATTAGGCAGAGTGCTGGAGGGAAGTGTGAGGGCTTTCAAACTAATTCAACTTTCTAGAAAGTGTCTGCTGACCGCCTCTGAAGGGGGAGAAAATAGAATAAACAAACAAGGCCTGAGCTGTTGAGGAGGCCCGGCATTTCCACCCACTGACTTCCCAATGGGGTAGAAGACTGTTAAGGGGTAAAACAAAGTAGGAAACTGAGGAAGGAGCGCCATTAATTATGCTCCAGCGTCGTTCATTTGAGCGTTTCCATTCAGAGGCGACTGGAATGACTTCACAGGAAGGGAGAAGAAAACAGTTTCTCGTGGGGGGTAGAGCTATTGTTCAGAGGGTTTTGGTGGCACTCTGGACACCATCTTAACACAGCCAAGATGGCGCTGATGACCGTGGGATCCCATGATGTAAATATGAGGGAACACTTGAGTCCTAATTTGCTTTGGATTTCATTTCAAACATTAATTGCCTGAATTTCTCTGATGGCGTGAAAAGAACACGCATGTTTATTTTATTACCTGGACTTATACTTCCTCCAGATGTATTTCTGTATATTCTAGCCCACGTTGCCCCCACAGGCAGGTGAGAGCAGAGCCTCTTCCCCTCTCCTTAGGACGAGTTGTGACTGACACCTGTGGAGCCCTTGTTATATCCTATGCCCTATACCGAGCACTTGATAAACATTCTCTCCACCTGATCCCCACGGAACCCTGTGAAGTTGGCAGTGTTTGCTTTATTCCTAATTTACAGGGAAACTGAGTCAAAGGAAAGTGAGCCACTTGCTGAGGTTATCCAGCTGGCAAGTAGACTCTAGCTGGTCTATCTACAAAGCACTGCTCCTTCCCCACTGTTCTCTGCTCCTTCTGGCTGATGATGTTCTGTACTTGAGCCCCTCCTGACATGAGTTCCCAGTATCCTTTAGGGTGGTTCTTGTATATGGCATTTCCAGAAAAGGGTACTCTGTCCCTATCCCTGAAACGAGCCCTGGCTTTCTCCTGGACCCAGACCTACCTTGATAAATTGTTGCCACTGAAGAGGAGACGATCTTCTAAGGAAAGAGCTCTACCTTCAAAATCAGAGAGAGCTGGCTTTCAACCTTGGCTCTCACACTTACTAACTGTGCCGTCTCGGCCAGATAATGTAACCTCTCTGAACTTCAGCTACCCACCACTGAATTTAATACAGAAAGAGCTGGAAAGTTATTAGGGGGTTATGAGCTCTGGGTTGTACTCAGGCTCTTAGAAACCTGACACGTCTGGGGAGTGGAAACTGAGAATACGAATTGTATAATGCGTGTCCTTAGGGGAAAGATAATAGCAGAGTTGGTGAGAAGTAGGCAGTGGTGACGTCACCCAGCTCTCTGTGCAGACATCATCAGCTGATCGTGGCACCATTTTGTGCTGAGTCTGGATTCAGTAACAGAATTCTTCTCAAGGGTTCCAAGCAACTCCCTAGAGATGGCTTTCAAGAAGAAACTTATTTTCATCACAGGCAAGGGATAGTAAAAAAGGAACATCCGAGGGAGAGGAGTACATTGAAACATAAGGATCCGAAGAAGAAATAAAAGAGTGAAACTGTAAAATTTGAACACTGCTTCCCATTTTGTTTTTTATGATTTTTTTCACAATCCTTTTCATATTAATAAAAATGTGGGCCTTATGGTAGGAGTGATATCCTTAATTGGAAACTAACATTGGCCACTGATTTCTACCTGTGAGCCTTAAAAACAATTCAATAAGGTAAGATTAGTAGCCCCAGAGACAGCTGAGGAAACTGAGGCTCAGAAGAGTAACATGCCCGATGCCACATTATGAGTGGGCTTTGGAATCCAGGACCATCTGGCGCTAAATGCTGTCCTCTTTCTGCACCACCACTGTGGGCCTGGCAATACTGAGGTCAAGACCTTGGGCAGCCAACTCAAACTCACCTCTTCCCCCGGCTTCTGGGAGCTGGGCCCACTGATCTCTCTACCTGCCATGGTCAGAGAGCCAAGACGGCCTGAGGCAGGCTCTTGGCAAAGTATTACAGGAAATTTGGCATTAGAACAAGGTCACATCAAGAAATCCACTCAAGGCTCAGCGCCTATAGCTCAACCGGCTAAGGCGCCAGCCACGTACACCTAAGGTGGCGGGTTCGAATCCCCAGCCCGGACCCGCCAAACAACAATGACGGCTGCAACCAAAAAATGGCCGGGCGTTGTGGCGGGCGCCTGTGGTCCCAGCTACTTGGGAGGCTGAGGCAGGAGACTGGCTTGAGCCCAGGAGTTGGAGGTTGCTGTGAGCTGTAATGCCACGGCACTCTGCCCAGGGGGACAGCTTGAGGCTCTGTCTCAAAAAAAAAAAAAAAAAAAAAAAAGAAATCCACTCAAAATGGGTTTCCTAGTTTATATAGGAGTTGGATCAGGTTTCCTTGAAAATGAAATTATGCCTTTCTATTTTGATTTGGCAATCTTAGTGATTTAAAAAAAATGAAAATTTGTGAAAATAGTATTCTAGGAATTAAGTTTGTGTAGCAAATTACCCCAACTCTTACTAGCATAAGACAATCAAGTATTATGCTCACAGATTCTGTGGGTCAGGAGCTCGGCCTGGGCATAGCATGTGTTTCTTGTGGTTCTCCGCCGTCTCTTTCATTGACATCAAGAAATCCTTTTTCACTGGTAACTGTAGGAACATAGATCACAAACATTTCCACGGGGAGTCTTCCCCCTGCTCCCGCCCACTTCACCTCCGCCTCCTCCCTGACAGTAGCGCTTCATTACTAAGCCCTGCGCTGGACCCTGCCAAGTCCCAACCCTTCAGGCTGAACCTGTCTCCTATGGAGAGATGGCCATGGCCCTGTCTGCCAACCTGGGTCTGGGCATCTGCCTCCCTTCAGCTATAACTATGTTCCCAACACTATACCAGGTGCTGGGGGTGGTGCCTGCAAATAATAATGAAAATGTCCATAATGAGTGGGCACACCATTAGAGCTGGTGTGACACAGGCTCTAAGAGACTATGGGCAAAGGACCAAGCATTCCTGGAGGAGAGCGTGACTCACCGGGCTCAAGCAAGGCTCCACTGAGGAGGGGACTTTTGAACTGGGTATAAAAGAATAAGGAAAAGATTTCTAGACAGTTAAAGAGGAAAAGAATATTGCAGGTTTGGGGACTAGCATATGAAAAGAACATGGCGTGTTTAGGGAAGGGGAAGAAGTTGTTGGGGTGGACAGTCCCCTGTGGTGGGAGAAGGGTTGGGAGTTGACCTAGAAAAACCCATGTGCCATATTGAGGAATGTGGCAGGCCTGTCTGAGTTGCCGGCCCCACCGCACTGTCTTCTCTGAGAACATTCTCTCCAGCTCCTGCTGAAGATGTGAACCTCAGGCTGTCGTGTTTTATCCACATGACCTCACCACTTCAGGGTCACAGCTGATTGCGCATTTGACCCATGAGCTAAGCCAATTAGATTCTTTTTCTCAATAATATATTCTAAGAGATAGGAAGGTGAGGTGGGCTTATATTAAGAATGGCTGGGGCGGGAGGCATGCGCACTGATGGACACACAGAGAGAGGCAGGATTGGGGGAGCCTGCAGGAGAACAGGGAAGTCACAGGAAGAAGCAGGGGGCAGGTACTGAGGGCAGGGAGAGGAGCCAGCAAACCTGGGGCTCTGTCCTTGACCTCTCCCCACTTTCTGACTATGCTTCTTGCCTCATGTTCCCCATTTTCTTATATTAAACCTTCTTTTTCTTAAATAAGATGGAGTACTTTTTGCATAACAAATGACAGACAACTAATACACTGAGTTTAGATTTGGTCTTGGCAGGAATAAGCCAGCGAAGTATATAAAGCAAAGGGATATCTCAATCAGATTTGCATTTCAGAAAGCTCTCTGGCTGCAGGAAGCAGTCCGGGGAGCAGATGGGATTCTGCAACATGGGACTGGGCAACAGAGGCTGCCCCACACTCAGGCAGCAGCAGCGGGGATAGGAGGAAGGGATGGAACTGAGAGATACGTGGGAGGCAGAATTGATAGGGCTTAGTGTCTTGTGGGAAGCCCAGGGCAGAGGAAATCAAGGACAGTCCTCAGGTTTCTAGCTGGATGATTCGAAAGAATTGTAAAGCTATAAACAAAGAAAGGGAAGACAGAATCACATTTTGGAAGAAAGTTATTAAGCTCAGACATCCGTCGTGTTTGGGAAACCGGCTACTGACACTTAACACCGGGAGGTTAAGAGGTGGGTTAGAATGAAGATGTGCAGAGTCACATGTCACTGATGGGGTAGGTTCTGGGAAGAGTGTATCAGGAGGAAAAAAGGAAGGCTGAAACAACAGAAATGCAGGAACACTAACGCTGGCAGGTCAGAGGACAGACTCCCGCCAAGCGAGGAATCTGCGAGGGAACGGCTGGAGGGTGGAAGGAGAGAAGGTGAGAGCGAATCATAGACATTCCAGGGGAAGAGTTTTAAGCAGGAGGAAATTACCCTACAGGTCAAATTGTGCAGAGAGGTTAAGTGAAAGCTAAAGGTAGTTCATGGGATTTGATATTTGAGCCATTGTTTTCTTTAAAGAGAGTAGTTCCATCAAAATGGGGACAGTGGCGTTAAGGGGAGGCCATCCAGGGTGAGGAGTGACTGGTTAGTGTGTAAGGAGTAGGAAGGCGAGTGGACCACACCCTTCTGGAAGTTTGGATGGGAAGGAAAGGAGACATCTGGGCAGAAGCTGAAGGATGAAGAGTGAGATTGTAGGATGGTGGAGAAGCTGACCCTCATTCTTTATCTGTCCCCAAATCCATACCCTTTGCAATGTGACTTTGCAGTTCCTACCATCAAAAAGTAGAGTCTGTTTCCTTGACCCTGGGTTGACCTTGTGACTTGCTGTTGCCAGTAAAATGAGGCAGAAGTGATATCGTGCCAGTTCCATGGGCCTTGTGTATTCTGCTCACTCTGTCTCTGTTCTCTGGAAATCCTGCCCAACCACCGTGAGAAGCTGAGCTAACTTCTGGAGGGCCCAGTTCCTGACTTCACCATGACTAATAACTTGCTAATAGCCAGGCGTGTGGGTAAGACCATCCGGGGCCAGCCTGCCACCGCTGGCCCACCAGCGGCCAGCTCCCTCCCGAGGGCTCACAGTCAGTATTTCAGGGCCAGCTACAATCAGCCCAGCCTGGTCCATGCTGATAGAATTGCCCAGATCATCAGCTTGTGAGTAGTCAAAACACTTAACTGTTTCAAGCCACTGGTTTAGGGTGCTTGGCTATACGTAGATGCTAACTGATTCAGGAGGTGGTTGGAATTTTTTTTTTTTTTTATTTTGCATTGGCATGGAGGAGATGTGTACATATTTGCGTGTATGAGGAAAAGGCAGATTTAAGATTCAAGAAGGAGGGGTTAAATGGTGGGAGAAAGGGACGCAACTCACAGCTCAGGTGGAAGAGGCAGAGAGCCTCCCTTGCCTTTTGAGGTAAGAGGATGGTGGAGGGGTGGAGGAAGAGTGTCCTGAACTGTAATTCGGAGCATCACTGGGGCGTCAGCCCCAAACTGTGAACAAGGTGGTGGTTTCTCTAGCTGTTTCTCTGGACATGCTGGCATTTAACATCCAACCAAAAATTAACACCCCAAACTCGTGCATTGCCACATCTGTCAAAGCTAAAAGGGGCATCGGAGACAGATTTCCTTTTGTTTTCACTGGCGTGTCAAATGCCACAGTGACAGCAAAGGAATAATCTTCAGTTTGTGTATAATGAGGTCTGAAATTTCCGTCTCCACACATTGATCATGAATCTTATTTCACTAGATAAACTGACAGCAGAGTCTTAGGTACTTAAACAAAATTTAGAAAGAAAATCAACACTACCGCCCACATCTGTGGGGTTTTTTCCTGCTGTCACTTTCCTGGTTTAGTTATTTTGTCTATATGTGCTCGTTTCCAGGTTTTTTGTGGCTTCCTCAACAGCTAAATCAGTCTCCAGTCCTCGATATATGTTCCTCTAGCCTCAAAAATGTGATTTAATAGAAAGACAATTGGTTTGGGAGGCAGAGAATCCGAGTCCTACTATTGATTCTGCTATTAACTAACATAATTATCTAGGCTAAGCCACTTAACCTCAGTTTCCTTATCTGAAAATTTTATTCCTCTAACAGATATTTATTGAGAGTTTACCATGTGCCAGGCAGCATCCTAAGTGCTTAGGGCATCAGAGTGGGCAAGGGACTTGGAGAGAAACTTCTCTGAAGGAGACAGGCGCACGGCCTATAGACACATGAAAAAATGCTCACCATCCTTAATCATCAGAGAAATGCCAATCAAAACTACCTTGAGATATCATCTAATTCCAGTAAGATTAGCCCACATCACAAAATCCCCAAACCAGAGATGTTGGTGTGGATGTGGAGAAAAGGGAACACTTCTACACTGCTGGTGGGAATGTAAACTAATACATTCCTTTTGGAAAGCTGTTTGGAGAACACTTAGAGATCTAAAAATAGACCTGCCATTTGATCCTACAATTCCTCTACTAGGTATATATCCAGAAGACCAAAAATCACATTATAACAAAGATATTTGTACCAGAATGTTTATTGCAGCCCAATTCATAATTGCTAAGTCATGGAAGAAGCCTAAATGCCCATTGACCCACGAATGGATCAATAAATTGTGGTATATGTACACCATGGAATACTATGCAGCCTTAAAGAAAGATGGAGACTTTACCTCTTACATGTTTACTTCGATGGAGCTGAAACATATTCTTCTTAGCAAAGTATCTCAAGAATGGAAGAAAAAGTATCCAGTGCACTCAGCCCTACTATGAAACCAGTTTATAGCTTTCTTATGAAAGCTATGACCCAATTACAGCCCAAAAAGGAAAAAGGGGAGAGGGCGGGGAGGGGAAGGTGGAAGATGGGTGGAGGGAGAGTAATTGGTGGGATCACAACTACCGTGCGTCTTACAAGGGTACATGTGAAATTTACTAGGCATAGAATTTAAATGTCTTAACACGATAACTAAGAAAATGCAGTGAAGGCTATGTTAACCAGTTTGATGAAAATATTTCAAATTGTACCTAAAACCAGCACATTGTACCCCATGATTGCATTAATGTACACAGCTATGATTTAATAAAAAAAAAAAAAAAGAAAAATACGAAGACCCCCTGCCCTCAGAGAGCTTATGTTCCAGAGTTAGACTATGAAAAACAAATGAAATAGACAGGATAATTATATCAGATAATTGAAGGTACAAAGTGTTATGAAAAAATATTTTCATGGGGCTGGGGGCAGGTTGCAAGTGCGGAGAGAGCCCTGGGAGTTGACTGGGGGGAGGTAAAGGGGTTACCCTGGGAGTCCCTGGAGGAAGACTTTCCAGACAGAATTCCTAAGAGCGTTTCCTGTTTTCCCTTCCCTCTACCCTCCATTTACGCTTGTTGACCCCAGAGAAGGCTTATAATACACGGCCTCTAGGCCAGGCTTCCAGGCTATTCCCTATACTTCTTTGAAGACGGAACAGATGACAGACTCTTGAGGTCGCCTCATGGGCACTAAATGCAAGAGCCTGTTGCTTTCTGTTTACTTCAGGGCCTCTGTGTGGTACGTATTTTCCTGCCATGGGAAAGGCTAGGTCTGTATCATGCCAAACACCACACAGGTATTTCCCACGCACCCTCCTACCCTGCCCAGGATAGCTGAAGTGGGCAAAGGTATGATTAGAAAGACATGGCTCTTGATGGAGTAACTACCATTTCTGAACACTCTAATGCCCCTGTTGTTTTACGTTCCTTATTCCGCCTGATCTTCACAACCCTCCTGGCTCACTCCAATACTAATGCAGTTGGCATTTTTTTTTAAACTTTATAGGTAAAGAAATGGAAGTTCAGAGAGTTTCAGAAACTTACCTGTAGTCACACAGCTAGTAAGTTGCATAGCCAGGATTTGATTCCCAAGTGCACGTCCATTCTGATACCCCACACTGCTTCTGTTGTCCCCAAGTGCCCTTTGATCTAGCTGGGAACCAGGTGTGTGTGTATCTGAGTCAATTAGAGAGTCATTCTGAGGCCTGTAGCATAGTGGTTAAGAGGTGCAGGTAGACAGCCTGGGGTCACATTCTAGCTCTACCACATCATAGCTATCTGAGCACTGGTAAGTGCCTTAACCTTCTGAGCCTCCATTCACAATTGTTTCCATAATTTTAAGATATGGATAATGTGAAGATCTGTCTTATAAAGTTGTTGAGAAGCTTCAACAAAATAATATGTATAATATGCTTACCATGGTACCTCTTACATAACTGCTAGGATATGTTAATAGTTATTCTCATACTTTGCTGATGTATTATTATTATTTTTTTTTTGGCTGGAGCTGGGTTTGAACCCGCCACCTCCAGCATATGGGGCCGGCACCCTACTCTTTTGAGCCACAGGCACACCCTGTTTGATGTATTTTTTTTAAGTGTACATACCTATACATAAAAAGATATGAGCTCTGACAAGGTGCTGCAGACCTCATTGTTGAATATCCCTCTGGTCACCTTTAAAGGACTGCCCCTGGGAAGCTCTACACTGATGCCAGCACCTAGTCCACCCTTCAAAGCAATTTTGGAACTCTTTTTCTGGAATGACCATCAAAGGTGTTGTTGTATTGCCTTTGATGTCCTGAATGTCATCAGAATGTCTTCCTTTCAATGTTTCCTTTATCTCTGGGTAAAGAAAAAGTCATTAGGGGCCAGATCAGGTGAACAGGAAGGGTGTTCCAATACAGTTATTTGTTTCTGGCTGAAAACTCCCCCCACAGTGCTATGTGACCTGGTGCATTGTTGTGATACAAGAGCCATGAGTTATTGGCCAAGATTTTCCTAACTCTCTCTCTATTGATGTATGCTTGGTCTGCTATGCTTCTCATAGTCCACTGATAATTTTGATGCACAATTTGACGAATTTTTGCAATATTTTCATCAGTTCTGTTTGTTAGTGGCTGCCCTGACCTCTCTTCATCAGTGGTATATTCCCTCCCCTCAGAAAAGTCTCTAATCCATTTGTACAGTGCCATTTTCTTTGTGGCATTATCCCCATAAACTTGGACTAATGTGTCCCTGATTTTACTTCTACTCTTGCCAAGTTTAACTAGAAATTTCCTAATGTTTATTTGTTGTTCTAATTTAAGCTCTGACGTTCTTATGCAGCCCACAAAAACATGCAACAATAATAATGAATGACTCAGCAAGACACTGCCACACGTCAACATGAACACAGCTTTGAGACACTGATGTACCAAGGTTATGAAACCTTACCAAGTTGTCTGTATAGTGCTGCCAATGTAAGTGCACGGTGGCAAGTTTGCGAATTAATTGCCAGACTTTGTATGCCCAGAGGAGGCAGAAGGAACAAGTCGTAGGGTGCCTCTGAGGTGGGAACTGTGTGCTGGACACAGGAAGGCTCACTTTTCACTTGGATGATTTGTGTACACTCTGTACATTTAAATGTTGAGCCATATGATGTTACTGACTCAAATAAACAACTGTGTAATTTTAAAGAAATGTTGTTATTATTGTCATTGTAAGGAATTTGGAATAAGGAAGCTGTTTGGGTAAACTGATTTGGTAGAGATCTCTTAAAGGAGATGAATAGGGCCTTGGAGCAAGTATAGAATTTTGATGACAGAATGAGGATTTGGAAGCCTTTTCTTTCTTTCTTTCTTTTTTTTTTTTTTTTGAGACAGTCTCTTTCTGTCATCCATCCTCAATTCTTGGACTCAAGTGATTCTCTTGCCTCAGCCTCCCAAGTTGCTAAGACTACAGACAACGGCCACAACACCTGGCTAGTTTTATTATTATTTTTAGTGGAAATGGGGTCTCACTTTGCTTAGGCTGCTGTTATTTTGTTTGTTTGTTTTGAGACAGAGTCTTACTTTGTTGCCCTCAGTAGAGTGCCATGGCATCACAGCTCACAGCAAGCTCAAATTCTTGGGCTTAAGCGATTCTTAAGCTTTTTAGAGATGAGGTCTCACTCTGGCTTAGGCTGGTCTTGAACTCGTGAGCTCAGGTAATCCACTCGTCTTGGCCTCCCAAGTACTGGGATTATAGGCATGAGCCTCTTGCTCAGGCTGCTTTTGTGCTAGGATTATAGGTGTGAGCCACTGCGCCTGGCCAGGAACTAGAAAGAATTTTAAATGAAAGATTCTTGCAAAGTAAAGCATCAAGATGGGATGGGGTAGCCAGTGAATGCAATCCATCTAATGATAATTATTTAGTATTATGGAGACAGCTAGTCCAGGTAATAGATTAGAGGTAAGATGCTTTTCAAATTTCTATAGTGGAAAAGAGGGTATGAGTGAGAAACTGGCAAAAACACTCCACCTCAAACGCAAAAATTGAGAAAGAGCAGCTCTGGAAAAAGATTGCCAGTTGAGGGCAATTCCATGAGCCCTGCTGCCAGAATTATTCTGGTTCATCAATCCAAATTGAGCTGAAGGAACCTTTGACATCCCCCTCTCTCTGCCTGCAGGTCAGCTGCCTGCAATCCTGAGGTCGTCACTCATCAAGAGGGGATAATCCCGGGGACAGCAGGATCTGCTCCGTCAGAAGGACTTAGGAGCAAGAAACACATCGGGTAACTAAACAGTAACAATGACCCACCATTAAACACGCCGAGAGAGGAGCACGATGAGTGTGTGCGGGAAGAATCAGGAGCGCTTGCTGACAGTGCCCATGGAGATGGCCACCATGGGAACTCTGCCCGCTGAACTGCAGTAAATCCTTCTCTCCCTCTGCAGAGAGGCAAGGCTGTGGGCACAGTATCAGTTCAAACAATGGCCAACGCATGGACTTAGAGTGAAAAGAATTTGGACCGTGGAGTCAGACCTGGGTTTGAGTTGTTATTCTCCCACTTCTTTGTAGCATGCTTTGGCCATATTTAAAACTCCCTGGGCCTCAGTTTTCTTGTCTGCAAAATGGAGCTAATACCTACATGGGGAATTTTAAGAGAAGTGCACCAGTATTGGAAAAACACAGCTAGGTACTTCCCTTTTTGGAAAAAGAAGGAGATGTGGGCCAGTGAAAGAACCAGTACAATGAGAGCTATTTTCAAAAATGATCCTTGGTCCTAGGTGCTCAACCTCAGAATATAGACTTCTTTCTTTTGTTCAGATCCTGGGGGTGGGAGCGAGGAGAGAGAGAGAAATGGGAAGAGGCAGGAAGCCAGATTCTGGCTCTTACACAAGAAAATTCACTCTGAATAATTTTCAGACAATGTTGCTCTCCTTCCTCAAACACTGGGGCCACAGGCATGATGCCAAAGAAGTCAGCAGCCTGGCAGATATTTTAAACTGATTCTGAGGCCGAACAACAGGCCATTTGCACCATATGCCACTGACACGTTAATCTAGGCAAGGATGCTAGGCACCTGGGGACATCCATGCTGAAATGCCACTTAAGCAGGGCACACCAGCTCCAGTGGCAGAAGTCCATCAAAGCAAACAGTGAGGGCGGCCAAGGAGATAGATGAGGAAAGAAGAGAGAAGGGGAGGCGCGGTGTCCAAGGCTTGCAAGATTTTCTTAGTTGTAGACACTTTGTTATGCTTCTAGGAGCGCTGTGGATTCGGCAAGACATCAAAATTGGGTATTAACGGGCTGGACAAATAAGTATCTGCTACTTTTGCATCCATTATCCTACATGGCCACAGACCCCAGGACCCTTCTATCCGTAGGCAAATCCTGAGCAATGCTCTAGTCCACCACAATGACCTCCTTTATCCCCACAGTTTCATTATAAAAAGCCCAAGCAAGTGGCTGCTGAGTGACTCCAGTAGAGGCCCCAGTGTCAGACTTTCCAGGATCCAATTTGGTGGGAGCACTCTGGGCCTTTGGTCTCCCTCTCCCCTTTGCCCGGCCCTGTTTCTTGGATGCTCTGAGCAGTAATGAGCTCCTCCACCCCAGCGTGAGGACGGGCTCACAGCCAGCACATGAAAAGGGCTGTGCCCGTGTGGGGCAAACTACTCTATCTCGTGGGCAGCTCACGCATCTGTTTTTTTCCTTCTTCTGTGATGTAACTACACTAATGATTTTTAAAAATTGGAATAAAGGACTACTATGACTTTCTGGGAAAAAAAAAAAAGTAACACAGCAGGAAAACTGCGGCAGCCATCATCAAAGCAGCTCGGCGTGAAATGCCTATCCATTCTTGTCATTGGACCAAATGATTTTCCGAGAGCAAAAGGATCATTCTAACTTAGGCATCTTAATGAATCAATAGCATCACTGCCTTAATTATATTCCTCCAGGCAAATGGGACTTAAAAAATCCGCTCTTCCTGTTACTGTTAGTTATTTTTCGTAGTCAGAAGAGTAGGAAAGAACATAAAAATAAGATTAGGCCACCAAAGACTGTGGGTGAGTAGTTCAGAGTTATCACTGAGCAAAGACTGGGGAATCAGCTCTGGGTTCAAATCCAGAGTTCTGTCCCTTCCCTTCTAGTGACCATGGGCAATGTACTCACCAGTCCCTCTGCCCCCACCCCTAGTCTCTGTTTCTTCATCTGTAAACTTATACAGAGTTACCCCATCTGCCAGGGTTGTCAAGAGAATTAAAAGAGAAGATATGTGAGTGGTGAGGTACACACTTCCTGGCTTGTGATCAGGGTCCCTGTGTTAAAATGATAGGCCTGGGGAGAGGGGAGCGGTAAGGAGGGAGGGGGACTGGTGTGCTCTCACCTAATGGTCACAATGCGGGGGTATAGGGCACACCTCCTGGGTGAGGGGGCCCAAGTACAACTTGGACTCTAACAAACAATGTAAACTAATCATCGTATCCTCATATTAATCTAAAAATTTTTTTTAAAGACAGGCCTGATCTTGAAATCATAGATCATTTATGCTTTTCAGAGATACTTTATTTCTATGAATTATTAGCAAAGACTAAATAGGTATTTACATTAAAAAATCATAGGCATTTTCTGAGCACCCACCAATAGGTCTTTTGGGCTGGGTTCTGCATTATGAAGGATTTGTTGAGAAGAAGAGTTTGTGGCTCAGCGCCTGTGGCTCAAGTGGCTAAGGCACCAGCCACATACACCAGAACTGGCAGGTTCAAATCCGGGCCCACCAAACAACAATGATGGCACAACCAAAAAAAAAAAAAAATAGCCGGATGTTGTGGTGGTTGCCTGTAGTCCCAGCTACTGGGGAGGTGGAGGCAGGAGAATCACTTGAGCCCAGGAGTTGGAGGTTGCTGTGAGCTGCCATGCCACAGCACTCTAGCACTCTACCCAGGGTGACAGCTTGAGGCTCTGTCTCAAAAAAAAAGAAGAGTTTGTTTTTAGCTCAGAAGTAGCTTAAAGCCAGCCCTAAAGAACAGTAACACTACCCTCCAGCTGCACTAGCCACTGCAAACACCCCACGCACGCTCTTACATCAGAGCCTCTCTGGAATGTTCTTGTCTCGTGTGCCCGCACGGACTGATCTTTTATTTCATTTAGATTTCTGCTCACATGTCACCTAATCAGAGACAACTTCCTTGCCACTCTTTTTAAATAGTCACCCAATCCTTCTCTTCTCTATCGCCCTACTCGGCTATATTTTTCTTCATAGAGCTATTAATACAGGAAGGTTAATACAATGGGCCAATCCCCAATCCTAAAACTGGTCCCAATACCTTATCTGGTATTGTCACCTTCTTCTTATACCGCTCATATGGATTTGCCTCACCCTTTGCCAATGCTTCAGCTGATCTAGGTTTCTTCTTGGCAATCTAGGGGTTATCTAGGAGTGAGTCAGAACTTCACCCCTAAGGGGTCCAGGTTGCTTTATCTCCTTTGGGCTAAGGCTGCTGCAGTTGCCCGTTTACCGTTCTTACTGGGCATTGGAGTTATTGCCAAGAGTTGCCCCCTTGATCCCCTGTGTCCTCAGCTAGTGGGGATACAGTAGCCCTTAGGCCAGGGAAGGCAAAGCCATAGGTAAAGTAGCTGTCAATTCCAGCGATGGAATTGGGTCTGGTATAATCAGCTTGTCACCAAGTGCCTGGATGGTTTCTTCAGGAACTGCCTTGTCTATGCCAGTCTGTGCTGCTGGTGGGAAGGCTATTCTGCCATGGCAGGAGCTATAGCAGCCTCGGTGAGAGGGAATTGATACTGTGTCCGTGCCTGCTCTCTACTGCTGTCACCACGGTCCGTCATTCAGGCGCCGATTGTACAAGCACTGGAATGGCTGTGCAGAAAGGCTCACGGGCATCCAGAAGATGAGTTATCCCGTCTACTTGTCGATGCCCCATTGATTCACTTTGGGGGATGCTCATGAGCATTAACACGAGACTTCCAAATCTTCCCCCTGTATGCTTATTCTCATAGGTCCATCTATATGCTCTTCCTCCCAACTTCTTATAGAGAAAGCCTATAAAAATGGACATTCGCAAACTGGTCATCACACCGTGGGCCGTTTAGAATGTGTCTCTGAGTTTTTCGCCCGAGAGAAACAACTCTACCCACCAGTTTCTCTTCTTATTAATCAAGCATTGCCCCAAAGGATGGTGATGCCCTTGAATGTCTAGGTTTGCACATGTGAGTGTCTGCAGATTCCTGCAGGTTATCAGAGAAGCTCAGGCTAGAGAATGTAATAGATTCCTGGTCCAGCTGAGACAAGATCCTGGTCTGGTTAGAGCTGGGCACAGCTGGTTGCTGCAGTAAAAGTTGGAATAAAATGTGGGCTAAGAGGATATGAGATGAAGCTGAAGAGGTGACTGCTGTACCTTCAAAGCTTGGGGAGGCAGGCATGATTGCAAGAAAGAGTTGTGTGTTTCAGATAAGTACATTTTAGGATATGTTAAAATATGTGCTAATTTTATGATGCTGCCAACAAAGGCAAAGGTTGTTAGCAAAAGGAGAGATCAATTGGGCTACAGAAGGTAGCAAAGGAGCTGGTACCTTGAGCCATGGCTGATGAAGGGTTCTCAGCGCCTCCATGTTAAGGAAGCTGAATTGAGAATGCCCTGGAGAGGAGTGGAGTCAGGGACAGGAGAGAGGTCATCCGGGCTGCTGAGAACATAAGGATTCTCTTGGTTTACGTAGATTTTCTGCTCTGCTGCCTCCTGTAAGATAGACTGTCATCTTTGCTATGCTGCCATTTAGCACATGATTGAGTAAACATGCTTTGGGATAGGGCAGATCTGCTTGAGTCTCAGCTCTGCTGCTTGGCTGAGTTCCTTAACCTCCTCATTCTGCAGTTTCCTCATCTGTCGAATGGGAGTTAATGACAGTACATACTTCAAAGAGTTATAATGAGGATTACATTATTTATGTAAAGCACTTAAAATAGTGCCTGGCACGTAGTAAGGCCTAGTGAATATTAGCTATTATTGTTACTAGGAAAAGGATAAACAATGGCTTTAGAAGCTAAGGGAAACCTGGCTGCAACAATAGGAAACACTGGCTGGGCGGTGGTTCACACCTGTGATCCTAGCACTCTGGGAGGCCCAGGGCAGTGTGTGTGTGAGTGATTGCTTGAGCTCAGGAGTTCCAGACCAGCCTGAGCAAGAGCAAGACCCTGTCTCTTAAAACAAAAAAAAATCATGCATTATGGCAGGTGCCCATACCACCAGCTACTCAGGAGGCTGAGGCAAGAGGATCATTTGAGCCCAGGAGTTTGAGGTTGCTGTGAGCTATAATGCTACAGCACTCAACCCAGGAGTGAGAGTCTATCACAAAAAAAAAAAAAAAAAAAAAGGAAACAGGGATTAAGAGGAAGCAGATAAAGTGTATTTTCTTACAACACAAAGTAAGTGATTTTACGGAAAGTTCTGCAAAAAGTGCTCTGAGATGATATTCGGCAGAAACTCCTTTTAGCTTCAGAGCAAAGAAAACTAATCAAACAAGAATGGAGATGTTGACATTATCAGAAGAAGCAGGGGCAACCCCCCCGCTGGTATTTCATCTCCTTTTGGAATCTACAGCACATCTGGGTAGCTCGGGCCTTTTCTCATTTCTCCCGTGTGTGGCGGGATTAGCCAGGCAAACGCAGTCCGCCTCCACATCGGAGGGAGGACATTGCCAGGCAGAGAGGGCTACAGCTGTCACCGACGACCCCTGTGCATCCTGGGAATAGAATGAATGGTTTACAGTAGCCAAGTGTTTTTTGGGGAAAAAATACTTCACTTCCTACCTGAGCTGCCCTAACAGCGTTCCTTTGCTCGCGCTGCGTATGAACAGCATAGTCGTGTTGGCAATTCCAGGCACCGAATCGGGTGGAGAGACTATGAAAGCATTTGGGCGTTGGTTTGACAAGTTATCCAAACTATCACGAAGAGTTTCCTTCTGGTCTTCTGCCTTCAAGGTGCACTCTCTCCGAGGCTGAAGTTCTTTCTGAATCTGCCCTGGCAATGAGCATGAAGGCATAAGCGACCTTTGGCGATCATTAGCTCCTTAATCATCGTCTGCCTTCCCGCTCTTCGCCAACAGATCCTGACCCACTTCACTTTTGTGTTATAAAAACCCTCCGTTATTTTCGAAGTTCAAAGGGCCTTCTTTAATTTTTTTTTTCTTTTATTATAAAAGTAAGACTTGCTTCTGAGGAAAAACATCAGATAGCTTAGAATGGCACAAGGGAACCGCAAGAGTTTCCCTCTCCACGTTCCCAGCAACCACTATCATTCCACTCCTTAAAGGGTCTCCACCGACACGAGTCAATCGTACATGTTTCTACACATCCTCCTGTTTTCAAAAAGGGTTTGCATCCCTTCCATACAACTCACAAATAGGGGTTCTTGTGCAACGTAGGTGTTTATCGAATAAAATTGAGAGTATCTGTTCATGGGTCCATATGGACTTACCTCATGCTTTTCTTTTTTATTATTAAATCCTAGCTGTGTACATTAATGCAGTCATGGGGTACAATGTGCTGATTTTATACACAATTTGAAATATTTTCATCAAACTGGTTAACCTAGCCTTCACAGCATTTTCTTATTGGGTTAAGACATTTATATTCTACATTTAGTAAATCTCACATGGCCTCGTGCTTTTTAATGAGTGTGTGGTATTCTATTGTGTGGTTTTACCAAAAAGCATCTAACCCATAGCCGACTTATGGGATACTGAAGATATTTCCCATTTTTCTTTGTTACAAACCCTGCTGGTATGAGCACCCCGCACATGTATCATTGAGTACTTGTGAAAGTACATCTCTAAAATAAATTTCCAGAAGATGATTTCAACTGAATCTAATGCTGTGTACATTTACAATTTGGACATATATTGCTAAAACTTAAACCATTTTACACTCCCATTAGCAGTATATGAGAGTGCCTGTCCTTCCCAAGGGCCCTGAGTCTCCGGATCAAGTAGCCTAGGGTTTGAAATCAGGCAGACCTGTTTCCGAGTCCCAGCTCTGCCATTCACTAGTCATATTATCTCTTTCAAGTTAGTAGGTCCTTTGGCACCTCAGTTTGCTCACCTATGAAATGGCAAAAATTCATACCTTCTGGGTAGGCTTGTTGATGTAATTATGGGAAATAAGGCAAGATAAGAACCTGGTACGGTGCCTGCCAGACAGCTGCCGTTCAGTGTGAGCCACTTCCCTCTCTGCAGTTTCCCGGCATGCCAGTCTTGTTCACACCTGCTTTCCACTGCTACGTGTCCTCTGCCTGGAACATCCTTATTCTCATCATGAATATTCTTACTATGACATAAAGACACATGTGCTGGGGTTTGAGACTCACTTTGTTATTTCATCTGTGTTTGCTTGTCCTCAGAGAGGTGATGACACTTACCTAGGGCACCATTCCTGGGAATTTGGGCAGTCTATGTTACTCAGCAGAACTGATAAGTTAACCATGAGTCCTTCCACATCATTTTGTGCAAACTCGCCAATGCTAAAGGGTGATAGAGAATTGAGTAAAGAAGTGACTTTGGTGATTAGAGGGTGACTGAAGTTTCTCCATTAGGAAAAGATTCCTGAAGACTTCCCCACAGAGGATTACTTATAACCCCCACTGCTCCTAACCCCGTGCCCCTAATACCTCTGGCCACATACACAAATTACTGCAGAATAACTGGCCGCTTCCATTCATTCTCAGCCCATGTGAGCTCAAACAATGAAACAGTAGCAATTCAATCACCGAGGCTGTGTTATAGTATGTATATTCCCTGTATAAATCCAGTTGTTTCTGTTCTCTCCAAGTTCATGGCCTGTACCATTGAAGACTAGGGGATTGTAGCTTAGCTGATTCACTTCCCAGCAGCTCAATCCCAGTTTGATAGTTTGATTTTATTATTGAGATCTGGAAGAACTAAAGACAAAACCGCCCAACCAGGTGCATGAACTTAAGGGAAAGAATTGTACCCAGTGAAGAGGCGAGGACGGCAGACGCGTTCAAAGCATTTCCTTCTCCATGCCGTGTTTGTTCTGGGGGTCTGCCCTAGTCGCTGGGAAGTCATTCGGCTTACAAAGCTCACAGGGTTCCATGTTGTGGGGAATGAGATGTGACGCTCTCCACACCAAGCCTACCTTACACCCGCCCCAGTTAAGAAGATCTGCGTGAGCTTCGACTACAAGGGGATTTTAGTTTTAGCATGAAAAGCCAATACCAGATCATTTGAATTTATTTTCCACTTCAGTTTGCCCATCTGCTCCAGGAAATCTGATTTAAATACATTTTATTAGAAGCTTTCCAGAGGCATCAAGTTACCTAGCAACTCCAAGTTGCCTTCCGTGAGTTGTTTTTGACATAAAGAGCGTTCACAACTTGGGGAGGATGTGTTTTTAGCCTTCAAAGTTTACGAAGCAAGAATTCAATATTGAAACTGCCATTCTCACTCTGCATGAATGTAGAGCCTATTTAAATTACATGGAGTCTTGGGGGCCGTATTTCTAAAGAGAAATTTTTAATTAACCTACATGACCATAAACTTAAATGAAAGAGTTCTGTTTAATTTGCAATAACCAATCCAACTGTCGCATTGCTTGGCGCTAATTTAGGATCTTTAACCAAATCTAAATTAATGCTTTGCATTTTGTGCTTGCTTTGGTAAGTCAAAAAGATTCAGTGTTTCTGGACCTTGGCAAATATATCCCGGGGCTCCATTATAAGGATGTGGGCTTAGACCTGTAGATGGTGGATTGAGCCCGTGCAGGGAACGTCCCTATTTGCCAAACACACAGGAATGACAGACAAGAGATGAAATATACATGTGTGTGTAAGTACATGGCCGCAATCTAAAATTAAACAGTAAAATCCTTATGGATCATAAATGGAAGAGAAAGCCCAGGGCTCAGCAAGAACTGCGGCTGCAGAGCTCTCAGGAGCCAAGAGTGAACAAGGGTTAGAGTCTTAACATCAACTCAAGAGCTGGCACCCAACACTCAAAAAGGTGGGACTGGGTTTCCACATGAAGCAGGAAACCCAAACCTCTTTACCTGTTTGTGAACAGGAACAAAATCACTTTGTCCATTGCCCATGCTTGTGCCCAGAAATATACTATTTTCTGTGCCTAACCAAATTGTTATTCAAGAGTGAGAGTGAAATAATCATATTCTCAGATACACAAGGGCTCTGAAAATGTACAACCCTCAGATGTTCACAAATCTAAATAGTACAAAACCATGAGCTATAATGTTCCTAATAATTTTTGAGATTAAAACAAGTTGGAACTATAATTACATGGATATTAGTTAGGTGCAGAGGCGTGGGTAATTTGGGGGACAGTTGCATTGTTCTAAGGTTTATCTTGTTTGGAAGGATAATAGAACATGATGTCATTTAGATACTTTCAAAAATATTAATAGAAGTACATAGACAGAAGTGGAAAGTGTACGAGCCCTTTCTGGCTGAGGAATCCTAGGGTACCAACTCATAATGAGGACACATGAGATGGAGAAAACATTGAGCAAAATCAACTTCCATCAGCAACAAAGCGGAAGTAGGGGGCAGGACAGTGACTTCAGATCTATAGATGGTGAGCCAGCAGGATGAAAAGGACTCGGGCAGAGCACTGGGTTACTGAGGTGACATGTGGCAGCCTGGTCAGTCAAATATACCTTTAAGGCAGCAGTGCTCCTAAATGTTTTGTTTCCAAGTCCCCTTTACATTTTTTTCCCCCTTTTACATTCTTAAAAATTATTAAGGAGTCCCTTAATAAACCACAATGACCCACAAGAATTCTTTGTGGATTTACATGGGTGATAGAGATAGACGTTTGCCATGTTAGGAATGAAGACTGAGGACATTTTAAAACTCAATTCCTACACAAGGATGTAACACTTTTCAGGAACCATCAGAGTAATGACATTGTCACCCCTCATGTAGCTGCTGAAAAATCCTCTGTAAATGTGTGAAAGAACGAGAGAGAGAGAGTGTCTTAATATGATTTGAATACGGTTTTGACTTCACAGATCCTCCGGAAATAGTCTGGAGGATCCCCAGGGACCCTATTTTGAGAACCACAGTTTTGAGGCCTAGAATGTTCCATCCACTCTTTCAATGTCAACTCATATGTGCCCTTTAAGGCATCTGATTAAATTCCAGATGTGTGTTTATGCCCTTTTCTGAACTTACAGAATGCATTGCCAGAAACACAGCTGGGATTTATTTGGACCATCTTTGATAGACTTGTTTTGTTTTGTAATTTAATTTCTTAAAGCCTGTGCATGTCTTGTCTTTACAATTTGACCAGAATTTCTGGAGGGCAAGACACAAATAGTCTAGTTCTTTATTCCCAAAGGAATTAATACGGGATACTATGAAGTTAGGTAAGAATGAATAGTGATTATAATGGCACTGAGTTTATTAATAGCTGTAACTATAATATCTACTCTTAAAATGATTTAGGAAATCTTTTCCTCATAGATCAATAAGGCAAAAGGGATCAAATGGAATCTGGTCTTTTTCTATTCTTTTTTTTAACATCACTTTTTCTTTCCTTATTACTTTTGCATGGATAATCAGCTTTTTTTTTTTTTTTTTTTTGAGATAGTGTCTCGCTCTGTCCCCTGGAGTAGAGTCCTTTTCTATTCTTGATGGTCAGTGACATTAGAGTGTAACTAGTCTGCAAGACCAGATACATGGACTTATCCTCAGCTCCTAACTTCTCATTTCCTGCCTAACTGGCCAATAGATCCAGGCAATTCTACTTTGGAGCTGTCCTCCCACTCCTGTTGCCACTTCCTCATTCAAATTTCCATTACTTTAAAAATAAATTTATTGATTTTTAGAGAAAGGGTCTCACTTTTTCACCAAGTTAGAGTAAAGTGGCGTCATCATCGCTCACGGGAACCTCAAACTCCCAGCAATCCTCCCGCCTCAGCTTCCTGAATAGCTGGGACTACAGGTGCACACCATCACACCTGGCTAATTTTTCTATTTTTGGTAGAGATGGGGTCTTGCTCTTGCTCAGGTGGGTCTCGAATTCCTGGTCTCAAGCAATCCTCCTGCCTTGGACTCCCAGAGTGCTAGGATTACAGGTGTGAGCCACCGTGCCCTCCGTCATTTCCTGACTTGTGTATAGGAGCAGCCTCTCCACTGGGCATTCTGGCCCTGGCACCTCATCTCTTCTCGTCCCAGTACATCTGCCTCCCAGTCCCTGGAGCTATTTTCCTCAGCATAGATATGATCCTGGTATTCTTCCTGTGTACAAATCTCCTATGATAACCAATTTTCCTCTGCCAAATGCCTGAATATGTCAGATTCTACTTGGCTATACAGAGTTGGCTAAAGGATGGTCTTTGGAGTGGTGGCCTGGTCTCATGTGGCCCCAGGCCCACAGCAAGACAAGGTGCCCTCATTACAGGGTCAGAAGATGGAGTCTCCCTGGGATGTATAGGCTACTTGCCAGAAAATAATTCTGGAGGGCTTTGAAGTGGCCTGGAAGAGCAGATGGCCCCAGCCACTGCAGGTTATGTGAGAGTGGTATCTTTTCTCTGTGACTCACTCTATACCAGGGGTTCTCAACCTTCCTAATGCCATGACCCTTTAATACAGTTCCTCATGTTGCGGTAATCCCCAACCATAAAATTATTTTTGTTGCTAGTAGCTAGTGGTTGGGGGTCACCACAACATGAGGAACTGTATTAAAGGGTTGCTGCATTAGGAAGGCTGAGAACCACTGCTCTATACCTTTACTTCATCTCTGGAAGGATTTCCCAGCACAGCATCTACCCAACAAGTACACCAGTGGTTCTCAGCTGGGGGCAATGTCTAGACATCTGGCAATGTCTAGAGTCATTTGTGATTGTCAAAGCTGGGAGTGGGGTACTAGTGGCACCTGCTGTGTGGGTGCCAGTGATGTTGCTGACCATCTCACAGTGTATGGGACAATCTCCCACAAAGACTA
Organism: Otolemur garnettii; assembly: GCF_000181295.1. NCBI lineage: Eukaryota > Metazoa > Chordata > Mammalia > Primates > Galagidae > Otolemur > Otolemur garnettii. The sequence continues at coordinate 17,971,837 of NW_003852405.1, forward strand.
GGACCAAAAATGTCAACAGTGCCAATAGCTCTCGTGACCTATGTCGTGCTTTCTTTCTTTTTTTTTTTTTGAGACCGAGTCTCAAGGTGTTACCCTGGGTAGAGTGCCTAGAGTCACAGCTCACAGCAACCTCAAACTCTTGGGCTTAAGTGATTCTCTTGCCTCAGCCTCCCTTGTAGCTGGGACTACAGGTGCTCTTTGCAACGCCAGGCTATTGTTGTTGTTGCAGTTGCATTGTTGTTTTAGTTGGCCAGGGCCAGGTTCGAACCTGCCAACCTCAGTGTATGTGGCCTGCACCCTACCCACTGAGCTATGGGCGCTGCCCTATGTCATGCTTTCGTATATAACTTTCCTAGAAGGATAACCCTTACATAGCCATTTCCAACCCAAGGTCACTGCCAAGTTTGAGTCAGCCCTCATATGCCCACTGACTAAAGTTTGGGCTCTCAGACATGATGTTCTGGACCATTCCAAAAATGTCTGTGTTCTCATCATCTTCATCTCCCTTCACTACTACTGCGTGCCTTACGCTACACTATGTTATACTTCCCTCCATCCCTTGAAGTGGCACTCTGTCAAATCTTTGTGTGGACTCTTCTCTGACTAATTTACCCAGAAGATTTCTACTCATCCTTAAATACCCAGCTCAATTAAAGGCTTCCCCGACACCCTCTTCACTCCTCTTCTGTGTACCCCTGTCCCTCAAATCAAGTGTTACTATCTCTTTTATAGTACTTATTTATTTGCCTACCATTCCTATTACAGTTAAAGAGTTTTAAATCTTTTGTATGAATTTGCATTGACAGAAATTAGCACTGGGTACGGAACTTGGCATATGCTTAAAAATCATCTGTCAAGCGTGTATGTGTCTGTGCTTACAAGTGTCCACACACATGTATGTGGGTGTGCACATGTGCATGACCACACACGCATTGCCCAAGAAAAAGGTTGGCTGAAGAGAGATTTTACCACCATTACTATGCAAGATCACCTCTCCCAGATGCTTGCATAGTAGTCCCATGGTGGGAATTTAAATCAAGATTCAAAAAACCAAAATGAAAACTAAAAATCTGTGTGAAAACACCACACTGTACCCCAGAAGGGCATTAATGTACATAGTTACCATTCAATAAAAAAGAATAAAAACCAACTAAAAATCTATATAGATATAGACATCCAAGTCCTGACCCAAAAGATTGCCAATGCACACTACGTTTCTCACTGAAGAAGACCTATACAACATTCCAGAATTGTATACAAAATGGCGAGGTGGCTCATGCCTGCATTCCTTGCACTCTGGGAGGCCCAATAGGGAGGATCCCTTGAGCTCAGGAGCTGAAGACTAGCCTAAGCAAGAGTAAGACCCCATCTCTACTAAAACAGAAAAATCACAATGTGCTCAGTACTTCTATGAAACCAACTTATTTTTACTCACACTTTCTTTTTTTTTTTTTTTTTTTTTTTTTGAGATGGAGACTTAAGCTATCCCCCTGGGTAGAGTGCCATGGCATCACGCTCACAGCAATCTCCAACTCCTGGGCTCAAGCGAGTCTCCTGTCTCAGCCTCCCAAGTAGCTGGGACTACAGGCACCCACCACAACGCCTGGCCATTTTTTGGTTGCAGCCATCATTGTTGTTTGGCGGGCCCGGGCTGGGGATTGGAACCTGCCACCTTATGTGTATGCGGCTGCCGCCTTAGCCACTTGAGCCACAGGCGCCCAGCCCACTCACACTTTCTTAAGAAAGATAAAACACAACTATAGCCCAGGATGAAGGAGAGAAATGGAGTGGGAAGGGAGGGGAGGGGGGTTTTGATAGAGGGAGGGTAAATGGCAGGACCACATCTATGGTACATATTGCAAGGGTACAAGTCAAATCTGTCAAGTGTAGAACATAAATGTCTTAACACAATAATCAAGTAAATGAGGTGAAAGCTATGTTCATTGGTTTAATGTAAGCACATCAGATTGTATTAAAAAAATCAACACATTGTACCCCACATGTGCATAAATGTATTCATGATCTATGTGTGTATGACTTAATAAAAAAACAGTAAAAAGAATAGAAAAATTATCCAGGCATTGGGGCAGGCACCTGTAGTCCCACCTACTTGGGAGGCTGAGGCAGGAGGATCACTTGAGGTTGCTGTGAGCTATGGTGATGCCATGGCACTCTATCTTGGGCAGCAAAGTGAGACTCCATCTCAAAAAAAAAAAAGTTTCCCTTGTATCTCCCAGAGTGTGGCTGGGACTCGTCTCCAAACGTGTTCACTGACTGGGAGCTGAGAACAATGAGGCACAAGTGAGTGTGTGTTCCATGGGTACACGTTAAAGGATTCGATGGGTGAGAAATCTATTAAGATCAGAATTCTATATCCACTGGTCATTTTCTTAACTCGTTTATCAAAACACTGGATGAATTTGCCACATATGAATCCTGATATACAAATTGGGGAGTTGCGGGGAGAGGGTTCCTTGCTGGTGTGGTTTTTGCCATCTGCTCTTGATGCCTCATTAGGTCGTAGGAAAGATGGATCGGGTACAGAATTCAATTCTGCCTGAATCCAGAGCTAATCTGGAACATACAGAATTATGTATCTACTTCAATTAATAAGTACCCATGAGTCAGAAATACAATGATATTACAGGGAATCTTGTTAATTTCTAAGTCATTATCTGTGGTTTCCTTTAGGCGGGATCTGATTTCTCTCTGCTCCTTTTTTATTGTTTTGGAGGACAAAGAAAAACCTTACACGCTTGGATGACACGATGGTCATTGTAGTCTTGGTAAGAGGAGGGAAAGGAGGATATTATCTAATACTGAGGATTTTTCTGAACCTATTACATCCTAGGAAGATTGGAAATAAGCGAATATAATTCTAGAGGTTGGAGGTAGATTTCTCCAAAATATAGAAGCCAAAGATTGAGTTTAGGAACTTGGAGCCTCAGTTTGGCGAACATATTGATACTGAAGGTTTGTTACCAGCCCGGAAGGTTCCTAAGTTGGAGGTCATTTGATTCTCTATAGCATCAAATGAGTGGATGCTAAGTACAGACGCTGTGCTAATTAACTACAAACACTAAACCAGTCCGCACCGTTCAGGCGTTTCCATGACACTCGGAGGGATCAATGGGAAAGGAAGCTTCCCTGACTCAAGAGCTGGTCACTATGGATAAGGCTAGGTTATAAATGGAAAAAGAGGCCCAGTAAAGCTGTACATCAATGAAGAAACTATGCTTAGTTGTAAAATTCTGAAGCATCAACTCACACTTCCACTTCATGGAGATGCATCCAAGGACTGCAACATATAAATCCTCCTTCATCTCTGTGAACTTGGAAATCAACAAGCCTCAGGACAGGTATCAAGTTATCTCTCTAATAACTTCTTGGTAAACATGGAAATTTTTCTAATAGAAAATATGTGGAGCAGGAAATTTACTATTTAGGGACTTACAGAGCAGCACCGAGATCAGGGTGGTCATTATAGGAAATTGGAATTTTGCTTCAACATAAGAAAATATTTGATAACAGCCATGACTGCTACGAAAGGAAATGACTTTCCTTAACAGCTAGCAACATGTTCCTGCACGTGCCCAAGAAGAGGCCGTGCAGGGATGCAGAGGTGGGTTTCGGCATGGGAAGGGCAGATGGCCCAGCTGATAGCCACTGACGTCCACCAGGTGCCACGCACTCCTCTGCACTTGAGATTTCTCTCTTTGGACTCTCACTCATCATCACCCTCAGCTATTTTGCCCTGTATCCTCTTGTAGTATTGATCATTGGCCATGCCTCCTACATTTATGAGGGGCTATAAAGCCACATAAAATTTTATGGTATGCATATGTAATTATTTGACAGCCAGTACGGAGAAAGTGCCCCTGAGGAGCGGGAATAAGAGACGTTCTTCCGTCACCTCCAGACATGCTGTTTGTGGCAGTGTGGTACAGTGGGCAAGAATGTGAGCTTTATATTAGACCTACTTTTCAGAGCCTCAGTTTCCTCTTGTGTAAAGTGGGGATGATACTAATACCTACATCGCAGATGGCTGTGCCTGTAAAGTGCTTAGCTTAGCATGTGGTCAACTCCTGCTCAGCCTCCTTATGAGACTATCTGAGGCTCTGCCCAGGGTTTTGGTGGACACAGCGTCTGGTGCACTGTAAATGGTCAATAAATTGCTCTCAGCAAAAGTAATATTAATGTGGGATGGGTGCTGGCCCCATATACCGAGGGTGGTGGGTTAGAACCTGGCCCTGCCCAAACTACAACAACAACAAAAATAGTGGGGCATTGTGGTGGGCACCCGTAGTCCCAGCTACTCAGGAGGCTGAGGCAAGAGAATGACCTAAGCCCAGGAGCTGGAGGTTGCTGTGAGCTGTGATGTCCCAGCACTCTACCAAGGGTGACAAAGTGAGACTCTGTCTCTAAACACTCCAAAAAACCCCACAAAAACACACACATGGGTGGTAGTTGTGGTAATAGTAATAGTAGTATATATTGCAGCAGCAGAGGGAGCAGCTGAGCTGAGATTGAAACTACTTATCTTACCACCTGCTTCCGTCCTGTCCTCTGTCTAAAACCTGGCAATTTGAGTGTTATACTTGTTCCCATTTGGTTTTGTGATGGTTGGATGTTGGGACTGGGATGTACAATGTTTCTCCCTTATAAGAGCGAGCAGATCAGATTAATACCTGGACATTTTAGAAGTAGATTTAGGGCGGTGCCTGTGGCTCAGTGGGTAGGGTGCTGACCCCATATACCTGGGGTGATGGGTTCGAAACTGGCTCCAGCCAAACTGCAAAAAAATAGCCAGGCGTTGTGGGGAGCACCTGTAGTCCCAGCTACTTGGGAGGCTGAGGCAAGAGAATTGCCTAAGCCCAGGAGTTGGAGGTTGCTGTGAGCTGTGACGCCACAGCACTCTACCAAGAGTGATAAAGTGAGACTCTATCTCTAAAAAAAAAAAGTAGATTTGACCTCCATGGATATCACACTGACTCTGAAAAGGGTATTGTGAGGATGATGTGAAAACAATAGGAAGACCCAGGAATCTGATTTTAACTAGTCCAATGCCAGTTGATGCCAGTTTGGGGAGTTAATTATGAACAGTCCCCTTTCACTCTGGGTCAGAGTTTGCATGACAAACTATATGGCCATTCTGAATATAACACATTCCCTTAATTGAAGTCATTTAAACTTTAGATCAAATTGCATGGACACCAAACTGTATTCAAATAGTGTTTTTAAAAATGTAACTGTCACTTTGAAGGGCTTGGGTACCATCCTCATGGGCACAGAGAAATAGCCAACCAAAACTGTCTAAGCAGGACCATTTGCAGAGAATGTTCCTGTTTCCCTGAGTATACGGAATGTGAAATTGCCATCATTCTTTCCTGCAGGAATTTGTCTTTAAAATCATACTTATTGCCTACTCTTCTGAGAGCAGCTGATGGGGGAGCCCAGGTGACTCTCTTTGCAGAAGTAGGTGTGCCCCGGGCATTTTGGGGGGCTGCAGACAGGAAGGTCCATGAACAAGCAGTTCTGCAACCAGCCTGCAGTTGGAGTAGGTCTGGAGAGTCCAACTTTGGCATCAGCTGCTCCACGCTCCCCAAATCAAATATCAGCTGCCAGGACCAACTGGTGCCTCCTGGAGGTCTTTAAAAAATGATTTTCCAGTTGTGAAAGGCGATGCCATTGTTCTGCTGCTTGGCCACCTTCTCTGTGGCTGGCCCACTGGCAGCAGCCTCGAAGGGCAGCCAGAAGGACTCAAATCAAAGGGTCGACAATACAGCAGCCACCCAGCCACTGTCCCTCCCCGCTCAGCTGTCTGATGTCAGGTCATCAAAGGCCCTGCATATGGCCCTGGCTTGCTCATCAGTCACCTCCCAGGCCTCTCGGTTTCTCACAAGTCAGAGGAGGCGCCAGGAGAAAATTTGCAGCCCCTGAGGGCGCCCTAGGGGTGGTTAATAGCCAGGGAGGGTGGCAAGAAAGGGGGAAGTTTAGTGTGCTGCGGTTCCCAATTGTTTGGCTAACAGCCGGAGGTTGACCTTGAGCTTGCGTCTGCCACATGGCAGAGACACCAGCCGGGCAGCATGTTCTGAGGGATCAGGAATAATGGAACTTGAACATGCAAATGGCTTTAATGAACACTTCTCCCCTTACACCTCCCACCCCAAGGCTTCAGCACGGAAAGAAGCCTTTCTCAGTTTACAGGGGTGAGTCCCTTAATTCCTGTGTTAAGTCTGAAACATCCCAGGGAGTTGCAGCATGGATATGCCGTAAACAGAGACCTGTCCTGCTGGGTCTCTGCTTCTCTCTGAGCCTTGGAAACTTGGATCCCAGGGAAGTGTGATGTGCTGTGACTAGATACCCGTCCCGGCAGTGGCCAAGCAGGACCAGACAGGGAAGGTGTCTTGGCCTTTGTGAGAATGGTTGTCTGGTACTTAGAAGGTGAAGGTGCTGCTGTGGACCTAACTGGCACCAGCAATGGTCTGTGTAGAACCAGCTGGAGGGCTGGGTGTGCTGCTGGGCTGGCCCAGCTGGGAGAGCTGCTGGCAGAGCTGGCGGGGAAGGGAGGCCCATCCCAGGAACGCCGGCCGCTCGCCTCTCTTCACTCTCAGACATGGGTGTCTCTTTCCCTCTGAACACGCAGCCTGGGAGAGAATGGAGGAGCTCACCTTGCACGTCTTTAATGCTGCTCCTGAATAACCGGATTTGATGTCTACCTCTAATTATCTGTCAAGTAGCTGACCATGTGGGATGCATTCCTGGCCTTAAATTCCGAGCCTCAGCAGCTTTGGGTGGTACAGTCAACGTTTAGGAAAAGAAAATTGCTCTCCCTTCTTTCCCACATCTAAATTCTCACCTTGATGCTCAGCTCAAATTTCTGTACCCTTAAGGGGTTTGCATACAGGTAGGGACGCTCTGTCAGGCAGTAAGATGTATAGGGCAGAGTAGATCTCTGAAAGGAAATTGGGATCGCCATAAGACTTATGTCGGTATCTCCCAAAGTTTCAAAAGCGTTAGGAAACTTGAAGTGACGTACAAATATAAGTGGTTGTTGCTACTGTTATTTTACTTTACAAAATGCTTTTTTAAAAAAGGCAACAGTGACTTTTTTTTTTGAAGACTCGGTTGTATGAGAAAAATCAAGTGAACATAAAAAGCAGTAGCTTTGCCACATGTTCAAAATCTGTTTCCAAGGGTCACAGTTGTGTGATACTGTTTGCCCTGAACGTCACTGTAAAGACAAATTAGAGGGATGCATCATCTTCAGAATGGGCTTTGGAAACAAAACCAGTCTGGAACAAATTAGAAGGGACGTGATACTAACATTTTCAATTGTAAGATATACAAACGGAATTAATTAGTGGAAAACTATTATTAGATGCAAGCTATTCCACCAGACATTAGCTGCTGTGTCCTCATAAACAAGCTCTGTCTGGGATGGCTTATTTGTAGGCTGTTAGAGCTGGCACAGAGAAAGAAAAAAAATTAGACTGGAGGCTCTTTGAATACGACATAGCGCTGAGATCTCATTTACTATGACTTTTTAAATCTACATGTCTTTTTCAAATGCTTAAATTATTTTTACTGAACAGCAAGCTTAGGCGATGAGCCTGGGTTTATGCAGTGGTTTTTGGAATAGGCTTTGAAAGCATCGCGGGGTAATTTTTTCAGAAAGGGGAAAGCTGGTTATGGACAGAGACCATAGAAGGGGGAGGAATCAGTCAGTGTTTCTGTAAAGGTGCTTAACCTGCAGGCAGAAACAACTGCTCGGGACATTTTGCAAATTTACATTTATGTTAGTTGATTCCATATTAAACTGAACAACCAGGCACATAGAAGGTAAAGCCCTCTTTTAATTAACCCTCTTGGTGTGGGCCCATGTGATTAAATATGACGGAGCTGCTCCTGGGGTTTCTGCTACTGAAAATACTAACAATAATCATTTGTTTTGTTTTTATATTTAAACACATTATTGCATAGCTTGGTGCAGAGATAATTACCAATTTTATCTCCTGTGTTTTTCTAATGTTCATTAATAACAATAAAGGGTTGTAGGTTAAAAACTCATTTAATTGCCTTTATGTTAATGACATTATGAATAGCCTCAGCTACAAGATTCTAATTCTGTCCAGTATCCTCCTCCTCGCTGCAGCCCCAGGAGGGCTGCTCATTTTATCAGCATTACTGATTCAGAGTTTTTCCTTGCAGGTGGGTTTTTGTACATAATCAGAATTAATGCACAACACATTTTGCAAGGAATGGAGTGGAAGCACTCAGAATAAGTAATTAACTAGAGTGCCCAAGGAAATATGCCCGAGCATTTTTTTTAGCATATTCATAAAACATTAAGAACAGTCATAAACACAGTAGAAACAATTTCCTGGTAATGTGCTTTTAGACTATTTTCTGGCTCCTTTTTTTTTTTTCTAACATAGGAGACAATTTTTTTCAAACACTGAAAATCCCAGGGAATGTAAATAAAATGCCCAAAGTGTGGTGTTTGGGGATTAGATGTGCTTCTGTGTCGCTGTAGCCAAGCTGGCAGGAGTCTGGGTACCACCCCCTGTCCCCATCTCCATCCCGTAATTTATCAGACAGGAAGGGACTGAATGCAGCTTTCTACATTTCAGGAGCTGTGATTACCCCCTTATTCCCAATCTCTAGCACTAGCCTCTTTGCCTGGGAGAGAATGCCCCGGTGGGAGGAGGGGGCAAGAAGCAAAGGACTATCATGCCACCCAGTTCACCCTCGGACTGACACACTCGTCCTTCTAGCTCTGGCTGGCTACGGCTCTCAGCTGGGTCACTCTTCCTGGGTCTTTAAGGTCCTGTCCTTATCCCCAACCCCAGACATCCTGCAGAAAAATGGCTGGTCAATAGGCAAATTTAAAAGTCTGCCTCCCTCCTCCCCTCCAGGGGGGATAATTAGAAGGGCCACCTGGTATCCAAGTGCCCCATGAGACTAGATGAGGCCTTCCTCCTGCATCCCTCATTCTTCCTCAGAGATGTTGTTCCAGAGAACAGCCCCGGTCAGTCTCCTATGCACAAATCTCAGAGTCATTCAGGGACCCTAACCAACACCAGACAAGAGAGACATGGTGACCAACTGGGCCGTCTCCATGTTGCCTGGTGGGCACTGACACAGCATATACTCCCACACCTCTTTGCCCTTGGCGTCCCCTTGGGGTGTGTTGGGCCCAATGTGGCACCAGGAGCAGGGTGAAGGTACTTCCTCTTCTCATTCAGCCAATATCACGTGAGTTGAGGTATATGAAACTCCTTTGAAAAGCATGGGCCTTTGAGTTAGATGTTAGTTACTTAACATTATGGACCCTCAGTTTTCTCATCTAGCCAGTGAAGCTAAGAGCATAAGTTACGTCCCTATGGCATTCAGCACAGTGCCCAGGGTGTGGTGATGCTTGACAGTCCCAAGAGCTCACTCTTCCGCCTTCTCCATCATCACATGGAGAGGATGACTTAGGATACTACAGATAAACTTCGCTATCAGCCAGACCCATGTCTTTAAGATTTCAGTTTTGAATAGCCCTGGTTCAGGGCCTCAAAGAGCTAAGTGGACTCTCACTTAGTGTCCTGTTCCTAACAGCATTATTCACAGTGGCTTAAATGTGTAAGCAATCCAAACGTCCACCCACAGGTGACTGGATAAGCAAAATGTTTGCCCGTACAATGGACAGCCTTAAACATAAAGGAAGTTCTGACACACGATACAACGTGGAGAAACCTAAAGGATGTTATGCAAAGGTGAGATAAGCCAGTTACCAAAAGACAAATACTACCTGTACTGTGTGATTTCACTTGTACGAGGTATGTCAATAGTCAAACTCATAGATACGGACAGTAAAATGGGGTTTCCAGAGTCCAGGGGGAGGAGGAAATGGGGAGTTATTGTTTAATGGGTCCCGAGTTTTAACTTTACAAGATGAAAAGAATTGTGGAGATTGATGGTGATGATGGGGGCAAAACATGGTAAATGTATTTAGTACCACTGAACTGTACAGTTAAAAGGGCTAATACAGTAAATCTGATGTGCGTTTTACCACAATAAAAAAAAAAAAACTAGAAGAAAACCTGTAATCATAATGAATATATAGTATTAAATCCTGTTTTTCTTACTAAAAAAGAAAGAAAGAAAAGAAAAAAGTAAGAACAGCTCTGGTTCTTTTTGAAGGTCAGCCTGCAATCTAAATGGGAGCCCACAGAGCAGTGGGGATAGGCCCCGCCCAAAGCTCCTGATTAAAGGAGAAACCAGAGCGTATATAAGATCCCAGGGGACTTAGAGCAAGGCCATGTTTAGTTCCTTCAAACACTGGTAAGGAGAAGTGGGCGATGTTTGCTGTGTCCTTTAATGCATTAGCTTATTTAATTCTCAAAACATTTCTTCTTTAAAGAGCTCATATTAGGCTCAGCATCCGTAGCTCAGTGGTTAGGGTGCCAGCCACATACACCAGGGCTAGCAGGTTCAAACCCAGCCCGGGCCTGCTAAACAACAATGACCACCACCACCACAACAAAAATAGCTGTGCATTGTGGCAGGCACCTACTTGGGAGGCTGAGGCAAGAGAATTGCTTACGCCCAGGAGTTGGAGGTTGCTGTGAGCTGTGATGCCATGGCAGTCTACCGAGGGCAACATAGTGAGACTGTCTCAAAAAACAAACAAACAAAAAATTTCATATTAATACGAGGCTACAAATGTTTGGTTACATTGTTTTCATTTCTAAAATAAAGTTCAAGTTGTAGTTGAGCCTTTTACCCGGGGTCGTGCCGAACACCCTCACACTGTGCACATTAGGTGAGATCCCACCAATCGCCCTCCCTCCTCGCCCCTCTCCTCTCCCCTCCCCCTTGCTAGACTATATTTGTGTTTTTCTTTCATGTGGTCATATAGTTGTTTATATGTTGATTTCATATTAGTATTGAGTACATTGGATACTTTTTCCCTCATTCTTGAGACACTTTATTAGGAAGAATGTGTTTCCGTTCCATTCAGGTTACTACAAAAGATGTAACGTCTCCATCTTTCCTTGTGGTTGAATAGTGGTCCATGGTGTACATTAACAGTTTGTTAATCCACTCATGGGTTGATGGGCACCTGGGTTGCTTCCACATCTTGGCAATAGTGAATTGAGCTGCAATAAACAGTCTAGGGCGAATGTTCTTGTAGTTAAATGACTTTTGTTCTTCTGGGTAGATACCCAGTAATGGGAATGTGGGATCAAATGGGAGGTCAACTTTTAGTTCTTTGAGTAATTCTCCAAACATTCTTAATTAGGTGTCCCATTATGCCCATCCTATAGTTAAGGAAACTTGGGTTTGGAAAGATTAAGTAACTTGCCCTGGGTTATACAGCTAATAAGTTGCAAACCAAAACCCTTGCTTTTAGCCACCCTTAAAAAGAAAGAAACAGTAGGCTTGGAAATTTATTTAAAATTGCCCCCAATATCAATATCTCCCAGCCAAATAGGTGTACTAATCCTTTTTAATAAGAGTATCGAACATTGATGTCCCATCTAAAGACCATTTTATGTTGATGGCTGATGCTAAAGACATTTCATGGTGAAGTTAAAACATCCTCTTGCTTTCACCAGCAGAGGCCTTGATTTTCCTATGGCGTCGCAACTTCGAAACACAAGTCCCCTGATCTTAAAATTAAAGATGTGTGCTATGAAAGCCCAGCTGAAGAGACATGGAAGTGATCATTATTCAAAACAACGTCACATCAGATTTTGGTTAAAGGCGCTGCATGTTCAAAAATGCAGAGAACAAAATATCACCTCCTTGTACTATTATAGAATTGTATGACACGTACCATTTTATCTAAGGTTTTTACACTTCTGTGGCTTTGCAACAACTTGGTGGAGTGAAAGTAGAGCCCCATTCCCCAGATGATAAGGCTTCACTTCCCTAAGGAAGTGTCCAGGGTTCACTTGGCAACCCAGAGGAGTCTAGATCCCTTCCCTAGAACCTTCGCTACTCAAAATATGTCCCTTGAGCCAGCAACATCGGCATTAACTGAGCATTGGTCAGAAATGCAGACCCTTAGGCCCCACCTAGATCTACTGAATCAGAATCTGCCTTTTAAACAAAGTCTCTCAAGAATTTGTATGCACATAGGTCTGAGCAGCACAGTCCAAGAGTCTGGATCCATCTCTAAGTCTAGACCAGAAGCCATACGAGGGCAAAGCCTGCCTGTCTCATGCATCCTCAGCACCTGCCTGGTGCCCCATCCAGAGTAGACGTTTCACTAGACCCCATCCACTGCGTCACTGGGTGGTTTTGGTAGCTCACTCCTGCCCATCTCCCCCACCAGCCAGTTAATGTCTGAATACATTCCTAGAGGAAACCACATCCTCGCCCATGTCTGAAAGTCCGTCATCAGCGGGATATATTTGCCTTGTTCTTTTGAAAAAGGTGGAGTCACACTTTAAAGATAAACTGAAACCTCTGGTTTGCAATCCTCTTTTTCAGCCTGCAAAACACATACCTACAGGGAGTGGGCACATTGTACTGTGTAATTATTTAAATGAAAACAACATTAATGAATAGGAAAGGGCTATTTATATCAAGTGCTGCTAATTAAATGAGAAATAATGGGCCCTGCTGAGAAAGAATACAGTTGGAGAGAACAAGAAAAACTTCCTGCCAGTAAAGACTAGCGGACAATGGGACAGTTTTCCTAGTGGGATAATTATGACTCCTGGAGTAGATTGTCCAAGGCAAGATGAGATAAGTACCAGGAAAGTATAATGCGCTTCTGGCCCTATTATCAATGATGCTTTCAGACACCAGCTCCGGGTCACAGATTTTGAATACACTAAATGCTTAATTCAGTGCTGCCCTTTCACCCAAAAGATCTCAGGGTACGAGAAAAATGTGTGCACCAGTCCAGTGCCCTCTGATTTAACTCTTCGCTGAAATACTCTAGGAACAAACTGTGGGAGGTGGAAATTATCACCCCCCACTTCACTTTACCACTCAGAAGGTGATTTCCATTTCAAACACCTCGTAGAGCACCCGTGTGGTCATCAGAAAGCTTATAAAGATGATCCTTCATCCACTGCTTTGTTTTTCTTCAAGATCACTCTGAGAAAATATTTCAGAAGCAGGAGATCAGTGGTGTGGAGGTGAAAGTCTCCTATTCAGAAAATCAAGGCAGATTTAAGTTTCGTAAGGAGATGCTGATTTATAAGCAGCTGTGTTGAAAACGACTTGTTTTCTCATTAGTCAGAAATAGTTCATGGCTGTGATAAAAATCGGACAATTTTAAACACTTGACTTTCAATTTGTCCTTGGTAGATCTGGGGCCCCAGTGAAGAAGGATTCACAGGGAAGCCGAGGGGCTGCACATCATAGATGTGACAGCACAGTGCTCTTGAGAGCTCAGATTCTGGGGCAGAAAGACCTGGGTTTGAATCTGGAAGCACCCTACAGTCTTCACAATGCCTCTGCTAAGCATTGTACTCTTTCAGGTCTTGTGGTCCTCATTTTCAAGACGAAAGCAACCAGAGAAACCATGTCTATGGTAGCTGGGGGGAAGGAATGACAGTTTCATTCCATAAGTAGTTAGGTTAGACTTTAGGTAAATGTTGGCTGCTTTTACTGTGCAGATGAGTGCCTTCTATTTGAATTTTTCCTCCAATTTTACATGCATGTATCACGTATATTTTATGGGATTTAAACAATGAGGATCGAAGTTGGTGGTATCTCACCCAAAGTGCATAATGTGAGGGTGTCCAGCATGTCCCCTGGGTGAAGGGCTCAACTACAACTTGAACTTTACCTTGGAAGTGAGAACAATGTGAACTAAAAATTTGTACCCCCATATTCATTTCAACATAAAAAAAGAAACAAAAGAAAAGAAAAACTTTTGTTATTTCTGAGTAGTTACATGTACATTCATTTTGATTCTGTTTATATTAAAAATATGTGGACAGAAAAAGAAATAAGCGATGAGGATTGAGAAAAGTTATCTGGAGACTATCATGAGCCTTCACCTAATGGGGAAAACGATACAGAGATGTGAAACAATTCAGGAAATGAAGAGAATACATACGAAAATCTCATGAAAGATGGTGGCCAGGGGAGGAGTGACAAGAAACGAGGGGTGGAGATGGCATGGAGAGATTAAAGGCAGGGGCAATGGGGAAAGTTTTCCAGGAGGAAGAAACTATAACATGCCAGGGTCCTGGGAGGACCTGTGGATCTTGAGAAGTGTGATGAGTGTGAAGTGTGATTTCAACACTAGAAATCACAGATCTGCTCTTGACCTACCCTGGTTAGTGCGTTTGGTGAGCATATGCTGGCTTGTCTTTATGGGGACTTATGGATTGTGTTCTCCGTGACTCTTGGATAAGATGTTCACTCCTGCAGGTTTACAGAGCTTTATAATATAGTCCAGGCACTGGAGGTAGAGCTATGAACAAGACAGTCTATGTCCTGATCTTTATAGAGCTCATATTCTAGTGGTGCAGATATAAAACAAATACCTACATATATTATATAGTATCAATAGAGATGAAGCAGGGTAAGGCACAGTGAAGGGTGGCGGGTGGCTCTGGTGCACCAGCTGTCTGGAGGGGTCTCTAAGTACAAACACAGGCCTGAGACTGGAGGAAAGTGCTCCAGGTAGAGTGGATAGCAGGTGCCAGGCCCCAGGTGGGGTTGGTTACACCTCCCGTTGGGCGAGCCTGCGGTGCCAGTGTGAAGGGTAGAGACCTCCTCCACAGCATGCCAGTCTATCTGCCCACACAACACACTCGTTAGCAAAGTAAAACTCAGAGCCATTGCTCATACTCCCCAAAGCAAGTTCACAAATAGAGTCGAGGTGATCCTAGTGATGCAGTTGGCATTAGCAAGCTGATGATCTCGTTTATCTAACGAACACTGGGCAGGTTTAAGATGTGTCTGACTGCTTGGGCTGTCGTTCAAATTTGGCCTTAGTTTGAATTATCTGACATCTGCTTATAAAGCCCCCCAGTGATGATTATTATTTAATACAATTCCATTGTTTAGTAAAAAATCCATTAAACAGGTGGACTTCTGGATAAGAGCAAATGAGTCCACGACTCACTGGGACTCATCGTGGGACTTCCCCATGAATAATACCCATTATTGTCTAACACCAGTAATTCAAGTGACAATGTGTTGTTGCAGGTCTGTTAACCTGAAATCTTGAACTAAATCTGTCAAAAGTTTTCTTTTTTTGCAAACTGGCTAAAACGTTTCGTGGCAGGGAAAAAAAATGCCATGGAAGCAACATGCCATTAAGAAACCCTTGTTCCAACATGAAGAGCTGTTTTTACTTTAATAAATTTTTTTTTGCCAGTGGTCTGGTGACACCTTCTGATTTTGATTTCCCCATTTTCTTAAACTGCGTTGATAAAACGTAGACATAGCGAATATGTGAGCAATGACACTTCAACCTCACGAGAGGAAGAGAATAGTCATTAATATGGACAGATACACGGTATGTTTTTCACCTTCTCGATTCTTTAACCTTTGTGTGGCCAAGACTCTTGGGACCCTATTGAGGAAAAAGTGGTTTTTCCTTCCAGATGGATTCATTGGCCAGGGCAATATTTTTAGTTATGCCAATAAAATGGAAGGGAGACAGAAAACCAGGCAACTGCAGAGTGGTTGGTGTGGGACTATTACCAAGGCAGAAATGAGGCGCAAGAGATGATCAATGTCCGCCTCTCACCCACTCCATCAGCTGAAGCCTGCCCTGGCCCCTCTCTTCCATCTGAGCTCCCATCCAGCCACCATTTTTCACAGCACCACTTAATAGTGGACATTAACTTAGCCCTCCCCAAAAGGGCTGACCTGCCGTCCACCCTCAGTGCTTCTCCAAACTGTAATCACTTGCTCACTCGGTAATTTTATCAAATCGCATGCACCTTTTCCAGCCACTTATTGGCCAATTAAGTCAAGTTCTCGCTGAGGGGGTCCAGCTGGCTTCAAGTTATCTTAGATGAATTGATTGAAGACATCCTGCAATCTATGAACCCAGTTTAATGATCTAGGTGATAATACTTGTAATTCTTCTCAGTCAGGGGAATTTGCTGCAGCTGTTGTCGGCAAATCCATGTTCTGATACATTGAAGTACCAGAAAAGCATTAATCCGCCCTCAGAGTTCCGTGGTGATGGCTGCATTGTGAAAAGGGAAATTTAAAATTCGCTCGGCATTGCCAAGTGAAGACCATCTTTCCGTTGATGTGTTTTTATTTTATCCCATTGTAAATGTTTTTTTTCCAGGGTGGAATAGGGGGAAGAATACATTATTGATAATCATTAGGAATGGTGAAATGCAAATAAATGCTCATTCACTATGACCGCTGCAAACGGCACATCAAATGTTTGAGCTACAAAAAAGCAGCGCTTCAAGGCAAGAACGGAATATTTTCTAAAATATTGGGGTGGGGCTCCAAGGACTAAAGTCACTATTTTTGTATGAAGTGTTACAGGGAAGACATAAATAGTAAGAATTTGTGCTCCCACCCCCTGGACTCACTGCCATTGAAGTGATAATGAAGATATGTCACACAGTGACATGGGCCTTGAATATAGCTCCAAACACTTTTCTGCACAGTGACATATTTTTAAAACGTAATCATTAAATAATTTGCGTGCTTTCTTTCCTGGGTGTGTGTTTGTTCCCTGAACCTCTGAAACGTTCATTCTCCACCCTATGTAGCACGTACTGTAAATAACACTCCCGAGGTTTTTCTCGGTGTTGCAAATTCAGAATACTTAGGAACATTCTATCCTACCGTGGGTCTGTGAGGTTTATGTTTACACACTGAAAAGCTGGTTTTGATTTTCTTAGGAAAGTGGCAGCTGTGATATTAATTTACAAGGTGCTGAGAAGCTGCTGTCCTTCTCCTTCCGGAGAGTGGGTTCCCTTTCACTGAGAGGTGTAATTGAACTTGGCTTTGGGAATGTGTGGCTTGCTGGGAAAGGCTGGTGCTTTTGATGAGATTTTAAATTCTTTCCAAAGATGCAGGAAAAACAGGGGACGAGGAAGGATGAATTTTCAAGTGAAGTGTAGGCATTGGTGGGAAGACTTAATTTGGATCATGGCAGTATTTTAAATTTAGGGGCCCAGATCTAACCAAGGTAGAGAGAAGGATTTGAACAGGAAAGGGCAAAGCCAGGTGGATCTTTGGTGTCTAGTGGGAAATAAACTTGACTTTTTCTGGTCTAGAGCAAAACTCTTGAATATTCACTGTTTTCTGCTTTTTTTTTTTTTGGCCTATATCTGTGGTCCCTCTCCTCACTCCCTTGTAAATAGGTTAACTTAAAATTTTCTAACTATTGTAAATAAAAAATCTTATACAAGCGGGATTAGTAATAGCAGTTAATAACAAACACTTGTCACATATCAGGCCCCGTTGTATGGACTCTCCGTGAATGAAAACTCAGTTACTCCTCATAACAACCCAGTAGCGTCAATGCTGTTAGTTCCCTCGTTTTACAGATGAAGAAACTAAAGAACAGAGAGGTTAAGTAACTTTCAAATTCACACAATTCAGAAGTCAGAGCCAGACTTTGAACCAGCTAGGCTGGGTCTAGTTTGTGTGCTTACTGACTGCACTATACTGCCTCTCCACCTTCCTGTGAGTGAAAACCTTCAAGTTCTCTCCGTTTAGCTTTCTGGCAAGCTTCCCATGTTACCTCCATGGGAAAAAAATTAGGGAGGAGCAAAAGAACATTTGGTGAGAAACTGCAACTGTTTCAAGTCCTGGGCTTGAGGGGGCCCTAACCCCACATCTGTGATTTAGGGCTTGTTTGTCCTCTAAAAGGCTCAGAGCACTTCACAAATTTAATTTCAAGTCATCAATATATTAGTGTCAGAAAGTTAAAGGTTCTACTTCAATTTTTTTTTTTAAACAGATCAACACCAAAAAAAAAAAAAAAAAGCAGTGTCAAGTTGACCTTGAACTCACTTCTCCTAGGTCTGATTTCTCCTTCAAGCCTTTTTTGTCTCAAATGAAACAGGGATGCCCCTTTCTACACATATTCAGGTTATTTCAGAGGTAAAAAGAGTCCACTTTCTCTAGATCCAGCATGGATAATACTATGCCTGTGAATAACTGGTATGGAGACGGAGATGTAGGAAGAGAAAAAGCTGACCACCACCCCAAAATCATTGGTAGCTTCATCTCAGTTTTACAGCTGAGGAAACAGGCTAAGGTCACTTGCCTTTTTTGTTTTCTTTGCTGTTTAGAGCATCTCTTTTAAGAGATAATAATATAATATAAAATTCTTTTCTTTTCTTTTTTTTTTTTTTTGAGACAGAGCCTCAAGCTGTCCCCCTGGGTAGAGTGCCGTGGCATCACAGCTCACAGCAACCTCCTACTCCTGGGCTCAAGCAAGTCTCCTGCCTCCGCCTCCCAAGTAGCTGGGACCACAGGCGCCTGCCACAACGCCCGGCTATTTTTTGGTTGCAGCCGTCATTGTTGTTTGGCGGGTCCAGGCTGGGGATTCGAACCTGCCACCTTAGGTGTATGTGGCTGGCGCCTTAGCCAGTTGAGCTATAGGCGCTGAGCCAAAATTATTTTCATTGTGCATTTATCATTTCATTCTTAAAAAATACATGATCTGGGCATAATGGCTCATGCCTGTAATCCTAGCACTCTGGGAGGGATAGGCAGGTGGATTGCCTGAGCTCAGGAGTTTGAGACCAGCCTGAGTGAGAGCAAGGACCCATCTATTCTTAAGAAAAAAAAAAGAAAGAAAGAAAAAAAGCTAGCCAGGTGTTGTGGCAATACCTCTAGTCCCAGCTACCCAGAAGGCTGAGGCAAGAGGATCTCTTGAGCCCAAGAGTTTAAGGTTGCTATGAGCTATGACACAAGGGCTCTCTACCCAGGGTGACAGAGTGAGACTCTGTCTCAAAGAAAAAAACAAAAACATGATCTTTGTTAGAGTTTCACAGGTTAGGGCTTCTTGCTATATATTCACATAGCATGCTATACTTTCTTTCTTAACATTTACCAAATTGCAATTAATGAATACATGTATAATTGCTTATTTAACTTTTATGTCCCTAAAGAGAAAGTTTCATGAGAAGAGATACAACTATAGTGTTTATTCCAATACCTCCACTGTATTTGGCACATAGTAGGTGCTCGTATATTTATTAAATGATGGGAACGAATGAATGAATAAAACATTCTCTTATTATTTACTAAGAATAAAACAGTGTTGAGGCTGGGTGCGGTGGCTCACACCTGTAATCCCAGCACTTGGGAGGCTGAGGTGGGTGGATTGTTTGAGCCCACAGATTCTAGACCAGCCTGAGCCAGAGCGAGACTGCATCTCTAAAAATAGCCTGGCATTGTGGCAGGTGCCTGTAGTCCCAGCTACTTGGGAAGCTGAGACAAGAGAATCATTTGAGCCCAAGAGCTTGAGGTTGCTGTGAGCTGTGATGTTACAGCACTCTACACAGGGTGACAAATGAGACTCTGTCTCAAAAAAAAAAATAGAATAAAAGTGTTTTGTTTTAAATGAACAAACTTTATCTTTTAGAGCTGTTTCTGGTTCACAGCAAAATTAAAAGTACAGTGGTCCCATATATCCCCTACGCTCACACATACACACAAAGCCTCCCCCACAGTCAACTAAAGCAATATTTTAAATTATAGCAAGACAATTCTGTGTCTGAGTTCTTTGTCTAATTTATGTCAAGTGTAATAGCTGGAGAAACAGCTAAGCTGCTAATAACAAAGAAGCCCCCCTCGAAAAAACCCTCAAAACAACAGTGACTTAAATAATATAGAAGTTTGTGTCTCTCTCAAAGAATGGCCTGGTTGATTCAGGCTCTGCTCCATCAAGCCAGCCACCCCAACATATGGCCTCCAAGGCTGCTCAAGTTGTCACCATGTCCAGCTGGTGGATAGGGTGATGAGCCAAACTCCAGCACATGGGGCCCTTTTTGAGTTGAAGATGACACAGAGGTTGCATACATCTTTTCCCCTCATATCTTATTGGCACAAACTTTAGGCCCATAGTCACTCTTAGCAGAGGAGTGACTGGGAGATGTAGTTGCTAGCTGGGTGGTCATGTGCCCAGAAGTATGAAAAAGATGGATGTTGAAGGACAGCTAGGAGTCTGACATGCCCATGGATGAGAAATGTTTATTAAAATGGACAAGTCAATGAACTTGAAATAAGATAAACCCAAGCTGTAAAGTATCTTTTAATCTCAAAATATCTCAGTAGTCTCTTCTTACCACGATAAAGTCACTTTATTGGTAACAACGGTATAGACAAAGAAGAAAAGAATGGTATTATAGCAAGAGGAATCTGGACAGGAAAAGAACAGATGTGAGGAACTGGTTTTTTTGTTTGTCACTTATTTGCTGAATCATATCTTTGCTTTTTCAAGAAGAAAATGTACAGTAGGCAGCTGCTAAGGGGAGCTGCACACCTCTGCCTCTTAGTATTTATGCTCTTGGTACCCTCTAGAGCGTGGGCTGGATTTATTTATTTATTTGAGACAGAGTCTCACTTTGTCATCCTTGGTAGAGTGCCGGGGTGTCACAACTCACAGCAACCTTAATTTGTGGGCTCAAGTGATTCTCTTGCTTCAGCCTCCTAAGTAGATGGGACTACAGGCGCCTGCCACAATGCCCAGCATTTTTTTTTTTTTTTTAGAGATGAGATCTCGCTCTGGCCCAGGCTGAACTTGAACTCGTGAGCTCAGGCAATCCACCCACCTCAGCCTCCTAGAGTACTGGGATTATAGGCGTGAGCCACCTTGCCTGGCCCTGGGCTGGATATATTGATCTGCTTCTAATGAATAGAACACAGCAAAAGAGATGAGATGTCACTTATTAGATTAGGTTACAAAAAGTTGTGGCTTCCATCTCGGCTCCCCTTTCTCATTCTCTCACCCACTTACTCTAAGGGAAGCCAGCTGCCACGTTAGGAACTGTCTTATTGAGAGGTCTGTGTGGCAAGGAACTCCAGCCAGCAGCCAGTGAGAAACTGAGGCCTCAATCTAATAGCCTGTGAGAATTGAATCCTGCCAGAAACCACCTAAGCAAACTTGGAAGCAAATCGAGACTTTATATGAGACCATAGCCCAGACCCAAAGTTCAATGCAACCTCCTGAGACACCTTGAGCAAGGTACCCAAGCTGCACACAGATTCCTACCCCCACAGAAACTGGGAGATAATAAATGCTTATGATGTTAAGCCATCAAGCTGAGGGATAATTCAATGACTAATATAGAGAACGAATACAGTACTACATAACTAATACAAATACCAATCACAAGAAAATGGATTCTAATTATCCTACAATGTTCTACTTGTGATTTTGTGTAATAAGTGTCTTATAATTAACTTAATTAACTAGGACTATAATTTAATTCACTTGTTTCCAAAGTCTAGTCTGGGAACCCCTGAGGGTCCTCAAGACTCTTTCAAGGGGATTCACGGATTAAAACTACAGTAGAACCTTCATAGTTGACAACCTCCCTACACTGACCACCTCTTTCAATTGACCTAATTTCCATGGAGCAAACACGCACCACATGTACGTATCAGTACAGTAAGGCCTAGTTCCTGATATTGACCACCCCTGTATATTGACCCCTTTGTTACAGTCATTTGGGTGGTCAAGTTACAGAGATTCTACTGTATTTTTATAATACCATCGAGATGTTACTTATTTCATTCTCATTTTTTCATGAGAATGCGGTGGAGTTTTCCAGGCTACATGTGGGATAATGTCATTGCTTTGGCAGCTATGGGACATATGCTTGTGTAATCTTGTTTTCTAGAATTTTCTAAGGTAGTAGACTCAGGATACAAAAACGTACATTTTCTGAGATTAACTCAGTTGTTCTCAGGGCTTTCTATGCTTTCAATAGTTATCTTCAATTATACCTAGCAAAATGTCTGTAACCTCAATAATGTCCGATGGATTGTTATTTTGGAAATTCCAATGTTTTTCTTGCCTCTATGCAGAAACACAACAAAAAGTGCACTCTGTGGTCTTGTTTGCAGTGATATTATATTTTAGGATTTTCTCAGGTTGAATTTCTAATATGTTATGTATTGACAGACATAACTCCCATAAACGAAATCTCTTTAGAGTCTCAATAATTTTTAAGTATGTAAAAGGGATGACACCAAAAAGTTTAAGAAATTTTTGTGTCTTGGCGCCTGTAGCTCAACTGGCTAAGGCGCCAGCCACATACAGGTAGGTTTGAATCCAGCCCGGACCCACCAAACAACAATGACGGCTGAAACCAAAAAATAGCTGGGCGTTGTGGTGGGCACCTGTGGACCACTTGAGAGACTGAGGCAGGAGACTCGCTTGAGCCCAGGAGTTGGAGGTTGCTGTGAGCTGTAATGCCACGGCACTCTACCCAGGGGGACAGCTTGAGGCTCTGTCTCAAAAAAAAAAAAAAGAAATTTTTGTTTAATCCATCAGTTGACAGAAGTGATTGAACCCCTATTTGTGTATGTTCAGCATTGTACTCTGTGTGACACTAAAGTACGAGCATAACCTTTGTTCTTAAATTGCTTAAAATCTACTCGTGGAGATAAGACTGTGTGTGTGTAGTGTTGTATGAGATATATACATCATACTATGAAACTAAATGTCACAGTGGAGACCTTAAATGCAGCAGTAGGGGCGTGAATACACTTACAGGGAAGAGGTTGGAGGCTGGGTGAGGGAAGAAGGGGGGATGGGTCATCAGGAAATGACTAAGGCTAGAAAAAAGACATTTCTGTTCTACTAATGAGAACCTCCATGTGTATGAAGAGAAATATGCAGAGAAGACAGGGGAAAGGCATCCTTGGCAGGGCCAGCAAATAACTGTGTCATTTTGAGCAACCCTGAGCCAGATGAATTTGTGACTTGCCTGGGAGCTTTGTCTGTCAAGGGAATGCTCCTTGGATGGGTGACCTGATGGGCATCACCTTCATAGCAGGCACAACTCTGATCCACATATAATTCTTATAACTACAAAACTTGGAATCTTGTGTCAAACTCAACTCTGCCATATTGAAATTCATACCTAGACGTTTGAAGATGTTACCGATGTCATGTGTAGGTTTTCTACATAGGGGATACTGTAGCACTTATTTTGGTGAAATGGAGAAAAAGGTTATTTTACTGCTTTGGACAAAAAATGTCTTTGCTTCATTTGACTTCTAAGAATTAGAAAACTCAGGCCCTAAGTCTGCCATGTACAAGTGCGGGCTACCTTTGGCTACCTGACTCTCCATTTTATCACCTGTAAAAGGTGGCTATTTGCCCAATTTTTCTTCCAAGACCCTCTAAACAAACAATATATATCTGGAAGACTTGGAGCAGAGAGAGGGGAAGTGAAAAGACCAAACCTGGGCCCTTCAGGCAAGAAAACTTCAGGCGCATGGGACCTGATTTAAGATACAGGTAGTTGAACTCCATGGAGAAAGGGAACTTCCCGGCTCCCTGTGAGGCTTCATTGGAGTATTGTCCTTTGAGGCTTCACAGATCAAAACACACACACAAACTATGTATTACAGACTCTTGGGAGAAGGGTCAGCATGGACACAGGGTGACCCACTTTTGTGAGGAACACAGTTCAGGAACCAGGAAAAGGACTCCGTGCATCTCCTGCCCTTTGTCCTCTAAAGAGCGTTTGGAACCACCGGAGTTTGTGGATCATGCCACCGTCTACCTAAGAGAGAGACAATGCCCTGGAGTCTGAGGAGGATTTGAGCAGCAGGAGCACTTGGGTAAGGGAAAAGAGGAATTAATTTGTCAAATCTAGTGTGAATGCTATAGATGTTTGCATAAGAAAGTATCTTTTCCCAGTAGCACCAGTACTGATTTTCTTGTTTCTCTTTGTGTTCCAGTTTGATTCCAAAAGTATTCAGTAATTAGCACAGTATGTGCTACAGTTGCAGGGGGTACAAAAAGAATATTTTGTAACAATTCATATCCTTCTTAAAATTGCATATGTAAGCCTAGATGTAACCTTTAAGAAGCACGAAACTTATTCTTTGCATTGATGATTAGATAGACTCTGAATGCTAGAATTGCAAATAGTTTTAGTTTTATCAAAATATTTAAGAAGATGTAATTAATTTTTTAAAAAACTTACAATGAAAGCTGGGCATGGTGGTTCACACTTAAACTCATAGCACTCTGGGAAGCTAAGGTAGGTGGATCGCCTGAGCTCACAAGTTCAAGACCAACTTGAGCCTGAGCGAGACCCCATCTCTAAAAATAGCCGGGCATTGTGGCAGGTGCCTGTAGTCCCAGCTACTCAGGAGGGTGAGGCAAGAGGATTGCTTGAGCCCAAGAGTTTGAGGTTGCTGTGAGCTGTGATGCCATAGCACTCTACCGAGGGTGACAAAGTGAGACTCTGTCTTGAAAAAAAAATTACAATTAAAGTTAAAATTCAGCTTTATTTAAACAATTTAGAAGTTCTTTAAGGGTAGCATCTAAGATAATAGTGGCAAGATGGTTGATAAATAGAAAGATTTGCCATCTGGAAGACTAGCCTAAAGTCCAAAAATATTATTTTTGTTTGCGTTTGTCATGTATAACACAAATTTAAATTTGTTATCCAGAGATACTGTGTCAACTGTTTGCTTCAGTTGCAATTCAAAGATTACATATAATGTTTTCTGAATCTTCCCAAAGATCACTTTGATAAAACAAGGCGATGGCCTGAAAATCACTCTTGGACATGAACATGCTGCTTACACTGTGAAAGCAACTACATTTAATTTCGATAATCCCCAAGATACACCACAAAAGTTAACTGAAACAACAGAAGACTCTCAAGTGACACCTGAGTCAGGTCATTGGAAGAAAATTAATTCTGAGTTCATGCTATTCATAGTTATTTGAAATGAACTGTTGCTTGTTGTTGATGATATTACAAAAAATTAACAAAAAAATCCTAAACAGATTTAAGCTTGGCAGCTTCACTTTAAAAAGGACTACGAAAAATTTCTTAAAACTTTGGCAAAATCTTCTAGATTAAGATAAACCACAAAACACTTGTTTCAAAGTATGCAACAAGAGTAATATCCCAACCAAATATAACCACATTAGAACCAGGAAATTGGCTCGGCGCCTGTGGCTCAACCGGCTAGGGCGCCAGCCACATACACCTAAGGTGGCGGGTTCGAATCCCCAGCCCGGACCCGCCAAAACAACAATGACGGCTGCAACCAAAAAATAGCCAGGCATTGTGGTGGGCGCCTGTGGTCCCAGCTACTTGGGAGGCGGAGGCAGGAGACTCGCTTGAGCCCAGGAGTTGGAGGTTGCTGTGAGCAGTGAAGCCATGGCACTCTACCCAGGGGGATGGCTTGAGGCTCTGTCTCAAAAAAAAAAAAAAAAAAAAGAACCAGGAAATTGAGCATGTTTACTTACCTGTGAAGGAGAGCATTCATGGATAAATAATTCCTGACAATTTGTAATTTTCAGGGAGACCCTGTTTCTAGCCACTGTAGATTAGGGTATAGTCTTAAGTGAAGAGAGATTTTCAAGTTAATTAATGCCCTGCTCATTTTCATTTCCTTTGTAATGACCCAACATTGGAAAATTTGAAATAAAAATGTCAGAAATACTTTATGTAGTAAAGTAGACATTCCTTTAAAAGACACTCCTTTAACATATTCATGTTAAAATGGTGGTAATGCATGTGGTATTAAAACAGTTCATATTTTCTGCAATAATGCTACCTTGTCACGTGACTGCGTTCCAGGTTATGAATATTTGTTGCATCCGCATTCTAATATTCTAAATTTAGTATTGGTTTAAGAATTTTATCAATAGCTCCAGTTGCTTCTGCAGAGTGACGTTTATCCAAGGTGACATGAATTAAATATATATAGAACTATAATGACTTAAACTATATTGGCTAATTGTCAACGTTAATAGAACACACGTGGAAATCCTGGTTCTATCAGTACAACTAGTGATGTTGCTGAAATGAAGGCAAGACAAATTAATTTTCTGTAATAAATATATAATAGCTAATGAATTATGTATGTCTTTATGACTCATCCCAGTGTCACTAGCTCATCAACAGAGCACCCAGACATGCACAATAATAATTAATTCAGTCATCTTTGATATTTTGCTGACTGTCAGTCACATAAAAAACATAGTTTTACACACATTTTCTCAATTTTGTCATTATGAATATTTGTCAAGGTAAGAGACAGACCATCTTTTATTTAACAGTTTTTAGCTTTATTTATAACTTCTAAATATTTAGACATATGATCTATAGGCCTCCATTTGTTCTCTTGCCTTGGGCCCCACAAGTGTCAGGAGGCCCACGCTCCCCTGGGGGGTCTCCCTGGTGAGTCACCCCGGTGACACAGAGAGATCAAGTTAGGATTGCACACACCCGCCCTGCGGCATCCCCAGCAGGAGGCGCACACAGCCCTCCTCTCATTCTCACTGATGTCCAACAATCTTGAACAAGAGGCTAACCTGCCACAGCAACATTTAAAAATGCAAATGCATAATTAAGGCGGGACCTTCGTGTGAATGACTTTTAGTTGGTGGAACTCAGTTCCTCATTCTCTGGACTCATTCATTAATGAAGAATATACTATTATTCATTCATTAATCAAGAATATACTACTATTTCACTGTGGGGCTGCCCTCATGTCCATCACGTCCAAGTGATAATGTTTGCTTTGGAGAGGGGAGTAAAGGGCAGTTGATGAGTTGAGAAGTCTTAAAATATAGGAGGGATTTTCATGACAGCTTAAAATGACATAGTGGTCAGTTGCTCAAACAGTGCTTGAACACTCTCAGCAGAGGGGCAAGGAGGGGCCAAAATCCAGCTCCTGCTCTGCCCGCTGTCATATGCCCTGATGCCAGGCAGAGTCAGCTCAAAGGGTCTGCCTTTCTGTCCTCACAAAGGGGCTCTTTGGGCTAACTGGGGCCTCATCTGCATGTTTGAGAGGGTAGAAGTAGGCCCAGCTGGGAAAAGTTATATGGGTGCTGATTTGTGGTTAATATAAGGAAAAGATGGTTTATAAATTTCATCTCGATTAACATTATAGCCATGCTGAAAGGTAAGTCAAATTCTTGCCCTCACATCAGAGAAAAGAAACTAAGGCTAAGCTGTTATACATCTTCCTCAATATTCCTAAGAAGCAAATATGGACTGTAAAGCCAGGTTTTTCTAATTAAAAAAAATCGTGGTCATGATCATTCTACTCCATACTAATGATACTACCTTTCAAAAATTTGGGCAGTTCTGTGATGTAATGGACTGTTTTGGAAGCTAGCAATTTTCACATTTCTTTAAGCACTTAAGAGCGGGTTGACATTACTTATCAGCTATACCGTTAGTGGCACCCACATATCCACAGCATGGTTGAATTAGGTGATGGCTTCACAGTCTGGGTTCAGTTAAGAAAACAGGAGACACTCCATGTATTTCAAGTACTAAGGGTTTCAATGAGGAAAACTGGAGTCATAACCAACTATTGGGAAAGTTGGGGAAACCAAGATCAGCCACCAGCATGATCTCAGCCTGTCGTTCTAAAGCAGGTGACTCATCAGAGTGTACTTGAAAGCTGCTGCCACTTTTCAGAACCTCTGGAAAGCTCCTGCCCTCTATCTTAGTCTGGTGCCAATTGACTGAATGCTTTAAATTGTCACCTGGACGCTGCTTAGACCGTCACATATACCTGTGCTTCTGGCTGTAACTGCATCTTGAGAATTATGGCCTCTCCTCCTCAACCTTTCATTTCTCATAGGAGTATCTCTTACTGGGAGAGATGCTGACTCTCACCAGCACCATGTGGCAGGGGATTCCGGGAAATGTGGCTCCTGCCTAGGAGCTTAGTTGACAACAGATTCTTTAGCAATCTCTAAGCCCCTTCCTACTGTAATGATATAAATAGGATTGATTTCCTTTTATAGAGAACTGGGGGCTAAAAGTGACAAGGGCTCTTGTTACCGTGGGAAGATACAGCACAAAGATGTAGGGCTAGAACTAAGGTAAACTGTCATGCATCAACATTTGGCTTAAGATTTGAACACTCTTAATTGGGCCGGGCCAAAGGAAACCGGGTAGCTGAAAAACCAGGCCTATTCCACAGATTTTAGAAGAAATTGGCTTTCACACAAAAGATTATGTTCATAAGGAATGTTTTACAAGAAGAAAAATGTAGGAGGCCCCTTTTATGTATGATGAAATGGAATTTAGCTGGAAGGAACCTACATGCCATTTAGTCTCAGATACCCCAAAACCACTTCTCATTTCCTAGAAACACGGGCATCTCAGAGAGTGTGGCTGAGATGGAAGGTGGAATTAGCAACAGTTCACCTTCCACAGAGAATCCTGGCTAACCACGGACAGGGAGGAATGGCAGCAAGCAGGGCAATGAGGATGGATTTGCAGAGCTGCCTCTTTACAGTTCAAGACCTACTAATATGGACCAGACTAGATGGTTGGCAATCCCTCTACTGTGCTGCAATATCCCAGGGAGGGTCAGCGGGTTAAGAGAAATCACAAGCAACTTAATGGCAGAGTCAAGATGGGAATTTAAGTGTCCTGATACCCAGCTTTCCATGATAGCAGTCACTGCCTATCTATCTATCTAATCTATCATCCATCTATCTTTCTATCTTATGTTATCTATCCATCATCTATCGATTATCTATCTATCTATCTATCTATCTATCTATCTATCTATCTTTATTTTCCCCCATCTGCCCCTTCCTCTTTCTATCTACATCTAGACATCCAGCTGTGTCATCTCCCCTTTCATCCATCCATTTATGTGCTCGAGGCTCTCTGAAGACATGAGAAGGCCTCTATTTCCCTTTCTAGAGTTAATAGAAGAAGGGAAGTAGGAAACAGGGTGGCTGTTGATTTTTGTTTGTTTGGGCTCCTACCTGAGTAAAGAATAAGGTTTTAGTATATAACATAGCATCATAGCAAGAGCAGGACCTATGAATTTTTCCAAAAGGTAATTTCAGGCCAAAGACAATGCATTTGAAAAACAGCCTAGTGTGCTGCAATATTAAAACAGTAGGCTGCTATGGCTACAATATGCCAGCTATTGATAATGTGATTACAGACTCCTGCCTCCCAGCATTGTCCCTTCCATGTCCCAGCACTCAATTTTGTTGCTGGGGCACACCTACTGCTGGAGTGAGGGAAGGGCCTTGGTGTTCTGAGCAAGGCTTTTGCTTACACTTGGCGTAAGAACTCTTGTGGCCTTGTACGTATTAGCCAGGCCACTCAGTCTTGCATCACTTTAGGAAACCAATCCTTAAAATAACTTGCTCGAAGTTAGAACATCATGTCCCTATTTACATATCTGACTCTAATCATGCAATTTATGCATATGGTTTGTTTATTGTATTGAAAGAGCTGTTCTCTTTTGCCAAGCCTTAGGGGAACATTAATCAAATTCATTAATTACTAAACATACGGTTTACGTCTGAAATATTTTGTCTGAATTTGGAAGCTGAATTTTAAGAGGCACGTTGAGAAACTAGAGTGTGTTCAGAGGGTGGCTGGGATTAACAATAGTAATAAAATAAGTTTTTAAAAAACCACTTATCAAGGGTGGTGCCTGTGGCTCAAAGGAGTAGGGTGCTGGCCCCATATACTGGAGGTGGTGGGTTCAAACCTGGCCCTGGTGCTAAGCACATTGCATGGATTGTTACTTTTAAACCTCAAGGTATTTTTCTTTGAGCAAGTTGAGAATTAGAAAGCTTGAGTTGCCAAAATTGACTGAGGCCCTGATTCTAGAACCTGAGTTTTAGCCACTCATTGTACTGCCAGGATCCTGTAAACCATCTCATGCAAGAAGCTGTCAAAGAACTGAAAGTGTTTGTCCTGGGGAAGGAAAGAACTGGGACTGATCAGGAAACTCCCATCCTTAGAATTCAGCATTCAAGGAAAAGCCAAAACACCCTCTTTTAAAGAAATGGATAAAAAATTTCAACACTGATTTGCTGAATCTGTGAAGTAAGCCGGACTGAACAGATAATGAAATTACTGTTTTCATTTCTACTTACTATTAGAAAAATAAAATTAAAAATTTCTCATTCCTATGATTTTTCTTAAAAGTTGACTCCAGAGTAAATGCTAGATTTATGCTCACTTTCTCCAAATGTGTCAACTATCTTTTTTATGTTGCTCAGTCTTTGAAATTTTGTAATCCTTAGATCTGACCCTTAGATTCCCACCTTACAATATTGTCCTAAGGATGAATGAGTTAATGTATGTGGAGGGTTTTATTATGGTTGTGTGCTATGCAGATGTGAGAGATCAACGAACAGAAACAAGATGGATTTTAAGTCTCCTGGATTTTTTTCTCCTATATAACAATAAGATCAGCCTAAAGCTACTGAACAGCTAGACAGTTGTCTGGTAAATATGGTCATATAAATATATCCAAGGCCATCACTATAAAATCATATTTACAGAATCAAGACTAGTAGTGCTGTGCCGGGCATGGTGGCTCACACCTGTAATTTCAGCACTTTGGGAGGCTGAGGTGGGCAGATCGCCTGAGCTCATGAGTTCAAGACCAGCCTGAGCTAGAGTGAGACCCCCATCTCTAAAAATAGCCAGGCATTGTGGTGGGTACCTATAGTCCCAGCTACTTGGGAGGCTGAGGTAAGAGCATTGCTTGAGCTCAAGAGATAAAGCTTGCTGTGAGCTGCTTGCTGTGAGCTATGATGCCAGCATGCTCTATGGTGGTGACAAAGTGAGACTCTGTCTCAAAAAAAAAAAAAAAAAAAAGACTAGTAGTGCCAAA
>NW_003852405.1:18002680-18007680 GCF_000181295.1 Otolemur garnettii
TTTTTTTTTTTTTTTTTTTTTGAGTCAGAGTCTTAAGCTTTTGCCCTGGCTAGAGTGCCGTAGCGTCATAGCTCACAGCAACCTCCAACTCTTGGGCTCAAGTGATCCTCTTGCCTCTGTTTTTCTATTTTTAGTAGAGACAGGGGTCTTGCTTTTGCTTAGGCTGGTCTCTAACTTGTGAGTTCAGGCAATCCACCTGCCTCGGCCTCCCAGAATACTAGGATTACAGGCCTGAACCACCATGCTTGACTTTAGAAAGTTCCTTTTTATCTTATATATGAATTCTTCCCTCAAACTCTGTGGTCCAGGTGAAATGAATGACTTTCACCCTTTGATTTTACCATACCTATTTTTTTTGCATCTGACTAGGTCCTATCCTTCCTGCTGCCTGAACCCCTCTTCCCTGTCTTTCTTCCTTCATCTCCCTTTCTCTAGCCAATTTCTCCTCATCCTTTAGATGATGGTTTAGACATTCCCTGCTCCAGGAGCATCCTAACCCTTCACGCCATCCCCGACCTGGGTTAGACATCCCTCCTCTGTGCTCCCAGGCCTTCTGTATGGCCACACTGTTGGACTTATCAACTCTCTTGTAACGTATTTGTTTTCTTGTCTCTTTTCTGTAGCTTTTCAAGTCTGAGCATTCAAGACCTTATCTTGTTGTTATTCATGATTGTATCTTGAAGGATACAACAGGGTCTGGCACATTTGTGGGATGAATATGTAACATATTATCATTTTTTTCTAATGTGAAAACAGAATTCCACTAAATTAATGACTTGCCCAAGACCTCATGAAGTTAGTACAGCCCTCTCTGAATGAGGTTGTGTATGGATCATAAGTGTACTGATTGTTTTTTCCTGTTTGTTCAAGAAGAACCAATGTCAGAATTGTTATCATTTCTGTACAGAGAGAAGAGGCATCCCTCTTCTCACATCATTAAGGTTTAACTGTATTACCAAATAAAGCAAGTGTGTGATGATGGTTGATGAGTTGCACTCTGTGTAAATGAATAGATTCACTAAGCATTTGTATTTGGGCCAACTAGCAGAAAAGAATTTTATTATACACCAAGCCAGAGCTGATAGATAGGTAAGGAAAAGAGGGCTACCTCCCAGAGCCAGGAATGAAGGAGATGGTCAACCAGTAGTGCTGATAGTTAATAAATTCAGATCCCAAGTCTTCCCATCTGGATCATGGAAAGGTCAGATTGTCAAAGTCATTTTTGCAGTTGAAAACTAATAACTGCTCAATAACTCAAGATTATATTTGGGATGTAGCCACAAAATTTAGCCTTTGATGTATCTGTTGAAGTGTTATTTGTGTTTTAGAAGTGGATTTAACATTTGCTATTTTTTTACTATCCTAAAAATAATAACCATAAAAACATAAACCAAGTTCAGCGGTAGCATCCAGTCTATACTTCCTTTTTAAAGAAACTACTGCAAGACTAGTGAGGCAAAATTGCCATCCCTTTTTCCCCAAGTCACAAAATTGTCATAAGGGAGGAAAAGTATAGTTGATGTTAGCAACTATAACTTAGATTGAAACCATCACCAGTACGTGTGTTTATGTGTGTGTGTGTGTGTGTGTATTTCATCAGTTACTAATTCATCTATGAAATATACAAAGTCACTCCTACAAATCCCTTCTTGGGACAATTTTCAGAGAAAAACATCAACATCTGTATCTTAGTTCAATTATAAGTTGAACTAAGTATCTGGAGCTTTATTGTATTGGAAACACTATAATAAAAAACAAAAGTCTCTCAAACTATGTGCAGACACAAAGGGTCTAAATTAAAGTGTCTGCTCATCTATCACTCCCCACAGTGAAGAATAACCAACAGCTGATGATTCATCTGCCATTTTCTTCACGAGCAAAGTAAAAAGAGATAACTTACCTCTCAAACGAAGACATATATTCTGAGAAATCAGCAGTCATACATTATAGTGGTATACATGTATGTGAATAAATGTGTCATTGATATAGATCTATATTTCTGCCTGTGTATGAAATTTTAAAGACCCTCCCCATCAGCGCCTCTCTCCCCCATTTTTCTTTTTTTAACAAGAAAGGATTTTGGATAATAGTTCTTATGTCCTATCAAGTGCAAAACTTGTGAGAATTCACAAACTTGATTGTTATCAGAGTGACAATAATAGTGGGTGAGTTGAGCTACCAGTCCAAAGCGAAAATTATTTATAAGTTTAAAATGGAGAAAAAGGAGGAAAAAGTCCAAGTGGAAATGACGGTGGAAAGAAATACCTCCTCACACAATGAAAACACACACACATATTCATAATCACTAACGTGCAAGTTTATAAATGAGAGGCCTTAAAACAGTGGTGAAAAAAAGGAACTAAATGCAAATATGTTATAAATTAACTCTCTAGAAAAACATAATTATGTTATCGTATTAACAGGGGCATTTTAGTTACTTTTTTTCCCTCTGCAAAATGTGGATTGTTCACATCGAGGCATGTTGTCAATTACACAGGGCATTTATTAACTTTGATTTCAATAAAAATAAAAAACAGTACTAAAAAATTGAAAGCTGCCAAATATGATTTGAATGGATGCTGAACTCCAGAAAAAATGTGTTGTTTGAGCCTAATGTACTGCTTCTGTCAGGAAGTATTAAAGTAATAGTGAATGGTCAGTGTGTGCTTATGTATCACGCATCAGACTTAGCAGGAATGTTCTGCTCAGAAAATTATATTGTTAAGAATAAGTGACAAAGCTTGAGTAGCCCCTTCAAATCCATAAAGACGTTGGAGGAACTAAAGCATACTCAGAATAAAACCAGGATTTCTAAAATAGAGAGAGGCTCGAGTTCATGCAGTATCATGCCAAGTAATCAGATAAAAATGATTACACAAATTTCCAACAATAAATTCCTTCGGCATTTGCTGAGTGAGCACATAGGGAAGAAAAGAAGCATCTTTAGAACCAGACTTTTATCTATCAGACTCTGCCGTGGTGCCTTTATAAGCGTGTGTTGCCTCCTTTCCTCCCGTTTAATGCTCTTTCTAAACAGATCTTGAGAAGCCCTTGAAATGGAAAACTTATACTGAAATCCAGACTTACAGCCAGAATCCATTTCTTGACAATGAAAAAGGAGAAAAAATCATCCCAAACTTCCTTGTCACTATCCAAGCAAATACCCTATCTATCATAAGAATTGTGGTTCCTGGGTAACAGATTAGACACATCAATAAAACACTGTAACCACAGTTTGAGACAAATGGCCCGATACACATAAGGTCAGAGATTGACCAAGGTCATATGGAATCTTAAGCATATTTATCACCAACCAAGCTTCAAACTGAGTTTTAAATTTTAACAGACATTAAAAAAAAAACAAAACTGCTACCAGATGGTGTCAAGATAATTCCTCTCTGTGTTAAAAACACACTTAGATATAGTCAATAGTAAAAATCAAATAATTAGTCCAAACACTGTACACTCCTGGCACCATTCCTAGTTCAAGTTAGAAGGTACACTGTTATGATTTCTGTGTCTCTCCAATGAAGACAGCCCACATAACTAATACATGTAGCCTATTACACGATTAGCAAATGATGATTTTCTAGAGCTATAAGATCATCTCAAGACAATAGGGAGATACAGGATGTTATTTCACCTTGTAATCCTATTTCCAACTGCAAGAGAGATCAAGATGTTCACTCCCAGCCATCCTTACCTCTATCCTGTTCCCTCTTTGACTAAAAGAAAATTGGTTCATATTTTAGAGTGGTTCGTGAGTGCTAAATATTAAAAAAATTATAAATTCTTGTATTTTGTGGCCAAACTCCATTCTTCACTTAATCTAAAAATGCAGTATAAACATTTGGAAACTTTTTAGATGTCAGAAACCATACTCTAATGGGCCACAAAGTAAAAAATAAAAGGCAGAGAGAGACTTTGAGAAGGAGGGTACTAAAGTGCCCAAATTAGTACAATAAACTGGAAAAAACTGTTATGTGCTGGAAAGCACAAAGACGTATGTTGTTACTAGCTAATCTGTAATAAGTTTGCATTTTACATTTTTTGAAAACATAAGTTATTACACTTAATGACAGAGGTATTTGTCATTAGCTCTAGTCTATGTGGCATTTCACTAGGTAGGAGATGGATCTATGAGGACAAATTTTCTAGCTGCTAAGATGAAAATCATATTCTATTTTAAAATGTGGGTCCGAAGGGGAACTGATGAATCCCGGCAATGGTCATTTGCAGATGTAGAACATCATCAAATGCTGGGGGAAATTCTTCTGTTTGAATCATTCTAGGTAGCCAGAATCCTTATTAGTAATAATTAGGGTTCCCATTTTCCCCACAAGTCCTGCCTACTGCACTGCCAGAGAGAAAGTATCATGTAATTTTAATTATCAACCCTACTGCTAAGCAAAGTTTTCATGCTAGGAAGTAGCCAAATTATGGGACTTCTGGCATTTGGAGTTCATTTGCTAGAAAACCATCACTTTGGATCGGGCTAGATTTCCCCCACACCTCAATGGAACACAATAAAGATTTTATTCTCTGCTCCAATAATCATTGGCAAGAGCATGATGCCTCCTTCTGTCATCACACAGGAAAAAGCACATGAAGAAGAGCCCAGGAATCAGGAAGATGGGGTAAAGTGAGGTCACAACTGGCAACAAAAAAACCATCCAGTCTTTGAACACAAAGATTGTAAATGTCTACTATTTTTTAAACTTATTCTTTTTGGCAGGGTTGCATATGTTCTCTGTGCTCATTCCACGAATCCGGCTGATTATTATTCCAATCACCAGAGGAAGAGAGAGTCACATTAATTTGTAGTAATTAATAGCACTGATGCATTTGACAGCGCATGTTAACAAGCCTCTTTGATTGTTTGGATCTCTAACTGCGGCCCTTCTTGTTTGCATCACCTCCAAGGAATTCATAATATCAAAGCTTAACGGTATCTGATACTTGTCAAAATGCAATTTATAAAAGTTTAATTCTTTTATTGA
>NW_003852405.1:18012680-18039790 GCF_000181295.1 Otolemur garnettii
CTTCTCTGGCCTCTCCGCCCCACCCACTGGCCTGTCATCTTCTGCTCTAGGCTCTGCTAAGGGCTCAGGGGGCACTCAGACTCAATGTCCTGCCCTTGGAAGGAAGAGGAAGGAGAACCTCTGTCTGGAGAAGCGCAGGCAGCCATGAGGAGGGTGGGGATGGGGGGAAGCATATTTATTGGATTGGCATTTCTCTTAACAGAGCTCTTCCCTAATGATATTTACTTAACTGTATTTGACAGCAGTTACGAACACGTCTCCGGTAAACAGAATCTATACTCCTTGCGCCTACAACTGCCTGTCAGTTCCTAAGCCAATCGCAGTAATAACCGCTGGATCATTTTAAATGTGGCTAAACCGACGTTGGACAAAATCAATCTGCCATATGCTGGCTCTGAAGGAAATCACTTGCACAGTTTGACGAATTGCTCGCAGTCCCTGCAGCAATCCATAACTCGCTCTCTGTCTTCCTCTCCTTCCCTCACTCTCTGCATCCCTTCTCTTTCCCCTCTTACTCGGAGCCCCCCCCCATTTTGCCCTTTCTCGCGGACTCCAGGTAATCCGAAATGGCATTGACCCTTCTCATCCTCCGATTACCTCTCTGAAGCATGAACTTGGGATAAAATCACACATCAGAAAATTCACCGTAATTATTTTGCGATGCTATCAGCACCGATCAATCACGCGCGCGGCCCAGTGCTGGAATGCCTGGCGCAGCCCGGGACGCGGACTCGCGTCCCGCCTGACTGACAGTTTTGGTAATTAAGTGATTGTATAGACCCCTCTGACTGTTCTAACAACCTTGTCAGGGCCTGTCTGTGGACAGAACAAGCTGAAATCAATGTGCTTCCTGCTCTCTGAGCAGTTCTGATCCTGTACTCAGACTGATGGGGAGGAGGAATATGACAAAAGGAAAACAGCATCTCTAAACGATCGGATTACGGGCTGGGGGCTCGTAGAAAGTTTACTCCTTCGCGGGGAGGGAAGGGCCAGAGACCAGGTCGCCAGAGCCTTGCTGAGCTGGGTGGTTGGAGCGAGAGTTTCCAAATCTGTTCCCCGCAGGCCCCGGGGCAGGGCTGGCAGTACTTCGCTCTCCCCACCCTCTCTGGGACCCAGGGAAGGGAGCAGGGGCCTTAGGGGTTGTAGCCGAGGGACTGGGCCGGGCCGCAGACAGCAACGTCGCCGCACGCCGCAGCCACGACTGGACAGTGCAATCTTTTTCGCTCGGATTAGAAGCAGAGGCTGGTGGCTCAGTGTAAATGTCACGCAGCAGCTTTTAATAAAGGAATGTTCAGATTGTTAGATTGCGCTGTACAATGTGAGTGCTGTGCCCCCCCATCCAGCCTTTTCGCCCCCCTCCCATTCCTGCACACAAATCACACCTCGGCGCGCGTTACAAATATGTTACATATTCAGAGAGATCTCGCCGCGGCGCCTGCGGGAGGGGCACTCTCTCGTAGCTTAACATCTACCTCGCCGAAGGCTGCAGGGCGCCCAGGCCGACTGCTGGCTTCAGGATCAGGAAAAAGGCTCAGACCAGACCTGCTCTGCGGAAGCTGCTTTTACACCTCCACCTCCGAATCTCTGAAAGAAATTCCCATTGGGAAGGGGGGTCCTAAGAGCGCGGGGCTAGGAGGCGGGACCTCCAGCTCTCAGTTAAGGGGCTCTAGTTAAGAGTATTTTAATTCTTTCACATCGGCCCTCCCAAACCTTAAAAACCTAACCAATTGAAGACACACACACACACAAAAGGGGGAAGGGAGGCAAAATCAATCCACTGAGTTCAAAGCGCCGGGTCGCGGGAGGAGGCTGCAGGGCCCAGCGCGCAGCGGAGGGCCCCATCGACCGCGCGGAGACTGCAGCTCCCACCCGCAGACATCCAGCGGGGTGTGTGTGTTTGTGTGTGTGGTGGTGGGGCGTCACGCCCCAATCCAGCCCGCTGTTTGCCTGTCTCCCCTCCCCTGCCAGCCAGCAGCCGCCCATCCTCAGAGAGAAAAATGTGAGTGTGGGCACATTACGCACCATTAGGGAGACACTACGCTTTTAATGTGGCCTAATTAGTGCCGCTAACCGAGCAAATATTATTATATTGAATAATGATAATATGATGAAAATATTAATGCTTTTGAACTTTGCACGTGGGAGCTGTTCCTTCGGTTCTCCTGGGACACCCCGAGCACGCTCAAACCTGCCGGCAGAAGCGGTCAGGCACACCTCCAGGTAGGCGAGCCCACAGGCCAGCTCAGGACACAGGCCCATAAACTACACCCTGGGCCACACCACACATCAGCTACCATCACCCACCATGCGCAAGATCTTCCAGTGGTGTTCTGTTTTCCTCTGGAGGAGAACGTAAAAAGCCAATCAGACAGGAGTCCGTGGGGGCCTCTCTACTGCACTTCTGCTCTGCACCCCAGGAACGTTGCAGTGGGCACTCAGTGTGTTCTACCATAACGAGGACCACCAGGCTGGTGGAGTTTGGGGATAAGGACCCACTTAATAAGTATTTAAATTGACAGCCCGTTCTTATTGGCAAATGTTTCTCCCTGGGGAATTTGGTGAAAAGTAGGCCTGCAACAATTAGGAAATACGGAAGCTTCCTTAAAATAAGAATTGGGAATCTTAATTCTCATAGCGAGTTTGGAAGGCCAGTGGCATGGGGGAAGCATGAATGGGTGGGGTGGGAGGCATGTACTGGCTGGAATGTGCCTGCCTGGCAGATGATCAGCCACCCTTCCTCACTCTTCCTTCCTCGCATCCCCATCTCATTCTCACGGAACCCCAGAAGATGGAGCCATAGAAGTTTGCTGTCCTGTCCTGCCAGCCACAAGACAGGTCAGCTTTTTACTGGTTATTGGTCTGCACAAGGGAAAGGGCCCAAGAAGAGTTTTCTAAATGAAGCGTTGGCTGTGTCTTACAAAATGGGGATAGGTGATCCCAGCTCGACAGCGCCCCCTCTCGGGTTGAATTGCCTCCTTCCCCTGCTGGGGGCCCACAGGTCCCATGCTTGTGCATTTTGGGAGCTCTTTTCCCAAAGGCAAAGTCGGTGTTGGCTGCAGCTAAACGCGTTGTTCTCCGATGCAAACACTTCCTCCCTGGCCCGGGCATCTGGACTAGAAATCGCCTTCTAGACACCCGTCTAGTTCTGCAGGGTAGGGCGATGTGGCAGGCGTGATCCCTGGAAGTTGGAAGATTTCGCAGACGAGGGAGAGACACAGAGCAGACCAAGACTGCTCCCCAAACCCCAGCGTCGTATCTGGGATCCCAGCCCCGCCTGCAACAGAGTGAGGAAATGGGGCGGGGAGCTTTCAATTTGTTCCAGTGATGGCTCTAACTTAATAAGGCGATTGATTAGCGCTCAAAGTGCCGTTTTAATTAGCCGCTTGTTAATTAACATCGCAAATGAATTTCCTCTTCTCTGATTGGCATCTTCGCTCTGTGCTCTGAGGCTTTCGGTTCCCCTCTGCCTCCGCGCCTCCATTCCTTCTTAACCTCTGGAGTTGATAGAAGAATCAATTCCCTTCATGAGGCCTTATAGGATTCAGAGTTCTTTTTACTGCGACAGGCCTGTGTCACACGGAGGCCCTTTAATTTTTCCAGGAGCCTGCCTTCAACTGACAATATTTCAGCTCAGGAGGGGGGAAATAAAATCTCTTGCCACCCCACCCACTAGTGTAACCCTCTCTCCACCCCACACACTGTCACCTTCTCTATCTCCTTACCTGAAGTGGAGAAGATGTCTTTCTAGGCCCGCTAAGCTCACTAACCCTTCCAGAAATCTATGAAAAAGCAAGGAAGCACAATGAGGGTGGAGAAAAGGGATACAGTGCTGGGTTGGATCTTGGGACCAAATCTGAGAGACAGCATAGCTTGCTGGAAAGTCTGCTGCTCCAGTCTGCAGACATCACTGTTAGTTCCTTTTCTCTCCAAAGTGTCCAAGAATATTCTGTGTCTTCCTGCTGCACTCAAAAGAGATCCCTAGAGCCAACCTATGCCTACAGTTAGCAGCACAGCTCTACAGGCAGATAAAACGTTTGACAATTTGTAGACATTAGTACCCTTAGCTACCTTAGAAATCTCCTTATGTCCTCCTCCTTGAGCTGTGCCCCTTTTCTCTCATAACTGAACACACAAACTTCATTTCCTTTGGAAAGCCTTTCTCTTCTAATCTCCCACACTCTTTCGCACCTTCACTATGGCAGGTTCAGATTTGCATCGTGGTATTTATGACATTTTCTAGCACAAACTCTTGTTAACTCTTTGAGGTGGATTAGTGTCCCTTTCTTAAGCACCTGCCACAGGACACATTTGTTAATGCCTATGGACTGAGGGAATAAACAAAATAAATGAGGGAAGGAATAAATGGAAAAAATATGGCTACTGGGTATTGCCCATGGCTAAAGATAAATGCCACCTTTGTGCTGTGCAATGATCAAGCTTTTGCTTCACGTTTTGTAAGGAGCTTTGACAAAGGAGGCCTTATTTGGCCATCACAGCCATCTTATTCTAGGCAAGAACTATTCTCCTCTTTTAAGAGAGAAGGAACTTGGGGAGCAGAAAGGTTAAGTGCCTTGCCCAAGAACACTAGAAAGTAGTAAAATTGGACTAAAACTCCCCTGTCCAGCATCCTTTCCTCTACATCTCTGCTTACCTTCCTGCCAATTAGTAACTGTAATCCTAACCCTAATACACGTCCATCCCCCAGGGAGAGCCAGGTTCACTAGATCACTTTCAAACTGCGCATCTTTAACAATTTGGGTATGCTTACGGCTCTTGGAAATTTTATTATAGTACCAGAACTATGTCTCAAAACTTCCATCCCCACCAGAACAATCAGTGATTACACAGATTCTCATTTTAACTTGTTCCTGTTAAAATACTTTTCAGTTACGGTATTTTTTCTTCTTATTTCTTCCATATTTTACCTTTCTCGTTTCTGCTCCCAATCTCCATTCTCTCTGTTTCAGTCTATTTAAGGCACTCGATGATGTTATTTTCATCTCTCTATCTTTCTCTCTCTCTTCCCTACTTCCCTCTCTCTTTACAACTGTGAGGATATTTCTCTTTCATATATTATTTTTCTAAACAAATATGCATCACATCCGAAGCAGTTAAAAACATATTGATAAGACCGGAAACAAAAAAAAAGAGAAAACTTCTGACGTGTCTGTTGCTTTGAAATGACGAAAAGGTCATTTTTCGAAAGGTCGTCAGGGTGTCCTTAGAAGGTAGAGAACTCATTTGTGTATCTTGCATCTTTTATAGAAAGAAACAATAGCCGGCTCCCTCCTTTCGGAGTTCTTGGCGCCGCCCAGTGGACAGAACTGCCTTTGCACCTCATTCCCATCAGCTGGCATTGTCATAGGGACCCTTAGAAACGTTCAGATTAAATATGACAAAAAAGAAACAACCCTTCTAAGTTCACCTTAGTTTGTGGGTGAGTTTCTTCAAAGTTAAGTTCCATTAAGAAACTCCCGATGCTCCAGTTTAAACACAATCCTAGATACCAAATCTAGGTGGTGAAAGCAGATAGATAGTTGAGGGTTGTAGTAAGAGACAGAATTTGTTAATAAGCTAGTGTTTGAATTATTCTCTGCCTTCAGAAAGGAGTATCTTTGGTGCTGATCGGCACTGATGTGTCCTTCAGAGCCAGGAAGAAAACGTTTGTTCTCTGTTATCCACGGATGGCAATTCACTGTTTCTGGGCAATAATTCCAAAATCTTTCAAAACATTAAACAATTTGTCTTACTTCTCTCTCTGCTTTTTTTTTTTTAAGGTTTGAAAGTGAAAGATTATATTTAAACTCATGTCTGTTTCGGGGCTTTATTTATTTGTATTTTATATTCAGTGAGGACATCTGAGATGAAATCCAGGTAATGGATTTGGAAATGTCATTAATCCACACTCTTACTATATTTCTGAATTGTGAGTTTTGAAAATGAAAAGTGAGTTATGGTTACTCTGCCAGAAAATGCATGACTTCTTGGATGTATACATTACATGTACTCTCAGAAAAATGGCAAAAGAGGAATGTGTCTGGAGAAGAAAGAACTAAGAAAAGTTAAACAAGACTCCAGCTCTGAAGAATTTGTTTTTCCTTAAGTTTGTGATCTGGTTCTCAGGGTCCTGTTTTGAATTTTCAGGCCACTACTAGCATTTTCTCTCTGGAGTGATCCAAATATGGGCACCATGATAAAAGTCAAGGTCATGCTTTCCTCTCACCATTGTCGCTCTGGGAAGAGGGAAACTGATCTCCTAACACGCACCCAGAAAAATCTTCTATGAGATTAGCCTTTTCTTAAGAAAATATGATCTGAGACATTCACAAAGTGAGGAATACTGAGTTCCCGTTTGCTTTGCTTTAGAGTTGTCATA
This sequence comes from Otolemur garnettii, assembly GCF_000181295.1. NCBI lineage: Eukaryota > Metazoa > Chordata > Mammalia > Primates > Galagidae > Otolemur > Otolemur garnettii. The sequence continues at coordinate 18,019,057 of NW_003852405.1, forward strand.
AAACACCTACTGTCCTGCCCCCAGCAAGCCCATGTTCCTCTCTCCCTTTCTTTTCAGGTTTCAATTTTTCGTAGGGTCATATTTCCACCGTCTCCCCTGCCAATGTTGTGAATTATTCCAAGCAAAAAACCCTTCGAACCGCCCAACACAAGCTGTGCGATCAGCCTTTTGAGCTCTTGAGTCATTTTAGGCGTCGGAACAAAACAAAAACAGGCTTAAATGAATTATTTATCAAGGTCGAGAATGATTGATTTGTGCAGTGCCGTCAGTTCTGGATTTTAAATTTGTTTTCTCCCCCTCCCCACTTTCGAACATCCTGAATACTCTCAGAGAAGGGAGTGGAAGTTGGAGACCCCAGGGCTAGGAGAAAACGCACCTCATTCAGGAAGTTGGGGAGCGATAAAAAAAAAATGGAAGCACCCTAATCGATCTGTGAAGAGCGGGAGACACGTGTAGTGTCCTTTTGCAGTCTTGGCAGCGCTTATGCCCTTTCCCCCCTCCCTGCAGTGGTCAACTGTGCAGGAGGCCGGGGGTGCCCAGGCCACGAGGGTGAGCAGCGCCGGTCCTTACAGGCCCGGCTTTGAGACCTTTGGTAAGTTGCCCTTGTACTTCCGGGCTCTGTGGTTCTATTACCCGGTCCAGAAGGCCAAGGCCTGGCCCAAAAGCTCTCTGGAGAGTCTACCTGGTCGGTACTCAGTTTCCAGGCCAAAGGTGGGTGGGTTCTACCCCTCTCCAGCCTAGGGGTGGCCGGACCCCTCTGCGGCCACAGGTTCCCAAGGGACTCTCTGGCCCCCGAGGCTAGCTTTGCCTGCAGTCCGTCCCGCGCCCCCAACAACCCTGGGCTCCTTCTCCACCAAACTCCCCTCGCCTTCTGAGAAAAGCCAGAGCTGGGCGGATTCTACCTCTCCCCACTATTCTCAAACGCAGCCCTAGGAAAAATGGCACTCAGATGATAAAAAGCAGTTCAACACACCCTCGAAATAGCGCGGGCTTTTTCTGGGTCAAATACATCCATTTCTCCAGGAACACACGAGGAGGACGAGTGTCCCCCCTACGTCCTTCCGGACCTAAGGTTCACACAGAAGCAGTTCCTACCGATAGAGAAGATCTTGTCCCAGGAGGTCACTTGCCTCCCTGACCCTCCTCCCCTCGAGCTCAATAGCAAAAAGCTGTTGCCCAGAAAACGACCTACAGAACTGCAACTAAACCCCAGATTTCAGCCCAGCCCTTGGAGACTTAAAAGGCCATTTTCTAACATCATTCTGCATCTAGTCACGGAAGCAATGCCAGCCCCGCAGATTCATAGGGTTCTTAAAATGGTAATTTGGAGTAAATTGTAACTCAAAGAACTTTGAATCATTCATTAGCACCTTATAATTACTCTGCTAATTAGGTTGACACGGCACTTAATCAGGAGTAATACGCCGTCTTGTCACTGGCACTTCCCATTACTCTGACATTCAACAAGAGACGGGTTGGAGACGTCCTAGAGAAAATAATGCAAGTTGATACCCTCCGACGAGGCGTCACAGTCATGCTTCGGGTCCCAAGTGGATCCACAGTGACTGTTTCCTTTCCAAATGAGCGGCTGGCCGAAAGGGGTGGGTGTTGAAAGAACTGGCATGTGGTTCGGCTGTGACACAGGTTGCAGACCCACCGCTTCGGTTCCTGAGCCCCACGCAGCCTAACGCCACAGGGAACCCCGGCTACCCTCGCCACTACAGAACGCTTCGGGCATTATTTCCCCGGATCAGGAGAAAGTGTCTGGCCAGGCATTTCTTCCTCACGGGCTTTCATTGGAGACAAGTTGGGTCCCCAGTTTTGAGCCGAGGGCCGGGTCTTCCCCCACAGTGCCCGGGCCCAGGACCTGGCTGTGTCTTCCTTAGGGACCAAGCCGCTGGGCCCAGCCCGAACGCCTGGGTTTGTTTGGGGACAGAGAAATCAGAGCTTGGAGCCATCCTGCCCACTCATCCAGAGCTCCAACTCCTGAAGTTACACGACTTCGGTGGGTTCTTTCCGGGATCCCCTCCTTTGCTCTAGTGTCTTCCCACTATTTCAGCGCGTTTGGGGAGGCTGCGAGAGCGGCGGCGCTGGCATCTAAAGGTAAGTCGGCCCAACTCCTTTTCCCTTCTTGTCCTCTTTCATTTAACTTCTTAGGGGGGAATCCTTACTGTTTTTTTCTTTCCTCCCCTTTGGTTGCTTTTCTCTAGCCTCCCTCTGCTCTCCCCCCTCCTCTTGTCCCTCATTCGTGATTGTGGACAGCGGGACCACTGGACTAGACGTTTGGCTCAGGGCTGCAGGCACACGGATGCGCGGGTTCTCAAAAGAGCAGCGGGTCCTAGCCGCTTTGCTGACGGACTCGCGAGCCGCGCGCCCATTGGCTCCCGGCACGTCGGCGTCGTTCGCTCGCACCGGCGCGGCCAATGGGGGCGCGGGGCCGGGCGCGCGGCCTCGGTGGCGGGGGCGCGGGCCCGGCGCGGCTCGGCGCGGGGAGCGGCGACAGTGGCCGTGACGTCACGGGAGGGGGTCGGCGCCGCCCGCGAGCCGCCGGATTACAAGCGAACGCGCCCGGCAGCGGCCGGAGTCGCCCGGCGCCGCGTCTCCGCCGTCTCCTCCGCCCGCGCCTGCTCCTTCTCTTCTTCCTCCTCTTCCTCCTCTAGCTCTGGTTGCCGCTGCCACCGCGGCCGTGTCTGCTCCACAACTTTCCAAGAAAGTTGGGAAACTCGGCTCCAGGGCGGCGGAGTCGCGCGCAGCGGCCACCTCGGGAGCCGCGGGGGAGCTCCAAGGGCGCGCGGCTGCCCGGGCTTCGCGGTCGCTGCACCTGCCACATCCGTCGCCGCCGCCGCCGCCCCGTGCAAGGCTGTGGTCAGACCCAGGCGGCGGTGGCAGCGGCGGTGGCGGCGGCGTAGGGGTCGCTTCCTGCCGCCTGCACCTTCGTCTGGGTCTCGGGCGCCGCCACCGCCGCCCCACGTGCGCAGTCGTTCCCCCAGCTCATCTTCTGTGTTTTTTCAAAAATTTTTGTAACTTTCCCTTCGTCTTTCTTTCTTCCCACCCCTACTTTTTGCAGAAGGGAAAAAAAAGTTGTGTCGAAAGTGTCCAGTGATTGTCACCTCCCAATTAGCCTTCCTCCCCCGCCTCACTTTTTTTTTTTTTAAGGCGGCGGCAATATTTAGTGTTTATTTTGTTTTACGATTGATAGCTTCCTTTGCTGGTTCTGGGCGGCTGCTGAACGGCGGAGTGGCGTGGACCTCATGTAGAAATGACAACAATGGAAGGGGCCAGCGGGTCGAGTTTTGGAATAGATACGATTTTATCCAGTGCCAGTTCGGGCAGTCCCGGCATGATGAATGGAGATTTCCGCCCGCTCGGTGAGGCCAGGACTGCGGATTTTAGGAGTCAGGCTACCCCGTCCCCCTGTTCGGAGATTGATACCGTAGGAACGGCGCCTTCTTCTCCGATCTCCGTCACCATGGAGCCCCCGGAGCCGCATCTAGTAGCAGACGGGCCTCAGCATCACCACCACCTTCACCATAGCCAACAGCCTCCGCCTCCAGCAGCGGCCCCGACGCAAAGTTTGCAGCCTTCGCCCCAACAGCAGCCGCCGCCGCCGCCGCCACCGCCGCAACAGCCACAGTCCGCGCAGCAGCTGGGCTCGGCCGCCTCGGCCCCCAGGACTTCCACCTCTTCTTTTTTAATTAAGGACATCTTGGGCGACAGCAAACCTCTGGCGGCGTGTGCACCCTACAGCACCAGCGTCTCCTCTCCCCACCACACCCCGAAGCAGGAGAGCAATGTAGTGCACGAGAGCTTCAGGCCAAAGCTCGAGCAGGAGGACAGCAAAACCAAACTCGACAAGCGGGAAGATTCCCAGAGCGACATCAAATGCCACGGTGAGTTGCGCCACCCTAGCTCTCCCAGCCGTCCAGCTTCTCCTCCAGTTTCCTCTTCTCCCCTTCAGCCTCGGGTGAATCTCTGCTGGGGAGTTTTCCCCGGAGCTTCTCCGGCGATGGGGCGACCGTCACAAGACTGCAAGCTGGAGGGAGGCCTGGGCGTGCGATTTGGTAACTCGTTCGAAGTTCTGTTTATTGTTACATTTCCACCCCACAGCCGTCACCGCCGTCCAGCTCCTTTCTTTGTTTTACATAATTTTAATTTCTCGGCGGGGGGAACAGCGGTGAAGGAAATACTTTTCGTTGATCAAAGGGACGGACTTGAGGTTTTCCTAGCCGAGACCTTGGGAATGGGAATGGGGGAGGTGGAAGAGAGAAATAGCTCAGCAAGCAAGTGGTGTCTTGGAGTGTGAATAAGCAAACTGGTGTTTATTGTTTAATGCAAATGATGATTTCATTCCCCATCCCCACATCTTATTTTCCAAACACCATCACTGGAATTACAGGATTTAATGACAAACAAATTTCTGTTTCGATTAACAGCAACTTTCAAAAAATTAGATTGTGATTAATATGGGGAAGACAGTAAAAATTTATAATCAAGTTTTCAGAAACATCCTTCTTTCCCCATGGCCACGTCTGGATTATCTGTATCTTAGGAAGCTTTTGGGCCCCTTGCAAGTAATTAGGAGGTGGCAATTATAAAAAATTTATGGAATTGAGTTTTTTTGAAAATCAGAAGATGACAAACGAATTGTCCTTCAGCTCCCTTTTTACATTTGCTCCTCCAACAATTTCATAAGTAAATGTTGTGGGTTTTGCATGACAAGAGTTTTAGCATACCAGGAGGGTTCCCCCCCCTTTACTGGTCAGTTTATTATCCTTCTTATTATTAATCCTGTTTCTCTGGTAAAGATATATGCTGACTGTCTGGAAGGTAGGATATTGCTCCTCATTTTACTATTATAGTATTAGCATAATAGTGTCCAAAACAGATGTACAGTCTGGTCTGGCGATTTTTTGTGCAGCAACCTCCCCAGTGGGTCAATTAGAGAGATTATTGTTCTTCCTGCAGGGAAGATCAAGGAGCACTGCACAAACGGGTACAAACAGAGAGGGATTGACATATCGATTTCCCAGCATTTCAGGAAAAAACCAAAGTTGACAAATAGAATCCGGAAATCTCCGTGCTGTCACCTGGATGGGCACAGTGATTCTGAGCTTAGCTCGGTGCCTGGGTGACAAATTCTTTTGGAAGCTTTAAAAGACCTGATGCAGGTGGCTGCAGAAAGCTTGATTCCAACATTTCCCAAGTGCATCTGAAAAAGAGAAACCAATGCCTGTAACTCTCAGTAGAAAGAAAAAAGTAAAATGGAGATGGTCCTCCCCTCCCTCCAATGGAGTGGGAAGACCCTTTGAAAAGTACCAAATCAGAGAAACTTAAGTCATAATGAAAACATTAAAAAAAAAAAAAAAGGACAGTGTCTCCCTCAGATCAAGGAAACAATAACAAAAAGAACTCCTTATTGGAAAGTATGTTTTTTTTTTTTCTTTTTAACTATCAACCACGTGAGGATCGGCCATGATTCCCTTTAGGACCTCCAAACAAGGCCTCATACTCTCCAGTCAGAAAGTGGTCCTCTTCGTCCCAAATATATGTGTGAGGGGGTGGCAGAGTGTAGTCCCTTGAGAGCAGCGGCTGGCTTGGGAACTTAGCAGTGTGTGCCAAGGACAGACACTCTATCCTTCCCCACTCTAGCCTAACTTATGGCTGTGGCTGGGTTTTTATCATAGGAACAAAGGAGGAAGGAGACCGAGAGATTACAAGTAGTCGAGAGAGTCCGCCCGTGAGAGCAAAGAAGCCTCGAAAAGCCAGGACAGCTTTCTCCGACCATCAGCTCAATCAACTTGAGCGTAGTTTTGAGCGGCAGAAGTACCTGAGTGTGCAAGACCGCATGGACCTGGCTGCTGCGCTCAACCTCACTGACACCCAAGTCAAGACCTGGTACCAGAACCGCAGGTAAGGGAGGCTGTTTTAAGTCATGACCATCAGACCAGGCTTCTCTCCCAGCCTCAAGAGACTCTAGGAACTAAGAGTCAGACAGTCTGGAGTGGGTGCCTGGGTGATTCGACCTGAGGCAGGAATTAGCCACATACTCCCCCACCTGAGGTGAGAGGGACTGAAGGAAGGACAGCTGGAATTTATACTTAGCACTTCTAAGTGTCCAAGTATCTTATCAGGTGCTACTTTCCCATGAAACCTGAGTTGCTGGGATCCCCCCTTGATCCCCAAATCAATCAAGCAACACCTTCTCAAATTGAGACATCTGTGCAGCTGACACTCAGGCACAGAGAGCCTGTGTGGTGGCACCCCTTGGGCCTGCCTCAGGCTGGTTCCAAATGTCTATAGTCGGCAATACTGCCTGGCTGATGCAGTCCCCACAGAGCTGTCCCACCAGCCTTGGCTTAAATGTCCTCGCTTTGGCCTGTGAGGCGGCTGGAGGAGGTAGGGTCCAAGCCTTATTCTGTGTAGCTGCAGAGACTAGGAGAGCCCAGCTGGGTGAGAGTTGGGTTGGCAGCCACAGCCTGGAGAATCGGGCAGCTGGCCAAGCGTCCGGCTTTGGGGGTCGGGAGGACTGTCCTCCGTACTGGTTACCTCTGCTCTTCCGTCTTGACGTGAAGAAAGAATGCTTAGGAAAGCAAAAGAGGCTGGCAGTGCCAGCAGGGTCCTGAACTCGAGAGCAGAACTGGGCAATCCCAGGTGGAGGGTCCTCTAAGCCTGGCTCACTTCTCCTGCATCCTGATCTTTTCTCCCCCTCCTCTTCTCTCGTTTGTGTTCTAATCGTCCATAAGTGTGGTTAGAAATGCCCATCCAGTTGTCATCTTTACCATAATTTTCTGTCTCATTACATACGGTTTCAGCCACCCTAATTCTGTCGGAAAACATTAGTGTCATTTGTAGCCAATTTAAAATGGGCGACATGTTTATTAATTTGGCTGGAGCTGCCGGGTATGGATGGCCCACCAGCCCTGCGTTCCTTCATCAGGCATCTGAGTAAACCGCCTGCTCATCTCTTTTCATCTCTTCTTCATAGCTGGGTGTGTGCTGGGGCGGGAGGAGACGGGAAAAGCTGATCACAGGTTTTAATTGTTGCTTTCTCCCTGAGGAGGAAATATCTTGAAATGCATCCCCCCCCCCAACAAATGGCCGGGAGGTACTGTGCCCTTGGGAGAGTCCTCCCTGAAATGAATTCTGTTTTGAGACCTTGTCACCCTCTTCCCCCTAAGCCCTCTGCTTACTGGAAGGTCCTGTCAGGCTGAGAGAGAGATGTGTCTCCACAGCCTGCGGCCTGAGAGGGGCTGGGGTCTGAGGCTCCGGAGTCTCTGTGTTTCTTTGTTTATGGTTTCTTCTCTCTCAGCCTGGAGGAGAGGGAGAGGGACTGAGAGTGGACACTTTGGGATTATGGTGTGTGTGGGGGGGGAATGTGGGAAGGGAAGGAAGAGAGAGAGGACCGTCTGTGTCCCCAGGAAAGTAGCAGGAAGTAGCCTGCCCATAAGGGGGACAGCAGCAGAGCTGTGGGATAGGAAAAGGCAGCAAAGCTCGTAGGACTTCACTTGTGAGTTAGTAAGGATGTAATTTATGAAATTGACTTTGGGTTATTTTGGTTTAGCAAGGCCGGAGCAGGAGATGGGATGCATCCTGGTTGGCATCTGTTTCCCAGTCTTCCTGCCATCTGGGGGAGAGAGAAGGGAGGAGGTGGGAGAGGGCCAGAGAAGGGGCCCAGGTCTTGATGCCTGCACAGTGTCCACAGCTGCTGGGGGCCCGTACCCCGCTATCTTTCAGGACCAAGTGGAAACGGCAGACGGCGGTGGGCCTGGAGCTTCTGGCCGAGGCGGGGAACTACTCAGCACTGCAGAGGATGTTCCCGTCGCCTTATTTCTATCACCCAAGCCTGCTGGGCAGCATGGACAGCACTACGGCGGCGGCCGCCGCCGCTGCCATGTACAATAGCATGTACCGGACTCCCCCGGCACCCCATCCCCAGCTACAGCGGCCCCTGGTGCCCAGAGTGCTCATCCACGGTCTGGGGCCCGGCGGACAGCCCGCCCTCAATCCCCTGTCCAGCCCCATCCCAGGCACCCCGCACCCCCGGTGAAGAACCGGCCGAGCAAAGGTGTTGCAATCCCACCCCAAACCCCCCAACCCGGACAGCTGCCTCTCCTCTCCCAGCACTAGGCCACCAGGCCTCCCCGGCAGCGGACCCTGGGAGGCTGAGGAGAAAGAGAGGAAGAGAAGAGGCTCACCAGTGGGCGGGGGACCCTCAAAGAGGAGCCAGCCCTCTGCTCTGCGTCCTCACCCCCTGAGATAGGGTTGGAAAGCTCCCCTACAGCAGTGTGACCGGTGAACGCTGAACCCACACAAAGTGCGACCAGTAAGTGAAAACATCGACACAAACAAAACCTCAAGTTCTTTAAAAAAACTGACTTTTGGGACAAGGAGGAGGGAGGGAGGGGGGAGGGCGAAGGAGGGAAGAAAGAAAGGCACGGAGCAGAGCGGAAACCGCGCAGGCAGAGAGAATTGGTGACGGACAGATAGCCTCAAGTTCCAGGCAGAGGGCGATGCCGTGGACATTCCGTCTGCCCCAGAAAAAAGAGGAGGGTGACTGAGAACTTTGCACTGATTTCTCATGACCTTTTTTCTTTCGGAAAAGTGGCATGCTTCATAATATGAAAAAAATGTACATTTGAAAGACTGAGTGATAAGTGATATATCATATTTATTATATGTTGTCCAAAAAAGAGTCACTTATATACGTTAGTAAAAACATGATTTTTCTTTTCATGTCTTTTTGATTCAGTAAAATAAATGCTTAGACAAAAATATAGATTTTTTTGTGATTGAAAATTACAAAAATAAAGTTTATCTTTTTTTAACAAGCGATGAAATCCAAGGGAGCTGATTTTGCTGAAGCGGAATGTACTATGATGAGATGCCTGACTTGGTTTAGAAAAAAAATTCCTCCTAGACTATGAGGAATTTACACTATCTGTAAAGACTTGGGGTTGGCTTGTATAGAAACAGCTTCATTTTTCCTGCTGGCCTCTTCTGAGCTATTATTTGATATGTGTGAGTGCCTGCCTTTTTAAGTGGATGGTTTCAGAGCAGCCCGTGAGGCCGAGGGAGAAAGTCGGTATTTGGAGGCTGCTGGTGCTAAGTGGACGGCCAAGGTCTCCAGCTGTCCTGGCGGCCCGCAGGCCCAGCTTGACCCGGTGTGGGGATCCTGCTGCCTGCCCCTCCCCCTCCTCCTAGGGGTCTTCCCGGGGCAGCGCTGGGCGCTGAGTGCTGGGCGGCGACGCGGCAGGGGCCGGGCCTCGGGCGGACGCTCCTCGGGCCTCGCAGCTGTTCTGCTGCCCGCGGCTGGGCGCCCGCGAGGCCCGGACAGCCTGCGAGCGGGGAGGCTGAAGGGCGAGCAATTAGGACGCCCCGGGGGACTGAGGGAGGCCTCACTAACAAACCCTTGTCGCCGCTTTGATCCTTGCCTCCTCCTTCCCGGCGGCCGGCATCCAGCCCTGAGCACCACACAGGGCTCGGTGTGAGTTCCTGGTGCTGAGGTGCCTGGAGCAGGAAAGCAAAGACGAACCCTGGCTGAGACGGGCGTGCCAAGCCTTTTATCCGCGCCCCTGGGACGGCTCGGACTGCAAAATGAGAGTCCCGGAGCATGGAGGAGGCCGGTTGCCTGCTGTAGGATTGTGTCTGTGTCTCTGGGTGTGTGGCCCGTGCATGTGTGCGTGTAAATGCTCATAGCACCCTGGCAAAGCCGGCTGCACGCACCCCGGTGCCAAGCTGGCTTCCCCCCAGGCTCAGGACTGTCTGAGGGAACCACTAAGTGGAGCCTGCAGTCCCAAGCCGGCTCCCACTCCTGTCCAGCTCCCAGGACACTTCCTGAGCAGCCAGTCTGCCAGGGCCCTCTGTTTGCTTTTCCTGTATCTATCCTCACTTCTGCCCTTGTACAGTGACGAAGGGCTAAAATACATCTAGATCTGGCCTCCAACTTCCTCTGATGCTTAAACTCTAGTAGAGTTAAAAATATTTTTTAAAATGTGAAGTGGTGGGGGAATATATGTCAAAGAGGGGTGGGAAGGAAGAAGGGAAGAAAGAGGTGAAATCCAGGCAGAAATTGCCTCGGGCGCTTTGAGCAGACCTTGGCTAATTAAGGAGTGGTTTTTGCAGATTTCTTTTCAGCTCATCAATTTGCTTTAAACTCTTGGTCTTGTTTGATTGTAACAAAAGGGTCTGGATTGGCCCTTCTCATTTTCTGCCTGCTGAGCTGGGACAAACTCAGACAGCTGGGCTTGGCTGAAAATTGGGCGCCGCTGTGTCCAGTGGGGATGCCCAATGCCTGGGCACTCAGCAAACTCTTCTTGTCCCATTATTAGCTGTGGTTGGGTTTTTCCAATCAAAAAACTTTTAAACAGTTTAAAAGAGGTCTGTTCTGCCTAAACAGGCACTTGCCAAGGTTTGAGGGTGCTATAGCTTCTGTTGCGCACTGAACCTGGGGCTGGTCAGCTTTGGGCACAAAGGGGACCTGGGAGGGCACAGAGTTCACACATACAAAGAATTATCTGAAGCCCAGGTTGGGAAAACACATAAACCCACAAATCCCAAACAAGGCCACAGCACCCATTTGTTGCCAGCAGCTTCAGCAGGCACCCTGCCAGGGAGTCTATTCTCTGCTGATACACTCTGGAAGCTGAACTTGGACTCCTTAGGTGGGTAATACAGGAGGAAGGACTACCCCTACAGAGACCAACCTTACCTTCTGCTGCTAGCAACTACTCTGTATCCACCAGAGTGCCTGTAAGTTTGGTTTTCTTCCAAGTCATGCTTTCTTTTCATTTCCTAAAACCAAATTGACCAGCTCGAAAGTGGTCAATTCCTCTTTTTAATTTGTTTTGGTTACTTATCATTGCGTATAAGTTGGCATTAGGTGTTGGGAGAAAGGAAAGTTGTCCCAGGAAGAGATTTGGGTGGATCCTGAGTTCCTTCTTTTCATTCTTGGTTTTGTTTTGGTTCTCTTGCAGTACTGCAAAGGGCACCTGCTGCCCTAGTATTCATTAGTCCCTGAACTGCTGTTTAAAAGTCAGACATGAACTCTTTTCTTCTGGGCCTGGTCAACCAAATTGGGGGGTTGGCTAAGAGGTAAGAAGGGCAACCAAAGGTTTTCTGACATGGAAGGATCAAGCATACAAGCAAAGGACTTTTCTCATGGGAGATCTGGAGTTAGTTATAGAGGCCTCGAGGGACAGCTGTTTCTGAGAGCTGCACTCCTTTTCTTTTTCCCACCTTCAGCTGGTGTCTGAAGGGCCCTCCATGGCTGGACTCCATGTGTGTTGCTTCTTCGGAGGTTAGCAAAACAGACTTTTCAGTGGCCATCTGTGATTCCTCAGAAATAGAGGAATATGAGCGTGTTTCAGAGAGATATTTAAAAAACCGTGGAAGTCCTTTAGATTTGCTTACTCCAAGATCAGGTTAGGGACCCCAGAAAACCCAGCACAAATCTTTGCTAAGTATTCAGGAAGAACGTAATTCACCGGCTAGCAACTTGCTGTTCTAGCCCAAGCCAGCCGATTTTCAAAGAGTAATGATCGCTACTGGGTTCCACGCCTCCAGCCAATATACCTACAGCTTGTTTCAGTTTATTTTTGCTCCACCCCTTAAAATGAAAGCCCCCCGTGGCAAATTAGAAAGCCGGATATCCTGTCTTGTAAATAAAATTCCTTACTCTCCCTCCTCCCTCCCTGCCAAATGACTCCTGCCTAGGCAGCCCTTCCCCAGGAGCCTGCTGGATCCCACCTCCCCTCTTTAAACAGGCGGCTTGTGAGTAGTTTGTTTTATTATATTTTTAACTTTCTAAAAATATTTGGAAAAGCTCTCCCCAGGGCTAAGGAAACTTTAGTTCTTGTTAAGCCACGTGGTTACAAAAATATACTGGAAGAGAGCTGCTTGGTTTTTGAAAAAGCCAGGCACGGCTTGAAGTCAACATGCTTGGAAAAAAACAGCTTTTAACCACTGGTAGACACAGTCAAGGGCAGGGCCAACTGCCCCTCAAAGGGAACTGATGTTTCCTCTGCAGCTCTGCATCCTTGGTGAGGGACAGCTGGCTTGCCTCATGTCCTGGCTGTTGACTAGAGAAAGGTATAGGCAGATGGGGGAGGGGAGGTTCTCCAGGGTTGACCTCTGGACTCTGGAAATGTCCCCACCCATTGAGTCTTCCACTAGGTCTTTGTCCAGTCCTACTTCCATGGCCATCTCCAGACTTCCTCTCTACCATTTGTGTCTCTTCCTGGAATTGGGGCCTCCCTCCAGGGCCCAGCACCTAGCCCACATCCTTCTTAGCTCTAGCAGACCAAATGCCTTGGGGGCTGGGTAGGGGTAAGAGAGTGTGTGTGTGTGTGTGTGTGTGTGGCGCGGTGATGTGCTTTCAGAGAGAGGGAGGTGCCATTGGCTTCTTGCTTTGAAAAACCGGGTCAGCTGTCTCAGGGCAAGGAGATGACCCAGAAGGGACTTTTTCCTCCCCTCCTTCCGGCTGAATTTTGAAGGTCTCTGTCAGTTTGACTGTTGATGGCTGGACCGTCTCGGTCAACCTCACATTCTCAGTTTCTCTCCTCTCTTACGTCTCCTTGTCTGTCCCCCTGGGTCTCCTCCCGAGTTTTCTCTCCTAGCACCACAGACAGCTCCCTGGGCGCGCTAGGGAGCAAGGTGCCCGGGGCCGGCGGGTTCTCGGCAGAGCCTAGGCGGCCACGGGGGGCACGCCCAGGAATCGTCGGCGGTGCCCGCGGGGGAGGTCTGCGAGTGATTACAAAGAGCCCTCCCCGGCAGCGTTTCCTGATTAGCTCTAAGTCCAAACAGGGTCACATTCCAAAGAACAAAATCTTCAGATCAATAAAGTAATTCAAAAACCAAAAGATCTCGGGGTAAGTAGTGCTCAGTGACAGATCAACTCTAAACCGTCCCTATTTAATAAGTTCTTAGTGGAAGCCGACTGGAGTCGCGGGGAGGGGGGTCAGGTCTGCTGCTCCAAAGCCCTGGCGTCGTGGCTGCGGCAAGGTCGCTAGTGGGATCGCTCTAAATGGCATTTATTTCCTCCGCTCGCACAGCCCCGAGCGCGCTCGGCGAGCCGCAGCCGAGGCGGTGTAGGCCCAGGAGAAGCGCTCCCGCGGCGGTCGCCCTGCACCTGCCGCCGCCCGGATCCCCACCCCGGCTCCCACCGCGCGCCATCTCCCCACGGGCTTGGGACTCTCGCGACTCCACTGCTATCTGGTCCCCGACAGCAGGTCGCCCCTGCGGGAGATCCACTGAAAGAAGAGGACCTTAGCGAGCGCGAGATTGAACTTGATTTAGGATAAAAGGGCCTCGTCACTTTGCGGAGCTGATGGATTCCCGCCCCTACCCACCCCCATCCCCCGCCGTCAAACTTGATTCTTTGGTGAAGAGGCTCTCGGTGGGGCTGTCCTCCCGCCCACTCCTAACGATTCGCACACAAGTCGCAACCAGGGATTTGGCGAGGCGGCCGGGCGGCTCCGCGGGGGTCCTCCCGGCGCCCCCCCAGCCGACCCCGCGCTCCCCGCCTCCGGGACTGCCCAGCTGCCGAGAGTTCCCGCGCCCGGGTACAGATCGTGTTCCCGGAGGAATAGGCACGTCAGACCCAGGCCCTATAGGCCTGGGACGGGCATCCAGATGATTTCAAGGACGGTGCTGGGATGGCCTACAGAGCAGGGCCCTTGTGTCAGAACTCGGTGGGCTCCCGAGGGAATGTACAGCCTTCTCCTTAGGTGGAGATAATGTAATAATCTTTGCTTAGCTGAGAGCCCGTGTCTCCATCCAGCTTCACCTCCGCCCCTCTAAAGGCATCAGGGCGGCATCTCCTTCAGATCTTCCCTCAGTTCTTGGAAGCCAACTCCTCTTTGTTGATAACCCCCACCACCCCCACCTTCCCCCCTGACTTTCCCCTCCCTCTTCCCCACTCTACATCGGAAGTGGGATTTAGGGCCGGACTGTTCACTTTCCCAACTCCTATGATACAAAATTAGTGTTTCCGTGGTGTGAAAATAGTCCATGTTCTAAAACCAATTGACAGAAGGTTAGGCCATGTATGTGCAAGTTGGCGCTATTCACTTCCCCAAACAAGGGCATTAAGTTGTTCGGTGTAGTTTTCCAATATGGGAGTTTCCCAAGTGAAGAGACAGCAGGATAGGTCTCTTTCACACTAGTTAGGTTTTCTGTTGAATGAAATTATTTTCTAATAAGTTCATTTGAAACTTTTGATTTTCTTAATATCTCTAATTGGATAAAATCGTCGTGTCATAATTTCGCAAAGATGCAAGTCATGTTTGGTAATAACATTGAAAATCAGATTGACCAACGTCCTCTGGAACTAACTCTTGCCTCCGGCAGGCTGGGCACCTGCAGACCTGCAGCGAGGCTCCAGCCCAGATAATAACCCACAGAATTTCCCAATGGAAATAGGGTGTATCAGAGCGGCAGCTCCTTGAAAACATTGCCATCTTATTCATTTGCCACATTTTCCACAAATTGTTCTACTAATGGAAGCTTACCAGATTGTTTCCCTTAAATGAATGGACACCTAGGTCCTCACTGGCCTTGAGTGAACACATTGGGGCATCACCTTTAGGATGCTCATACAATAAGTAGATGCATCAGTGTCACATAATCTTTCTTTGCTATGCATTGATAGATTGGCCCAGAATGTCACAAAAGGCACAAATAGATAAACTTGTGTCTGGTTCACTTCCCTTCATCTTTTTTTCTTTTCTGGATTGCTTCGGAAATGTCTGGCAATAAACATTTTGGATTCCTCCATGAACCTTTCCAAATTTTCACTGGAATTGACCACCAAGACTAAGTTGGCACCAGAAACAGCTCCACCCACCTGTGTCACGTGGCTGCCCTCTGCCTGCCCACCTCAGCCAAGCCCAATCAGAGCTCCGGAAAAGCTGAGGCTGCTCTCATCGCTGCCTCCACGTTCTGCCCCAGAGGCCTGGAGGCTGCTTAGGCTTGCTGGTTGCAGGGACCAGGCCCAACTTTTGATACCCCTTTCCTCTTATCACTCTCTTATTATCATTTTGGGTTAAAATCTGTTGCCCCTGCTAGTACTCAAAGCATGACACTATGCAACACCTCGAGACCAACTTGCACCTGGTGACCTAATTATCATCTCTGCAGAAGGCAAAATTCTTTTCCCATGCCCAACGTCCTTTCACCAAGATGTTTGTTAGGGTAGAATTCTATTTGAATTTTTTAAAAATGTTAAGAAAACATTAAAACAAACAACAAAAAAGAAAACATTAAAACCAATTCATCTCATTTAGTAAAACAATAATGACTGCTTCATTTCAGGAACTGGTATTAGGATGGTCAGGGATCTGATAAGAAGTGTCAGGTGTGCAAATTCAACAGAGGAATGCTTTGGCCTGCCTGGAGACCTTTAAGGCCTAGATCCACCCACTCATTCTGCTCTCTATTCCTTGCTTGCTTTTGGCCTCCTAACTTTTATTTTGCTAGTTTAGGTCTGTGATGTTTTTACCAGGGCGAAGGTGATGGTCCAAACAGCCTTGTTGACGGATGTCAGTGTCAAAAAGATGAACTAGGCTTGGAAATGTATCGGATCTTACTATTAATCAGCACTTTGGAACAAAATTAGAAAAGAACAACTATTCAAAGCACCGCTTCTTTGCAAGAGGGCTGTAACCATCACAGCATTTCAAGGAGGATCCCCCTTTTTTTTTTGGCAACTGGTTCATGGACTTTTCTTTTCCTCCTATGAATGATCTAGTCCCTTAGGGGAACATGACTGTTACTTGATTCTGCCCAGAAATTTGGTAAAAGGATATTTCCAACAACCACAGTAAGAAGTAATTGGATTTTAAACAGAACTGATCTTCATCCAAACCCAGAGGACATCTTGGAGGTCGTCTAGTTTAATACCAATTCTAAGATTTAGCTTTTTCTGCAACATATTTGCTTAGTTGTTTTTTCCCTTTCAACTCCTGTCCCCTCTCCCATTTTTTTTCCCTGTAAGGATAGAGGGGGAAAAATGAAGGAAAGAGAAACTGAAGGTATTACAGAACTTTCAGGTGATTCTTGACCTTCAATTTTTTTTTTTTTTGAGACAGAGCCTCAAGCTGTCCCCCTGGGTAGAGTGCTGTGGCATCACAGCTCACAGCAACCTCCAACTTCTGGGCTCAAGTGAGTCTCCTGCCTCTGCCTCCCAAGTAGGTGGAATCACAGGTGCCCGCCACAACGCCTGGCTATTTTTTTGGTTGCAGCCGTCATTGTTGTTTCGCAGGCCTGGGCTGGATTCGAACCCACCACCTTAGGTATATGTGGCTGGTGCCTTAGCCACTTGAGCCACAGGTGCCAACCCTTGACCTTCAATTTTAATAGAGTTAAATTTATGTGGCCAAATCTTACTATGAAAGAAACCAAGACTTTGTGTACAAATCACGAAAGTAACTCTCTTTTCTTAGACAGAGTCTCACTTTGTCCCCCTTGGTAGAGTGCTGTGATGTCATACCTCATGGCAACCTCAAACTCATGGGCTTAGGTGATTCTTTTGCCTCAGCCTCTCAAGTAGCTGGGACTACAGGTCCCAGCGCAATGCCTGCAGCTATTTTTATTTTTTAGAGATGGGGTCTCACTCTGGCTTAAGCTGGTCTCAAACCTATGAGCTCAAGCAATCCACCCACCTCAGCCTCCCAGAGTGCTAGGATTAGAGGTGTGAGCCACTGCACCAGACCTGAAAGTAACTCTCTTATTGTAAAAGTAATGCCTGCTTACTGTAGAAAATTTATTATTTTTGTTATTGTTTTAAGATAGGGTTACTTTGTCACCCTGGGTAGAGTGCTGTGGAGTCACGGCTCACAGCAACCTCAAACTCTTGGGCTCAAGTGATCCTCTTGCCTCAGCCTCCTTAGTAGCTGGGACTATAGGCAGCTGCCACAATACCCAGCTATTTTTAGAGATGGGTCTTGCTCTTGCTCAGGCTGGTGTGGAACTCCTGAACTCAAGCAATTCACCCACCTTGGCCTTTCAGAGTGATAGGATTATAAGTGTGAGCCACCTGTCCCGGCCCTTACTGTAAAAAATTTATAAAATACTGAAAAGTGCAGAGAAGAAAAAGAAAATCACCTTCTATCACTCAGAAAACACCACTGCTATCATTTGGTTTATTATTTCTAGATATTTTTTCTAGATATTTCTAGATTATTTCTAGATGTGTATTTTTATTTAGTTGTGCTACATTTCATTCATCTGGGATGTTTACATTTTTTCCAAGTAGTAAAAGTATTTGTCTATATTATCTATATTATTTAAACTCTTTGTAGTTTGACATTCAATATGTAATCATCTCGTCTATAAATGTGTCATAATTGGATCAACCATTCTTCTATTGCTGAAGATTTGGGTTGTTTTTCTTATTTCAAGATAAGTAAAAATGTAATGGCCTTGAAAGCAAGATTTATGAGAATGGCTTCTATGTGCTATTGGGTGTACCGAGTCACTGTCCATCTTACGTAGGGCAGTGGAAGCAATGAGAGGCGCAAAAGCAAGGTGGTGAGCTCAAGAGGAGAAATGAATTACTAACCACCAGTGATGGTTTCAGTGAATAGTGCTAATTCAGTTTGACTGAATTGAGAGCCACATGAGTTAGCAGGCATAGGCTGTGGTGAACTAAGCTAAGAACATCACTCACCGTTCTTTTTTTACATGTATTCTAAGCTTCCCAAGCTTGGGTATGAATTTGGCAGCCTCCTCGTCAGAGCAAGAGACTTGGCTGAGTAAGAAGTGGGGAGGAAGGCCAGGTCTCTTCTGCCTTAAGTTGGTAGCATGCTGCCTGCCCAACTTGCCCTATTGTTTTCTGTGCTCTAACTATTCTGTGGATAAGTAGAGGGCTTTAACATCTAGGGCTGTCAATCTGGCACCTTTCGTGAGAACTAAATTCAGGTTAAAGGAAAAAAAAAAAGGAAGCATAACTCACAAAGAATTTTGAGGGTGGGAATAGGTGGGGGGGGTGTTGAGGAAAAGATTAAATAGTAATAGTCTACCCTTTCATTTACATGACACACATTAACCGCACTATAGAAGTTCCAAGAGAACTGTCTTGTTCTCTTGTCTCCAGGAGCCCATGTAGGGCGCTTTAATTGCCACATTTTCAAACCGATATAATGGTGGGGATGTCTTAGTAATTACCTTAATGAGATAACACCTTTCCTTCCCTCAACCTACTCATTATCACGCCTCTTGTTCAAATTTCAACTACAAAGAACTCTACTTGTAAAAAAAAAAAAAAAAAGAAGAAGTCTGAAATGTATTGTTCCTGTTCTCCTGCCCTTAAAATAATCACATTGCACACATTCCCAAAAAATATGAAAGAAAATAGCACACACAGGCAATTCAAATATATGAAAGGAAAGGCTCCAGAGAAGTAAACGAAACATCTGGGTGCCCCTTTAATTATTCTTGGTTGGATTCTTTATCTTGACCTATAGTGATGCTAAGGTGCCAAAGTGATGAATTTTAAGATGTTGGGCTGTGAAGACGTGCAGCTGCAACACTGATGGATTTAGGAAGGGATGGTAACAAGGTTAGCTGCATGTGAAGTGTGAATTGAGATTTTTGCAAAGAGACTGTGATTGCAGATGGGCATAATGTTGTACCCTTGCATGAAATCTTGCTATTATTGTATAATGGTCAGACAGAGTGTGAAATGACTTATTACTTTTCTTTTATTCTTTAATGAAGTTGGTTAGAGTAGCAGTACTACGGCTAGTCAATAGTAGTAAAGCACACACATGCTAAAAAAAAAAAAAACCTCCCTATGACAGGTGCTGAAATATTCAATATTTATTTAGTTTTGACTTTTTCCTTCTAATTTTCATGAATATCCATATGCAAACAGAAACATCTCTTTATTCATATAGACAAATTGGTACTGATGCCTGTGTCTGCGTTTACCCTTATTATCCTATATAAATATCTATAGGAGGCCCTGATGTGTATAAAGAATACCCATGTTCAAAAAAATTTCATAGCTTGGAAATGTTTTAAAATGCTGTAATGCTTTGGGTGCTAATGTCTGCATGGGATTCTGATCTGAACACTCTATTTGGAATCATGTGGGTAATGCTGAAATATAAGTTTATCATTATCATGATTACAAGTGCTTTATGGCTCAAAACCCATTACAAGGCACACTTTCTAGTATTGGTTTGAGCTATGGAAAAGATTAAAACATGGTTCTTCTGTTTTGTGATATAGAGTACATATCTTTCATTATATCACAGAGCCCATAATATAAATCTTTCTGTACGTCCCAATATCAGCATTATACGAAGATAATACCTTAGCCATTACAAGTCAAAGGGAAATGACGCTCTGATGTTAAAACCCTCCTCTTCTTCTCCAGTCAGTCTTCTGGATCCAAATGGCTCAGTAAGAAATATGCATTTAAAATATTTGGCTTTGGAGATTAGGGATTTTATTTATTAGAGAATGATTTTTGTATGGTTTGTAAGATTCATAATCATTCTTAATGCATTAGTTTGAGACTTGGTATGAATAGTAAGTGTTTAGAAAAGACACAAAGAAATGCCTTTAACATAGCCCTTCACATTGAAAATTTGACATTTTAAGAGAATAATTTAAATTTGTTTGCACTTTTCATGTTTTTTATATGTGTGTGTGTGTGTGTGTGTGTGTATATATATATATATATATACAGTTAAATGGATAGATAGATAGACTTTAATAGGATAACAATTCTTGTTCTCTGGTTTGAAATATATTGACAGTCAAATGATGTTCTTCAAAACAACATAGATCAGCCCTTGGACACAAACATAGAACCATTGGCCTATAAACACTATTTTTGTGTTTAGTCTTGTCCCTCAGCAGCAAATTTATTGATTGTTTTCTCTGCTTTGATTTGGCTTAACTTGCTCCACAGATAGAAAAGAATTCTACAATGATGTAGTTCCTCATCATTCAGAAGATAGAATCACTTAATTTGGAGGGAATCTGGAGATACATCAAATATCATACCTTCTTTTTCCATTTTTTTTTTTATAGAAAAACATTATCTTTCACTACTAGGGCGTAGTCTAACATGGGAAAGAATGTTGAAGTGTATTTCTCAAGATTGTTCTCAGAATATATTAAGGTGGGCACTATGTATAGAGCAGATTTTTGAAGGATCTGAACTTATGGGATACCTTAACTTTGTATGTTTGTAATGTCAGTTTTAGGAAAGAGGTATGCACCTGCTGCTTACATGCTGACTTGATCATATCTGTAGGAAACTTTGGCAACTGTAATTAATGTTCTCTCATTCTCTTTATTTTATATTCCCTACAGTGAATTGCTGGGATTGGTTTACAGCCTATTAAGATAAGCCCTTTTATAGCTATATCAAAGTGAACCTATGTAAGACAATCCATTATCTATAACATGGGTGAGAATTTGCTCTGTCCCTTATAAATTTCAGATTAAAAAACACTGACATAATAGAGTCTTTTGTAGCTAACAAAAGACTCATTTGACAACATTTAGGGATTCCCCTAAACATTGACAACATTTTAGGGATTCCCTACATCTCGACATTAGTGTTGCAAAACTTTGAATACTCTCTTCCTCATTAAGAAAGCTCTCAACTAAAGAGGAACTAGTTTCCATACTACTCAACCTTTTCCAAAATATAGAAAAAGATGGAATACTACCCAACACATTCTATGAAGCAAACATCACCTTGATACCAAAACCAGGT
>NW_003852405.1:18042342-18063080 GCF_000181295.1 Otolemur garnettii
CACGACTACACAGTATGCACGTAGACATTTATCTCAACTAATTTTTCAGCTAGTAGCTTTACCCTTGAGGTTTCCTTTCAAATCTTATTCTAGGAGAGACATTGGTCTTTATGTTTCAAAGTACTCAATCTTAGTTTTCTTTAGGTGGATGAGAAATATTCCTGGTGAACTGGTCAAGGCGTAATGAAATAAAACATTCAAAAGTCTAGTTATTAAAGAAAGTGACATCACCCTTCTCTTTCTAAAATAGTTTACAGTGTGGGTTTACAAATTCTGGATTGTTTTAATAACATGAATCTGTGCATACTTCCTCATCGTAACTAGTGAATTGATATCTAACATTATCCCCAATATGTGACATATATGTCTTTTTGTCCCTAATCCTTAGGTCAGTGCCAGGGTAGAGGGTAGAGTAGATACTCAAAAAAGTTTATATATAATAATTGCACGTGAAGTCAGCAATCAATTAAAAACAGCATCTCCCAGTTATGTTTGCAAGTTGATATATGGTCCCTGATGGGAAGAACTGAGAGCTTTCATTATATTTCAAAGAACTAGAACATAAACTTGGAAACACTAGAGGCACCATGTGTATTTGCAAATATCATAGCTTCTTTTTCCATTTTTTTATAGAAAAATATTATCTTATTATACTACTGAATATAGTGGCGATGAAGTAAAAAATTAGAAAAAATTTAATTTTCGTGTCAGTTGGTTTGGTTAATATATGTATTATAGATTTCAGTGAGAAGGCTAGCGTGTGGTAAGATCATATTCATTATGTGTCATCAGCTTATTATTCTTGAATTAACTTCACTTCTGGCCTACTTTTTAGTGAAACTCATCCTTTTTTCATAGGTCTAGAGTTGTTATGTGACTCACTAGACTCTTCTGTGATTGCCAGTAATATCGATATGTAGCCAGTAGAGAAATACAAGGAATCCTCGTCTCCCAACTCTTTCCTAAAACTGAGATTCTTTAAGGACAGAAATGAAGGCAGATGTCGGGAATTGACTTGATCTTGTATTCTAAGTCGTATTGGTAAGTAAATTCAGGCAGCTACATAAGCTAAGAAAAGGACTCGTGAGATCTTCAGCTTATGAACAATATTCTTAGCAGGGTAATGACAATTGGGAAAATAAATTTAGCTGGCAATTTAAAAGGTATAATTCAAAGGGGAAAGAGAAACAGCTAAATTTCATGGTTAATAGTGGTACAGTCGAAGCCAGGCTGTTGGAAGACACCGTTAATGAAAACAGTGACTTTCAAAATGAAGCTACGTTTAGCAACTATTTTTCACTAGAAGTATTTGGCATAATGTTTGGGTTCAAAATTACTATTCTGTATTGCTTAATGCATTGTTAACTGGAATCTGAGAGGTGTGTGGCAAGGGAAGAGAGAAAACGGATGCTTTTTTGTGTAAGAATACTCACATTCAGAGTCTCTTTGTTTTTTTTTTTTTTTTTTTACCATGCCTGTGTTTTAAGATGCTTGGAGAACAAAAGCATACGATAGGGAAAAATCTGAAAAATCTTGTCAGGTATTATTTATGTATTTTTTTTTTAAGAAAAGATGTGAAAATATGAAGAATTAGAAAACAGAACAGCTAAAGGAAGTTATAATGAATCGCATCTCAAAAACACACACCCAAGGGACGAAAAATGTAATGACAACACATTTTCATTATTCTAAAAACAAATTCTCTGATGGTTCCACCTTATTAATTGGGTATTTTAGCTGCTTACCAAGGAAGATGACGGTAATGAGTAGCCTTTTCTTTCAAGAATAGAATAGAAATAGTATCATTTTATTTGGTGACTCTGGTTCTCTTCTGCTACATAATTTGTGGCTATGGAGAGAGTGGAGAGGATGTTGAAAGAATATAGTGAGATATTTCATATGGGAACATCAAATTTCCTAGATACTTTAGATACTAAGGTATTTGAGGAAAAAATGGAAGAAACAAAGCAGGAACCATAGAGACACCAGGACTATCCCCAGGGTATTACAATGATTCATAATTCACAGGAGAGCAACGCTCAAGCGGATCATACTTTTTATGGTACAAATGGGATTAATATTGTGCTTCACAGATACAACATGTTTATAACAAAGAAGACCACATATCAACTCTTTCCTGATGTATTAAGGCCTAGGAGAAAGAAAGAAAGAACATCAGAATGTTTTTTAGACATCTAGATTAAAAAAAGACCAATGGTTATTATGGTCCAAAGGTGGAGATAATTTTAGAATTATTTTACTTCTTTTCTCAGGGCCCTGAAATCTATTTACACTAACTGGGCAGCATGGCTATGGTTCATATTTATTGTTTGGGAAACACTGAAATGTGTGATCATCTTTTCAACTTAGAAATTGTTTTGCTGGCCTGTAAACTATAACTTTTCCAAGTTATCGTAAGTCTAGGAATAAAATGGGTCCTGAAACATTTCTTTACATGAACATCCCGGAGAACTCTGAGAGATATATATTTCTTAAACCATTGTGAAATTGCTCATCATGGACAATAAGAACGCAGGGCTAGATGGACTACTGTGGGAATACGCCAAGCGCCATTTGAGCCCGTTTTGGGGTCATTCTACCACTTTTTGTTCTCTGTGCCATTGCCTTTTAGTTGTTTTCCTTTGATTTTTTTTCTCTCTCTTCTCCCATTTCTTTTACTCTCTTCTTTTACCCATCGTATCTCTATTTAGTACTTTTGCCATATGTGATATTGGATTCCTTGTCTATTTTCCTCCTTCGACTACAAGTCTTTTGAGGACAAATACACACTGAAGAATTCCCATAGTGCCTCTCAGAGACACTCAGTAGGCCTTGAGCTCCCACAACCTAATATTCTTGTTTTGCAGGTTATGTTGGAAGCTGTCAGCATTATTAAACTCTTTAAGACGGGGATTTTTTTCATCATTAGTCTTGTATCCGCATATATATCAATACATTTAAATGTGTACTTCATTTAGCTTAGACATAGTGTTTAAGGGTGATTGGTTTAGATGATTGACACAACGAATCTGCATAACATTAAATGTTTGGAAGGTTGGGATCTCCTGTACAGCTTCTGATTTACCAAGTGAAGCCTGTGGTTTGTCATCATTTTATCTTAAAACGTAAGTGTAGAGATTAACCCTCTATATTATTCCTAAACAGCCAAGAAGACTAAACATATGGTCTTAGGGAGGGAAACTGGAGCTATGAGCCAGCTCTTTTCTGAGAGGGGGATAGAGAATGAGGGGGAGAGAGAGATTGACTGTCTTATCCATTCATAGGCTTTGGGAACGTTTAATTAAACTCACTGGCAAAATGTCTAAGTAATGTAAGAGTTAACCTTCACCAACCATTCTGATTATTTATTCTGATCATTATGAAGTCATTTTTGGTATTTATTAAAATGCTCTCTTGGCTCTCAGTTTATTGTCGGTTCATCTAATTTGAAAAGAGAATCGAAGAGCTTTGGTAGATGAGTGTTACAAAGTGTCTAGTTCTCTTATAGCTTCTGCGAGGCTCTGTCCAGCATTTCTTGCTATGCCAAATGACCTGGGAGTCCTGGCAAAGAGTCTTCAGGCTTTGGCAATGAAGGGGGACCTGCATTTTCTCAACTGCCCAAATATTGTGTGACTTTCAATCTCAGCAGGCACCTCCTTCTCTTCCATAGCAACAGTGCATTTGGGGGATTATTGTTTTCTTCTTTTTTCTGCCTCCCTCCTGTGGGAGAATACCACTATTTCTAAGCTGGGATAAATCAGGTCACTGGCTAGAATTCAGTATGGTCCTGTTAGACTCTGTTTCTAGAGAGTAGCATTAGATACAGTACTCAAAGGTAGGCCTTCTTCTGCCCTCCTAGGGAAAAACAACCCAAATTAAAGATAATACCAATGTTTAGCTTGTATTTTCTTTTCCGGTTGTGAGGTGTGTTAAAAATATTATTTTCCTTTAAGAAATAAACATAGATACACATAAGTCAAGAACTAATCCTCAATCTTAAGGCCATTTTCACAGAGGACTCTTTTATTAAACCAAAAATTTACCATGGATAATGATCAGAGGCCTAAATGATACATAACTAGTCTTTTAGAGGACCTCACTAAAAGCATTTTATGCAACATGGATTGTTTTACTGTGAACATTCCCAGTGATTGGTACAAACCTTTGCCAATGAATGACAAATTTACATACACATCATGTCAGCCAGCAATATTTTGCAGCTTTAATTGCCTTAGCTTCAGGCATTCCATGTCAAAATAGAGTGTTTAATGTCCTGCAAGTTACTCTGTTTCTTTGCAATGTTAAATTATTCTGTAATTTGCCTGCTTCCTTTCAAATGCATTGTCCATTAAGTCCTTTAATAATTGATAATATAAAATGCACAATGCAACTTTAAATAGCACGTCCAGTTTCTTTTTTAGAAGGTTCTGGAAAAAAAAAAAAAAAAGAAGGTTCTGGGTCCGGTGTGTGTCAAGAAGACCAAGAAACCTAAAATATATTTGCATAAAATGTCTCCTCCTATATTATATCTCGGTTGAAGAGATTCTCTTTCATGTGGCTGAACTTTTGTCTGAATGTGCATGATACTGTGTGTGTATATATATTTAACACATGTAATTTTTAATTTTAGATAAAACATTTAAAAAACTAGGTAGACCATATACAATTCATTAAAAGGAAAAGAATGGTTTTCTGTGCAGCCAGTTACATTTTAATAGTAAAGTTGATTTTATTCAGTAAAGTCTAAGACCGTGGTTCTCAACCTTCCTAATGCTGTGACCCTTTAATACAGTTTATGTGGGTCGTGACCCACAGGTTGAGAACCACTGGTCTAAGAGAATGAGTCAGATGTGAAAAGTGATTTGTGCCTGTTTAGTAAATCCTGTTTCAATAAAGATGTATCAATACAGAAATACAATCTTTGATACATCTTTGGTTGTTACAGGTTTGAAGTACATTAAAAAAATCTTTGGGCTCGGCGCCTGTGGCTCAAGTGGCTAAGGCGCCAGCCGCATACACCTAAGGTGGCAGGTTCGAATCCAGCCCGGCCCGCCAAACAATAATGATGGCTGCAACCAAAAAAAATAGCCAGGCATTGTGGCAGGCGCCTGTGGTCCCAGCTTCTTGGGAGGCTGAGGCAGGAGACTCGCTTGAGCCCAGAAGTTGGAGGTTACTGTGAGCTGTGAGGCCACGGCACTCTACCCAGGGGGACAGCTTGAGGCTCTGTCTCAAAAAAAAAAAAATCTTTATTTAGCTTTTAATAGTATCTGAATTATATATATATATGGTTTTTTTTTTTTTTTTGGACAGAATCCCAAGCTGTAGGATTCTGGGTAGAGTGCCACTGAGACACAGCTCACAGCAACCTGAGACTCAGACTCTTGGGCTTAAGCGATTCTCTTGCCTCAGCCTCCCAAGTATCTGGGACTACAGGCACCTATAGTAATGCCCAACTATTTTTTTTGTTGCAGTTGTTGTTGTTGTTTATCTGGCCTGGGCTGGGTTTGAACCCACCAGCTCTGGTGTGAACCCACAGAGCTACGGGCGCTGCCCTGAATTTTGTATTTTTTAATTGTTAAGATTTTACTTTGCGTCCATTTATAAAGAGTGATTGTTGTTCAACAACTATTTCTGATGCGGTACTGCTATCCATGTGTAATATTGTGTATATAAAATACATTAACAAAATTTACATAAATGTGTAAAAGACTGCTCTTCTCAATTAAAAGTGCCATGTTCAAAGGTAGTCTATTTGTTAGCTATAGAATATAAAGTAATTAACAATAAGATTCTAATGAATAACATACTCCTCAGTATACGCTAAATGTCTCTTTCAAAGTCGTATTAGAGTTTATCTTTTATGTTTTTAATAATATTTATAAAAGAAAGTTTTAAACACTAAAATGAAAATACACACATTCGTATGTAAAAATTTACCTTTAATATTAACATTCTCCTCCTCCTCTGCCTTTTTTTTTTAGAAACAAGGGTATTTCTTTAATTATTATATCTGTCTATTGAGTTTCTAGAGTGCCCTTGAATGAGTTTAGCTATAATTTGGTTATTGGGTCTTCGTGATCCTTAAAATAGGCTCAGACAATTACTTATAGGTTTCCTAAGGATTTGGAGTGTTGGAGAAGTTTCTAGTCCAATCTGTTACCTAACATATATCCAAGACTTTTTATACCTCTGAATTTATAGAGAAAAGTGCATTGTTTGATTAAATAATCTCTGGAGATAGTATCTCTCGATAGTCCCTCATATGGGAGAATACTTTATACTTCAATGGTATTTGTGAATCAAACATAATACTGTGGGATTTAAAAAATAACGTATACCTTTTGGCCAGAGACACCATCTTTTAGTAATTCACCAAAATGATGAACGCAAAGGGAAAGAGGAAAGGTGACTGATACATGTTCTCGAGGCCTTTTAGAAAACATGGAATTAATTATTTCTTAGTTTTATTAGATTTGGAATTTTTATGGGCAGTCCTGTTGGTCTCTCTGGATATACTGTATATAACAGTGGGTTTTTAAAATAATTATATTAATGGTTAATACAATAGTTTTTTCTCATACAATATTGTTGAGGTCCCAACTTAAGTACTTTCTTTTAAAATTTCAGATTAATATGAGGGTATTGCTAGGCTTGAATTTAAAAGCCAAAACTGATTGAGCACTACTAACTGAGAAGGAAAATTAATTCCATGGAAATTATGTAAAGTAGATTGACACTATAAAATTCTTGCATTTTAGATAAAAGTGCTCACACCAGGTTAACGTTAAGTTTTTAAACTTTTTAGTATAAACAATTTCAAAAAATGATTATTCTTTGCTTCTAGGCTTTTGATGGAACTTTCACTTCTTTTATTTATTTATTTATTTTTTTTGAGACGGAGCCTCAAGCTGTCCCCCTAGGTAGAGTGCCATGGCACCTACCAGCAACCTCCAACTCCTGGGCTCAAGCGAGTCTCCTGCCTGGCCATTTTTTGGTTGCAGCCATTATTGTTGTTTGGCGGGCCTGGGCTGGGGATTCGAACCTGCCACCTTAGGTGTATGTGGCTGGTGCCTTAGCCGCTTGAGCCACAGGCGCCGAGCCAGGGACTTTCACTTCTTATATTTGCCCAATGATTTGAGTAATCCCATCATAATACTTTTCTTGGAAATTACAGATAGGGACACAGTGCGTCTCTTAGTGTATACATGTCAGTACATACACCTGTTTGATCTATCAAGACATTCCATGTCTTCACCTGGAATAATAAAATGAGAGGTAGAAAAGAAAATAATAATAATAAAAAGAAAACATAGACTTATTCCTTTGGCCGCATACGTGGAAATCAACAAGAAAGGTGATGTTGTAGACATCAAGGGAATGGGTACTGTTCACAAAGGCGTGCCACCCAGATGTTACCATGGGAAACTGGAAGAATCAGCAGCGGTACCCAGCATGCTGCTGGTGTTGTAAACAATCAAGTTAAGGGCAAGATTCCTGCCAAGAGAATTAACGCTCGTATTGCGCATATGAAGCGCTCTAAGAGCCAACACAGCTTCCGGAAATGCATGAAAGAAAATGATCAGAAAAAGAAGGAAGCCAAAGAGAAAGTTACCTGGGTTCAACGGAAGCGCCAGCCTGCTCCACCCAGAGAAGCCCACTTTGTGAGGACCAATGGCAAGGAGCCTGAGCTGCTGGAAACTATTTTATGAGTTCGTGGCATAACAAGTGTAAAAAACAAAAGGCTACCGTAAAAAAAGAAGTATGATGACACTATATTTGGAGAATTCGAGCACCATCCAAAGGCTTCCCTTGCTTGGTTTTAATGTTAGTATTTGATTTACTGGGTGGTCTCTCTGTTTTGAGATGATCGGATTTTCCTCCCACTGTAAGCTTAATTGATCACTTACCGATGGAGCAGATCTTTAGAGGGGAACACGTGTGGGAAATTAAAGCTGTACTGTACCTGGGGTTGACGGCTTCCCATTCTGTGCTGTCACTTAGAATGTGAAGTGGGACACCTGTATTTACTTTGAAAGCCTGTGTTAAGGGGAAGTTATTAGCATTTTCAACTTCATGTTTCCCAAACTGCCTGGAATAAATTCAGCAGAGATGAGAATATGCTTTCAGGCACGGTAAGAACACTTTCCCTGCATTTAGAAGGGTATATTTGGATTAGCAAATAGAATTTATTAGCGATAACATATATCATATATCTTCTTTCATTTCTCTGTTTATTCAATTTCTGATGGAAACTATGGCCAGGAAATTTTATGAAGCAAAGTTGGACTAAGCTTGGCTTAACAGTTCTTAGAGGAAAATCCCTACAGTTGGCTAATTTCCCTGAACATCTATGGTAATTAGAATGGTCCTCCACCAAGAAAGGAGAAAGCCCTGTGAGTACAAATCAATTCTTCTTCTGCTCCTCTCCCCGGGTCTGTGCCTTTTTTTTTTTTCTTGCTATCTCCTCGGAATCTTAAGGAATAACTTGATACTCCCTCACATGCCTGGGGTGGCGAGGGCACAGAAAGGGTGAGGAGAGGGATGCTTGTGGCTACATTTCTGTATTGAATTTAATTTTTCATTGATAATTAGACTCTCGAAGCCACCTGATATTTTTGACCAGCAGGAAACAAAAGCCCACTGATTGACTCAGGGGATACACAGGAGCGGCCCCCACTGTGCTCACACAGCAGCTCCACAAGGACTAAAAACAAGAGCTGTGGCAAATTGGATCCCCATGCAAGTTCCAACTGGCCCGTTGTGTACAAGTAGTAAATTGGGAGCTGATATTTCTGAGAACTATTTGTTAGCAAAGCTTGGTGTTTTACTCCCTACCCCGCCCCCACACCCGCCCTTAGTCTTCTTACACAAACAGCTTTTACTAAGTTAGATGAACACGCTAAAGACAAAAAAAAAAAAAATTCATTTACTTACCCAGAGTTTTCCAGACTAGAAATGTACTGATTATAGGTAACAAATGGAGTGATTTTTTTAAAGTAATCTTAAAAGGCATTTCTATGTGCATAATTGTACAAAAGGCGAATGGGTCGACATTTGCAAGAGTTTACTGAAATGCAAAAGGATAGAAAAATATTTTAGCAATTCCAGTCTGTGGCTGCATGTCTTATTAAGATTTTTAAATGGAGATGTCTCCGTGACAGCTTCTGGTGGAGTGATCAGTTCTAACCATTTAGTACAAAAAAGGTGTGAAAATACTCGGCTGCGGCCAGTTATCAGAAAACATAGTTATACAAGCCTAGACCTGTATGTCTTACAGAAGAATTGATAACGCTGGATTTTTTTCAATTTGAGTAACGCAAAGAGAGGAAAATGGAGTGTGTTTCATTAGTTGCTTACACACGTATATGTACCGGCTCCGAGAGTTTTAGCTTTTCGTGAGTTGGGAGTAGTAGTATTGCCACCACAATATCATGGAAAAAATGTATACAGGAACTTGTTTAACTACAAAAAATAAAGCTTACATTAATCTTTCATGACAAAGCTTTTAAGAGGACATCAATTCATTTTATAAGTACTTATTCATTAGATTTTTTTTTTTTGAGACAGTCTCACTTTGTCACCATCGGTAGAGTGCCGTGGTGTCACAGCTCACAGCAACGTCAAACTCTTGGGCAGAAGCCATTCTCTTGCCTCAGCCTCCCTAGTAGTTGGGACTGCAGGCACCACGACTACACTCAGCTAGTTTTTTTCCTTCTATTTTTAGTAGAGACAGGGTCTCACTCATGCTGGTCTCCAATTCCTAAACTCAAGCAATCCACCTGCCTGTGCCTCCCAGAGGGCTAGGATTACAGGTGTGAGCCATTGTGCTGGCCTTCATTACAGATTTTTTAAAAAAAAGTAAATAAATTGAAGAAGCGAAAATTGAGGAATAAATACTCTATAGTATTTATAATACTTGTAAAATTTCCTCATTGAGTTGTTAAGAAGGATTAGATAAGACACAGCCTTTAAGATGCCTGGGATATAGTCGGTGTTCAACAAAGGCTGGTTGTTTTAAAAATAAAGCTGTCTGTAAAGGTCGAAGAGTTAGTTTCTCAGTGCCTGAGAATAGAGAACAGGGCGGAGGTGATGGTTCATGGTCTTTCTCCTTAGCTCCCAGAGGGTCAGGTGGGCCTGCAGGTCTTTGCGGGACAGCTGGGGCTGGGCATGGTGATCTCCTCACAGGTGCAGTGTTTCCTCCTGATACCTCCCCCCTTTCCATCACCACAATAGACCAAATTTCCAGGTCCTACAGACTCCTGTCTGTGGCGTTAGACATTTTTACCCTTCTCTCTGGTTTCTAAAAATTCTCTTTCTTTGGCTTCTGGGATAATCACTATTTCTTATTTCTCCCACTTTTTGGAACCCTGCTGGGTTCTCTTTTTCCACAAGGGTGTCTCCTCTCTGCTGTTTTAAAAAAAGAAACTGAGTCCTATTCTCAGAGGCCAGGTTTGAACCCGCCACCCTGGGTATATGGGGCCCGTGCCCTACTCACTGAGCCACAGGTACCGCCCAACTTCCTTTTCTTTTTACTTTATATGTCCTTCTAGAAGACTCCTCTTCTTGTCTGGCATCAATTCTTATACGATGACTGAGAATTCTCCATTTCTAGCTCCAGCCTTTCCATTGGGCTCTAAAACTGCACTTCCAACCTGTTTCTCCGTAGATCTTCTGTAGTTGTCTTAAATTCAGCCTGCTCATGACAGAATTTATTTTCCACAGCAAAAACATTTCCTCTCCTCGTTTTACTTCATATTAGTAAAAAAAAAAAAAAAAAAAAAAATCCCTCTCTTGTATTCCTCATGAAAGTTGATGTTGATGTTATCTCTATCATAGGACATCCAAATGTATAGTTTGCCTGGAACAGAGGGGTTGCCCAAGACATGGGACTTTCAGTGCTAAGGATAAGGAAGTCTGGGGCAATTGGAACTAGTTGGTCACCTTATCTATAAAATTTCCCAGACCAGAAACTTCTGAGTTTTCCTCCACACCTCCCCTTCCCTCATTTCCTATTGCTAATTAGTTCTAAATTTTGAGTATCATACCTGAGAAATCTCTCTTGAAACTTTTTTATTCTCAATACTACTGCATGGATTCAGGTCTTTATCATTTCTTACTCGGGATATTGTAATAGCATCCTACCTGGTAAATATTAACTATGATCTCACTCATTTTATACACTGCCTGAGTAATCTGCATACATACAGATCTAATCACCCAATGAACACTATTAGACAATGAACCCCAAATTTGGACTTGGTAAATCCCTAGAGAAAATTGTATTCTGCCGCAATGCTGCCATAACCATAGAGGGTTATGGTTCTTCAGCTGGACCATGAGAACTCTGTAACTCTATCAGGAGCTGATTGTAGCTTCAGTATAATAGATCTCTATTAGAAATCAGCGCAATTTTCTCCTCAGCATCTGGATCAATGTTTTCCCCTCTGTCTGGACAGGAGTGCTTCCTTTAAAAAAAAAAAAAAAAAAACTACTATGGAAAAATCAGCTTGCATCACAGTCTAATCAGAATGAAGCAAAAACTGGTCATTCCTCCATCTCTGTTCGTTTTCTTGGGCATCTCTTTACCTTGAGACATAACAAAAGTGAAATAACCATTCTGGAAGCCATTGAGGACATTTGTGAATTATGTGATGAAGTCAAACTATCAGAATTAATAGGAGATTGGAAGAAGTTGATTCCACGCCTCATGGATGAGTTCGAGGGGTTAAGACTTCAGGGGAGGAAGTAACCACATGTGGCAGAAATATCAAGACAACTAGAGTTCAAAGCAGAGTCTGAAGATGTGACTGAATTGCTGGGATCGCATGGTCAAACCTGAGTAGACGAGGAGTTGCTTCTTATGGATGAACAAAGAAGGTGGTTTCTTGAGACGGAACCTTCTCCTGGGAAAGATGCTGTGAATATTGTTGAAAGGACAACAAGGAATTTAGAATATTTTATAAACTTGGTTGATAAAGCTGTAGCAGCTTTTGAGAGGTTGACTTCAATTTTGAAAGAAGTTCTACTGAGTGTAAAATGTTTTCAAACAACATCACATGAAAGGCAGAGTTAATTGTCATGGCAGACTTCATTGTCTTATTTTCAGAAATTGCCACAGCCACCCCATCCTTCAGAAACCACCCTCCTGATCACTCAGCAGCCATCAACTTTGAGGCAAGACCCTCAGCAAAAAGATTACAACTTGATGAAGGCTTGGATAACTGCTAGCACTTTTTAGCAATAATGTATTTTAAATTAAGGTATGTATATTGTTTTTTTAAATTCTTTTTATTTCAGATTAATATGAAGGGACACATTTTAGGTTACAGTGTTCTCACTTCCAAGATAAAGTTCAAGTTGTAGAAGAGCCCTTTGCCCAGGGAGTGTGCTGAATACACTCTTATTGTGCACCTTAGGTGAGATCACACCAAAGGCCCTACCCCCAATTGCCCTCACCCC
Source organism: Otolemur garnettii (assembly GCF_000181295.1). Taxonomy (NCBI): domain Eukaryota; kingdom Metazoa; phylum Chordata; class Mammalia; order Primates; family Galagidae; genus Otolemur; species Otolemur garnettii. Next base: position 18,054,802 of record NW_003852405.1, read on the forward strand.
ACATTGTTTTTTTTAAACCTAGTGCTACTATACACTTAATAGATGACAGTATTGTATAAGTATAATTTTTACACTCAGTGAGAAGCCAAAAAATTTTTGTGACTCATTTTATTGTAATACTTTATTGCAGTGGTCTGGAACTAAATCCACATTATCTCCAAGGTATGCCTGCATAGAAACTTTGCAATTTGGGCATATTATCTCATCTTCCCCCCACACTACTCTATCATCTGTCTCTTGTTTCAACTCCAGTCTCATGAATAGATATCACCTATTGCTCGTTGGCAACGTTCTCCATCACCACACCAGATGCTTCAAGTTGGAGTGTGCAGTGGTTTTTACCACATGTCCATGAAGTCTGAGGTTCTCTCCTGCAGTAAGTGGAGCCTAACTCTTCTTCTCTTGAGTGTGAGCTGGACTTAGCGACTTGCTTCCAATGAATAGGATATACAGGAGTGAAAGTATGTCTTCTGAGACTACATCCTAGAAGGCACTGTGGCTTCTCTCTCCCTCTCTCTTGTTGGATCTCTCATCTGGGGGAGGCCAGTTTGCACGTCATGAGGACTCTTACACAGACCGGTGGAGAAGTCTACATGGTCAGCAACTAAAGCTTCCCGACAGCACCCAGCACCAGCTTGCCAGGTATATGAATGAATGATCAGCTTGAAAGCGTCAGGTGTGTGAATGAATGATCAGCTCGAAAGTGGATCTTCCAGCCCCAGTCAAGCCTTCAGGCTGGTTGGTTCCAGCCAACGTCTACACTCCAACCTCATGAGAGACCTTGAACTACCCAGGTAAGCTACTCTCAGATTCCTAACCCAGGAAACCTTGTGAGACACTAAATGTTTATTATTTTAAACCATTAAGTTTGGGGAGTAATTTTATTATCCAGCAATACATGACTAATACGGAATAGTTTTGCTTGACCTTTTCTCATCCACTTCTTTTCTTACAGCTCTTTTCCTGAATGTTCAGACCAGCAAGCAGATCACAATCCATTTTTGCTGATTCTTCTGCAAAAGAAGCTAGATTATTTCCCCCTCTGATGGCTTTGTTATATTCCTTTATCTTTTAATTCTTATTTTCCCATGCAGTCATTCTGTGGACTTTTCTATCTTCTCCTTGTTGGGAGACAATTCACTATCATAGGTCTCTTGCATTTTTTTTTTTTTTTTTTTCTATTTCACAGAAACACTAATTGTTTTGTTCTGGGTAATCTTTTCTGGAATGCATGCTTGTTTACCGATCATTATAATAAAATACTTTCTTCCTGTGGAGAAAAGATCAGACAGGTTCGCTTACTTCCCCCTATAAAAGATTTGGGTTGCCTAAGTTCAGTATTTTTCAGCTGTGCTGCAGACCTACTGCGTGTGTGGGACACACCTGGGCATTTCTGCACCTCCCCCATGGTACCTGGAGGTTAAGGGTAACTGAAGCGAAACTAATGTTTCTGTGGCTTCTGGGCCCTTTCCCTCTGGTGCAGGACTTCATGACTTTTGCAGGCTAATTTGTCAGCTTGCAAATAAGCTAACATCTCAAAATTCTTCATAGTTCTTGGCTGTTTTAACCATTCTCCTCAAGCTCACCTAAAACTGCAATCGTAATCCTTTCAATTAATCTTTTATTCATTTACCAAATGGAAACTGATCGTATGTGCTAAATCTCTAACTGACTCCCAATTTGGGGGGGATACATCTTAGTAAATACTTCGGCAAAACTCAAGCACATTCTTCTCATTTCTGCCTGGGAACTCTAGAAGGTGACAATATTTTTGTCTATTATATCTTCCTTTTAGTCTTTTCCACGCTAGACATAGCACTTACTACTTTCTAGATAAATGTGTAAAGCTTACCTCCTCTGGGAAGTATTTACTTATTCTCCGTAACCTGATTCTGGTCAGTCTGTTTCAGTCTTGTTTTCTCCTATTCCCCCAAGTACTGAGCTATTACATGTTATACAACAGTAGTGAGTTGTAGACATAAATCTATGGTTCTGAAAAAATCGTATGTTATCTCATATCGTAGAAGTTTTTTTCCCCCTATGTTCATTGAAACAAGAGAATTACTAACAAGTTTCTTTAGTAAGAAATGCAGATTGGGGCAGAGCGTGCTTTCCAGGGTGGCCACTTACCCAGGGAAGGCTGACCCAAATGTTCTGCTTTCTGGGGATCAACCAAATTTTGTCCAGTGACATTGCCTTGGTTTTCCAACATAGGCTTGGAAACAATTGCTGAAATAACTCCAGTCGTAGGAAGCAGATGGCAACCCTTGAAGCTGCCTCTGGCTGCCACTACACAGCCATTCTTCTTTTCTAGCCCAAGTCTTTCTTACCAGTCTTAGCCTTTATCCAAGACTTTTTACTCTTTCCCTCCGGCTCCTATAGTTTAAGTTGTCCTCCAGAAATAAAAACAAAACCCTCCGAAACTCTTCAGTCTTTTGTCCACCGAATAACTCTTCAATTCTCTTTCTTATGCCCTTTAATGTTCTCTCTCTGAGTTAAGATTGGGCTCCTTGGTTTCATATTCTATTCTCTGTGGGAAGGCATGAAAAATAAGAACGAAAACAAAAAGTCTTACTGTAAGGAGAATTCTTTTTTTGGATCTCTTCTTTTCTTTTTGATGTTTAATCTATTCTGCAAACACAGAGTTTTGGTTAATCTATCCTTCACTCTATCTGCACTCCTGGAACTTTGGTCCTTCTGGGCAGGTTTAAAAAAAAAAATATATATATATCTTTTATATTAGCCTTTTAGGGATCGTCCTCCTTCTCCAGCCCCATTCTGCTGCAGGCTCATGAACTTCAAGCAACATGTATGTGTGTGTGAGTGTGTACATCAGAGAGAGAAAAAGAGTTTTCTCACCATGCAGGCTTCTTAAAGTGTCCTTAGTAGATTTCCAAAGCTGTGAACAGGACAAAGAGGGAGAGAGTGGATTTGTCCCCTGGTGAATCACGTGGCCAGTGAGGTTTTGAAATTCTATAAGATAGCAATTTTCCTGATTGGTGTCTTGAGTTGCCATCCTGTAATTTGGATGACCTGAAATTCTGATATTTAAAGAATTCAAAAAAGTAAAAATTAGGCTCATTTTTACATTCTGGCCATGCAACATGGAGATTAATAACCAAAGACATTTTATTCATAACAGGAAATAATATATGGGAAATGCAATAGAAACTTCTTTTCGATACTGTTGTTCTTTTAAGTTGCTATAAAAATCCAGTGAGGCCAGACAAGGTGGCTTGTGCCTGTAGTCCCAGTTACTTGGGCGGCTGAGGCAGGAGGATTGCCAGGAGTTGGAGGTTGAAGTGAGCTATGATTGTCCCACTGCATTCCAGCCTGGGTGACAGGGAGATCTTGTCTCTAAAACAACAACAACAATCACCCAGTGAAAAGAAACTTTTTCTTTTTTTTTCTTGCAGTTTTTGGCCAGGAGCTGGGTTTGAACCTACCACCTCCAGTATATGGGGCCAGCGCCCCACTCCTTTGAGCCACAGGCGCCGCCAAAGAAACTTTTTTTTTTAAGAGACTGTCTTACTTTGCTGCCCTTGGTAGAGTGCTGTGGTGTCACAGCTCACAGCAACCTCCAGCTCTTGGGCTTAGGTGATTTTTTGCCTCAGCTTCCCGAGTAGCTGGGACTACAGGCGCCTGCCACAACGCCCAGCTATTTTTTCATTGCAGTTTGGCCGGGGCCAGGTTTGAACCCACCAACCTCGGTATATGGGGCCGGTACCCTACTCACTGAGCCACAGGTGCCACTCAAGAAACTCTTATATTAGAAAAATTGTTATCTTTTTGGTCTGGGAAAATTCAAAAATATTCTTTTTTCATTTGTTTTTGTTGTAGAATTAATTTTCTTTCTCTCAAACTTCAAAGATATATTTTTTATAAGTGACTTTCAGAGAAAAATACATCTGAGTATAACAGATGATTTCACCTGGTGTTTTAATGTTAGATGGGTTTTGCCTCCTTACATTATAGCTCATGAATTATCTAGAAGTTACTGTAGAACTGGCAGAGATATTTGGCTTGAATTACTATAATAAAGATCACAGTGTTTGCTAAAAGCATGTATATATCATAAAAATTATAAAATATAGTAGAAACTTGATAGTTAACCATCTCTCTGCACTGACCTCTTCCTTAAGCTGACCTAATTTTCATAGACTGGCCATGCACCACATGTACATATCAGTGCAGTAGGCCTGGTTCCTTATGTTGACCACCTCCATATGTTGACCAGTTTGTTACAGTCCCTTAGGTGGTCAACTTACAGAGGTTCTACTCTATTTCAAAAATCCAAAAAATAAAAAAAATTAGATGTCAATATTAAGCTTATTAACTTTTCCCTATTCTTACCCCAAATCCCACTTTTTTACCTCTCTAGAAGTATCTTTAATTTTATCTGGTCACAGATTAGGGCCCTGAGCAGACAGGCCCCGAGATTCTGAGATTTTTATGTATATATATGTATATATATATTTTTTAACTTGGAAAATGGTTTATGTAAAGCTGCAGTAAAAGTTCAGATCATCCTTCTGAAGATGAATGGCATGCCCCCTTTGACTTGACTGCACAGAAAAAAATTGAAAATGCTTTAATAGCAAGTAGTCCCTTTTGGGGGAGTAGGTTTACAAAACGAAACATTCACTTGCAAATAAAGATAACAGAGAATTTCCTCCTTCCCCAACAAATTATATTCTGTTATTTGAACTACGTTGCTGGTTCATCTTCCAAAGAGAGAAACAAGGGAAGATTTGTGATCATCCTATAGCCTAATTCTAATCTTTTAATCTTTTTATTTATTTATTTTTTAATTGTTGGGAAATCATTGAGGGTACAAAGAGCCAGGTTACACTGCTTGCATTTGTTGGGTAAAGTCTCTGTAATAATCGTGTCCTGTCCCCAAGCGGTATGTCACACACCATGGCCCCAGGACCCCCTTCTTCCCTTCCTCTCTCCTTTCCCCTCTTCCCCTCCCCTCACTATGTCCTAGCATCAATTTCCTCATTATCAGAGCAGAGTACCTGGGATTCTTGCTTCTCCATTCTTGTGATGCTTTACTAAGAAGAATGCATTTCAACTCCATCTAAATTAATACAAAAGATGTAAAGTCACCATCCTTTTTAGTGGCTGAATAGTATTCTGTGGTATACATATACCACAGCTTATAATCCATTCCTGGATTGGTGGGCATTTAGGTTGTTCCCACAATTCTGCAATTGTAAATTGAGCTGCAATAAACAGTCTAGTGCTGTGAGATGTTTTGGGCGACAACATAATTGTGAAGGGAGAAGGAAGCAGAATCGTGTAAAGGGAAGAGTTGACCTGTGGTTTAGTCACAACAGATATTTTAGCCGATCCTACAAGAGTCCTATTAGCTGGGGTGCCTGTGCAGGATCACCTTTCTTATAGTTAGGGAGCCAAGCCTTTGGACAGTACCCCCATGGTGGCTGGTCACTGGATGGGGGAGATATGACCTTAGGCAAGACAGCCTTCTTCTGAGGCTGGTGATTCTGCTACTACGAGTATTCATGTCTAGATTTTTATGTGAACCTAAGTTTTCATTTTTCTAGCATGAATACCTGGATGTGGAATGCCCAGGTCATATGGTAAACACAGGCTTAATTTTATAAGAAACTGCTAGAATGTTTTCCATGGTGGCATTCTTCTCAGCAGTGTCTGAGAGGGCCCATTGCCCTGTGAACTCGTCAGCACTTGGGATTCTTTTTTTGGTTTAAAAAAGGTTCTTAAGCCATTTTTATAAATGTGTAACAGTATCTCATTGTGGTTTTCATTTGTATTTCCATAATGTTAAATTTGTTTTCATGTCTTTATTTGACATTCGTATGCTTTCTTTGGTGAAACATCTGCTCACCTTTTTTTCCCCATTAAAGAAATTAAGTTAATTCTTTCCTTATTGGTGAGTTTTATGAGTTCCTTACCTGTTCTGGAAACAAATCCTTTGTCAGATGTGTGATTTACAAATATTTTCTCCCCAGTTTATGACTTGTCTTCTCACTCTTTTTATGATTTCCTTCATAGAACAATATATTTTAATTTTTATGAAGTTCAACTTATGAGTCTTTTTTAATGAATTGATCTCTTGGTATCCTCAGAACTCTTTGACTACCTGAATTTCATGAGGATTTTTTCCCCTGAGTTTTATATTTTTCTATTTTATGTTTAGCCTCTGATTTATTTTGAACTAATATTTGTATGTGGCATGAGGTATAGGTTGAAGTTCATTTTTTTGCACATGAATATTCAATTGTTCAAGCACTATTGGTAGGAAAAAACCATCCTTTCTCAGTTGAATTGCCTTTGCACTTTATTATGAAAAATCAATCAAGCATATTTATGTGGATATATTTCTGAACTTTCTATAATATTTCATTGGTCTATGTATCTATCCTTTCATCTGTCCCCAATGTCTTTATTGCTATTTGCTTTGTAGTATATTTGAATATTGGGTAATGTGAGGTCTCCAGCTTTGTTCTTCTTCAAAATTGTTTTGACTGTTGTCGTTTCTTTACTTTTCATGTAAATATTAGAATTGATTTGTTTACTTGGATGAAACTGGAGACCATTATTCTAAGTAAAGTGTTGCAAGAATAGAAAAACAGACACCACATGTATTCAATACCAAACTGGAACTCGTCAGATAACCCTTAGGTGCACATATGAAAGTAAAACTCAGTGGAAATCAAGTGGGTGGAAGGAGGAAGGAGGGGTGGGTGGGTTAATTTATCATTAACTGGTACAATGCACACTTTGTGGATGAAGGGCACATTTACAACTTTGGCTTAAAAAGTACAAAAGAAAATTATGTAACCAAAACAAAAATTATGTAACCAAAATGTGTATACCCCTGTAATATTCTGAGATAAAAGAAAAATAATTGGTATGTTTATATTAACAACATATCTTTTTGGGACTTTGATTCTTATTGTGTTAAATCTAGATCATCTGGGAGAAAATTGACATTGTAAGTATATTGAATCTTTTAATCCCTGAACATAGCGTATCTCTCCATTTCCTTAAGGCCTTCTTTCATGAGTGCTTTGTAGTTTTTAGCTTATAGAACTGCACATAATGTATTTTATTTTTTAGGGGGCTAATCTAAGTGGTACTATTTTTAAATTTAAATTTTCAATCTTTCATTGCTGGTGTATAGAAAAATGGCCGATTTTTTTAAAATGTTGATCCTGTATCCTGTGACCTTGCTGAATGTACTTGTTAGCTTTCAGAGGTTTTTGTAGACTCCTTGGAATTTTCTATGTAGATAAACATGGTATCTTAAATAGGGATAGTTTTATTTTTTCTTTTCTAATCTGAAAGTCTTTTATTTCTTTGTCTTATCTTCTTGCATTTGTTAGAACTCCCAAAACTATACTGAATGGAAGAGATGAGATTGGACATTCTTGTTTATTTCCTAGTCTGAGGAGGAAAGCATTTAGGCATTCATCATTACGTATGATGTTATTGTAGGTTTTTTGTGTATGTTCTTTATCAGATTGAGGAAGATGCATTTTATTTCTAGTTTGCTAAAAGTTTTCTTTTTCTTTTAAAATTATGAATGGTTATTGCATTTTCTCACATGCTTTTCCTACATCTGTTGATATGATCATGTGGTTTTTCTTACTTAGTCTGTAATAGGGTGGGTTACATTGACTATTTTTCATATGGTAAATTGGCCTTGCATTTCTGGGCTAAATGCCACTTAATTGTATTATTATTTTTATATATGTATATTGATGAAATTTGACTTGTTAATATTTTATTGTGTGTTTTTGCATCTATGTCCATGAGGGATATTATGTCTATAGTTTTCTTGTATTGCTTTTGTCTAGTTTAGTGGTCAGGGTGGTAGTGGTTTCATAAGACGAATTGGGATATATTCTTTTCTATTTTCTAGAATGAGTGCTAATTTTTTCTTATTTGGTAGAATTGAAATGTGAAACCATCTGGTTCTGAAGTTAATTTTATTGGAAAGCTTTTAGCTATAAGTTTTATTTATTTAATAAAGGTAGAACTATTAAGGGATCTATTGATATTTCCCTTTTTTTTTTTTTTTTTGTAGAGACAGAGTCTCACTTTTTCACCCTCAGTAGAGTGCAGTGGAGTCACTCCAGCAACCTCCAACTCCTGGACTTAGGCGATTCTTCTGCCTCAGCCTCCAAGTAGCTGGGACTACAGGCGCCCGCCACAATGCCCAGCTATTTTTTGTTGCAGTTTGGCCGGGGCTGGGTTTGAACCCGCCACCCTCGGTATATGGGGCCGGC
>NW_003852405.1:18063358-18171607 GCF_000181295.1 Otolemur garnettii
CCTGCCACTTCCAATATATGGGGCTGGCACTCTATGTTCATTTTTTTAATTCATTTCTAATTTCTCTCAAAACTTTTCTTTGACTCAGGATAATTTAGTAATGTGTTGCTTCATTTTCAAGTACTTGAGGATCTTCTAGATATCTTTCACTCATTGTTTTCTAATTTAATTCTATTGTAGTCACAGAACATAGTTTTAATAAGTCTAATTCTTTAAAATTTAAGATTGTGATTTATCTTAGTAAATATTTCAAAAGCATTTGAAAAGAATATGTATTTTATTGTGATAGGTGGAGTGTTCTGTAAATGTCAATAATAGAAGCTAGTTGAGGCTCAGTGCCCATAGCATAGTGGTTATGGCGCTGGGCACATACACTGAGGCTGGGAGGTTTGAACCCAGTCTGGGCCAGCTAAGCAACAATGACAGTTGCAACAGAAAAATAGCCAGGCACCTATAGTAGTCCCAGCTACTTGGGAGGCTGAGGCAAGAGAATCATTTAAGCCCAAGAGTTTGAGGTTGCTGTGAGCTCTGATACCACAGCACTGTACCTATTGTGATATAGTTAGACTCTGTCTCAAAAAGAAAAGAAGCTAGTTGATAATCTTTAAGCTTCCAAATCTTTGCTGCTTTTCTGTCTGTTTATTCTATTGATTACTGATAGATGAGAGTTGAGGTCACCAACTATTATATAATTTCCTTGTTCTAACTTAGTCTGATAGTAATATGTCTAATCCAGCATGTCTTTTATTAGTATATACCTAGTTCATCCTGTTTCTTTATGTTATTTTTAGCCTATTTTTAAACAATTAGTTTAAGTAGATTTCTTTTAGATGACATATAGTTGATTTTTTCTTTTTCAAATCCAATCTTATAATCTCTGTTGTTTAATTGGTGTGTTTAAACCATTGACATTTAGTGTGATTATTGATATGATTGGATTAAGACCTATTATTTTATCAATTCTCTGTTCATTCCTTTTGTTTTTCAGAACTTGTTTTCCATTTATTGCTTTCTTTCGACTTGTTTGAGTATTTAGAAGAACTCCATTCTCATTTATCTGTAGTGTGTTTTTAGTGTATCTCTTGGTACAGTAGTAGTTCCCTTATGGCTTACCATATGCATACTAGGCTTTACATAACCTACTTAGAATTAATATTTTATTATTACAGGCAAAACAGAGACCTTGAGACACTTTACCTTCACCCATTTTTGATGTAGTTATGTTTTGATGAGTTTCACATCTACCTACATTGAAAGTGTTATAACTTACGCTTTTAGCAATCATACTTATTATACAAACTTATTTACCTAGATTTTACAATTTCTGTTGCTCTTTCTTTATTACTGACCTTCCAAGTTTTCTTCTATTTTGCTTTCCTTTGAAGACTTTTATTTATAATTTCTTCAAAATCATATCTGCTGGTAACACATTTTCTTTTCTTTATTTGAGAGTGCCTTCAAACTGATGGATATTTTTGGTATCACATTAGGTTGATTGCTCTTTTGCTTCACACTTAAAAAAAATTCCACTGTCTTTTAGACTCCATAGTTTCTGATAATAAAACTTCAGTAATTAAAATTCCCCCTTCCTCATATAGTATGTGATTTTTTTTCCTGGTTACTTTTAAGATTTATTTTGGTTTTCAGTAGTTATCATATATCAGGTGTAGTTTTATTTACCTTTATTGTGTTTGTAGTTTGCTGAGGTTCTTTGGATCTGTAAATTTATGTCTTTCACCAAATTTGGGGAGTTTTCAGCCATTATTTCTTTAAATATATATATTTTTTGAGACAGAGTCTCATTATGTCACCTTCTGTAGAGTGCTATAGTATCACAGCTCACAGCAACCTCAAACTCTTGGGCTTAAATGATTCTCTTGCCTCAGCCTTCCAAGTAGCTGGGACTTTAGGCCCCTGCCACAATGCCTGGCTATTTTTTTTTTTTTTGTAGTTGTCATTGTTGTTTAGCAGGCCAGGGTCAGACTTGAACCTGCAAACCCCAGTGTATGTGGCCAGTGCCCTAACCACTGGGTACAGGCATGGAACTTATTTCTTAAAATATTTTCTGTACTAATCTCTTTTTTCTTTCCTTTCATAACTCCAATGTGATAAATGTTAGATCTTTAATATTGATTCACTGGTCTTTGAGGCTGTTTTGTTTTTGACTTTCCCTCCACACCCCAGATTGAATAATTTCTACTAATCAGTCTTCAAATTTATTGACTCTTCTTTCATTTTGATTCTGTCATTGATTCTCTCTGGTGAATTTTAAAATTTGTTATTGTATTTTTCAGTTCTAGAATTTTTAATTTTTAATTTTTTGGGACAAAATCTTGCTTTGTTGCCTAGACCAGAATGTAGTGGCATCATCATAGCTCACTGCAACCTCAAGCTCTTGGGCTCAAGTGATCCTCCTGTCTCAGCCTTCTGAGTAGCTGGTTCTACAGGTATGTGTCTCCACACTCAGCTATTTTTCTATGTTTTGTAGAGCTGGGGACTCACTCTTGCTCACGCTGGTCTTGAACTCCTGGCCTCAAGCAATCCTCATGCTTTGGCTTCCCCAAATCCTAGGATTACAGGTATGAGCCACCATCCTTGGCCTTTAGTTCTAGAATTTTTATTTTGTTCTTATTCTGAAGCTCTATTTCTCAGCTCTATTTCTTTGCTGAGAACGTCTGTCATTCTGTTTGTTTCTGGATTGTTTGCTCTTATTTCACAAGGCATGGTTATAATAGTGGCTATAAATTTTTGTCTGATAATTTCCATATTTGGTCAGTCATCTCAATGTCTGTGTCTGTTGATTGCCTTTTCTCTTCAATTATTTAGATTTTCTTAATTCTTCTTATGTAAAGGAATTTTGAAATGTATGTGGGCTATTTTGAATACTGTGTTATGAGATTTTGAGCTCTGTTAATTCCTTCTGGAGAGTGGCTTTTAAATTTTTATTTATTATTTTTATTTTTTTTTGTTTATTATTTTTTACTGTTACATATATATGTGATTATTAGGTTTCCACTTTTTACCTTCACAGAATTAAAAAGGCTTAAAATTTAACAACAATAACAATGTTTAAGATAAGGATTAGAAACAAAAACCTCGTAAAGAATGAATGAAGATAAACACATTCAGAAAAGAAATCAGATGATTGCTGCAATGAAGTATTAAACAACAATAATAATAGTAATGCAAAGAAAGTAAAATTCACATTGTCAAATAAGAGTATGACTTTTTTATTTTTATAAAGCAGGCAATCAACTGCCTTAGATTTAGACTGCAAGTTCTAACCTGGTTTCTGTGGACTTAGTTCTAATGTCAGTTTAGTTTTCAAAGACTTTACTGGGCTCTCCTGATTTCCACAGCTTACGTACCTTCCATTTGTGATATACATTGTAGTTCAGTCTTCAATGTTTTTCTGTACTAATATTAATAGATTTTGTGCATATGCAGACTGAGTGCGAGCTCAAGGCTTCATATAGAAATTAAAATACTTTTTCATTCAGCTTCTTCCTTTCCAGATGTTTCCTCATTCAGTGGTTGCTAGTTTACTTATTCAAAATTTCTATGACTATAATGTGTGTGTATGCGGGGGCAGGTGATATTCACTCAGTCTGCTTTTTTGCCAAACCAAAAGTCTGCATATTTATTAAATAATTAATTACATTTATGTATTTTTTATGACAAATCATGTAATTTTCACTGTCATACATAAAAACTTTTATCAAAAGCTTATTTAACAGATAATGTAAATGCCCCACCATTGATTTCCTTAAATTCCTTTACTATTTTTGTTCATGTTGACCTCTAGAAGTTTTCATTCCTTATGGCCAGCATTGCTTTGTGAGAAAGTTGATGGTAGGCTGTGGGTGTCAGTTTGCAGGGAGCATGCCTGAAAAGTCTCAGAGTTTATATCCCATGGGGGATGCCCTGATACCAATGGCTGACGGAGATAAGAATGGAATATTGCAGTTTCCTGACATGTGATCTGGATAATGCTTGGATACAACTTAAACTGTTTATTGAATTTCCCTCTAGAATTAAGATACATTTATTTCCCATGGGAATTTGGTGGATATTGGCATCATTGTTTGACTTCCTTCTTTTCCCTATCAACTTCTCCATTCCTTTACTGATTTTTTCTTAGACAACTTCTTAATGAATAACTTTCACATAAATTTTTGTCCAAAATCTGCTTCTGGGGAAAACATTATGATAGGTACAATTCTAAGATGGTCCTAAAGATTCCTCGGGGTACATAACCTGTATGATCCTCTCCTCTTGAGCATAGGTGGGACCTGTGAGTGTGATGAGTTAGTCACTGTCTTCATTAGGTTATATTACATAACAAAGGTGTTGAGATAATCATTGCCTTCATCATATAGGACTCAGTTTCAGCAGACTCTCATCCTGGCCTTAAAGAAGGGGGAAGCTGTCTTGTGTGAGAGTGCCACAGGGCAGAACTACAGGGCCTCTAGGAGCTAAGAGTGATCTTCAGCTGATAGTAAGCAAGAAAGTGAGGATCTCACAGTAGTGAGGAACTGAATTCTTCCTACTGTCATGTGAGCACACAGCATGGCTGAAACCTAGATTGTAGCAACCTTGTGAGATCTAGCGAACAGCTAGGCCATCCCTGGTCTCCTGCCCATGAAAACTGTAATATTAATAAATGTAGGCAGCTAATATTGTAGTGATTTGTTTTAAGCAGCTAATATTGTGGTGATTTGTTTATGTGGCCATAGAAAATGAATACAACAACCAAAGGCAGTTAGATATGCCAATATTCTCCATTTTTTCCACTAATCTCATCAACATTGTAATACTGAGTGGTATTCATGATGATGATTCAGAAGCAGCTTCTGAACTATCCATGGCAATCATGGGCATACTTATTTAGGAATCATTTGTTGAGTGACTGGCACATGTAAGGCACTTTTCTAAGTCTTGAGGGGTACCAAGATCAATTGTATCTTTCCTACCTTAAAGATACTGATATTGTAGAGAACTGAAGAAAATGCAACTATATATGGATAAAACCTATGTTTAAATCATATTCATAAAAGTGCTGTAAGGAAGGCAGATGTTGTAGAAAGAACCTCCACGGAGGGCTCTGTTAGAATTAAATTTAATGTATGTAAAGTATCTGCGTCAATGTTGATTTACTGTCAAAGTAGAAGCGTGGTCGAGTAGATACAGTAGTGATTTGGGGGGCAGATAGACCTGGGTTTAAATCCAGCCATTTTACCCTACTAGCTGTGTGACCAGAGGCAAATTATATCATTTTCACTCAAGTCCTTCATTGGTAAATTCTTTTACAAATTTTATAACTTTAAGGATGATCAGGTGCAAACTATTTACAACAATACTCACAAGTGATTATGATACTCCATTACTGCTGGAATAGAGAATGAATGGGAAAAGGAAGGCTCTAGTAATAATCCTGATAGGAGGTGAGGAGGGGCCTAAAGTCAGAGCCAGGAAAGGAAGTGTGAGAGTGGATAGAGTCAGGAGGTAGAAGAAACAGGACTTTCAGGATGATTATGTGGCAAGGGATGGGGGATGAGAAGAGAGAAGTAAAGAAATGGCTGAATAATATGACACTCTACATCAGTAATTATCTAATTTGAGCCTATGGCCTTTAGTCTTTTAATAGTAGAACAGCCTAGTCATAAATGGGGGCTCTGGAGTCAGACTGGTTTGGCTGAAACTCAGCTCCAAAATCTTGCAATGTGACTGTGGGCAAGTTATTTAATCTTTTAGTTTTCCATTCTCAAATGGGAATTCCAATAGTTCTTACTTTACATGGATGCTGTGAGGGTTGCTTTGTAGCTTAGAATAGTGCGCGGCACAAAGGAAAGTGCCTTTTTTTTTTGAGACAGAGTCTTACTCTGTTGCCTTGGGTTGAGTGCCATGGTGTCATCACACCTCATAGCAATCTCAAATTCTTGGACTCAAGTGATACTCATGCCTCAGCTTCCCAAGTAGCTGGGACTACAGGCACCTGCTACATACCTAGATAATTTTTCTGTTTTTTTTAGTAGAGACAGAGTCTCGCTTTTGTTCGCTTTTGGTCTTAAACTCCTGAGCTCAAGCAATCCACCCGCCTCTGCCTCCTGGAGCGCTAGGATTATAGGCATGAGCCACCACACTTGGCCAAGAAAAGTACTTTTTATATGTGAGCTATTGTAATAATAGGTATAATCTCAGTCCCCCAAACATTAATTTTTATTGCTAATAGCTACATCAAAAGTTATTACTAAATAAAATATATTAAATGTATCAAAATACATCAACATTTTAATAATAAAATAAGTATATTTTATAAAATACATTGGAATATATTAACTACTATTATTAAATAATAAAATCATTATTTTTAGTGGCCATACAGTAATAATGCATCAGTCAAGAGGTTTGACATTACTACTGTTTCCCTCATCACACTTTCACTCTACCTACTCTTGACATCTTCAAGCCTATTCGTCCTCTGGGGCTCAGGAAAAATTCTGTCCTTCTTATAGCATCTTCTGTAATTCTATCTACCCTCTGAAATTTCACATTAGTATATTATTTATGTATTTCTCTCATAACATTTATACCTCCTCTGTCATTGTTTCCAGGTGGAAAAGGTCTTATCTTGAACTGCATATAATAGAAACTCAATAAATATTCCTTGAATGAAAACATGGATTAAGAGCATTAATATAAGTTTTAGAAGCCCTTGAACTATACATTTGTTATTACTCTATTAATTTCTCACTAGTGACAGAATGCTCTTATTGGTAATAGGAGCGCTCAAAATGAAGCTAGCAGACTGTAAGTGGTGGTGCACACCCACAGTCCCAGCTAAGAGGGAGGCTGAGGCTGCCGCAGCATACTGTGATTGCACCTGGAAATAGCCACTGCATTCCAGTCTGGGCGACATAGCAAGACCCTATGTCCAAAAAAATAAAATAAAATAAAGACATCAAATATGCATAACAACATACATTTTCAGTTGTACTTTTTTTTTTTTTTTTTTTTTTTGAGACGGAGCCTCAAGCTATCCCCCCTCGGTAGAGTGCCGTGGCATCACGCTCACAGCAACCTCCAACTCCTGGGCTCAAGCGAGTCTCCTGCCTCAGCCTGCCAAGTAGCTGGGACTACAGGCGCCCGCCACAACGCCTGGCCATTTTTTGGTTGCAGCCATCATTGTTGTTTGGCGGGCCCGGACTGGGGATTCGAACCCGCCACCTTAGGTGTATGTGGCTGGCGCCTTAGCCGCTTGAGGCACAGGCGCTGAGCCCAGTTGTACTTTTAAAAAAATTTTTGATACAGAATCTCACTTTGTCACCCTGGGTAGAGGGCTGTGGCATCACAGCTCACAGCAACCTTAAACTCTTGGGCACAACCAATGCTCTTGCCTCAGCCTCCCAAGCAGCTGGGACTACGGTGCCTACACAACACTTGGCAGTATTTTTCCTTAGTGACGGGTCTTGCTCTTGCTCAGGCTGGTCTCAAACTCATGAGCTCAGGTGATCCACCCACCTCAACCTCCCAGAGTGCTAGGATTACAGGCATGAGCCACCACTCCTGGACTCATTTTCAGTTGTTCTTGGGAGAAATCTGTGTTTAGAGGGAATCTTTGATTATCTTTTCTTGGAAAAAACAGTAGTGCTGTGGAGAGTAGCCCAGGGGAGTCAGAGCAGCTGAACATAGAATGCTCAGTGGGTATAAGACTCCTGAAGATTCTATACAGGTGGGAATGTTATCTGGTGATGTAGACACTATGTTGGGGCTCTTTGAAAGTCTGATTTGAAAATATTAGACAGTCTATATAAGGTTTACTTTGAGGTAAAAGTTTGTTCTGAGCCTTGCATTTTGGTACCCAGCAAATGCTGATTTCCTGGTTGGGCACTGGGCATCAGGTACTTCATCTCAAGACCATGTTTTCCCTTGACAACAAGAGCATAGGAATGGATCATATGTTAAATAGCTCTTCCAGGATATGAATGGTGTGTTTTTTTTTTTTTTGTTCCACTGGAACACGTGATTTTTCTCTTCTACAATGCAAGACAGGTATAGGTGTAATTATCATGTTAACTAGCCAGTTAGCTATTCTGTGAGACTATGATTATGCAGAGCCTAGAAAGAACTTTATTTATGAACTTATTCTCAAGGAAAAAACAAAAGCGAAAAGCTAAGCTAGCACATCATCTAATTCTCAATGTAAAATAATGCAGAAGTGCGGAAGATGAACATCTGATTTGTCACATCTGATACACTAATGTTTTATCCAAAAGGAAGAACACATTGTAACTTGCTCAGTCATCTGCATAAACACCACCTGGCCCTTTACAGGCACCTACTCAACTAACAGGAGTCGGACGAATGGCAGCTCTGCTCGTAGCCTTTTCACTGGTAGAAACAGAAAAAAATCCCTTTGTTTCTTTAAAAACAAAGCATTTATTTATCAAAGTAGCAGCATCTAATACCTTTTCCCCAACAACATAAAACTAGGTGATTAAAGCGAAGCCAATGGAACCTTCTGCAGTGGGGAATATCTGATCACAAATTGCTTAGATTTTGAACAGCTAAAAAAAATTCATTATCTTGTAAAAAGAGGGTAGATCAAACCAGACCCTTTAGTGCAATATGAGGACACTTTTCCCCCCTCCCTGGGTGTATCACTTAGTAAGTCTTACGTTAGAAATAGCTATAGTTTTTAGTGTAATATATTTTGCAAGGGAGGAGAGGTTTTTTCCCCTCCTCTGAACTGACACATCCTGGCTGTATGCCTCAGTGAGCATACCTTTGTGCTAGATTACACACACAGAGGTAGCATCACATTTTCCAATCATACTAATATAAAAAGGAGGGACCTGGGTCACTAACGTATAGTGTACCAGTCTTGCTTGTTTTCAAAGGAAAGTTAGTGGGATGATGAATGGAACTGATATGATCTGATAAAGAAACAGTTAGGAAAAACATATCTCACTTGGCTTTACATTTTAGATTCAAGTTGGCAAGTTAGAGGGTGTCAATTGCCTTGTTTGTTTCATTATGCAAACCCTGCCAAAGTCTTGTTGTGTTTCTCCCAGCAGAGGATCACTGGGTACATGGTCTTCTGGGTATACCAGCTTTTAGTTCGTTTTTTAAAGAGGAAATCAGGTCAATAACTCGGCCCCTGGCCCATTCTTTTATTGACTACCTACTGGAGCATCCGTAGTTTCTACAAATTTCTACCTTAAAATAAATCTTCCACGCATCTATTACCCTAAAATTCTTCCTGGCCTCACTTGAAAAGTGACAGTCTGCAGCCTTTTATACTGGGTTCCTGGATCACAAGCCCTGAGTTAGTGCTTTCATCAATAGAATGAAATGTTTTTGACTTGATACATAATAGACAGACATATTTTGGGGGTGCCTGTGATCATTTAATACATTCCTATCATGTGTAAAGATCAAATCAAGATAATTAGGATTTCAGCATTAATAACTTTTATGCATCTGTTTGGTGGTGAGGAGGATTGGGCCGTCTCTGTTTTTGGATTTAATGCATTATGATGTTATGCACTTTAATTGCCCAGCACATCTGTGTCAACTCGAGGCAAATATTTAATCTTGTTTTCACTGTTCAGGTGCATCTTTGATTTGTCTCTGGCATAGACTCTTACTTTAGTTATAGTCTCTGCTTCGTGTTGGAAAAGTATGCTTGGATTATGGAGGGAGAAGCATCGTGCTTTTATACCAATTCCCAGAGCAGCCTAGAAAGTAATTTTGTTCACGCATTTATTCTACTAAGAAGTTTACATTTCCTACTATGTAACCGTGTTGGGGAGAGACTAATGAAAGTTAGACGTGGTCCCTGTCTTCCTGCAGTTTGTGGTCTATTAAGTTGGAACAAATTTTTATGGTTTCAGAAATAATTGTCAAGGTTTTCACTTCAGGATTAGAGAGATGGTGCTATTTCGGCAATTAACATAAAATTACATCTTTTGAGTACCTTGTACACACTAAGCACTATGATATGTATCATCTCATTTAATCTGTAAACAAACCTACAGAGAAGGTTTGATAACATGGTACAAATTTCAAAACCTCTGCGTGAGTCAAATAAAACTATGTGTTGTATTTGGCCTGCTGGCCACCATTTGAAACTTCTGTGTTATAGGCTAAGCCTTGGAGGTGAGAGGTAACAGTTTTTATTTATTTGGTCATTAGGGTCATCAAAAATCTGGAAACAAATATGTTTTAAATTTTGATCTCAGAAGTAGGAAGCATTTTCAGTATCTGAATCCTAAAACTTAATTTGAAGAAAAGTTGTCTCTGTTTCTCAGAAGTCTAGTTGTACGAGCCATAAAAAATTATCAGGTGGTTTGTTGTTTATTACCTATATCTAACACAGATACTTAGGAGCTAAAAAATTTATCAAGCTCAATTGTAAAAAGTAAGTAGAACTTGTGTAAATCTCAAATTACCTTGAATTTTTCTTTTAGCTATGGATTGAGTATCGGTTGTGGCAATGACTGGTGTTAAGCTATTAATAACATGTGATGATGTTAATACATTGAGCTAAGAATAACGCCAAAGAAAATTTATAGTATCTCACCCATAAAAGAATTTCCCTTCTGGCCAGGATTTGGATTGTCTCAAAATAATTTTTTAAGAGTTGAAGGTAAATTATTGCTGATTTAAAGTTTTAGTGCAATTAAATTTTATCTCTATGATTCACTCTTTTCATGTATTTTATTTAAGCAAACCAAACAATGTACTTCCTGAGTCAAGAAAAGCATGAAAGATACATAGTTCAATAAAAAGGTATAGGTATAGGTACCCAAGGTATACCTCACAACCCTTCTAAGCCAGTACTTGAGGGAAATCTTGTCTTGAGGAATGATGGGAAGCTGCCCAGAGAGGGAGAGAACAAATGGATACTTTTTGTAGAGGTGAAAAGAAAATACCAGGTCTGTCTGAGTAATTACTAATGACCACTTTTGATGAAATGCAATTCTTCTAGGGCCTAGAGTTGTTTGGACCTTATGTAGTCATTACTTTTGTGAAGTTTCATAACCAGGAAGTTCTTTTTCATCTTCAGGGAAAGGAGAACCTAGGTCAGTGGGAAAATTTATTTCATGTTTTTCCTTCTTACCTATAAACCAAACTTGTATACTTTTGTGAGCCTAAAATCTTAATAAACCCAAACTGCAAAACTGAAAAAATTTCAGGCACCTACATAGGAAATTGCCACAAGCATAGTTATTTGTTTAGAGTGTATGGCATTCTGCACAAGGGTTTGTAGTTGTTCAGAGAATCCTAGACCAAGTTTTGATTGGGATGTAAAAGCCTGGCGCTGAAGTGAAAAGGTTTCACTAGGAAATAAGTTAGAATTTCAAAATAGGTGCATAATTATTGTTATTTTTGCCTTTAACCTTCAGTTTCTTAATTATTATGACATCTAAGGACATATAATTTTCTTTCTTTAAGAAAAAGTGCCAATGGAACAGGCCTGTTGAAATATTCAGCTCCAGCTTTCACAAAACATGCTACTTTGGGTTAAAATATATTAAAACTGGAAGGAATCTTAGTGATGCATTTGATTTTCAAACTGCAATCCTTGGAACCCCACATTGCTTTGGACATGTTTTAAGGTTCTTGCAAATATGCCATTTGAAAATGACATAGTCAGTTCTCAATTATCTAAGCTATCATAGGCTGTAAAGGGGGAGATTATTAGGTAGGACTTCAGAACCCCAGCCATATTTTATCCAAGACCACCCTAATTTTATTCATTCATTTATTAAGCAAATATTTATTTAGCACCTATAATATGTTCAAGCATCATTTTAGGTCTGGGAGTAAAGTGGTTGAAGAAGATAGAGAAAATCCCTAGTCTCATAGAGCTTATATTGTGGGGTCAGGTAGAACAGGGGAGAAAATGGATTTCTGATGAGCTTATTTGAGGAATAATAGGAAGGTCTATGATGCTGGAGCACAGTGACAGAGAGCTAAGTGATGAGGTCTGAGAGGTATCAAGTCAAGAACATATAAGGCCTTGAAGGCATAATAAGGAATTTGGATTTTATTATGAGTGCAATAGGAGGGATGTAATCTGATTTGTGATGTAAAAGCATCATCCTGACTTGTATGTGGCAATACCCCATAGTATGAGCAGAATGAAAGCAACAAAGACTGTTGGGAGATTTAAGCAGATTCCCACTTGTAAGCATGAGATAGTAGGTTATGTCAAGGCAATGATCCTGCTGAAAACAATTAGAAAAAGCTGAATAAATCTCAAAACTTATAATTTTCAAAAACAAAGAGCATCAGGGGCAATGGAGGTAAGATGGATTACTATTTCAGGGAGGGAAGCTATGATCAGGAGTCCTTTTTTCACCTGAGGGCATTTGATAATTCTGAGCATGGAGTAAGAATAAAAATGTGGCCTCAGACTGAGGGTATCTCTTGGAAAATAAAGATTTTAGTGGTCAGGTGGGCTGGAGTGGTAAAATTTGAGACCAGAAAGATCTCAAATACATGACTAGTTTTTACCATAAATTTGTTCAACTTGAAAACTTCACAGGAGATTAAAAACCTAGGTAAAAATCTTCTGAAAAGACTGAAATATCTTATAGTATTGTGATACTTAGGAAACAAAGACTCCTCCAGGAGAGGAAGTCCAAAAGGAAAATACACATGGGATAAAATTCCTAGAAGGAGTGGTGACTATATCTTTAGAGGTACTTTTCTTCTGGGACACTTACTAAATCTGTGTGCATTTCAAGGTTGAAATCCAGGCTTGATCTCTGCCAGAAGGCCATTCCCAGGAAAGAGAGAAGCCATCAGGAATTAGGATTTATTTTGGTGGGAGATGAAGTAACAAAATTTGAGACTTGAGTCTCAGACACATGGATAATCCCTGAAGACATTTGCCACATTTGAAACTGTGTTTGGCAGGAAGCTTAAGAGCTAAGCTGTAAACTTCTGAAGGGAAAAAAACTGAATCTTCTTTAGCCTTCCAGATTTAGAGAATCAAAGTCCTGCCAAGCTTATAATTAAAAGCCCTGGGGAGCCATGCTCAAGCCAAGCAGAGCTAAGTTGAGTTTTAATCACAGCTTAATCACAGTCCCAACTTAGCTCAATTCCTGATTAGCCTGAGAAGATCAGTCTTCCTACTAGCTGCCTTTACTATTAGCAGAAAGAGATAGCATCATCTGGAGGTGCTAAGATTTTTCTTTGGGGGGGGGATTGGAAATAGATCAATAGAAGAAGCCCAGAGAGAAAATATAATGGAAAAACCAAATGAGAGGAGTATAGAACATGCTAAAAAAGAGAAGTAATTGAAATTCTAGAAGGAGAGGAGGAAAGACTAGAGTAGAAACAATATTTAAAGTTAAAGACTTAACAGTTTTCTAAAACTGATGAAAGACGTCAATCCACAGATTCAAGATCAATACAATGAAAAAAATAGTTGGCATTCTAAATGTAGCTATGCTGAAAATAAATAAATATACAAAGTCTTAACTGCATCCAGAGAGAGACTTTATTACAAAAGAACAATAAAGCCCACATTTGACTTCTTAGCTGAGATCATGGAAGTTGGAAGGCAATGGAATGGCACCTTTAGCATGGGGAGAGAAAATAATGGCTAAGCTGGAATTCTATACCTTGAGAAAATATACTTCAAAAATTGGGATGAATAAAGACATTTTCAGATGAATAAAAGGAGAGGGAACTTGTTGCTACTAGGCTTGTGGTTAAAGAAAAACATAGTCAAGGGAACTCTTAAGAAAGAGGCATGTAAATTCATGAAGGAATGAAAAGTAGCAGAAAGAGGAAGTATCCAGGTAAATATAAATGACTATTGACTGTATAGAACAATAATAGTAATGTCTTTTGGAGTCTTAAATTGATGTATAACTAAAATGCATGACAAAAAATGTAAAAAGCAAGAATGGATTAAATAGAATTAAGGTGTTCTAAGGTTCTAACAGTATTGGAACTGATAAAAGTAATAACTTATTCTAGAATGTGACAACTCAAGTATGCATGATATAATCTAAGTTATCTATGGGAGAACAATGAAAAGAATACTATAAGAATTTAATATAGGAAGAGATGACTCTTTTGAACATTTGATGAATCTGAAAAAGAAAACAAAAATAAGAATATAAGACAAAGTAAAATATAAGATAAATGATAAAATCATAGCAATAACCTATAACAGAAATTATATTACAAGTAATCAAATGGATTAAATACTCCACAGAAAAGACTGAGTTGTAAGATTGAATTAAAATACAACCCCCAATTACACAGAAAATAAAAAATGCAAATATATATGGACACAAAAGAGTTAAAAGTAAGATAGGATGGGAAAAGAAAAAAACTAAACAAAAGAAAGCTGTTATAGCTTTATTGATAACAAAGTAGACTTTTAGAGTGGGAACGATTATTAGAGATGGGAGGGATATTCCATAACTGTGAAGGGCAAGTACAGTAGCAAGGAAGCCACTGCAGTAATCCATGCTAGAGATGATGATGACTTGACTAGAAAGGTGGCTGTGTGAGGGTGAAGCAGTGAAGTTCTGGATATAAATTGTGGGTCGGTGCCAATAGGACTTGCTGTTGAATTTGGTGTGGGATATAAAACAAATGAGAAACGTTACCTAGTTCATGATGGTTTGTGCCTATAGTCCCAGCTACTCAGGAGGCTGAAATGGGAGGATTGCTTAAGCCGGGAATTTAAGACCAGCCTGGGCAACAGAGTGAGACCTTGTCTTTTTTTTTCAGACTGAGTCTCCTTTTGTTGCCCAGGTGAGGGCCCTGGGTCAGCCTAGCTCACAGAAACCTCAACCTCAAACTCCTTGGTTCAAGTGACTCCTGCCTCAGGGTCTGGAGTAGCTGGGACTACAGGTGCTTACACCACAATGCCCAGCTATTTTTTCTATTTTTAATAAAGACTGAGTCTTGCTATTGCTTAGTCTAGTCTCTAATTTCTGAGCTCAAGCAATCCTCCCATGTCAGCCTCCTAAAGTGCTAGGGATACAGGCATGAAGCACTCTGCCCTGTGAAGAGCTCATCTTTAAAAAGTAAAAAAAAAATTAAAAAAAGGAAAGAAATTAGTGACTAATTCTCATATAAATTGTATTTAATTTGGACCAAAGTACATTACTTAAACATTAATTTTTGATTCAACATGTTAATATGTTGTTTATCATATTACATCCTCATTTATAAGTGAAATATGTTTATAATTTCCCCTTTATAACAATATATTTTCTCCAATTTTAATATCAGGTATATTCAGATTAAGTAGAATGATTTTGAAGTATTTCTTTTTCTATTGTCTATAAGATTCGGCATGATCTGTTTTTTTAAATATCTTTTACTTTTATTCATAAATATTAGTTGTCTATTTTTTTGAGACTTTGGAAAAAATAAAATAAGAAGTTGACTGATCAAAGTATTCTATAATAGACATACTCCTATCTGGCAATGTGAATGTTACTTTCTTTGCATTATTACTGTAATTATTGCTTAATGTTTCATTGCAGCAGTCGTCTGATTTCTTTTCTGAATGTATTTATCTTCATTCGTTCTTTATGAGGTTTTTGTTCTCCGTCCTTATGTTAAATATTGTTATTGTCATTAAATTCAGCCTCTTTAATTCTGTGAAGGCAAAAGTGGAAACCTAATATACACATGTATAAGTAAGAAAAAAAAATAAATGAATAAAAGAATAAAAAATCACCAGGTGCACTGGCTCAGGCCTGTAGATTCAACTACTTGGGAGACTGAGCGGAAGGTGGAAGGAGCATTGACACCTATGAGGTGGAAACAAGCTTGGGCAATATAGTGAGACTCCTGCCTCTAAAAAAAAGATGTATTCAGAATAATTCCAAGGTTTTGTCCTGAGGGACTAGACAAATAACATCACCATTTATGTCCTGAAATGAGAAAGTTTGTTAAGATGTGGGTTTAGGAGAGACAAATAGAGGTTCTCTTTTGGCTAAGTGGAATGGGATGGATGAAATAGTAAGAATGCATTTTGAATGTAGGAGTGATACTGCTGAGAAGGCCTTAGGTGACGCAAATTCCTCATCTAGTTGAACTCCTTTGTTTTACACATGAAGATACCGAAGCTCTGAAACTCTATTTACACAGCAAGTAAATGGCTGAGCTGGGACTAAAATCCACGTCTTTTGGAGCTTAGCCTGGTGTACTGTTTCTAAACGTGCTTTTTTGAACTGTAGAAAATATTTCATACAGAATAATGACAATTGTTATAATGTACTGAGTGTGTTAACACTACAGGTCAGATATGGTGCTAAATATTTAAAATACCTTTTCTCTTAAAGTCTTTATAGGCCAACAAGCGAGAGACTGTTATCATTGTTATAAGTTGTAAAGCTGAGTTTTTAAGGTTAAGTAACTATCCTAAGGTCATCTCACTGGTGAAACTAGCCAAATAACCAGGGGGTTTAACTCTTGTAACCACCAAGGTACACATTTTCCTTGCCTTGTAGAAAATGGGCCCTCACCTGTGCTGTGTCCTATTTAGTTTCCTTGATTCTTCCAAGGATTCCTGGTCAATTCATACATTCACTATTTTATTTTTGGCCCTCCAAGTTTTTTCTTTTCCTTTTGCCCTCCAACATTCGGAATTCGACTGAGGAGTCATTTTCATTCAGTTAAATTTAGGGAAATTACTGACACTTCTGTAAGTCTCTTTTTCCAAGGCCTGGGATAAATGCTTCATCAGGACATGGCGGGCCTTCTTAAGTCTCAGCAACTCCCACTGTCGTCTTTTTGGAACAAAGGAATCATGAAAGATCATTTGTAGTAAAAGCCTCCTCTCTTTTTCTGATATAAGAGCCTTTGTATTTTTTGTTGACCTCTTTGAAAATGACAGAGAAAATAAAATAAATCCAAAATAAATAAATAAAAAAAAAATCCACAGAACTCAACACCTCATCCAAATTACCTCCCTAACCCAAACGGAAACATCCTCAGAAGAAGGAGGCCTTTCTTTCTTTTTTCTGTCTTTAATCTAAGGGCAGCGTAAAAGCCTGGGTAGTTGCTGGGACTACTTTAATCAACTTAATGGAGTTTGCCGACTTCAGGCTTTGGACTAGTACAAAGAGACACTCAGATGTGAGCCAGCGAGCGCATGCTTTCACAGGGCATCGGAGCAAAACCAGCTCTCTGCGATAAGAGGCCAGGCCTAAAAGGAGTCAATGATGTGGCCTATGCTGGCTGGCTGGACACAGCCTGAGAATGTGTTCTGTCACCAAAGGTGTAGTGGCAAAAACCAGCTGGTCCCTCCAGCTCTCATAATTTCCTTTACAAGGTGCTTGTGAGAAAAAAAAAAAATGTGCTCTGTGATGGACCTTTGTTAGTTCAAAGGTTTTTACCTCTTTATTCTAAAGCCCCATTGTGAATTCACAGGGCTTAAAATATGTATTACTGTCCCTTTCATTTTATCATTCTAAAAGAAATCAAAGACTGAAGACTTTTTTCTTCTCAATGAGCTTGTCTGTTTGAAATCGTAGGGTGTTTGTACATAGGGTCTCCTAATACCTCAACTGAATCTTTGGGATTTCAGTGGGAGTGGGGAAGACATTATTCTTCCTTACAGAGTTTCAGGAAACTTTTTATAAAGAGACTTGCTTTCTCTTCCTTTGGTTATCGTCAGGTAAAACAGAAAACTACAGGTACTTTTTTTTTTGATTTTTAAAAATTATTGTTAGGGATTCATTGAGGGTGCCAAGAATTAGGTTACACTGATTGCATTTGTTAGGTAAAGTCCCTCTTATAATTGTGTCCCACCCCCAAGAGGTGTGCCATACACCGTGACCCCCGTTTTCCTCCCTCCTCCCCACTTGCTCATTCTCCTACCCCCCATTGTATTAGCTCATCTACTGCCGTCATGTTGGAATAGAGCACCTTGGATTCTTGCTTCTCCATTCTTGTGTTGCTTTACTAAGAAGAATGTGTTCCACCTCCATCCAGCTTAACACAAAAGCTGTAAAGTATAAGTACATTTTTGCAAAGATGTAGAAGACTGTTAGCCCGCCTCTTTTGCAGTTACAGGTGACGTATTGGTCTTATCATCTCAACCCTTGAGTATTTCCAGCCACAGCTTTTGCTTCAACAAAAGTGACCACATCAAGAAGGTTTTGAGGATAAACATCATGTGTTCTGTAGGATGATACCAGTGAAAAAGGAAAGACCTTGGCTGTCTGATTGAAATTGGGCTCTCCTGAGCATTACTAATTGTTGTTTGCTGTTATTGGCCTGAGGAATTTTTCCTGAAGGCACATATTTTATCTTACAAATTGCTTGCTCACTGGAGTCTCTATGTACTATATTTTTTCATCTGACATACAATCCATACTTTAAAATCTTTTCTCCATTCAATACACTTTAAAGTGTAATTTCGGTGATTGATAGTTTATAAAAAAAAATGCTCTTTTTCTTTTTTTGTAAAGCTGGAAAACAGAATCATGTCTTAGTAGTACAAAAATACTGGTGACACTCACCAGTTTCCCACAGAAATATTTTGTTCATGATCTCCTGAAATGCAAATCAAAATGCTCGTGACAGGTGAATGGAGACACAAAAATTAAGACATGGACACAAACAAACGCCGCATTAATAATTCAGGTAAATAAAATTTGTATACAAAAGAAAACCGTCAAGGTGATGGAGAATGTTTCCCCAAGTACAGGACATAGGAACAGGGAAATGAGTTGAGATTTGAATGTTTTACATTTCATACAAGGGCTTTGTGTAATTTGAATTTCTTTGTACCGGATTCTGTTATTCTAGCAAACATGATTGACCCTAACCCTAACCCTCACCTGTCTGGAGTAGAATGAATTGGAATTTTTCCTATTTCTGTTATTATAATTTTAAGGAACTAACTACAAATAAGCTATAATTGTTCTTGAATGTTTTGCAATTTATTTATGAACCTTAATTGTTGGAATGTCATTGCTTTCTTACTCGAGCCATTGATAGTATGTCGCATCTCATTGGTAGTACCCTCAGTGGGCCTCTCCTCCTAGTATGGATGCTTTAATTTTTAAGCCATAGTGGCAAAACATTGTTCACCAGAATTACAGATGCTTCAGTTTTTAAGCCACAATGTCAAAATATTGTTCTCCAGGTGTATCTTTAAGATAGGAGTTAGGAGAGCAAGTTGCATTGATAAGAATCAAAAGATGTATTGACAAGATTCATCGTCTTTAAGTAAGAACAGGTGTTAAGCTGCCGAAGTTATTATTAACCACATTAGAATGAGAGCTGGTTTGTCTAACTTATTTCTTCAACCCATAGTTAATGAGAGCCTGTTATATACCGGGCACCAAAATAAGATTTGAGGATAGGAAAATAAAGATGTCCATAGTCAGAGGGAGGTATCGAGGGAAGTAATGCTAAGGAATCATTGGAATTTGGAGGAGGAGGGTGCAAATATTTCAGGAAGAGGGAATGATATGGATGAAATTGGAGCCTGCAAGTATTTGGAGTGGAAGGTTTGTGTCTTGGGGATGGGGAAAGAAGAAGTGAAGACAGTGGTAGATGAGGCAGGGAAGGGCCAGATCATATGATATGCCAAGTAATTTAGGTTTTATTCTGAAGAAAAAAACAAAAGAACTATTGAAGGGTTTTCAATAAGGAATGACCTGATCAAATTGGAACTATTAAGAGATCACACTGGGCCAGGCTTGGTGGCTCCAGCCTGTAATCCTAGCACTCTGGGAGGCTGAGGCAGATTGCTGGAGTTCAGGAGTTCCAGACCAGCCTGAGCAAGAAGGAGACCCTGTCTCTAAAATAATAGCTGGGTGCTGTAGGGGGGGCAGGGCACCTGTACTCCTGTAGTCCCTGGTGCTCTGAAGACTGAGGCAGGAGGTTCGCTTAAGCCCAAGAGTTTGAGGTTGCTGTGAGCTATGATGCTATAGCAATCTACAAGGGTGATAAAGTGAGACTCTGTCTCAAAAAAATAAAAAGAAAAGATATCACCCTGGCAGTTGTGTGGAAGATAGATTCAAGAGACACTGGATGCAGAGAGTTAATAGGAAGGATATTTGAGTAATCTGGGGAAAGTATAAATACTGTGTTAATTAAGCCATTGGGGGTTTGGGAATTAAACCACTCTTTATATCATAATTGTCTTTCAAATTTTAAGTTGTTTACAAATCACTTGGGAATCTTGTTAAAGAACAGGCCTAATTCAGCAGGTGTGGATGGGACCTGGAATTCTGCGTCTGCTGGTCCACAGAATAATAAAGTTTTATGTGAACTATCAGCCCAACTTTCCTGGGGTTCTGGTGGCATGAATGCAGTTGTTTTTTCTTGATTTTTAATGAGTGATCACTTGCTCATGTTATAGTAAAATAGAAAGATACTCCCTGTCTGTTGTTGTTGGGTTTTTCTGTCCTCTTTGTTCTTGTGGGTTTATAGCTTTCAATTCCTCTTTTCTCATTTTAATAGGTACAGGAGGGAACAGAGATAAATACACGAGTTCAAGGTTCTGGGTTCTTTTTAGTCCATTCAGACAATTGTAGGTATCTGAAAAACATTTTATGATTATCAAAGTTTATAGAAGTGTTAATTAAGAGATTATTTGTTGAGCAAACCGGAGGCAATGGTGAGAGGTCCCTTTCCACTCTTATTCTATCAGGCATGTAACTAGTACATATAACTAATATTCAAGTATACAGCTGGGTTGCTGTACTACCATGAAGAATATGAAGACAGTAAAAATGCATGCAAAATGTGGTGGCGAATTTGCATAATTGGGGATTCAGTAATAGTCAGCTTAGAGTTATAGACCTATAGGAATTTTTTTTTTTTTGAGGTAGTCTCAGTATGTCACCCTCAGTAGAGTGCTGTGGCAACACAGCTCACAGCAACCTCAAACTCTTGGGCTTAAGTGATTCTCTTGCTTCAGCCTCCAAAGTAGCTGGGACTACAGGCGCCCACCACAACACCTGGCTATTTTTCCGTTGCAGTTGTCATTGTTGCTTAGCTGGCCCAGGCTGTGCTCAAACCTGCCAGCCTCGGTGTATGTGGCTGGTGCTGTAACCACTGTGCTATGGGTGCTGAGCCAAGGAATTTTTTCCTGTTGAATATTGTAATAATGCAACTCTAATTCTGAGTGTCCTAGAATTTACAAATTTGGTACTAGAAGTTTGGTTAGGACTAGGTGGTATGAGAGACACAACCATAGGAAATGGGCTATAAAACACTCTGTACCTATCTACCTACCTACCCCTCATCTTCTGTTATTCATGTATATGACATAAGTACAGACCCCCCCACAAATGTAGATTGATATACTCTCGAATATATTTATGGGTTTGTAAGAAAATAAAAATTATATTCTCATTTCTCTTCTTTTTACAATTTCTCTCTCTCTCTTTTACAAAAAGAGACAGCTGTTACATATGTTAATGTTTTCCATAGCAGCATTGGGAATGTTTCCTTGTTCATTTTTTATAGTTGCATAGTATTCCAGTACGTAAATGTACCATAGTTAACTTAACCCATCTTCTAATGGGCATATACATCTGGGTTGCCTCCAATCTTTTGCTTTTAGAAATGCTGCTGAAATCTATGTAATTTCACATATATGCTGTTAGATCTTTAGGATAAGTTTTCCGAAGTGGAATTTCTAGGTCAAAGGAAACACGTATTTGTAGATATTGCCAATTGCCCACTGTTCTTCGTAAGGAGGAGATAAATTTCCACTTCTGGCAGCAACATTGCAATGTTTGAGGGAGCCTGTTCCTCTACAGATAATATACTGATAGTTTTAGATTTTTTGCCAGTGTGATAGGTATTCTTTAAAAAGATATTTTTTCTTGGTATAAATGAGATTCACCACCTTTTCATATGTTTAAAGGCTATTTGTGTATTTTCTCTGGAACTAACTATTCATTTTCTCTTTTAGTTTTTCTGCTAAACTTTTTTCCTTATAAATTTCTTGGAACTCTTTATATACTGGGGAAAAATGGCAAATATACCATTAGATTTATATAATTGAGAAATGCCCTTATATAATCCTCTCTCCATGGGATTTCTAATTTTGAGAACATAGCAGAGATGAAGAGATTTTGTAGATATAAAGTCCCTGACCAGTTGACTTTATATTAATCAAAAGGGAAATGATCCAGGATGGACCTGACCAAATCAGGTGAGGTCTAGGAAAGAGGGTCTCAAGGTCAGAGACCGGGAGTGGCAGAGCTTGTGCTCTGTTATGGGTGTGGGAGAGGCCACCTGCCATGGAACCTGCCAACCACGTGAGGGGATTTGGGAGCAAGTGTTTTCTTTGTCTGATCTCCAGGTGACAACACAGCTTTTATGTTTTGAGTTATAATTAGACTTTCTCTATTCTAAAATTTCTTGTTGTTTTTTGTAGAACTCTTGGCATTTTATTTTTGAACAATTTAAAATCTTCAATTCATTTGAAATTTAATTTGGTTTAAGGTGTGTATGAATTTTGGATAAATATTTCCCTTTTTCCAGATAGTTATTCAGGTATCTTAATATCCCTTATAAAGGAATAAGGACCCTTATAAAGTGGTCTACCATTTCCCTCATTGATCTATGAGGCTATTTTTTTAATATGATAAATTCTTTTATGTATTTAGATCATCTATAATTTAAAATATTTTAGTAGCATTATTTTTTGTTTGTTTGAAAAAAAATTTTATTTATGTAAAAATTTACATAGATTATTGCTAAAAACATTTTCAAATTCTGTATACTTGGAATATAATGACATATTTAGTTTTTTAGATGGTAGTGTTATTTAAACACAAATTGCATATGTAAAAATCTTGCTTTCAAAAACATTTAATGAGTTTGCTGAAATGAATGCAAGAAAATAGATTCTATATAGAAAACATAATAATGTGTGTATTATGCTTGTCTGTTTTATGACTTGTCAAGACATCATTAGCCCAGCCACTGAACACCTAACATAAAAAATAGTACTTAAATTCATTCAGCTTTCTTATTTTGCCAATTTTGTTACATAAAAAAACAATGTTGCATATATTTTCCGATTTCGTTTGATTTTTTTATGAAAGTATATTTGTTACAGTAGAAGGAGAGATCTGTTTGCTTGATTTAAAAGATATGTGTATCTATACGCCGTCCCTTAGACTCTTGCCTTGGCCTCCACGAATATTAGGGGCGGGCCTGAGTTTCATTTTTATCACAAGAGCTGAAAAAATAACATGTACTTAAATTAGAGTAACAGAACTTTGTCCTCATTTTTCTTAGCTTTAGTTGTTGCTGTTTTCTCTTTGGGAAGTTGGGCTGCTGGTTTTGTTCAAAAGTAGAATTCTGCTTTCTAGACTTATATTTATATAATTCTCTGATTGCTGATGTTAAAGGCATTTTGAATTGATTTCTAAAGAATGCCACAGAAATACTCTGTTGTTTTCTTGACTCTTGTAAGGAATACAATAGTTCATATGAGAAGATGATTCCTGGTCAAGGCTAGGCCTCCTGCATATGAATCAAAGGAATGCTGTGACTTGTTGAGATGTGATGTGTTAAGTTTGTGTTATAATCTGTGTATCCTCATTTCTTGGTAGCTGTGTTGTCTAGTTTAGGAAGAATTTAAGGAAAAGCTGAAATCTGTTTCTTACTATCCTCTTTTCCAGAGGATGGAGCGAGTCCTCTTATCATCTGTTGCTCAGTATCCTTCTATGCTGTTGGCTCTGTAAGATTTCCCTTGAGATGAAAGCGTTGAAAGACAGCTTCATTCCTTTTGTGCTCCAGTCCTTTGCACCACATGGGCTCCGTAAATGCACATCACTTGAGTGGGGTTGTAAGTTGTCCAGTTCTCAAGTAATTGGTGATACCAGGGTAAGAATGCCTGCTGAATCTCTGACTGCACCAATGGGCACACACTAGGAACCAAACGCGTGAAGTCGGATGTCTTGGTTCTTGGTTCCACAATGCCCTGTCCATATCTGCAGGGAGCCTGAAACCAGACCATCTTTGTTAGAACGCGTACTTGATCACTTAGTTATGTGGCCGTAGAAAGTTCTGCCAATGGAAAAGAAGCCATACTCTGCTAAATAATTTAAAGAGGTTTATTCTCAGTCAAATTTGAGGATGATGACCCAAAGCCACACCCAAGAAGCCTTGAGCACACAGACTCAGCATTATTTCTTGAAGTGAACTTTTTTAAAAGGGGAAGTTATTTCTTAGAAGACAAGAATTTGACATTGTTCATGTCTGTGTCTCCATGGCTTAGCCTACTATTTGGAATTTAGTAGACTCTCAATCACGCTTGTTGAATAAATGAATGGTGGTGCTTACACAATGCAGAATGCAATCTGGGGGATGTTTTTTCTCAATGTTAACCTTGGCAGCTACATCTTAATTCAGAGAATGATGATTCCAG
This sequence comes from Otolemur garnettii, assembly GCF_000181295.1. Taxonomy (NCBI): domain Eukaryota; kingdom Metazoa; phylum Chordata; class Mammalia; order Primates; family Galagidae; genus Otolemur; species Otolemur garnettii. Next base: position 18,087,765 of record NW_003852405.1, read on the forward strand.
GCCAAAGCCTGTCCCTGCCAATGAGTCTGTCTGTTTGTATTCTATAAATATCTGTAGACTTATGACCACAATCTTGACAAATAGAACCAAAGAGATGAAGTGAATAGCCACATGTTTATATCCACTTTATTGAAATCAGCCAGTAATCCTTTGTGTTTTTTAGGAGGGATGGGAATCACATTCTACCCAATCGTCTGGTTTACATGGGAAGGCATTTTTCTCTTGTCCCACCCTTTCCTCCAGCCCACAGAGGCACAGTGACTCACCTGCTTAGTGCTCAAAGTCCTCTTGTGAGTGTGAGAGGAACTGGGTGTGTGAGGCCTTGCCAATTTCTCCCATGCTGTGTGTGCACGTATGTGTGTTCAGCTGCTTACAGGAAACACGCGTTCTAAGTTGCTTTCCTATGTAAGTTTTCTGTAGTAGAAGTTGCATAAACAAGTGGTAATATTTACACACGTGGAATGTGGTCTTTGGAGAATACTTTCCTTCAATGGCTGGTGTTCCTGATGGCCGGGAAGGCCTGCCTGTGAGCGCTGCCTGGGGCTGAGTGAATGTGCTTCCTTCCATCCATTGTGCACTCACACTTAAACCCTGTCCTGGAACCTGGAGTGACCTTTATTGGTAGTACTGCTGATATTTTGATCCCCAGCTCTTGTCTAGCAATCAGTTAGTCCAGAGCTCGGGCTGAGAAAAAGACTCTGTTTAATGGATTCCTTCAAATCTTATCAGTGTTTAATCTGAATTAGTTGAATTGTCTATGTCTCCTGATCCCCTCCCTCAATGCCATCTGTTGAAGTCACTTCATTCAATCAGCTGTGTTTCAACATATTGGGTTTTAGCTCAACTCTATGTGTTTACAATGGAGCTAATGGGCTAGGTTTCCTCATGGCAGTATGTTTCATGTTGCTTGGTATCTTATCTCTATACATTCATTGAAGGAAGCACGTATTCTGTATACAAGTTCATTCAGTATTTCCAGAGAATGAGCAGAGCCTGCGAAATTCATTAAATATTACCACAATAAGAGAAAAGGACAAACCACAAGAGAAAAACAATCTGTACATAAGACTTCACTGCAAACTAGACTGTTTCAGTGTTTATAAATATTCGTCTGTGGAGAGAAGTGCGTGCATTATAATAATTATGCATTAGTGCCTCATTAGCAGGGAGTTACATCCATGCTGTTTCTTTTTCCTCTAGTGTATTTCTGATAAGTTAGCATTTTTAAAGTCTTATTTAAAATGTAATAAAAACAGAGGAGAGAGAGTGTGTGTATATTCAAGAGTAGATCATTTGTAATTCCTTCAGCTGTGTGAAGAAACAGATTCCACCGGCTTCTGAGCCTACAGAGAAGATGTAAAGAATTGCCTTTCTCGTCCAGAATTAGAACCTAACTACTAGAAAGATGGGCGATTAGAACTGAATTTCTATCGTATTGACTTTTTACTTGATGCCATTGCAGTGTTACTTGGATTCTAGGTCCCTAACTATGCTTTGTTAATGGAACCCTTTCCAGACCAGAAATGCCTTCATTATGCAACTTTGCAGATACATTTTAATTGCAAAATCCACCGACACTTTCCAGTTCTTTTCTTATTAGATCTTTTAGTGAATCTTACATAGTTGATCAACTTCTGCTTTTTGAGGTTCTCTATACCTTCGGATTCTGGCTATTGCATACGAATTTCCTTCACCCTCTGTGACTGCTGTTTCTCTGTTTCTTGTATGAGACCCTTTTTCTTTTTCTTTGCCTATATTCGACCTATTTCCCTGGATTCTATTGCCTTTTCACTGCTCTTCACACTTGACACTTTCTTTCCCTAGATGGTCTTCTTTAGTCTTATGATTGATCATCGCCTCAATGTAGATATTCTGCATCTGTAAAGATACAACATAGTCTGCGTTTCTCAGTCGGTACTTCTGCTTTATACTGAATCCATGAATGTCAGGTAGCTATTTTCAACTGCTTTTTGTTGGAAACCACTATTTAAATATCTCATAGGTACTTAAAACTCCACCAGACCAACTGGAATTCACCACCTTCTCTTATAAGCTTACTCCCATTGTTTTGTTCTGTCTTAGACAATTCTTTTTTTTTTCTTATTTATTTTTCTTACCTATACATGTGTTTTGTAGGTTTCCACCGTTGCCGTCACAGAATTAAACAGGCTCAAAATTTAATAACAATAACAATGTTTAACATGAGGACTAGAAACAAAAACCTCATAAAGAACAAATGAAGATAAATACATTCAGGAAAGAAGTCAAATGATTGCTGCATCAAAATACTAAGCAATAATAATAATGCAAAGAAAGTAACATTCACATTGTCAGATGAGAGTATATCTATCATAGAATGCTTTGACTCTGAGGGTCAGTATGGAGTCATCAGTGAACTTCTTCTTATTTTATTATTATTTTTTTTTAGACAATTCTTTCACCATGTTTTAGTTACCAAAATAAGAAACACGGATATTATCTTTGACAGCTTTCATCACATCCTCTCCCATGCCCATTGAGATATCAAGCTCTGCCAAATTTACCTCACAAAATGCTCTCCAATCTGTCCCTGCTGCGTATCTTACCAATACCCTATTTGAAACCATGAAAATGAACTACCTGGACTATTGCCATTGGCCTTTCAAGGTCCCCTTGTAGGTGGTCTTACCCTCTTTAAAGCCACTCCCCAGGCTGCTCTAGAATACATTTCTGTGCAGGCACTGTCTCTCTTGGAACTCTTGAGTGGATTTCAATTGCATGAACAATAAGGGCCAAGCTCTTAATGTAGATACACCATCTTTTCAAGTCTGGAAGGAATAGGAGTGAGAAACAATTTTTAAGTCATAAAGCTAAAACAGTGTAGAAATAAGAAAAGTTACCAAAACATGATCCTTCCCCAAGTCCACTTCCCTGGAGTAACCACTTACTAGCAATATATTGATATAAGTCAAGGTTCTTAATTACAACTGACAGAAAATGCTGGCTACTTTCATCAGGAGAGGAATACACAAAAAAGATACTGCGTAGCTTTCTGAAACAGGCTGAGGGTTGTGCAGCCAGGAGGGAGTGAGGAGTAGTACCCAAAATAACACTGAGAATATCACTGTCGTGGAGGTCATGGAGTAGATGGATGTTGTGGCTTGTTCCACTAATTCTGCTTACCAGTAGAAATCGGACATTGACCTGGCACTGCAGTCCTTGTTTCTCAAGAATCTGATCCTTCCGCAACTGCCTCCACTGCCAAATAAGTATACAGAGCTTCTTTGTCCCTGAAACTCTGGGCTGGCTGCTTGGATTGGCATAGCCTAGACCCAGAGGCAACTTGAAAAGCAATAGTCTGGGATTTGCAGAGACAAAATAGAGAGAAGCTTTAGAGTAGGGACTCTGGAACCAAATTTCTTGGGCTGCAATTTGTTCTTCTACTTACAGTTTGAAGTGGTGCAGGTTATTTGACCCTTCTGTCTGTTTCCTTGTCTGCAAAGTAGGGATAATAGTTGCAATTACTTTATGGGAGTGTGAAAATTAAAGAAATTATTTTAGGTAAATTGCTTAGAATGGTTCCCGATGCATATATAAAGTGTTAGCAATTATTATTATTTCATCGTGTAGAGTGGAACTTGATTCTGCTTCATATTGGGGCTTATAAAGAGGAGGAGGAGTGCCCAAATTTAGGAAAGGAGTTCATGTCATGATTATCCAGAATGACAAGTGTATCCTTCCAGAATTATGCACATACATTTGCAATTAAAACATTTGTGCTTACGTGTGTGTATCAGTTGGGATACTCAGTTCAAACCATGTTCAAGCAATATTAAGAGTGTGAATTTATTGACTTTTATTGCAGGTAGGTCTTAAGGACGACTGGAAGCATAGACTCCCTGGCTACCAAGCCTCTTTTCCTGCCTACTGTGTTTCCCCCCAAATAAGACACTATCTTATATTTATTTTTTCTCAAGAAGACACACTAGGGCTTATTTTCAGGGGATGTCTTATTTGTATTTGTTGTATTAAGTATAATACAGCAATCTACATTTATTCAAATGCAATTAAGTCATCTTCTTCTGGAAGCTGATGGGGGAGCTGACCTTATTGGTGGGGCTCGTGCTACTGATGTGTGAACTCCTTTCCCATAGCCGTTCACACATGTGCAATAGGATGGCTGCCATGTTTGCCACATGTGCACCCGCACATCCACACAAGTGTGAACGGCTGGGAGAAAGGAGCTGTGGCAGATAAAAGGTATTCCAGTCTTCCTTACTGCTCTGCTCTATGATATGCTGCATAGCCACGCCCATCACTAGGTCTTATTATTGGGGTAGGGCTTATATTTAACAAATGCACAGAAATCCTGCTAGGGCTTATTTTTTGGGTAGGTCCTATTTTCAGGGAAACACAGTACCTCTGCTTTTCTTTATCTGTATCAATATCATTCTCTTTTATGTACATCTCCTACAAGAGTGAAAAGTATCATCCTGGCAATATTCAGGCCTTCTGTATTTCTGTTTCAATATCAAAGAGGAAATGAAATGTCTTCATTCTGATGGTCAGGAAAGACTCCTGGGAAAGGGCAATGGTTAGTTGAATTGGGGTCCTTCACTGTGGCTGGGAAGGTGGCATCATCAGGAAATATGGATGCTTTTACTAAAACCACATGTGTGAAATCTGGGGGAAGGTTTTCCAAAAGTGAGAAGGAAATACTTGACAGTTTAATGTACTTCATATATTGCAAGCTAACAATTCCCTTAAGTTTAGAAAATTTGTATTTAAAATGGTAATAAAAAGCACACATAAGAAAATTGCTCTGTACTGAATTTTAAAACCTTGGAAATTAGCAATGTGTTAACTTGGGCTGCCAGGTTAAGTTGTGTAGTTACTTGGAATAAAACTTCTCTCATCTTTCTAATTGTAGAGTCTTCTGAGTTTGCAAGGGAGCTTTATAAAACTGTTTCTATTTGCAACCACTTATCTGTGTGAATCAATTCTCTGCAACCAAAATACCACAAATAAAGAACTCTCCCCCAGGCCCAGCACCTGTGGCTCAAGCGGCTAAGGCGCCAGCCACATACACCTAAGGTGGCGGGTTCAAATCCAGCCCAGGCCCACCAAACAACAATGATGGCTGCAACCAAAAAATAGCCAGGCGTTGTGGCGGGCGCCTGTGGTCCCAGCTACTTGAGAGGCTGAGGCAGGAGACTCGCTTGAGTCTAGCAGTTGGAGGTTGCTGTGAGCTGTGATGCCATGGCACTCTACCCAGGGGGATAGCTTGAAGCTCTGTCTCAAAAAAAAAAAACTCTCCCCCAGACAAACTCCTAAGGCAAAAAACAGGGATACTGCTGTGACTGCAATTGTTACCCACCATTTCTACTTTCTTGTGTTCAACAAAAAAACTGGTGGGTCTCATCAATTGACTTTATATTAAATAATAATGTACATGTTATACAATTTAGCATATAAACTTAATGTATATAAATAAACTATTGCTTTCAGATGTTTAATTTGCTGGGCTTTCATGTGGAATTTGTTTGAAAGGCTTCTACTGCTAAAAATTTATAAGCCAATATATTAGAGCAGCAGTCAGTAACGTTTTTGTATAAGGTCAGCTTGTAAATATTTTAGGTTTTGTGGGCCATATAGTTTCTGTTGTAACAACACAACCATTGTAGTGAGTATGCAGCTATAGAGGCACATCATGTACATGAACTATCAAGACTGTGTTCCAATAAAACTTTATTTGCAAAGACAAGTGGCTGGATTTGGCAGGTGGGCTGGGCTGTGATTTGCTAACCTCTGTATTTAGAACATTTGTTAAATGTGGATAGATTGGGCTATCCAAAATAGTGAAATAGTTGCCTTTAATAAAGGGGGATGGGGAGCAAATGAGCTGCCCCTTCATTCTTTATTAGTAGTTATTTTTAAGAGTCTTTAAAAACAGTTCAGATTTAATAATGTCACCTTGTGGGTGGCTGACTTGAAATTAAGTATTTAGTCACATTATTTTTGAAAATTCCAACTTTAAAGTAGTCCAAATATAGAGCTTCTTATATGTTCCTTAACATAAAATAATCTGTAAGATTTGGAGTGCCCTGGGTTTTATGATGATGACTTTTTTTTTTTTAATGTTGACGATCCCTTGGAAGATTTACTCATTAACTAACCCTTACTTCCGATCTCATTTGCTAGAGTAAGGGTAGAGTTTAAACTAGGCATACTAATCTAATCTTCCAAATTGATGTTTCTTTTTCTTTTGCTCACAATAGCTTGGATCATCTGAAAAAGGGCCTGAATAAATGTATCATTTGTTACTAGCTAAAAACTGTCATCATTAAGTTGATTAATCAAACGCTGCTCTTAAAGATAGATTGAAACACAAAATAGCCAGCCTGGTTCCACATAATGAAGAGATTAATTTGACACATAAGACAACCAATTTAGTACTCCTCGATGATGATGCTTTATTTAGAAAGCCATCAATTAGTGTATTTTTCCTTGATATACTATTTTGTCTTTCTAACAAGAAACGATGATTTCCTAAAACATCAAGGGATATTTATCTCAGTACTCGTAAAGTCCAAAATATAAAATCCTGCCCTCCAAGTAAAGAGCAAATTAGCGATGGATTGAAAAGCTTATGGCGGAATTCTTTATTTTAGGGTATTGCTAATTTTCTTTTGGTAACATGCATGATTGTGAATATAGTAGTAGATGTCACAGCAAGAGAGACCCTAAGGGCTTCTTTGCCTCCTTTGGGATGGAGATTAAAACGGCCTATATCCACATACAGAGATGTAAACAGTGCACTAATTTGCACAGAAATTAATTAGATTTTACTGCTTTTTAAAATGTATGCAGTGGTTGAGAGAGGTTTTTGATAAAGTAAAAAGAATATTAAATCACAGTATTAGTTTTCTTTATAGGATTGATACTTAAAGCAACCGGGAAGATGTATTCATGTGGTTCAGTTTGTGTGTGAACTTTTTAATCATCCCACATTGAGTAGCGTTTCTTATTTTGAGGAGAAGAAACAGCAGCAAATATTTTGTGACTAAGGGCTAATGATGCTTTCTGGACGTTGTGTTTACCGTGCATGAGAAGTTGGATTTGATGTTTAAAGAGTTCCGAGTTGGATTAGATTTCAAATGTGAGACTTGAGGAATTTTTAAAAAGACAGTGGTGCTACTTCATTAATAGTTCATGGAAATTTACCATTTGAAAGGCTGATCTGATGTGTTTTAGAACCTCTGCAGGTTATTAGACGGCATGCCATTTATGGATCTGACAGATTGTGAAATCTGTTTTGTTTTGTTTTGGTTGTTTCTGTTTTTCTTTGTGGGGAGGGACCTTGGGAGAATGCTATGTGTGGGAAGGGTATACACCTATGTCTTGTGTGAGTGTGAATGATTAGTGTTTCTGCCTAAGTGTGCCACCATCCTGAGGCTGGTAGGTGCTTTCCAGGATGGAAGGGGACATCAAGCCTGACCAGGGACGCTGTGAGTGACAGCTGAAGCTAGACTTTCCTGGTACTGCAGTTCAGCAGTTCATCTTGCAGGCTTTCCCCCTATCAATGAAACAGAGTAACAGTGAAATAAAAAAGGCAGGTGGGGTGACTCACACCTATAATCCTAGCACTCTGGGAGGCCAAAGCGGGTGGATAGCTTGAGCTCATGAGTTTGAGACTAGCCTGAGCAAAAGAGAGACCCCGTGTCTACTAAAATAGAAAAACTGAGTCAAGAGGATCACTTAGGATTGGAGGTTGCTGTGAGCTATGATGCCATGGCACTCTATCCAGGGCAACAGCTTGAGACTGTCTCAAAAAAGCAATTAAACAAACAAATAGAAAGTAGTTATTAAACATTTCTTAGTTACCCACTTAGTGGGCCACATGGATGTTAACTCTGTGATCCTATTCTCTCTCCACAAGGCAGGACCACTTGGAGGCTGTTTGGAGTTGGGTCCATAGAGAAGTGGCCAAAACTTTCCTTGTCAATTTGAAGGATGTAAAGACCAACATTTTAAAAAATGTTTAAATTGTTTTTTTTTTTTTTTGAGACGGAGCCTCAAGCTATCCCCCTGGGTAGAGTGCCATGGCATCACAGCTCATAGCAACCTCCAACTCCTGGGCTCAAGCGAGTCTCCTGCCTCAGCCTCCCAAGTAGCTGGGACCACAGGCGCCCGCCACAATGCCCAGCTGTTTTTTGGTTGCAGCCATTACTGTTGTTTGGTGGGCCTGGGCTGGGGATTCGAACCCGCCACCTTAGGTGTATGTGGCTGGCGCCTTAGCCGCTTGAGCCACAGGCACCGAGCCAAAAACGTTTAAATTGTTTAATGGATTTTAGAAACTTGTTTCTCAAGAGGATTTAATGTTTAACTTGTTTAACGGATTTTGGAAATTTGTTTCTCCAGAGGATATTCCTGGACTGGGAGCCAGGACTACTGTGTTCCTGTCCTTTCTCTACCAACAAGCAGTGTGTCACCTTGGGCCACTTTCCCTGCTCTTGGAGAGCTTGGAAAGGTATAGATTTATTACTCACATAGGAGAGAACAACATGAGAAGAATACATTAATATTTTAATAGTGTTCAGAGGCACAAGCATGAACAGTTGTTGAAAATATGTACTTGAAGGAAAAATGAGTTTATCATTGAGGATAAATTCCCACAAAGCAGAGAGACTCTGTTAAGGATTGCTGACTCGACCTTCAACCCATTCACATATTTTCTATTTCCTAAATACAAAGGCATTCTTCCCCTTCCTGTTGCCCTTTCTCCTGATTACAAAAAGGAGAATGTTTTTTTGGTAGAAAATTTGGGAAATAGAGAAAATTATAAATAACTAAATAAAAACAATTTTTTTTTTTTTTTTTTTGAGACAGAATCTCACTATGTCACCCTCGGTAGAGTGCTGTCGTCACAGCTCACAGCAACCTTCAACTGTTGGGCTTAAGTGATTCTCTTGCCTCGGCCTCCCAAGTTGCTGGGACTACAGGCGCCTGCCACAATGCCCGGCTATTTTTTGTTGCAGTTGTCATTGTTTAGCTGGCCCTGGCCGGTTTTTGAACCTGCCAGCCTCAATGTATGTGGCTGATGCTGTAACCACTGTGCTATGAACACTGAGCCAAAATAAAAACAATTTTATTATCCAGTTTGAGAACTTAAAGTTTTTTTTTTTGTTTGAGACAGAGCCTCAAGCTGTCACCCTGGGTAGAGTGCTGTAGTATCACAGCTCACAGCAACCTGGAACTCCTGGGCTCAAGCGATTCTCCTGCCTCCGCTTCCCAAGTAGCTGAGACTACAGGCTCCTGCCACCACGCCCGGCTATTTTTTGGTTTCAGCTGTCATTGTTTGGCGGGCCTGGACTGGATTTGAACCTGCCAGCTCAGGTGTATGTGGCTGGCGCCTTAGCCACTTGAGCCACAGGTGCTGAGCCGAGAACTTAAATATTTTAATATAACAAAATAGTTGTCTTGCATCTGTGTGTATATGTACATGTATATACACATGATAAAAATCATACCCAATGTAGTCTTTATAACCTATTGTTTTAATGTAATAATATTTATCAGTCATTTTCCCACATTGATGAGTATTTTCTTAAAATATAATTTAAATAAATACGTAGTATTACAAGACATGCGATTTATTTAAAATAGTTTTTTCTCATTATGAATAGTTCATTGCAAAACAATTTAGAAAATATAGAAAGATAGGGAAAGAAGAAAAACAAAATCAATGGTAATTCTATTACTCACATAAATTAGTCTTTTCTTTCTTTCTTTTTCTTTTTCTTTTCTTTTTTTTTTTTTGTTGTAGTTGTTGTTGTTGTTTAGCAGGCCTGGGCTGGGCTGGAACCTGCCAGCCTCGGTGCATGTGGCTGGTGCTGTAACCACTGTGCTACGGGCCCCAAGCCATAAATTAATCTTTTCTTCCAGTCTGTTTTTCATTTATAACTTGTATTTTCCCTTTTATTTAACCATAAGGCATATATATTCCTATATTACTAAAATGTATCTGCTGGATGAGGTGGCTCACGCCTATAATCTCAGCACTTTGGGAGGCAGAGACAGGCTGATTGTCTGAGCTCACGAATTCGAGACCAGCCTGAGTTAGAGCAAGACCCCATCTCAAAAATAGCCAGGTGTTGTGGCTGGTGCCAGTAGTCCCAGCTACTTGGGAGGTCGAAGCAAGATAATCTTTTGAGCCCAAGAGTTTGAGGTTGCTATGAGCTATGATGCCACCATGCTCTACCGGGGGGGGGGGGGGCAACAAAGTATGACTGTCTCAAAAAAAGAAACGTATCTTACATATCAACATTAAAATTTACAGTTAAGTTTATAATTGTAGAATTGACATTTGTAATTATTTCAGTGAGATTATGTGTACAATGTATGCAACTACCTTTTAGAGTTAATGTACTTAAGATGTTTATGGAGAACCTATTATGTGCTAGATACTTGGTATACACATGTGAACAGAACAGATCCAAAGTACCAATGATAGTATATATTCTTATTGAACCAACAGCTGCATTCTAATCCATGTGTATCATCATTTGTTTCAATAATTTACCATTGGTACACATTTATATTGTTAATTTTTTCCTACTAGCATTGCGATAAATATCCTTATAGTCAATTCTTTTTTCACATTTTAAATTATTTTCCTATGAAAATTTCCTAGAATTCCTAGAGTATAATATCTTAATTATTAATAGGAATACATATTTTAAGAATTTTGATATCTATTGCCAAAATGCCACTTAGAAAGGGACCAGTTTTTATTCCTAACAGCAACGTATGAGTTCCATTTTCCTGCGCAGAAAATAGCATGTCATTGGTATTTTAATTTGGCATGTCTTTAATTCCCAGTAATTGACCACTTGTATTTCTTCTCTGGTGAATTATTTTTTAGGGTTTTATTTATTTTGGGGGGAGGATATTGGCTTTTTTGGTCCTGATTTATATGAACTTTCTGAATTCTAAAGTATTAACCATTTTTATGCTGCATATAGTTTTCTAGTCTATAGTTTGATTTTAACTTTTTAATTAAATTTTTGACACTATGGCAATTGTACATTTTAATGTAGTCAAATAACCAATTTTTATCTTTATTTTGCTAACTTTTGTTTTATGTCAGAAAGTCCCCTGGTTTTTCGGTACCTGGTTTTCTCTTGCTGCCAGTGCCAAAAGACACCCCTTCTTAATCCTTTTAGCTTGTTTTTATTGTGTTTAAAAAGTTTATATGGTTATTGAATTATTATCTAAGAAAAAATAACTTCTCTCAATCCTCTCAGTAAAATTCTATCATAATTTTTGGTTAAATACATTTTCAATTTTTTTTTAATGCTTAGCTACCAAAACAACTGATATTTACTGAGTATTCAATGAATACCAGGTGTATCTTTAAGTGTTTATATTCATTAATTAATTCCTTCATTACAACAATCTACCAAGTGCTTTTATTACTCATTTTCCCACTTTATGAATGGTAAACTAAGGCTCCCAGTAACTTACCTTATGACTGGATTTTCACTATTGACCCAAAGCAAGAACTACAATAGAATGTCCTTTTCTATTCAACTTTGTTTTTTTTGCAGTTTATAATTGCCTCATTTTTTAGTTTGCTTTGTTAGTTCCATCACTAATTCTTCCCTCAAGCCAATATAGAGTTCCTCTGAGTATTATTTTCCTCAAGGTTAAAATGGAGCAGACATCCATGAAGCCCTCCCTCCCGCTCAGCTCTTCTGGAATCTCTCATCCTCCCGCTCCAGTCTACAACCGTTTTTCTAGGCCTGCACACTTGGTTGGATTCTTTATACCCTAAATTCTATATTTCATCCTTTCTTACTCTTGCATTTTGGTGAGTTCATTCTCCAATAGTTTCATGATAAATGGCACAGAAGAGGTACATTTTTTGAGATTTTGTACGGATATATCCTATATTTATTCTACCTAAGCCTGTTCTGTTTGAGTATAGAATTCTGAATTGGAAATAATTTTCTAGCAGAATTTTTAAACCATTGATTCATTTCTTTCTAGTTTTAAAAGTCATTTTTAAGAAGCCTGATACCCTGTGATATTCTAACTCTTGTATTTAACTTTTTTGTGTCTAACTTTTTCCCCTCTTTGGGAGCTTTTGTGAACCATTTTTATCCCAACGTAGTGACAAGTTAATCACAACGTAGCTTTGTGCTCGTCTCTTCTCATTTATTATGCTGGACCTTTTTAATATAGAGTTTTAGATTCTGAGAAATGTTCTTGTATTATTTCTTCGATAATTTTTTCTCCACTCTCTTCTTTTTTTCCTTCTTTTTTCTGGAACTTTTTTTTTTTAGATGGAGCCTCAAGCTGTCACCCTGGGTAGAGTGCCGTGGCCTCACAGCTCACAGCAACCTCCAACTCTGGGCTCAAGTGAGTCTCCTGCCTCAGCCTCCCAAGTAGCTGGGACTACAGGTGCCTGCCACAGTGCCCGGCCATTTTTGGGTTGCAGCCATCATTGTTGTTTGGTGGCCCGGGCTGGGGATTCGAACCCGCCACCTTAGGTGTATGTGGCTGGCGCCTTAGCCGCTTGAGCCACAGGCGCCGAGCCTTTTTTCTGGAACTTTTATGAGTTAAATATTTATCAGGCTATTGCCCATTGTTTTCTTTTTGTTTGATTCTACTTTCAGGGAAACTTCATCAATTTTATCTTTCGGTGCTTTCACTGATTTAAAAACCACTTCTGCAAAAAAAAAGAAAAACCAAAAAAAAAACCAAAAAAAAAAAAACATGAACAAAAAACAAAACCCAGTTCTGCTATCAAATTTTTAATTTTCTGATCTCTTTATGATCTTTGTAAAGTGCAATCATGAGTTGATTAATGTCGGGGATAGGTTCTAAGAAATGTATTGTTTGGCAATTTCAACAGGGAAGTTTTGGAGTCATACCTATTTTTATTTTTTTCAGTGGTTACTCATTTTAAGCAATAATATTTAAACTTACATTTAAAAAAAATCAATGTTGAGAATTTTTCAGTATCTAAAACCTATCACCATATCCCATGACTTCCTCCTGTTAAGAATACCCCTGCCTCTTACAATCACCTGTGTTTTGTTTAGAATGATCTGAATTTCAGCTCCAGGTTATTATCATATAAACAAAATTATGACTACTACTTAAGAATTATTAAGAATTCTTAATATTGCTTTGGAGGTCCATAGCTATGTTATCAATATTACTTATAGTTAACCATCCCTTTTACTGTTTTCTTCATTACCCTTCCCACGTTCTTTGCTGAATTCATTTTTATTTTAACGCTTATTCTCGGGCTATTTTTCCCAGAAAGTTACTAGTGGTAAATGGTCTTTATTTTGCTCTTAACACTGGCATGATAGTTTTGACTGAGTATTACGTTCAAAGCAACTGTCTTTTCAAAACTCGCAAGATATTGTTCCCTTGTCATGCTGTCCAAAGGTATGTCAGAATGCTAATTAATTTTTTCTCCTGTGTTTTCACTTTTACAACTTTAAGGACCGCTTGTCTTCTTTAAGTTCAGAAAATTTTACTAAGGTGTATCAAAAATTAGCCTAATACCCAATCCAGGAGTCTCCCCTGTCAGAAATCTGCTTTCAAGTTTCCATTCTGGGGGATAATTTTGGAGTCAGAAGGCCCAAGAAAGGGTTTTCTGTACATTCGTTTGGGCTATGGATTAGTTTCGTTACCTGTAGCTCAAGGCCTTCTCTTTCAGCAGGCTTTCCGTGCTGTGATCTTTGTAGGTCTTCCGTTCACTGGATCAGAGAGAGTGAATGTGAGCCTCCCCACTCCATGCTGGACTCCATACTTGGAAGCCTGCCCCTAGATCCTTACTTGCCTTTGACCTTTCCTTTTCCAACATTCTCCTACTGGCAAGGTATAAAGGAGAACAATGCAAAAGCAACTTTTTAGGGTTACCTAATATAGGAAGAAGAGACTTTGGTTTTATGTTACGTTTAGTACTCAGGCCATATTCTGTTGGGACGTTTCCCTGGAGGGAGGGAGCCAAAGGGTATATAAATAAGACTCTCTGAAAGTGCATGTTCTGGGAGCTATGAAGTCTTAGTTCCTATCAGTACTGACGAGAATAACTATAGTGACAGAAACAAACCTATTCTCAGTTACTAAAGCTAAAACCTCTGCACCTCATTGCTTGGGATTCACATATTGCAAAAACTTTAGAAGTATTCCCCTTATAAGTGGCCTATGTTTGTGTTGACTGTTCCTGTGGCCATGAAACAAGGTCAAATAGCAGAGAAGAAGCCCAACTCTGTTGTCTTTGACTGCCTTTTCTTTTGCTTTTACAGCCCCTAGAAATTTCTCCTTGTTTTAATCTGTAGGCAGTACCCCTCCCTTGCTTCCAGTGGTGTCGTGGATTAAGAAGTTTTCTTCCTTAAATTTTGGATTTGGTGGAAGGAAAACAGGTAAGTATGTCATTGATCAGCCATCTGGCAAAGGAATAGTCAGCCCATCTTTTTGAGAAAACTGAGTGTAGTTGTCAGAGCTGTTAGAAGGAGTAAACACGTGGCCGTCAGCATCATGCCTGCTCCGCTCCTCAGCCTTGTCAGAGCAATACCCACAAGTTCCTTCCCGGTGTTTGGATCATTGAAGAAATGCCACAAGCTTTAAACATTAATTGTTACTGCTGTCTTCCAGAAAGAAAACTAGAAAGAAAATGATGACAATTGTGGCACGTTTGTTCTTTTTGCAGCAGAAAACTGTGGCCAAGTGACGTATGTAGCAAATGCCTCCGGCACTTCATGTCACATCTCCTCAGCCCACCTCTGTTTTTAGCTGTAGTTGTGCTGGACAGTTCCGTATTAAGTTCACGCTCACCTTGCGTGGACAATGCCATACTCCCCGGGTACACTGTACATTATTCTCTTCTTCTCCAGGGCTTCCTGTGATGCCTTAAAAGCCCTCTCAATTGCTATGCAAGCGCAGCTCCAGGGTGCAGGGGTGTCAATGCCCTGGGGCCAACCTTCAACTGAGGCAGGACAGAACCCAGTGGATCAGTGTCCCAGGCCCTGGCCCTGTCGGTGGACACTTCTGGGGGGGGGGGCACTATGTATCTTCCTGAAGAGGTCCTGACCAGACCAAGTCCTCACTGTTGATAGTGGGAAACTTGATAAAGTGCCTTAATTCTGGTTTGCCCTTCTCTCCTGGGTCCTTCACCCCCTTCCTGGAATCACCTCCCGTGTAAGTCATGTAAGTCACCGATACCCCAGGCCTGTCTCAGACTTCACTCTTTATGGACCCCAAACTGAGACAAGGTCATCAATATCGACTCTAGAATGTTTATGAGGCTTAGAATAAGATGGAGGTGCTTCACAGCTGGCCTTGGCTGCTTGGGAGATGTACAAAAGGAGTAGGAAATACCCCTGGGAATTTCAATATATTTTATTGACCTTCAGAAATAGTATCACATATGAAAGCAGAAGTGTGGGGTAATGATTCTAGTTCTTCGGCCTCCTAGGACTGCAGTAGTAGAAGTCATGAGCATCAGGATGAGGAAAACAGCTGCTGTCTGCTGCTTGCCTTCTAGAGGAGCTCTTCCATGTATTACGCTTAGGGCACTGAAGAGCCCTTCAAGATGGACATTAGAACCCTCATTTCCCAAATTTCGGAATAAAACATTTAAATAACATGCCCAAGACCACAATAACCAGTAAATGGCAGATTCTGGTAGCAATTTACCAGTAGTAATTTTAAATGGGTAATCCAGATGGTCCATGTATGTATATGTTCTATTTTATCTTTAAAAAATTTTTATTCAAAGTAATATATGCATATTATACAGAATTTGAGGATCTAAGAAGTTATGCGGTGGACAACATATCTCCCTTTTCCCTCTGTCCAGGCCTTTTGGGGCAGCATCTACTCCTACCAGTTTTGTTTTCTTCCAGAGATATGCTCTATGTATGTGGGTATTTTATTTTTAATTTGACATGTGCCGTGCACATTGCTTTTTTCTGTGCCTTGCTATTTTCACTTAAAATATCCTTTCTTTTTTTTTTTTTGAGACAGAGCCTCAAGCTGTCCCCCTGGGTAGAGTGCTGTGACATCATAGCTCACAACAACCTCCAACTCCTGGGTTCAAGCGAGTCTCCTGCCTCTGCCTCCCAAGTAGCTGAGACCACAGGCACCCACCACAAAGCCCAGCTGTTTTTTGGTTGCAGCCGTCATTGTTGTTTTGGTGGGCCTGGGTTGGATTCGAACCTGTCACCTTAGGTGTATGTGGCTGGTGCCTTAGCCAGTTGAGCCACAGATGCCAAACCTTAAAACATCCTTGATATCCTTTAAGTGATTCACAGAGAAGGAACTCATTATTTTTAGCTGTTTAGTATTCCCTTATATGGATGAATGCAAACCTATATTATTTGTTGAATTTTACCAGATAAAAAATAAGTACTTTTTTATACTAGTGGAAACAATTGTTTAAAAATCCTTTTAAAATAAATGAGTAGCATAAATAATAATTTACAAGCATAAGGAACTTTTTGGAGCACTGACCATAAATAGTTGTTCTATCTCTTAGAGCAGAGGTTCTCAACCTTCCTAATGCTGCGAGCCTTTAATACAGTTCCTGTGGGTCACGGACCCACAGGTTGAGAACCGCTGCCTTAGAGGATAGGAAACTTTGACCTGTGCAGAATTTTTTTCTGAATTAAAGCTTTATTATGAACATTGAACATTGTCAAGTATACACTAGGATAGAGATACTGGAACAATAAATCCCACGTACAGAGTAAATATAGTCAATAAATACGAAGATTTTGTCATATATGCTTTGTCTTTTAACAATTTTTATTTTCTGCTCATTGCTTGTATATTACTGTCTGGTTCCCTTGCTAAACTGACCTATTAGGCTTATTAGCTTTTTTTTGAACATTCTTGAGAATTTTTCCCTTAATTCTCACATTAGCTACAGAGAAAAAGAGTGTGGTTTTATTTCTTCCCTTCTAACTGGTATGGCTTCTATCTCTTTCTCTTGCTTTCTTTTACTAGCTCTGTCTTTCATTGTAATGCTGTATAGAAATGGTGAGAACGGATATCCCTGCTTTATTTCTGACGTTAGGGAAAAGCATTTAGTTTTTTACCATTATGTATGATGTTGGCTATGCATTTTTTTTTAGATGCCCTTTATTAAAATAAGAAATTTGCCTTCCATTTCTAGTTTGCTGAGAAGTTTTATCATAAATGAATATTGAATTTTGTCAGCATCTTTGCATTTATTGACATGATCATAATACTTCTTCTTTAGTCTTTTGATGTGGTAAATGACATGATTTGATTTTTCAAATGTTAAACTAATGTTCCTTGTATTTCTGGAAAAAACTCTGCTTGGTCATATGATTATTTTAAAAAATGTATTATTTCAGAAATAATACGATTCCGGTTTGATTTGCTGGTATTTTGCAAGAATGTTTATGTCTGTTTATAAAAAAGAATGATTTATTGGAATGCCTTTACCTGGTTTGGCCATCAGGGTGGTGGGTTGGCCTTATAAAAGAAGCCAGGAAATGTTCATTTCTCTTCTGTTTTTTGAAAAAGTTTGTATAGAATTGATATTTTTGATACTTTGTTCTTCCTTAAAAGTTTGAGAGATTTCACCCGTGAAACTGTTTGTCCTGTAATTTTTCTTTGTTGGAAGGATTTTAATCACAAATCCATTTTCTTAGTAGATATAGGAATATCAGATTATTTCTTCTTGAGTAAGCTCTGGTACTTTATATATTTTAAGGAGTTTGCCCATTTCATCTATTTAATCAAATGTATGGTAGAAACTTATTTGTAACTTTGCTTATTATCCTTTTAATGACTATATGCTCTATGAGAATATCTCTTTTTCTTTCCTGATGTGGGTAATTTGTGTCTTTTCTCTTTTTTTCTTAAATAATGTGGCTAGAGGTTTATCAATTTAATTGATCTATTTCAAGATCAAGCTTTTTGTTTTATTGTTTTTATTCTTAAATTCATTGATTGCTTCTTTCATCTTTTATTTCTTTTTTCCTACTTGCTTTGGGTTTAATTGGCCTTTTTTCTTCTAGTTTTGTTAACAGAATCTTAGATCATTGATTTGAGATATTTTTTCTTTTTTAGTTAAAACATTTAATGCTATACATTTCTTTTGTGCATTGTTTTAACTATATCCTCCAATTTTTGCTATGTTTTGATTTTATTTTGATTTAACTAAAATTATTTCCTAATTTCTTATCTGAATTTTGCATTGACAAATGTGTTATTTATTTATTTATATTTTGAGACAGAGTCTCACTTTGTTACCCTTGGTAGAGTGCCATGGTGTCATAGTTCACAGCAACCTCAAATTCTTGGACTCAAGTGATTCTCTTGCTTCAGCCTCCCAAGCGGCTAGCACTATAGGTGCCTGCCACAACACCTGGCTATTTTTGGAGATTGGGGTCTTGCTCTTACTCAGGCTAGTCTTGAACCTGTGAGCTCACACAATCCAGAATGCTAGGATTACAGTAAGGTGACCAGATTTTAACATTGGTAAAGCGGAACACCATTGATGGGGAGGATGCTATTGGCTGAGCTGTTTATGGTTAGGGACCTTCTAGAAGAGGGGGCTACTTGTTTGTTCCAGACAGTTTGGCTCCTTCTGAGCTAATTGTCCTTGCCTAGAAGCAGAGAGGGAGCCAGTATCCTTCTGATACTGATTCCACCTGGGTGACCTTGCCCAGGAGGGGAGTAGGGAGTTTACATTAGCCTTTTCATTTCCAAATGAAGTTACATTAACCTCTTCATTCCCAAATGGAGTTACATTAACCTTTTCAGCAGCCAAAAACCGTATATTCCCTTCCCATTCTCCCACTCTTCCCTAGCTTGTCGTGCATTTTTTCCAAAAATTGGGACTTTTTAAAAACACTGCGAGATGTGTGACAAATTGTTAAAAATCAGGACTGTCCTGCCAAAAGCGGGACATCTGGTCACCTTAGATTACAGGTGTGAGCCACCGCACCTGGCCAATGTGTTATTTAGAAGTGCATTAATTTCCAAATATTTGGAAGAACTTTTCAGATATGTTTTGGAGCTTAATTTCTAATTTAATCATTTTCAGAGATCATTTTTCATATCGTGAATTATTTTATATTCTTTGAGACTTGATTTATAGCCTAGAATTTTTTGGTGAATAATCTATGTCCACTTAATAAGAGTATATTCTGCTGTTGTTGAGTGTCAGTTATTTCCAGTTGGTTAATAGTGTTGTTTAGGTCTCCTGTATCTGTACTGAGTTTCCGTCTTTTGTTCCATTAATTACTATCAAAGTCAGCAGTATTAAAGTCATCACCTATAATTGTAGATATGCTTATTGTCCTTTCAATTCTATCAGTTTTTGCTACATGTATTTTTCAATGCAATGTAATGAATTGACCCTTTTATCATTATATAATATTCCTCTTCATCTCTTATAATGTTCTTTGTCTTGTTCTTCACTTTGGTCATAGTATAGCTACCCTAGTGTTTTTAAAATTATTGTTTTTCAGGGATATATAGTTTTATTCTTTATTTTTAACCTGTTTTTCTCTTTAGGTTTTGAGTGAGTTTCTTGTAGATGGTAAAGTTGGATCTTGTTCTTTAAGAAGAACAATCCTATTTGGTAATCTGTATTTTTAAATTGTGTATTTATATCACTTATGTTTAATGTATAATAATTGATATGGTTGGAATAATAGATACCATTTTGCTGGTGGTTTTCTATTTGTTCTGTTATTTTTTATTCCCCCTTTTCTTTTCTTTCCTTGCTTTAGACTGAATATTTTATATTAAATCCACTTTATCTCTGCTATTTTGGCTTATTACCTAGTCTTTTTAAAAAAAATTTGGTAAAAGTTGTAGTTGAATCCATACCTTCTTGTATAGCTTCTTGAGGCTCTTCCTCTTGTGTTCTGCCACAGGTTTGTGTTTTTATCTCTGTAGAAAAGCAAATATAAAGTTTCTCCTATATTTCAGGCTACTTGGTTGCCTTTCTGCACTTTTCTTTTTTTTTTTTTTTTTTTGAGACAGAGCCTCAAGCTATCCCCCTGGGTAGAGTGCTGTGGCATCACAGCTCACAGCAACCTCCAATTCCTAGGCTCAAGTGAGTCTCCTGCCTCCGCCTCCCAAGTAGCTGGGACTACAGGTGCCCGCCACAATGCCCGGCCCATTTTTTTTTTTTGGTTGTAGCCATCATTGCTGTTTGGCGGGTCTGGGCTGGGGATTCGAACCTGCCACCTTAGGTGTATGTGGCTGGCGCCTTAGCTGCTTGAGCCACAGGCGCCGAGCCTGTACTTTTCTTTTTATGCAAGTAGAATTGACCCTTTTTCCAGCTTTCTGCATCTTAGATGAAAGCAGAATCCCTTCAATTGCACCTTTAAGAGGCTATTCCATGTTCTATAAAGCCAGTGCTTCTGGGAAGTGTGGTGTATAATAGATCTTGTGGAGCCCGTGGTCATGTGCCTACTGCCACACCTTTGCTATAAAGTAGTTCCCGTGGTTCAATGCAATCTTTTGTGCACTCTCATGTTGTTGAATCAGGCACTCATAAAGTTCTTGGTAATGGTACTGGCTTAGGCCATGAGGGCAGGAAAAGTAACCTCATAGTCTTATCTGCATTTGATCTCAATGTTGATACTATGTAGGATGAACCTCTACTCTTTCAAGAGCAGAAAGATTCTCATTTAGTCATCTTGCCACCAGTAGAATATTTGGTCTCAAGGTGTGGTGCCATACTGGGGGCTTATCATTAATCTTAGTTGCTGCCAGCTGGGACATTCACAGTGTCAGTAACTGGATCAGCCTTGATAAGGGAAAGCCTGTGCTGTTGGGTCCAACCTTCTATTCCTGCTGTCACAACTGCTTCACTACTGAACTACAAGAATGCTGGTATGGGAAGTGACAGATTAGATGACCTTAACTGGCTAAATTGTACTCTTTCTTTGGTTATTTAGTACCTCTTCTATGATAAATGCTCTGTAGCGACAATTAACATGTGATACAAAGACCTTCACACCTTATGCCCATTGTCATGTATCCATTCACCTGCCTTTTCCTTAGACTTCCTTGTTACTAGTCCTCTTATCCATCTCCTCCTTCCCCAAGTCCCTGAAAAACCAGTCAGTCCATTCTGCCATGGCCATGTGTCTATGTATGTTCTTATCTACTCTTTTCACATGAAGTGAATGACAAATACAATTCCTGGGGCTCTGTCTATTAGAAGGACTTTACCTCACTGCTGTCTCTCATGATTACTCCTGAGGGGGGTTTTAGAGAAGCAGTTCATATTTGACTTTTACCCTCATGCTGAACTAAGCTATCTATGAACCAAGGTTGGCATTTTTCTGCCCTCAGTCGGTCATAAGTAATGCCCACTGGATGAGAGAGTGGTGGGCAACAGTGAGGGGTGCTCACCTATTTATAAAGCCTGTGTTCACTGGTCAGGCTCATACCCAGCCCTGAGTATTTGGCTTCTGTCTTAGACACCTCAAGCTTCTATAATAACATCCCATAAATAAGGTGGCTTGAGCAATAAGCATTTATTTTCCATAGTTCTGGAGGTGAGAAGTCCATGATTAGTGTACCTGAATGGTTGGTTCCTGGTGGGGGCCCTCCTCTGGGTTACAAAATGCAACTTCTCACTGTGTCCTCATGTGGTGGAAAGAGAGCTAGCTAGCTCCCTAGCTTCTTCTTTTAAGGGCACTAATCCCATTCATGAAGGCTCCACTGTCCTGACCTAATTACCTCTCAAAGACCCTATTTCTAAGTGCCATTACATTGGGCATTAGGCTGCAACATACAAATTTTGGGAACAGAGAAGCATTCAGTCCACAGCAACTTCCATCTTATTTTGGACTGTTGCTCTGTCTTCTCAACCTAATGACTTTGGAGATCTGACATAACCCAGCTCTTAATGGGAAGTTGTGGCTGCGTGGTCACTTCATGTCCCCATCAGGTTCCTGTAGCATGATAGGAGTGCCTTTTTTAATGGTGTATACCTCTGTCTCACATGGTATATCCTTGTTCCAGATTCCTTGTGATCAGTGCTCTCTTGTGGTGGGGCTGTCCTGTGCATCTTAGGATGTTTAATAGCATCTGTAGCCTCTACTCGCTAGACACCAATAGCCCTTTGCTCTATCTCCCCTACAGGTGACAAAGAAAAATGTCTACAGACATTACCAGATGTCTCTTATGGAGCAAAATTTCTCTTGGTCAAGAACTATAGGTCTAAACAATCCAGGTCTCTTTGGGCTGTATTATTATATGGGGAAAGAGGGTTAACATAGCCTTAGGGCAAGACTGTAAATGTATATTGTTGTCAATCCCTTGTGAATGTGAGTGGCTTCTGATCCTCCTTTTATAGGAATGGAAAGGAACACATTCCCCAGATCAATGGCCTCATACCAAGTGCCCGAGGCTGTGTTTATCTGCACTAGCAAAGGTACCATGTCTGGTTCAGAAGCTGAAATAGTGGTTATTGCTTGGCTATGTTTGCAGTACACCCCTTTCATCCACCATGATCCATTTGGTTTTTGTAGGGGTGAATTAAATGGTAATACATGAGAGGCCATCACCTTTACATTCTTTACATCTTTTGTGTGGTCCTAATCTTGCCCTTCTTTCCAGAATATGATTTTGCTTTAAATTTCTTGTGTTGGGTGGGGGTGGGAGACAATTTCCAAGGATTTTACATGGCATTATGTCTCATCATAGTTCTTATTTCACAAATCAAGTACCAGTATGAGGGTTTTGCTGACAACTAAATATGTCTGGTTCAATGACCTATTTGGAACCTGGAAATGATCACTAGCTGGGTTGGAGTATGCAGTGGATTGAGTGGACCCAACATGAGGCATAACTGGGCTACAGTGTCATTTATGATCTTGCCCCTTTATGTTCTCACTGTAAAAGGGAAGCCATGATGAATCTCTTTGAATCTACAGATGCCATTGTCTTTTCAGACCTTGTGTCCAATAATCCTCAAAGGTCTGAGTAGTCCCTTTCCTTAAAACAAGGTTACCCAAGTAAATGGCCATAGATTCCTTTAGGGAGGGACTGGGAGAACTACTATTGAATGTATTTGATGTAGTGTTATAGGGAATTGGCCTTCTTTCAGTCAAGAGATTCTGGATTTGAGAACTGGCTTAGGTCTGGGCAAGAAATTATGAATTTACTAGTGACTGCCCTTTGCTTCCTGATAATCTTATCATTCATCTTTGAGTTCTAAAAAATTTGTACACATTGGGCAGTGCCTGTGGCTCAAAGGAGTAGGGTGCTGGCCCCATATATCAGAGGCAGTGGGTTCAAACCCAGCCCCAGCCAAAAACAAACAAACAAACAAACAAACAAAAAAAAACGTTGCACACATTAAGCAATGTCTTCATTCCCTGCCCACATTTTTTGCCTCTCTGACTACGGTACTCTAGTAACCATCTCTCTATCTCTCTGAGGGTTGAGGAGCCCAGGTTACCCCTACAATCTTGCTATTCATTACCAAATTGTGATGGGCTTGTTTTTGATGGTGAGGTGTTGTTATTTGACCTCTTTTACTTGAGGATTCTAAAAGTCCTTTTTCTATAGCCATACCTCCTATCTTCAGCCCTGAGTTACAGAGTCCTCCACTGGGCTTCTCAGTGATGCTGGTGTCTTTTTCCCTAGCACATTTAATGGTAAAATTTACCAGTAACTTTGGTAAATTTTGTGTACTCTGGCCCTTATATAAGCACAGTTGTCTGGTAAGGTTTTTTTGGCCTTATATAATATAAATATATTTAGCATACCCCTTTCTCTCTTACTTTAAATTCATGTTTTCCAACACAGCAATTCTGCAGTTTTCATTTTATTTAGTGTGAGCCATTGGTTTCCTACATTTCTAGGAACTATTCTAGCAGTATTAGCATTGTTTATTGGAGTCCTTTCCATGGTGTTAAACTCCCCAGTAGCTAGGGGATGGGTAAATCAGCCATGAAGAGATTTAGGTGTGGCACCACAGTATCTACTCACTAACTTACTCCAAATCACACTATCCCCGCTAGCATCTGCTGTATTAGTTTTGCTATGGCTTCTGTCAAAAGAAATAAAATCTGATGGCATGATCTCCAAGTAAGTGACTCAAGCAACATAGTAAATAGAAAATTTAGGAAACTACTAGCTAGGAGTATCAAAGACATATAAAATATATTTACTGAAGAAAGATTTAAGTTATCTTATAGACTTTGGAGAAAGGACAAGTATAATCAACAGAGTAACCAGGGAAAAGGTAGGAGGGATGCCTCCAGCCAAAGGGAAAAGTTAGCTCCTTTATTTAAATAACTGTAATTAAAAATAACAAACCAGAAACTGTATTCACATCAGCATAGTGTGCCGAGTTCTGTCATTATTATCTGATCTTTTCAATCCAATAGAGAGATTAAAATACTGTTGCTAAAATCATCCTTTATTATACATATAATGATAATAGCAGCCATTTACTGAATATTTATGGTGTTCAGCACCTTATAAAATATTAGCTTCTTAAGTACTCTTTTTCTTTTTCTTTGTTTGAGACAGTCTTACTCTGTTGCCCCAGGCTAGAGTGCCAAGGCATCATAGCTCACAGCAACCTCAGACTCCTGGATTCAGGCAATTCTCTTGCCTCAGCCTTCTAAGTATCTGGGATTACAGGTGCCCACCAAGACACCAGCTAATTTTTTCCTATTATTTTAGTAGGATGGGGTCTTGCTCAGACTGATCTTAAATACTCTTCTATGCATATGAAAGATGATGACAAAGAAATGTGACCCTTGTCAGAGCTTCACCTTTAATGGTTCTATATTTGTTCCAATGATGCCAATTGACGTCATTCAAATGATTCCATCACTCTTCTTTGTGAGTTGCTATCCGAGATTGTGAAACATAACTGCATAATCCTCAAATATGGTACACTTTCATCTTTGCAAGAAGATGGAAATAGTCAAGGTCATTCCAAGGTTTTTTGGAAATAGTCAAGGTCATTCAGGGCTCAATTTGATGAATAGTTTGGAAAGGTATTCAAAATAGTTACCACAATTTTAGTTCTTTAAAATAAGAGATTTAATTTCTTGACTACTAAGCAGTAGTTTTGTTAGATGTTTGTAAACCAATTCTAAAGCAGTTCTTAAACAGTAATTCAAAATACATTCTAAGAAATGACAACTTTATTAGAATGAGGGTGACCTCTTACAAAGATTACCTGAAGATAGACACTTATTTGGATTAAGTTCTGTTAATTAAATTCATTCTAGTTTGTACACAGGCAGAGAAATGGAGACGAAGTATTATGTTGTTATTAGAGAAACTTTAGATAAATTAAATTCAACAGTTTAAGTGAGCAAAGAGTGTTTTGCAAATTAGGCAGTCCCTGACCCAGAATAGGTTCAGAGAGACTCTGGTGCTGCTGCATTGTCAGAAAGAATTTATGGCCAGAAAAAGAAAAGTAGCTTACAGAAAATGGAAGCAAGGTACAGAAACAGCTGGATTGGCCTTGGCTTAATTTGAACACTTTGAACAGTTTGCCACAGATGAGAGTAGTTGAAGTGTGGCTTCTGTGACTGGCTGAGACTCAGCTACTTATTAAAAGAGTAGGTTATAGTCTTTTTCCACATCCAGTTAGGTTACAGTTTGTTATTGTCAACTGAAGAATTACGATGTTCATAAATTTGGAAAGGAGAGCTTTATTTCGTATAAAGGGTTGCAGCCTGTAGGTTGGCCACAGTCTGGGAATTTTAGTCTCCAGCAGAACCCAAAGGTTCAGACCCTTTGAAGGAGGGAAGGACAAGAAATGAATTTATAATAAACAAGTTGGCCAAGTATACATATTTAACAGGTTACAGGAAGGACTATGAATATTCATGAAGGGAGATGTGTGGTTATATAGGAGGCAAACATCCAGGTTATAGGCGTCCCATATTCACTTTGGGGTGGAGACTCAGATTTAAATGCATTAAATTAGGTGGAATGAAGAACAGAGAAACATCTTGTGCACTGCCTCTATAAACCTGCCAGAGCCAGTCCCTGGTTGATGGTCTTGTAGCAGGAAGGAGTGCTGGCCAGTTGCTATGTCAAAACCACAGAACAGGAGGAGAGTTTGGCTGGGTTGGTTTTTGTTGAGCTTTCAGGAATAAAGGTCCAATGGTGGTTCTCAAAGGAGGGGGTATAATGAAGTGTGTCTGATCTCCCCTATTATTATGCATGGGAACTCAGTTTTTAAGGTTTCTTTGGGTCCCCTTGGCCAAGCAAGGTCTGTTTACTTGGTTATTTTTCACCATGTACCAAGGAACCTTTAGGCCAAACTTAAAATACATAAGGTGGTAGCTTGAGGCTAAACTTAATTTAAAAATACCAAATAAAAAATGGAAAAGTATATTTCCTTAAAGTATACAAAACAACTTTATTCATTTTCTACTCTTAAGTCAGGTTTGCTTCGTTCAGTCTATTTTGTGATGTAAGATTCTACTAGACTTGTTTTCATATACTTGATCTTAGGTATCTTGGATTATGGTATCAGTGCTTCACAAACAGAAGCTATATGCTTAGTTTTCATTATGTAGTTCTTCACTTTAGATACACGTAATATTGTCAAGATATTTATAAAAAATAGAGAGCAAGACTTATATGAAATTATTTTAAATTTATACTTCCATTTAAACTATGGGAGTACATATTAAAAGAGTTTTGTAAGTAGCACATCACATTTTAATGACTTCTATGTATGTAACATTGCCAGTAAATATGTCTTCTCACCTTTATTTTTAATTGATTGATTAATTTTTTCAGGTTAATTGAGAGTACAAAGAATTAGATTACAATGTTTGCATTTGTTAAGTAAAGTCCCTCTTATAATGGTGTCCTGCCTCCAGGAGCTGTGCCATACACCCTAACATTGTGCCCATTAAGTGGGAGCAGACCCATCCCCCTACCTCCTCCCCTCTTCCCACTCCCTCATTCCCTTGCCCCCCACCTTGAATTGATTTAAGTTTTTCTTTTATGTAGGTTTGTATTGGATCATCTACTGGCTTTATATTGGATTCTTGCTTCTCCATTCTTACGATACTTTACTAAGAAGAATGTGTTCCAACTCTATCGAGGTTGATACAAAAGATGTAAAGTCTCCATCTTTCTTAATGGCTGAATAGTATTCCATGGCATATATATACCACAGCTCATTAATCCATTCCTGGGTTGGTGAGCATTCAGGCTGTTTCCACATTTTGGCAACTGTAAATTGAGCTGCCATAAACAGTCTAGTGCAAAAGTCCTGATGATAAATGATTTTTTTTTCTTCTGGGTTAGATACCTAATAATAGGATTGCAAGATCAAATGGGAGGTCTAATTTGAATTCTCTGAGGATTCTCCAAACTTCCTTCCAAAATGGTTGTATTAGTTTGCAGTCCCATTTTTTAAAAATCTCTTTTAATAGTAGATGGATGTTTTATTCTAACATTTCATGACAAGATCTCTGTAAGATATGGTCAAAAGGATATAGAAAATTTTATAATGCACCTACATGCTAACAAAGAAAGGTTTAGAGTGTTTTATGAACAGGTGAAAAAAGATAATTAGGGAAATAACCATATTCACATCCTTTAAAAACAAATTCACTCACAGATGTGTCTATCACAGGTAGCCTGCTTTGCATGGCAATGCTGTAAGTTAAGTTGTGCTGAGAACTTACAGTTTTCACAGGTGTGAAGGTACGCAGGTAACTTCAACTTGATTGTGTCAAATGTCATGCCTAATTAAAAGGTGTTCCTTGCAAATTCACATCTAAATTTAGAAAAAAGAATTTATAGCCTCTTCCCCCATCATTCTTGGAAAACCACACATGGCAGTGTTGGGGTTTGCTAAACCACTTAAACAGAAAAAGTTTACTTTTATCTTTAAAGATGAGAAAAACATGTGTGCAATGTGTAGCAATGTGTGCAAAGGGCTTACTTTTGCAAATATTAATTCTAGGTTTAATTTGGGTGTTTATACCTTAGCTGGACTTCTCATTGAAAACATATTATTTTTTTTCTCCTCAATTTCCCTGTTCAAAATTTGTTACATGGCACAGCTGGAGCAGATTCTACAGCCACTGTCAGTGACAGGCTAAGAAATTGACATGTTGTTATTCTAGAAATTTATTATTGCTTTTAAATACAGATACAATTAGTTTCATAAAACATCAGAGAAAATCTGTGTAGCAATAGTTCCGATTATTATTTTGCCCAGTCTTATCATCACAGTTTTTTAAACATTGTGATTCTAATAGTTTAGTAATAATAAACTCGATTATCAGATAAAAAGCTGAAAAATGTATTTTAAGTGTATATTTTTATCTTAAATGTCAGAAAGGAGGACTGATAATTGATTCTCTGTACCCTGCTACTGAAATTTTAATCATTAGATGCTAGAAAAAACCCCCAGATTTGGGCGTAAATATCAACATTAACAACTTCTGCACATTGTCTGGCTAAATTTAAAATGTACATGTTGGAAAAGGAAATTATGAAAATGAATTAAACTTTTTGAAAAGAATGAAAAGAAACGAGAATGCAAAAATGCATTTTAAATCTGGCTATTCTTTTCCGAGGGGAAGGCGGGGGTTGGGGGTAGGGGCTGTTCTTTTTCAAGCAAGCAATCTCTTGTAAAATCTACTTTACTGCTTCTACTCAAATCATATAGCAAGACTGCGTCTTTCACTAGACTTTGGGAAAAACCAAGTACAATTGTCCGTGCTACTAAATAACGTCCATAATATCACACATCCAGCAAAGATGCCGTCTTTTTCAGCTGCCTTGCTGTCTAACTTGCCCTGTATTCTAATGTGGTCCTGTGATGATTATGTGAGATGTTGATATTTGGGAATGCTGCCGATCGGCTTTCTGGTTTCAGAAATCACACCAAAGACTTGAGGTTTTAGCGGAATCGATAAGAGGAAAGCCAACATAAGAGCCCTTGCTTTGATGCATGTTATAATAGCCAGCAAAACCCACCGTGGGCAGCCTTGAGAGCAGCCCACTACTCTGAGGAGTACTCAGTTCTTTGGGGCTGATTATGGCTTATTGAGGCAGAAAACTTGTTCGAGTTCAAACTCTTTGAATTCCTTGTTCACTCAATAGTGTGTCAAAAAAGAGCATTCAATGTTTCATGTCACAAAATCACCGCCGGCCTAAATTGTTCCTATTTCTCTTTTGCATATGGCGCGCCAGAAAATTTTTAACACTCTTCCGTAGCACCATAATGCTTTGATATGGGTAACATTGCCATAACAGCCTGCATTAAGGAACTTATATTTTATTCTTCTTTTCAGTGTACATAAAAATCCCAGCTTAGTCCTTTTTTGTCTTTTAGATCCTTTGAACTCTTTCAAGCTATGTTTCAAGACTTTCTGGGCTTTGAGGGGGCTGGGCATTCACTGTAAAAGCAGTCAATGCCTCAGTGAGACCACAAGCAAAACTGTGAGTGTCTTAAGTAGGGACCACACAACTCTTGTGATTATTTGCATATTTTAGCAACTCTGTTGAGTGTGAATCTCAAAGCAAAGAATGCTGTTCATTAATTTCCTTCATTAAATAACTCGGGCCATATTCTTTTCTGCCCAGAGCATTTACCTATATTGAATTGTTTGGAGCTGGTAAGGATATGAGTGCACACTGGAATATAGGTGCGTGTATGTCAGAGTGTGTTGTATGTCACAATCCTTGCTAGACATTACCAGGAGAGAATGTGTTTACACTGCAGTGCAGGATTCTAGAATAAAGTGCTGATTCAGACACAAAAGTATATACACTGAAGTAGCCAACTGTGGGCTCAAAGAGAGCAAGGCCAAAGCTGGACTGCTCAGTTCATTTTCCAGTTCAGTAGCTGTAGTAATCCAGCTTCGCCAGCTGCTAACAAGATTGGGTCTGAAGTTTACCTCCACAATGAGATAATCAGATTACCAGCCACAAAGATCAAATAATGACCCAGCTTTCGAGCAAGTTCAGCAGGCCCTTGATAACACTGTGTGGTCCTTGAGGCTTGATTAAAAAATTAAATGGCTAAACTTTGCCTCAATATTTTGCATTGGGATTTTGAGTGACTTGATGATTCTTTTCAAGGTGCACTTTCCTATTCTTCTGTTGGTTTGAAATTAAGAGGTAGGAGAGAAGGAGGATGCTCCCGCTGTGCAGTTGTTCTTGAGCGGGGCTTTAAATGAAGCATGTAGAATTTTTAATTTGGTAGCGTAGGGAAGACAAGGCAAATTCAAAATCATTCGTGAGCAAGGAGTTGGGCTGTAACAAAAACAACCTTTGCCTCTGCTGAACGTCGTTTCCCAGCGCTGTGCCTCTGGACCAGAATGGATTTGGTCTTTCTCTCCCAGGCCAAAAATGTTTGAAAGTTTTGGTTTTGGCTACTATATGATAGCTGTTTTCAGTAGTAAAGGGATTATTCTGAGAGGCATACAAATGTGATTGTCTCACAGCAGATGGTGCGCACTGCTTCACCTTTGAGAAAAGTTAATTAAGCCAAGCATATTGTGCCCATAGAGAGGAAAATGTAGATGAATATTGAGCAATCAAACTCAGTGTCTCCTTTTTTCATGCCTTTGCAATGAGACACAGAATCCCATTGAAAAAGAATTATGTACAGAATCAAATTAATTCACATCCAACTTTACTCTCTTCCCACGTTTTAACAGGGGTGCACACCAGGCCCTTCAGAAGTTTTGTCCGCAATCAATGGGCCACACTGCGGTGTCCACTAAATTAAATGAACCAGTGCAGAAGAATCTCTTGTGAGATATTAAAAGGGTGAAAGGCTGTTTAATTCAAATCCTTCCGTAGAGTCTTTTCACAGCCCCTTTTCCATAGTACAGTATAAATTATTAACTAACTCCTTTCATCTCAGATCAATTTACAAAACAGAAACAATTACCCCTTGTTAATGAGAGTGAACACTTCTAATAATTATGAAAGTTGTGTTTGATTCTGTTTCCTCACAGGTCCTTGTTTACAATCTAATTTGGAGTTGCACGCAAAGGGAAATAAAACGAGAATTCTCAATTTGAGAAATGGCTGGTCATGAAACAAATGGGCTTTGCATGTTAATGAACATTGTTTGCAGAATAAATACATTCAAATATACTTCCCTGATACCTGCTTCCCTTCAATTAATTCTCCCCTCGGATGGTGCTTGCAAATGTCCAGGCTTCCGAGGGGACTGCTTTTCAGTGCAGGGGTTTGGGAAGGTGTTCACACCACTCTCCCTGCGAATGGTGGGGAATTGTTGATGGACAGGCTTACTGGAGGGGAAGCGGGAGAAAGGGTTTGCTGTGGCCTCCTGCCATGCTGAGTGGTGTGAGGCTTTAGGCAGACTCCATAAGCTTAACTTTATCTCTCCCTTCAGAATCAGTGACGAGCCCAAAAGGATAAAGGTAGACTTTAGACACCAAAGGAGCGCTAAGACTCAAATAGAAAGGCAAATTTTAATCTCAATTGGATAAAAAAGGGCCAGAGGAAATGACACAGATCATTGAAAGAAAAGGCCAAGTCTGAGGTAGGCCTAGCAGCTGGGTTTCTGCACCTGTCCAGCCCTCCTTCCCATGACTGGGCAACCCCCAGCTCAGCTATTATTTTGGTTACTCAGGGCGCGTTTGGAGAGAGAAGCGTGATTGTGGGGCTTTAAGGAGAAAAGGAGACAATCTCTGGGAAGGGAAGGAAATGATAGCGTGGGCTGGCAGTGGCCAGGGTTGTTATAAGGTCTTTGCTTTGAAAAAATACCCAAGGAAGGAAGAATTTCAGTAACCACATTGATTATAGAGAAGTAACTTTATAGAAGAGGCCGTGTAAATCTTACCTTGCAGAGCAATAAGGAATCTGATGACAGGAAAAAGAAAATTATTTGAGGACCTCTAAATAATCAGCACAGTTGGCAGTGGTAGCCATCTGACTGCACTCATATGAGAACTCTATTTTAGAGGGATCACTGGAGAAATGAAGTGCCTAAGATCCCATTTTTTGGAGATTAAATTCACTGAGATCTCTTTTTGTTTTGAGACAGAGTCTCACTCTGTCACCCTGTGTAGAGTGCTCTGGGGTCACAGCTCACAGCAACCTCAAACTCTTGGGCTTAAGTAATCCTCTTGCCTAAGACTCCCAAGTAGCTGGGAATACATGCACCACACAGCTCACGGCAACCTCAAACTCTTGGGCTTAAGTAATCCTCTTGCCTAAGACTCCCAAGTAGCTGAGATATAGGTGCACCTGGCTAGTTTTTTCTACTTTTAGTAGAGATGGAGTCTCACACTCCTGAGCTCTGAAGATCCACCCGCCTCAGCCTCCCAGAGCGCTAGGATTACAGGCATGAGCCACCATGCCTGGCCACACCAAGACCTCTTGTGAAGAAGCACCAGGCTAGGGGAGCATCCTACATATGACATAACTTTTTCTATACTTTTACAAAGTGACTTTTTATTTTGGAATAGTTTTAGTGATAAAAATAGTACAGATAATTCACATTTATATTATATCTAATTTCTCCTGTTACTATAGCATACTTGTCACAGTTAATAAGCCAATATTGACACATTCTGAGGTCCATAATTTTTTTGGGGGGGGTAACCTAATGACCTTTTTTGGTCCCAGGATACCACATTGTATGCATTTGTCTTCTTGGCTGTGATAAGTTCCTTGTTTTTGATGACCTCAATCACTTTGAGGCGTACTGGTTTTGTAAGCATATCTTTCAATTTTTCTAATGTTTTTCTCATGATTAGACTGGAGTTATGGATTTCGGAGGAAGATCACAGAGGCAAACCTCCATTCTCAGCACGTCATATCAATGGTAAATACTACTATGTATTGATGTGACTTGTCACTGTTGATGTTAACACAGATCACCTGGCTGAGGCAGTGTTTATCATCTTTCTCTGAAGCAGCGGTTCTCAACCTGTGGGTTGTGACCCCTTTGTAACAATGAAAATGCATCGCGGCATTAGGAAGGTTGAGAACCACTGCTCTAAAGTGACTCTTCCCCTTCCTTTCCATACTGAACTTTCTGGAAGGAATTCACTGTCCATTCCACACATAAGGTGTGGGAATTATGTGCTACCTCCCAGAGGGCTGAGTATCAACTAAAATTGTTCAGAATTCTTCTGTATGGGAGATTTGTCTATTTTCTCTAATTTATTTATTTATTTAGTCATTTATATCAGCATAAACTGATGAATATTAATTTTATTCTTGGTTTATAGTCTGATCCTATTTTATTTGTTGTGTTGCTTAAATCATTCCAGCTTTTGCCCTTGGGAGCTCTTTTCGTTGGTTCCTATGCCTTTTGACAAACCTCTGTCATCATCATCATCATGATTATTTTATCACATCCTTACTTTCTGGTGCTATGTGATGCTCTAGACTCATATATCCTCTATGCCAGTTCTATGATTAGCCCAAAATAATTTCCCTAAAAAGCTCTGGTTCCTTTTGTTGGAGAATGGTATTTAGAAGCCAAGCTACAGGAACTAAGGATGCTATGTCTCTTTAAAATGTTGTAAACTGTTAAGGAGATTGTGGTAGGAAATCCTAAATCTAGGAACATCGATGCATCCATCCCTTAAAACAGTCATTGCCAAAATTTTCTGAAAGATTATAATGGACCAGGCTCAGTTCTACACCCTGGGGCTACAAAATACAAAGTAGTCTTTGTTTACATGACATTTCACAGTTGGCTCAAATGCCATGATAGAATCTTGTTTGTTTAATTTTATTTGACAAATATTTATCGTGTGTAGTGACTATCTGGTGTTCTAGACACTTAAGATACCAAGAGAAACATGGGCCAATTATTGCCTTCAAAAAGTGTACACCTAAGCGAGGTAAAAGTGGGGTGATGGAAGAACACAGGTAAACAGGCAGTCAAAATACAGTGAGGACTGGGTGCCATGTTCCTAATTTACAGTTGGAGACTTGAAATACTGCACCCTCCCCCAGGTATTTTTTCATAGAACAATATCCAAGAATAGTACCCACGTCTCCAGAGGCTTGCAATAAATCCAGCCTTAGTCTCTTTTAGAGACTGCCTCCTTAAAGTGTTCCAGAATTCTTTAGGATTTTACTCACGCTCAGAATGTTTGTCCTTACCTCACCATCAGAGGTGGGCTTGTATAGAAGATTTGGTGACTGCTCCCAGACTGTTCCAGAGAGCACGGGAGTCCAACTTTGAGGAGGTTGATCTTTTTCTCACTGCTGCCACCCCATGGAGCTGGAGAGCATCACTGCCACCTTCTGCGCCTGAAGCTTTGCATTCTCGGGCC
This sequence comes from Otolemur garnettii, assembly GCF_000181295.1. NCBI lineage: Eukaryota > Metazoa > Chordata > Mammalia > Primates > Galagidae > Otolemur > Otolemur garnettii. Next base: position 18,122,060 of record NW_003852405.1, read on the forward strand.
CAGTCCTATTTATTCAAATATGGAATTACCTGGTCACTTGGAGGTTTCCTAAGACTGATTCTATACTCAGAAATCATATATAAATACTAATATTGTAATAAGAGAAATTAATATGTACGAAACCTTCTGCCAACTTAGCCTTTGTGCAGGGTGGATAGTGCAAGGTGTTTCATTGGGGGATGCAAAGGGATGGAAGACTTTGGGCAAAGCTATTGACTTGGGTGAGCTTTGCCGTGCTCCTCAGTCCCCATTTTTAGGAGTGTGACCTCAGATAAGTTGTCAGTCTCTCAGACGCTCAGTTTTCTCATTTGTGAAGGAAAGGGCATCATGTATTTGCCTATTCCCCTCTGGGATTGTGTGAGGATCCAATGAGTTAATGGATAGGAAACCATATTTTTCAAATAAAAAATGTGAGTAGAGGAATAGTCCCATTAATAATCATTTTAGCAGCAAATATTCATTGAGTTTATAAGCACATAACTTTGGAGTTAGACAGACTTGGGTTTAAATCCTAATTCTCTGACCTTGAGCAAGTTACTTGCCATTCTGAGCCTTAGTTTCCTCATCTATAAAAGGGGTGATAGTACCAACTTTACAAAGGGAGCCAACGTGTGTGATTGGATACTCTAAGGTTACTTATTGTCATTATTGACACAACATTGACTGTAGAATTCACATCTCAAAGAAGGCTTCGAGGATGTGTAATCTTTGCGAGGATTCGGTGACATCATCGATTCATTCCACAAATATTTACTGATACATTTCTAGGTGCTAGAAAATATCAGCACAGAACGGAGGAAAAGTCCTGCCTTCATGGAAGATAGAAAATAAAAATATAAATAAACCAGTATGACGTGTAACCTGTGAGATGGCAGTAAGGGATATGCGTAGGGATGAAGCAGAGGCAAAGAGATTCTGATTTTACGTCAGGTGGTCAGAGACGCCCTCATTGGGGAGATGACCTCTGTGTAGTGACCCGCAGGAGGAGAGGGATGGAAGAGCTTTCAAAGTGGAGGGAAGCGTCGCGTCGGCATAAAGGCCTGAGTGAGAGTTGATAACAGGCTCGGCTGCTTCATGGGCTTCTTAAGTCAGACAAGGCACTGAAGGGAAATCTTTGTTTAAGACCTGCTTGTGGGTTTTTCTTAGATGCTCATTGCAAGGACCCAGCTCCAGGTTGAGAAAGGCTGGTGCTCCAGGAAGTTGGGACAATAAACTGGCCATAAAAACTGCCACATAGCTTTTACCCCGTAAGGTTGTTTTTGATGCCACTGTCCATTTGGGCTGGTTTGATTTTAAACTAAAGATCACGAGACATCCCCTTTTAGCTTCTAATTCTAAGAAACATGTCTACCTGCCCCAAACTGCTTACCTTGCTCTAGGATGGGACTCCCAATTTCTTTCTAGCAGAGTCCTAAGTGGAGAAAGCGTCTATACACCACTGGGGGCTGGTGGGCCCAGCTAGCCGTGACATTGCAAGCTTGAATTTGCCGAACACTTTGAGATCTTAACAACTAACACAGAGCTTTAACGTACCTGTTCTATTTTTCTAAAAGATTAAATCTTCAAAAAATGAACACTCCGAAATATGCTGTAATTATCCTAAAGCTTTATGTGCCCCTTAGTATACTGCCATGTGCCCCGAAGTTACTTTGAAAACCATAGAAAATTAGGCTGTGCCAAGTAGAATTATTTTAGTTTTCAGGTTAAAGACTGTTCAACCTATGTAACACCAATAAATTTTGCAAGTACACATTTGCATGCAAATTTACCTGATTTCCCTCGAGTCACATTGTCTCTAAAATACAATTTCCCAGAGGTGTTAAGCCGGCCTGTCTCGACACCTTCCTCTTCTGCTTCATTCTTTCTTTCCTCCTCTAACTTCTCACAACTGGATGTGCTTATTCCTTTTCGTAGTCAAGTCTTTCTGTCTTCCTACCTATATTGTTTTAGAATACAGTGGCGAAAGTAGACTGCTTTTTTTTTTTTCTTCCTTAGCAGCTTTATTGAGATATACTGCTCAGGAATCTTAGCTCCGTTATTTGCTGGCTCTCTGACCTGGGCAAGTTACCCCTCTATGCCTCAGTTTCTTTATTTAAAAATAATCACAGAATCTACTTCTTGGGGATGTTATGATGAACAGATGAGTTGAGGTCTGCAAAATGCGTAGAGCAGTGCACGACATATGGAAAGTGTTCCATAGCATTACCTGTTATCTGCTCTTTTAATTGCCTGCTTTTTATATCCTTGGTCATTGTGGCGTGCTTCCTTCATGCAGGGGTGTTCATCTTCCGATGTCTGTACTTTAGCCTATCTCATCGCATTGTGATTATTTGCTCACAAAAACCTCATCTTTCCCTTTAAACCAGTGGCTCTCACCTGGCTATGAGATTTTGTTCCTTTTCTCTGGGGACATTTTTGGGTGTCCCATCATTTTGATGGCACACTTGGGGTGGGGTCTAGTGGGTACATGCCAGGGGTGCTGCTAGACATCCTATAATGCAGAGGACAGTCTCACAACAAAGAATTACTCAGCTTAAAATGTCACTAGTGTCATGGGGGAGAAACCCTGCCCCACACCGTGAGTTCCAAAGGCTGATATCCACTCCATGTGTAAATATATGGCATCTAATGTAATGCCTGGTTCACTCAGACTGCTTGTTGAATCATTTCTTGCATGAATATTGTTGATGCAGAGGACGTGATACTTCTACTGGAAGTTCTGATTGCCTAAGTACTTACAGAAGGCTATTAACTATGAACTCTGATATTTGCATGTTTATTAAATGTTTATTCATGAGACTCCAAAAGACAGCATCGATAGCTTTGCAGGAGAGGATATGGGTAATGCTGTAGATTTATGCATACTTAATTTCCATCTTTTTAATAGTATCTGAGCATCAGCAAAGGCCTAATCCACATAACTCCTTGGAAGCAGAGATGCTCGGTATGATTTCTGACTTATTTTAGATCTCTACCTAATAAAAGTCCTAAGAAGGCTTCTAATCTTTCCTAGTTTTCCCTTCTCTCTCTCGGGGTCCCTCTCTGAAACTATCTCAAAGTGCCCGAGAGGGACAAGGTTGCCTTCCTTCCCTTTCCAACCTTTCCTTGAATTTCTGGGTGAGCCAGCGTGGAAGCCCAGCCTCTCCTTTTCCCTCTGCCTCACCAACTGCCACCGCTCTGGGGACGGGGAGGAAATGACTAAAAATTGAACGGAGGCTTCCAACAGGGCTGTGAGGAGATCTAGCCCATTTTAGCACCTTTTAATGTGAAAATGTCTCTCAGCAGGACATCCCCCCTCATTGTTTGTTTAGTTATGTGATCAGGAAGTGGACACAATTTTCTTGAATTATTCCTGCCAGACAGTAAATTATATCTCAAAGAGCAAACCTTTTGATTTTTTTTTCCCCCTTCACCATTCATTTTCATTTTTGTTATCACATCAGGGCTGATCCAGTTAAAGCCATTTTCTCACCAAATTCCAGTGGAAGTAACATTTTTTAAAAAGCCAGTGCAAGGGCTACACAGGAGGCCTGAGCAGCTTCCTACTGTAAAGATGGGATCCAGGATTGACTGCAATTAAGCTTCCTTAACATTCCTAAATGTTCAGAAGACAAAGTCACCCAGGGGTGAAGGGACTCCGGTGGGTTCTGTCTCAGACTTGCCAAGGTTAGGGTGGCAGTCTGAGACTGGATCGCCATCTGTTTGAAACTGTCACTGCATGGAGAAGACAGAATGGGATAGCATCAGAAGAAAGAGAGAAATTCTGTCTTGCTACATAGAACTGTTAAAGCTTATGTTGGTTATAAACTGGGGAACTATTCAAGGAGGAAAACTGATAAAATATGACTTAACTATGAAAAAGTGATATAATTGCTAACCCTTTAAATTATTTCTCAGGTGCTTCTATTATTTATAAGAACTGCCTATTTGTGTCCAGTTTAAACTGTTTGTATACGAATGTTAAGTCACTCGGTTCAGTATAAGGCACCGGATGGCTCCTGTGTTCCTGGCCCCGCCAGGTACTAGGACGCAGAAGTGAAAGACGCATTATTCATAAGAGGCATCCTCTCACCTACAGAATAATCAGATTACTTAATCTTGCGACTAAGTTTCTTTCCCTGTAACCATGTTTCTGGTGATAATAACTCTAGTACTTCTTTGTTGAGCACCAAATGAGATAATTTGCATATGAAAGACTGCTCATTGGGAACTATAAAACATTATGTATGTTGGTTATTATTTTGTTTCAGGGGCCTAAGTATGGAAGGATGTGGCTTATATAGCTTCTCCCCACATCTTACTGGCTAGAACATAGTCCTGTAAACTAGGAGGGCATCTGAGAATATAGAGGAGTGCATGGATATTTGGGGAGCACCGTAACCTCTGTCTTAGAGAGGAGGGGAAAACCTTAATTAACCCAATACTTTTATTATTATTATTTTTTTAAGACAAAGAGAGCCTCAAGCTTTCACCCTGGGTAGAGTGCGTGGCATCACAGCTCACAGCAACCTCTAACTCCTAGGCTCAAGTGATTCTCCTGCCTCTGCCTCCCAAGTAACTGGGACTACAGGCACCCACCACAACACCCAGCTATTTTTTGGTTGCAGCCGTCATTGTTGTTTGGTGGGCCCAGGCTGGATTCAAACCCGCCAGCTCAGGTGTATGTGGCTGACGCCTTAGCTGCCTGAACCACAGATGCCGAGCCCCAATACTTTTTTTTTTTAAAGTACAACTTGTAAGCCAGTTACCCAATTCTTTAGAGAAAGATGATATAGGACTTCCCAGAATAAAGTAGTGATTATCCTTTATACAGGAGTGAGCGTTTGTACTGTGTGACTCTGTGTATGCAAAGACCAATACTAAATTCAAACCTAGTGTGTTACTTTGCTATTATGTCGTATCAGGCAATTTATTAAACCTTTCTGAGCCTCAGTTTTCTCTTCTGTGAAACGAGCTTGGTAATACCTATCCTGGAGCCTTTTGCAAGACTAAGACATAAATCTGTGAAATGCCTTTGTTTGCTACCTGGCATATGTACAACTCAGAAATGGTACATATTAATGTTTCTAGAAATGTTTTGTAAGTGAGTAGATGGAGAGCCAAGAAATAGTTTTGCTGATGTCACCAAGCTAGTGAATAGCATAGCTGGAAGTAGAACCAATTTCCAATGCTCCCGGTCTAATGTCCCTTACCCTGTATGATCCTTCCCGAGCTAATTAGTCACCAGGGCTTGAGTCATTCTTGAAAATGTTTCTCCAAATTATCATTTTATTTCCATTCCTTATGAAGATTCCTGCTTGCATGTATGCAATATTTCACCAGATGCCTTTCCTTCAGAATTTTGGTATCTGCTTTCATTCTCAATCTTCCAGATTTATCATTTTGCTATCAAATGAATTTCCACTACCTCCTGCATCAACTCTAAATTCTTCTGCCTGTTTTTTAAAGTCTTCTTTAACCTGTCCATAATTAGAATATCTTGAGAACCTGGTATAGGATAAGGAATTTTGGAACCCTATATTTTTTCCCTCCCTTGCTAAATAGTTGCACGTTCTTCACCTACGACTGGCAAACTTTTCCTATAAAGGGCCAGATAATAAGTCTTTCAGGCTTTGAGGGCCATGGGCTCTCTATCCCAACTACTCTTGTATTATAGTTTGAAAGTGTCACAGACTATCTGTAAACAAATAAATGCTGGCTTGTTCCAATAAAACTTTATTTATAAAAATAGGCTGCTGGCCATAGTTTCCAAGCCCTGTTCTATACCACTGCTTTACTCTGCCTGTCCTTTCTCTCTTTCACTCTTTCCTGGCACATGGTTTCTCTACCACATAGATTCATCTTCTAGCCAAGTCTTTTTTTTTTCTCTGACTTTGCCTGTACAATACCAGAACCTGCCAGACAGTAAATTATAGAATCTAGAAAGCCCTCCTTTCCAACTATTCTGACCCATTCTTATTGTTATTTCTGTCATCTGACTCTTTTCCAGGCAGAACTGCACCAACAATAGCAATTATGTAAAATAAATGCAATTTATTACTCTCTACTTGTTTCATGTATTGTCTTATTGTCCCAAATTAAGCACTTTCCCTATATTCCTAAATTGCGCCTAATACAAAGAATTAGAGATTATCATATAAACTAAATACAATTTGATTTTTTTTTGACCCATATACTACTCCATTAATTTGAATTAGGAACTAGGAGTTCTTGGCTTATTTCAGAAAGATACTATGGAAAATGACCATCAAGAGTTAAAGCAAATGGTGCCCAGTAAACTCTAAATCAACCAATGTGTCCAGGACGTCGTTACTGATACTTTTATTTTGTAAGCAGAAATCCTCTCACTGATTTCTATGGATTTATCTAAAGAATGATCTGCTTTGAAGCTAATCCCTTCAAATATCTCAATCCGACCATCTTTGGCAAATAAATTTGCCGGGTGTTCCAGGCTTAAAATTTTTTTTAGCTGGGGACTGAAGAATGAATGTGAATGCTTTGGAATGTAATGAGACTTTGGCAGCTCATTGGTTCTGCTTCTCTAGTTGTCTCACCTGTTTCTTTCAAAAAGTTGTTCACCTGTATCAGCTAAGGGATTTAGGGATATGGGTGAAATTCAAAAAGAAAGCTATACTCATATGCAGGGCACCGAGTTTCTGATATTTGATATTTTTTTCTTGCTGGCAATTTAATTAATAAAGTTTTTGGTTTAGTCAACTTATTTTGGGTATCTGTATACAATCCTGTAAAATGGCATAGTGACCACAAAATTGTACGAATGGCTTTCAGACATTCTTTGAGTCCTTATTCACAAAGATTTCCAGCTTGGAAATGTTCTTTCACTTTTTATTAGCTTCTCCATATATTTTTTTCCCCCTTCAGATCAAATCAAGTTTTCTTCAGTATGAAATTTCTGTGATGAGCTCATCTCCCAGCAACTTCATCCTTCTCTAAATTTATAGGCAAATGACTGCATCCACCACTTGGTTTCTTGTGTTAGAATTTTGACCCTTACCATTTATTTTGTGTGTATATGTGTGTGTATTTTCTCTCTCCAATGAGACTGTAAGCTCTCCAAGGGCAAATACCTGATCTTATATTTCTATGAATTTTTTCTTACCATGTGGATACTTTTCTGATTGAATAGGTGGCTGAAGAATTTAAAGCATAAAAATATATCAAATGGCTATGTACTATAGAGAAAGAGGTTTAGCTGTAGAATATTAGAAGGCTCAGATAAAGTTATCAAGGAGGGAAAGCACAAAAAAGATTTCTTTGGTCTTCAGAACCTCTTATTCAATTGAAATATCAAAGTCATTCACGTTATCTATTAGTGTTAAATGTTCATCCTTTGAAACCTGGAGAAGAGGCCTCCATGTCCTCTCATATGACATTCATTCATGTGACTTGCAAAGGTACTCAATCAAATAAAGACTATTCATTCTCATATCTGGAGATGTATGTGTTTTTTAGTTAGTTGGGGAGTGGTGTTGTGTTCCCTCTTGAATTACCTTTCTAGTTTCAAAAAGAAGGGAAGTCCCACCTTCCAGGGGTAAATTTTATAATTTAATTTTTACATTTTAGTTTCTTATAGAACAAATTCCTAAACCAGTGTCCTGTAATTTTGGCAATAAATTCTTATGAATAAAAGAAACTCTAATTAAAACATTTCCAAAAAGCACTCAAGTCTCTGTTTGGATAAGTACTGGCAATTTCAAGGAGATTTAATTTTATTTTTGAATAAATAAATCCTATTTTTAAAAAGGGATAATTATAACACACACAAGGTCTGACAATTAAGTTTTCAAAGTCATCCTAGAAAGTGCTGTATACCTCATTGCTGAATATCATTATGGTCACCTTCAAAGTACTTCCACTGGAAAGCTATGCATTGATACTAGCCCCTAATCCACCCATCAGACCAATTTTGGATTTTTTTCTCTTAGATGACCATCAGAGCTGTCATACAGTAAACAAAAACATACAATAACAATAATGAATGCCACTCAGCAAGACACAGCCACACGTCAACATGAACACCTGTATGAGACCCTGATATACAAAGGTAATGAAACCTCACTGAGTTGTTTGTACAGTGTGTCAATGTAAGTACATGGTGGTAAGTTTGGGAATTTAATTGTCAGACCTCTTATGCTGATAGCTCTGATGATCATTCCAGAAAAAGAATTCCAAAATTACTTTGAAGGCTGGACTAGGCACTGGTGTCAGTGCATAGCTTCCCAAGGGGAGTACTTTGAGGGTGACCATAGTGATGTTCAGCAATGAGGTATGTAGCACTTTCTCTGGGACGAGTTCTCAAACTTAATTGTCAGAACTCATAGCAAGAATGGAAACTTGACCTGTGCTTCATAAGATTGTTTTGTGAATATTTCTTCTCACTTTACTAGAACTTTCCAGTGCTGCTGCTAATCTTTGTGTGTGGCTCAGTTATGACCTGGCCTCTAAATTGTTTATTCTATGCAGTTGTGTGTTTGCTTATTCATTAATTCAATAAATATTTTTAAAGTATCTACTTAAGCATGTATAGTCATAGTTGTACTCATACTACTAACCATGTCATCAAAGATCAGCTTGGAAGGTTTTTGGAACTTGATAGAATGCAGAGACATCAAACTCACTTAAGCTTAATAGAAAATTGAAGAATTTGCATTGTTTTATCAATGAGAAAAGATTTTATGTTTCATGCCTTAGATTTAAATCTTTCATCCATCTTGAATCAATTTTTGTAAGTGGTGAGAAGTGTAGTTCCAGTTTCAATCTTTTACATATGGTTATCCAGTTCTCCCAACACCATTTATTTAATAGGGATTCTTTTCACCATTGTATGTTCTTGTTTCATTTATCAAAGACCAGAGGTTAGTTATATCTCATGGTTTTCTATTTGGTTCCAAATGTCAATGTTTCTATTTTTGTGCCAATACCATGCTGTTTTGATCACTATGGCCTTGTAGTATAGCTGAAAGTCTGGTAGGGTGATACTCCTTGGCTATGTTTTTATTACTTAGAATTGCCTTGGCTATTGGGGTTTCTTCTGGTTCCATACAAAACAAAGAATCATTTTTCCAAATCTTGAAAGTATGATGATGGTATTTTAATGGGGATTGCATTGACTCCATAGATTGCTTTGCGTTGTATAGACATTGTAACAATGTTGATTCTTCCCCAGCCATAAGCATGGTATGTTCTTTTATTTGTTAATATCTTCTGCTATTTCTTTTCTTAAGATTTCATAATTTTCTTTGTAGAGGTCCTTCACCTCTTTTGTTAAGTATATTCCTAGGTATTTCTTTTATTTATTTATTTTTAAGCTACTGTGAAGGGAATTGTGTCCTTGCTTAGCTTTTCCTCTTGGTTGATATTGGCATGTATGAAGGCTACTGATTTGTGGACATTGATTTTATAACCTGAGACACTGTTGTATTTTTGAACACTTCTAAGAATCTTGTGGTTGAGTCTTTGGGGTTCTTTAAGTGTAAGATCATATTGTCAGCAAAGGGTGAGAGTTTTACCTCCTCTGCTCCCATTTGAATGCCTTTATTTCCTTCTCTTGCCTGATTGTATTGGCTAGAACTTCCAGCACTATGTTGAAAAGTAGTGGTGATAGAGTACAACCTTGTCTGGTTCCAGTGCTAAGTGGAAAAGCCTTCAGTTTTACTCCATCCAGTATAATATTAGCTGTGGGTTTGTCATAGATGGCATCGATCAGATCAAGAAATATGCCACCTATGCCTGTATTCTTTAGTGTTCTAATTAGAAAAGGATGCTGAATTCTATCAAATGCTTTTTCTGTATATGTTGAGAGGATCATATGGTCTTTCTTTTTGCTTCTGTTGACATAGTGAATTATGTTTATGGATTTGCATATGTTAAAACAGTCTTGTATCCCTGGGATGAAACCTCCTTGATGATGATAACTGTTTTTTTTTGTTAATGTGTAGCAGTAATCTGTTGGCTAGGATTTTATTGAGAATTTTTGCATCTATATTCATTAATGAAATTGGTCTGAAATTTCCCTTTTTAGTTGAGTCTTTTCCTAATTTGGTATCAGGGTGATGTTTGCTTCATAGAACAAGTTGAGGGGAGATTCCTTCCTTCTCAATATTTTGGAATAATTTCTGCCCTATGGGTATAAACTCTTCTTTGATGGTTTGATAGAATTCTGGTGTGAAGCCATCTGGACCAGGGCATTTTTTTTTTTTAATTGGGAGATTTGTTATTGTTTCTTTGATCTCAGTTCTTGAAATTGGTCTGTTCAAGAGATCTATTTCTTCTTGATTAAGTCTAGGGAGGGGATATGATTCCAGATTCCACTTTTTCAAATTTCTGGGCAAAGAGTTTCTTGTAGTACTCAGAGATGATCTCTCGTATCTCTGTGTCATCTGTTCTTATTTCCCCTTTGTCATTTCTGATTGAAGTTGTTAGAGATTTTACTTTTCTGTTCCTAGTCAATCTGGCCAAAGGCTTATCAATTTTATTTGTTTTTTTAAAAAATCAACTTTTTGTTTAATTAATTTTTCTGAACGATTCTTTTGTTTTCGATTTCATTAATCTCTGATTTAATTTTGGTTATTTTTTTTTCTTCTGCTGAATTTGGGATTAGATTGTTCTTTTTCCAATTCCATAAGATGGTTCATGAGTTTGTGCTGTTTTTCAAATGTAGGGATCTAATACAATAAATTTCCCTCTTAAGACTGCTTTTGCTGTATCCCACAGGTTTTGGTAACTCATGTCTCCATTGTTGTTATGTTTAAAAAATTTAATGATTTTCTCTTTTATTTCTTCCTGAACCCAACCATCATTCAGCATAAGGTTGTTTGATTTCCATGTCTTTGTGTGGGGATGAAAGTTTTTGTTGGAGTTGAGTTCCACCCTTTTGCCTTGTAGTCTGAGAAGATACAAGGTATAATTTCTATTCTTTTGTATCTTAGGATGTGGTAGATTTTGGAGTATGTACCATGGGTTGATGAGAAAAATATATATTCTTTAGCTTTTGGATGGTGTGTTCTGTATATGTCTATTAATCCCATTTGTTCTAAGGCCACATTTAACACCTTTGTATCCTTATTTAGTTTCTGTTTAGAAGATCTGTCCAGTTCTGTCAGAGGGGTTATAAAGTCCCTAACTTTTATGGTGTTATGGCATACATCAGACCCATCAAGTTCTGTTTCATAAATGTGGGAGCATTTAAGTTGGGTGCATAAATATTTAAAGTTGAAATGTCTTTTTATTGTATTGTTTGTTTTTACCAATATAAAGTGTCTATCTTTGTCTTTCTTAACTTTAGTTGCTTTAAATCTGCTTATTTCTGAAAATAAGATTACAACCCCTCCTTTCTTCTGATTTTCATTTGCTTGAAATACTGTTTTCCATCCTTAAGCCTGGGTCTTGAATTGTCCTTCAAGGCTAGGCGTGTCTCCTGGAGAGAGCATATGGATGGTTTGGGCTTTTTTTTTTTTTTAATCCAATCAGCCACCCTGTGCCTATTCAGTGGTGAATTGAGTCCATTGATATTTATTGAGAGAATTGATAAGTGTGATAGAGTTCTATTCATCTTATTTTGTGAAAGTCCGTTGTATAGTTTTATCCTTTGTGCCATGGTGGAAGCTAAATTTTGCCTTTTAGCTTCGGGGTGTTTACTTTGTATGTGGTCCATTGTGATGGTCAGTGTTGAGAATATGTCTAAGTATTTTCTGTGGAGCTGATCTTGTTGTGGCAAACTTCCTCAGTGCTTGTATGTCCACAAAATATTTGATTTCTCCATCAAATTTGAAGCTCAGTTTAGCAGGATGCTGAATTCTGTGCTGAAAATGGTTTTGTTTAAGAATGTTAAAGGTTGGGCGGTACCTGTGGCTCAAAGGAGTAGGGCACTGGCGAGGTGCGAGAGGTGGTGGGTTCAAACCCAGCCCTGACCAAAAACTACCAAAAAAAATGTTGAAGGTGGGTGACCATGCTCTTCTGGCTTGGAAGTTCTCAGTTGAAAAGTCTGCTGTCATTGGCCTCTGTAGATCACTTGGTGCTTACTCCTGCTTGCAGAAATTTTTCTTTCATCTTGACCTGGACAGATTCATTACAGTATGTTTTGGAGAGACTCTGTTTGAGTTGAGATGACCCAAATGTTCTATATCCATCTGAAAGGAGTGTGCTGGGATCTTTAGTAAAACTTGGGAAGTTTTCATTTATGATAGACTCCAGTAGGACTTCCATTCCTTTAGGACAATCTTCTTCTCCTTCAGGAATCATTATTATTTGTATGTTTGAATGCTTCATGGAGTCTCATAGTTCTCTAAATGCCTGTTCTTCTTTCTCTCTCCTGTTTTTGTCTCTTTAACTATACCTGGGTTAACTCAAAAACTTTATCCTCTAGCTCTGAGATTCTTACTTCTCCATGGTCTAACCTATTTTTGATACTTTCTACTGCATCTTTACATTCCCTGATTGTCTCTTTCATTTCCTTAAGTTCTGCCATATCCTTTCTATATTCTGCATATCTCTCATCCCCCTTTCTATCTTCTCACCTACTCCTTTTATTGTCTTTATCATCCACATTTTAAGTTCCCTTTCTGTCAACTCCATTAATTCTTTATAGGTGGAGTCTTCTGCAGTAGTTGCCTCATGGTCCCTTGGGGGAAGTTCCTCTATTTTGGTTTTTCATGTTGCCTGAATTTTTCTGTTGGTTCCTTCTCATGTGTTCTTTCTTCTTGTTTACCTCCTTGTTCTCCTGTGTCATTCCTACTGCCTCCTTTGTTTCAAATTACCTTATCTCAGAGCTTAGGTCTTGAAATGGCCTCAGCCTAAGGAAAGCCAAACCCTTCCTCATGGTCAAATAAACAGAAGTCCTTGCTGTTGATGACAATATGTTGCAATATGTCACCAGAACACCAGGTGGTGCTGTGGTTTTTTTAGGAGACAGCATAGCCAGGAACCTAAATGGTCCTTATTCCAAGCTTAGCTGCCTTCAGTGATCATCCACTTGTTTCTGCAGCATCGAGACCCTGCCGGGTTAGGATCTTAAAACTCACAAGAATCCTTCAGGGGCAGGTCTCACAATGCCCCCTGACTCCAGTTCCTGTGGTATGTGGGAGTCCCTCAGCCTGTCCCAAGAGTGGAGTTCTGATTCTGGCAGGTGGAATTAAGACAGCTAAGCTTTAGGCCTCTGCTAAGACCTTATCATGACCTTCCTACAGTGGCAGCCCCCTGGGTGTTGAGACCCTCTCAGTATGGCTGCCTCACCAGCCACCAAACCTATGGCAAATCCACTTCAACTGGCATTCAAATATGGTTACTGTATATATTTTCACATCTGCCTACTCTTCCAAGATTTCTACTCAATGTGAAGCTTCCCCAAACAACTGAAAACTCCAGAAAGGCTTCCTCCTATCCTCCAACCCTCTGTGGGGGGCCAGCTGATCCCAGCTGGTCACAATCACTTGTCTAATTCATCTGATTTCCACCACTCAGCTCACCATCTCCTCAGTGTGCTCCCTGAGCTATGACTCTGGGTAAGGTCGCTGTACTGGATATGGCTGGCTTTTCTTTTTTTCCCCAGTCATTCTAGGACAGTGGTTCTCAACCTTTCTAATGCCATGACCCTTTAATATAGTTCCTCATGTTGTGGTGACCCCCAACCATAAAATTATTTTCATTGGTACTTCATAACTGTAATTTTGCTACTGTTATGAATTGTAAATATCTAATATTCAACCCCTGTGAAAGTGTTGTTTGACTCCCAAAGGGGTCGCAACCCACAGGTTGAGAACCACTGTTCTAGGAGAACTCAGGTGAATGATCCTTCTGGTCTACTATCTTGTTCCACCCCAGTCCAAATTCCCACATTATCCACTTTTTAAAAAATATATATCTTTTGCCAAAAATAATCTCCCCCTCAAACCCCAAACCAAACAACTTTAGGTTCATTCTAAAATCTTACAAGATTATTTTGTGGTCTAATATAAGAAAATTTATTCTATCTTAATCATACCTAGAGTAGTTGGGGGGGAGGAATGTGATCTTGGCTTGCAGCCCTGACTGACATTTTGAATGACCTGCCATCTCTTGGCTGATGTCTTATGATCTAAGGACCCTGAGCAAGGCACCAGAGACTGGAATATGCCCTGTCTGCTATGAGTCATGACCAGGTGAAAGGCTTCACCTCCAGGATAAAACTGGAGACTTAATAAGACTCACTACACTTCTCCATAGTGCTTTTCATCTGCAAACCTCAAGGCATTCAGGAAACATTAATTAATTAAGCCTTACAACAGCCCTGTGAAATAGGTAAGGATATACAGGAACACATCTCTAGGGAAACAACATGGCAGCTGTTTAGCAACCTGCAGGAATACTAAGCGGCAGACAGTAAGGAACTACAGACACACACAATTAAAAAATGATAAGAACACTTGGAGATGGGGCTCTGTCTTGGTATTTGGCCCAGATTCTGGCACTGTCAGCTCTAGTGTTAGGAGAAGAGCTGGGCAGGGCAGTGAGTCCTACTGAAAGCCCAGGCAGGCCTGGACCACTTGCATCTAAGTGTGGTACCACGGTGTTTCCCTATATAGATTATTTTTGTTTATTGTTTTTAAAATTTTTTATATAGGCAGTCCCTGTGTTATGCAGGAGATAGGTTCTGTGGAGTTTTTTTTAAAGCTGAATTTGTATATAAGTTGCCTTTGTTCATAAGTACAAGTCACATGCCAGTTGGATGTTTATAACTTGGGGAATAGCCCCCGTTCATAGGTGCATTACACATAAGTCAGATGTTTGTAACTCAGCCATTGCCTGTTATTTTTAAGTGGCATTAGCTATTGTTTTTCATGCCTCAACCTCTACTTATTTCTGTTTTGAGAAATGAACAGAGCTAATTAGAAAAGTCAGTAAAATATGAACCCTCCTAATTTTTGATAATCAAAAAATTTCTCCTGAGTTTCTTTTTTGTATCAGGACAATCTGGGAGTGGAGGGAGGCCAGTTAGAAACAAATATTGCATCAACAATGCCAGCATTTAGAATTTAGAAAGGAAAATTTTCAGAAGTTTAAACAAATGAGTTCTATTTAGAGAACTGAAGAAAAATAAAGTTAGGAGGATGACCTAATTGTCTTTATTTCTGTCTAGTAATTTTCCATTTTAAGGTCCTGAGTTACTCTTTACATCCATAAAGAATCAAAGTTATGAGCTTCAATTAAAAGGGGGTTTAAGGATGGGCATGGTGGCTCACGACTATAATCCTAGCACTTTGACAGGCTGGTAGGGGAGGATTGCTGGAGGCCAAGAGTTCAAGACCAGCTTGAGCAAGAGTGAGACCCTGTGTATGTTTCTCTATTTGTATATAAATATTTTTTAATTTGGAGAAAATAAAAAAATTGTACAGAAATATTGTTTAAAAATGGAAAACTTAGTCAGGTGTGGTAGCAGGTGCCTGTATACCAGCTACTTGGGAAACCGAGGCAGGAGGATTGCTCTACTCTTGATTTTGCAGTTGCAGTGAACTATGGTGACATCTACACTCTATCTCACCAGCAAGATGCTGTCTCAAAAAAAGGGAAGGGTTGATAAGTCCAGAGAAGAATTATTTACACTTAGTGTTAAAGGAGACTAGCACTAATATTTTTATGCTATTTTACTTTATGCCAATTACCTTACACATCAAAAGCTCATTTCATTTTCATGCATTTTACTTTGTGCCAATTACCTTACATATCAAAAGCTCATTTCATTTTCATGTCACATACATATAGAGATACAATGTTATCTCTGTCATATGTTTATATTTAAACAAGTAATACATTAACCCCATGGAAAAGTATAAAATGAAAAGTAAAATATCCTCACCCTGTCATCTGTCTTCCTTATGTATATATTTCCAGAAAAAAAAGTTTTATGAATATACCTGTATGTTTAGAGCTATAAATAGTGTATATGTTCATGTGTGGATGTATGGATATGTACATACGTGTATTTACTTTATATCATCTTATATGTATAATTTACACAAGCGAATCATATTATCCATACATACCACTGTCTACAAAGCTTTTACAATGTAAATACATATGGAAGTTCTTTTCACTAAAGCACACAGAGACCAACCTAATTATTTTTTTTGACTGGGTGGCATTTTATGAGCATATCAGAGCATATTACCTGGTTCCTATGAGGGGATATTTAGATTGTTTCCTGTTCTTATAATTATAAATTATTAAAAGGCTGTATCACCTTGATTTAGATTTGGATCTCATTTGTTATTTTGAAACTTAGAGCCTTGGTTCATTGGTCATCATTGGTCCAGGTATGACTTTTTAATTAATTATTTACTTTTAATATAAAATAGATGTATGCTTACCACAACAAGACAACTAGCACATTACTGAATATGGCCCTTCCATTTTTGGTGCTCAGTCTTTGCTACCTGAGTTTACGTATCCTTAATCTTGGGTTGATTCATCCCTCTTTAAATCATATATATATCTGTTTTTCTTTACTGTGCAAAAAATAATGTTATTTAGTGTTACTTTTAATTTTAGAAAAGAGGCAAAAATCTATATGTAATATCTTCAGCCTTTTTATTTTTTTCAACTGAATGCTATAATATCTGAAATTCATCCATATTTTTGTTATAGGCAAATTGTTACCAACAGTCTGGAAAACAGTCAGCAATGAATTACTAAGTTGAACATTCACAAACCTTACAGTTCATTAGTTTCGCTGTTAGGCATATACCCAAAAGAAATTCTAGAAAATTCAAGAGAGAGGTGCAAGAATGCTCATAGCAGCAAGTGTGGAGCAGAAAAACTCTCAAACTAATCGAAAACCCCATCAATGGGAGAAAGGATAAATACATAATGGAATAATCACATCAATGAATAATTTGAATTTTTTTTACTATTTTAAAGAAGTACAATGCCATTATGCCCACTTAAAAATGTAATACCCAATTCGACATAGTAGAGACCACCAATGCATTAACTTGTGGCATCAATTTTACCTGTATTTATGTAGACTTACAAGAGAATTTCTCCTATTATCCTTGTTCATATATTGAAAATTTGTTTAAATCTGTCATTGATTAATGAGGTCTTATAGTTCTACACTGGTCTTTTAAAGGACTCAAGCATATACGTTAGGGTGACCAGATTTTAACATCTGTAAGGCGGGACAACACGGCCAGGGGGCGGAGCAGGGGGCGGAGCAGGGCAGAGCGGGCAGAGGAGGTGGGGTTATCGGGGTGAGCCGGGGCCAGGGGGCAGGGGACGGGGCAGGCAGGGCCTGACAACAATACAAACTTTGATAAGCAGTTCTTGATAATCACTTCTCAGCAATTATTTATTACAGTTTAACATTATAAAATTAACAAAAATAATATAAAACTCATATTCTGGCAAAATAGCCATATGGCGGCCAAAAAACGTATATTCCCTTCTTGTTCTCCAGCCCGTTGGTGCATTCTTTCCAAAAATTGGGACTTTTTAAAAACACTGCGGGACTCGGGACAAATTGTTGAAAAGTGGGACTGTCCGGCTAAAATTGGGACGTCTGGTCACCCTAATATACATGTCCACTAGAACAAAAACTTATGAAGTATTTTATAATTAACACTCTTGTAATGTCACAATAGTAGCTTGTATAAGTGAGTGCAAATGACAAGTGAATGTGTGATGCTATTCTTTATTGTTTAGGGGAAGATTTAGCATTTTTATGTTTTTAATTAGGAATTTTGTCAAAACTTCATAAGGGAAACTGATAAGAACACCTAACATTTGCAAATTCCTTATCAAGGTAGGTCAAGATTTTGTACTGTGGGAAAAAAAAAACCAATTTTCGAAATAAATTAACTTAATTTGGCTATAATATTGCAATTTATACTTGTGTTCTGGTCATTTCCTATTTCCCCTGTCAGTGAGGGAAAGAATCCCCACCCTAAATGGTACCAGGTGGATAAACACAGGGTAGCCAACCCAGACAGGCGAGCTTGACAGCAGACTGAAGTTCAAGGTACTCACAGCTCTGAGAAGTGTGCTACAGAGGGTCACACAGAAGTCGTACTTGGGAGCAGGCTGAACTAGAAGGAGTTGTGGAAGGCAAGCTTTGTAGTATGAGGGGGAGGTGACTACTGTTTCTGCTGGAGGATGTGATTAGCTTGTTTGAATAACTTTGCAAGCTGGCAGGGAAGTAAAACCCATTTAGTCAAGACCAGGTGGAGTGCTGCTGGCCCAGCTGTTAGAAAACTGGACAGGTGGTAAGTCTTTTCCACTGGGCAAAAAATATACATGGTAAGAACAAGGGTACTTGAGACTCTGGGATCTTGTGAGGCCCAAAGATATTCAGGTAGACATGAAACTTGAGGCTTTCCACTATAATCTGCCAGTTTCATTTTTTTTTTTAACTTCTTAAAACATCTTCATTTTATCAATAGATTACATTGCTAATGAGAAAGTTTTATACATTTATTGTTTTGCAGTGCTCTGCTCTGGAAAAATAGTGCTTTTATTTTTGAAGACCTAGATTTCTAAGTTAGATATCAGTTAGGAAAAAGTTTAATTTTTAAAAATGTTTCGCTGTTGTTTTGGCTTACCTTTCTTTTTTAATTTCAAAATAGCACAGAGGTACAAATGTTTTTGGTTACATGTATAGAGTTTGTTATCCTGGAGTCAGCATTTTAAATGTGCCTACCACCCAGATGGTGTTCACTGTAACCATTTTTAAGTGTACAATTCAGCAGCGTTAAGTGCATTAACGTCGTGGTGCCACTATCACCACTGTTCATCTCCACACTGTTTTCATCTTCTTCAATGAAACTCTGTGCCCATCAAACAGCAGGTCCCCATTTCCCTCTCCTCCTTGTTCCTGGTGACAACCTTTATATTTTCTCTCTTCACAAATTTGATTATTTTAGGTACCTCATATAAGTGGAATCATAACGTATTTGTGCTTGTGTGAGTGGCTTGTGTCACTTAGCATGATGACTTCAAGGTGGATTCATATTGCAGCATGTGACGGAATTCCCTTCCTTTTCAAATAGCATTTTTTTCCCTGAATCTAGAATTCTAGTTCCATTGTCTTCTCAACCCTCTAGAGTTGCCTAGAGGCACCTCTGTCTGCCACCTGACAGTTCCTTTTGAACCATTCCTCCTGCATTCCTGGTGCCTTCAATTCTTCAGCTTGGTCAGAATTGAGTTAGTTTACCACTATTTGGTGTCCTTTATAGCAGGCATTTAGGTTTTAGTTTTTCTCTGCTTTACTAAACTAGTTACTGCTAATCCATCTCCTTTCTATCTCTCAAAAAAGTAACCAACTTTTATAGTTGTCATTTTCTCTCTTGTTCTTTGCGGAGGACCAGAGTCTAATCTAATATGTTTAACCAGAAGCCACTGGTCCAACACTGTCATGCTGGAGTATCTGTAGCACAAATATCTGAGAAGGACAGTGCCTAATAAATAAGATAAGAGAACAACTTTATTACACGTGTGGGGCAAAAATTCCAAGAATTATTCAGCAAGTTTAATCCAGGGGTGTATCAGAATAACACCATGATTAAGTAGTTTATTTCAGGAACACAATTTAATAAAGTGAGATTTATCAATGTAATCCCAAATTTAAAAGGCAACATCACATGACTCCATAGATGCTGAAGAGGCAGCTGATGAAATTTCGCAGCCATCATTAAAAAACACTTGAAGCAAAATAGGAATCCATGAAAACTGCTTAAACATAATGAAGATTATTCATCAAAACACTGTAGCAGGAGTCAGCCAACTATGGCTTGTGGGTCAAATGCACCCCACCACCTATTTATAAGTAAAGTTTCACTGAAATGTAGACACACTCCTTCACTTAACGCATTGTCTACTTTCCTGTGGTCATTTAGCACTATAATGGCAGCGTTGAGTGATTGCGACAGAGCCCACGTAGCCCATAAAGCCTGAAGTATTTATGACATGTGGCCTTCTATAGAAAAAAGTTTGCTGACTTCCCTGCTAAAGAGTTAAATGGTGAAGTTATTTCCAGAAAAAATGGAAGTAATGCAGGGATGTACCTTGTTCCAAATATTATTCATTCTGTCCGCCATTTAACGGAAAGTATGATTTTCTTAAACCTAAATCCAATCAGGTAACTTCCCTTCTGAAATCATTCAATACTCTTACCATGCGTGGGAAAATCTCCAAGTTCCTTACTGGGCCTGCGTCCAAGGCTGCGTGAGATTTTCCCTCTGCTGCTCCTTCCAACCCGCTGGCTGCTTTTCCTCTTGCTCATGGGGTTTCAGTCCTACTGAGGTCCTTTTAGGTCTGGAAGGTTCCCTACCTGAGGGCCTTGGCATCCGCTCTCCCCATTCTGTTTTCACTTGACCAGTGCCTCAGTTTAGTAGGTATCACTTCAATGCCGTCATCTCAGAGAGTGCTTGCCCGACCGACCACTAAAGGGCTTTCCATCTTCTCTTCTTTACAGAAAGAAACTTGGATTTACAAGTGTTTTAAATTGCTGTTGACTTGTTTTTTGTCTTCCCCTCTAAAGCAGAAGTTCCATGAGGGCAGGAATTGAGTCAGCTGGTTTCACTGCTGTATTGTTGTTCTATTTGTGGACTAGATGAAGATAAAGGTTTAGTAATTTTTCTAAATCATAGCCAGCAAAACCTGACTGGGATTTTAAACCAATACGGTGATCTCCCCAGACAAAGGTCTGTGTGTTGCCATGCAAAGACTGTCAGTGTAATTCATTCGTTCATTTGGTGAACATGTATTGAACCAACACTAAGGACCAAGCTTTAGGGACGGTGGTGGTGCCGTCAGAAATGGGAGACACTGCTTCTGACATTAAAGTTCACAGCATGGTAGGAGACCCGATCAGTAAACAATTATTATTATTATTTTATTAAATCATAGCTATGTACATTAATGCAGTCATGGGGTACAGTGTGCTGGTTTTATACACAATTTGAAATATTTTCATCAAACTGGTTAACTTAGCCTTCATGGCATTTTCTTAGTTATTGTGTTAAGACATTTGTATTCTACATTTAGAAAGATTCACATGTACCCTTGTAAAATGGACCATAGGCATGATCCCACCAATCACCCTCCCCTCTCCCTTCCCCTCCCCCCCCTTTCCCCATGTTCTTGGGCTATAATTGGGCTATAGCTTTCATATGAAAGCTATAAATTAGTTTCATAGTAGGGCTGAGTACATTGCATACTTTTTCTACCATTCTTGAGATACTTTCATAAGAAGAATATGTTCCAGCTCCATCCATGTAAACATGAAGGAGGTAAAGTCTCCATCTTTCTTTAAGGCTGCATAATATTCCGTGGTGTGTGTGTGTGTGTATATATATGTATATATTTTTTTTTTTCTGAGACAGAATCTCACTATGTCACCCTTAGTAGAGTGACATGGCATCACAGCTCACAGCAATCTCAAACTCTTGGGCTTAAGGGATTCTCTTGCCTCAACCTCCCAAGTAGCTGGGACTATAGGTGCCTGCTACAATGTCTGGCTATTTTGTTGTTGTTGTTGTCATCATTGTTGTTTAGCAGGTCCAGGCCATGTTTGAACCCACCAGCCCTGGTGCATGTGGCTGGTGCCTTAACCACTGAGCTACAGGTGCCAAGCCTAAACAATTGGTTTTAGTGGAGCATGATAAGCTCTCCCACAGAGTGCAAAAAATAACCTTTAGTGATTCCTGAAGAGTGAGGGGTGCAGGCAGTTTCTGGACAAGATGCTCTGTGAGCTGCATTTGGAGGCACGTCTTACTTGGGTTTCATGTGGCAACGCCTCCCACAAAGTCCAAAGGACTTGGGGAACTGATATGTTTTACAAATTGAAGAAATAGGGTTGCATGTATGTGTAAATGTGTCCCAAGAATAAGGAATAGCATGGCAAAAGGAATGGAGAGGAGATAGAAATACGGCCCATTGGCAAAGAAGCAATAGACCAGATTGACCAGAGTAGAGGAATTGGGGTGGGGAGGAGTGGCCAAGACGAAACTGTCAGGGAGGTGGAGGCCAGATCACCAAGTGCGTTATATGTGGCTTCATTGAAGGACAAGGGTGTGAATATCTCTGAGTTTATTAGAAGCAACAACTGAAGAAAAACTTGCTGTTTCTGCTACCAAATTTAAGAATTGTGACAAGAAATTTGAAGCATCCTTAGATCAAACTGCTTTTGAAAACACAGACTTCTGTGATGCTGAGTTTACAATTACTCTCTTTTTTTTTTTCCTTTCCTGCGAGAAATTTACTTTGGCTCATGGGAATCATGTGCTGTCTGCATATTTAACCACTTTTAGAATACCTTAGATACTTGAATACTGCCTGTGACGCTCCTCTCCATGGGCCCGGGAAGAATGAATTGCCCTGTAACTCGCGTGATTTCCCCCAGGTGGAGGGTTGGGGCGGGCGGGGTAAACTTCGCAGGCCTTGAGTGTATCTTTGCCTCTTTCCTTGGAGCCAGGGACAGTCTGGAAATAAATATCATTTTATGTTGAGTCAAGTTCAAAACAACATACAAGGCGCCCAATTTACACCTGTGGGAAAAAGAAGAAACTTCAATGAGAGCTAATTGAATAGCTTTGCCCTTGTAGCAGCCACTTGTGTTTCTGCTAGTGGAGAGGAGGCCCCCGGAGAACGGAGAATCAGGTGACCTGCATTTCCCTGGGCACCACTGCGTTCTGGAGAAGCACAGGATTGCAGAGGAAATTTTGCTGTTTCCTGACCATGTGAAGAGTGTGTGGGATAAACGGTCTGTCACTTTCCTGCCTGCTGCAGCAGTCTCCTCCCAGGCCTCTACGAGCTGTCAACAGAGAATGGTCGCTAGGTGTGAACTACTGGGATGGTGTCCCAAAATAGAGCACAGGGTCCTACCCTGAAAGGGCCCATCGTCTGGAGGCTTCACTCACATTTGCCTCTGGAGGTCTGGAAGACTGTTCCAAGGCAGGAAGTAGTAGGCTGATCCGATTTGCAGAGGGCATGCAGAGAAAAAGCACCCTGGGACCGGAGAGCCAGACAAGGCTTTCTCGTGCTGGTGAAACGGGAGCAGGACCTTTAAACTAACTTGGAATTTGACTTGAGGAAGAGAAGGTGCAAGGTCATTTCAGGCAGGTAGAAAGATCACTGGAAGCTATCCAAGACCTACCTGACCTTGTCTCTGCCCTGCTTACAACCTGTCATTTGTTCCTCATCACCTATAGGATAAAGGGCATGCTCCTTCGCCTGACATACCCTCTCTACTCACCCTCTAGCCTCCTCCCCTGCCCCATGCCTTGGCTCTTAAGCTCTAGCAATACCTTATTCTTGTGCCTGAGCTCCCCATGCTATTTCATGCCTCCACGATTCTGTCTCTAATGTTTTTTTTTCTGCCTAGAATGTTCTTTCCTGCCTGTCAGACTAATGAAGTCATCTTCAAAGCTCTGTTAAGACCTCACTAGCTGCCCAAAGTCATATGTGATGGAAGGAAGTGGGAGGAAGCCCATGTGGTCTGACTCCAGACTCTCTGTTCGTAACCACCATGCTACGCCATCTGTACAGGAAGAACTCATGATTCATAATTTTGTGCTATTCAGAGCTGGGCTTGGTGGGTGAGCTGAACCTTTTGGGAAGAGAAGTGCCCTGGGTTCTGGTGTCCTTTCTGATATGACACTTAGAGCAAGATATTTTATCGGTGGATTTAATTTTTCTCATCTGTAAAACGACAACCTTGGTTTTATCTACAGGTTATTTTTTGTTCCAATAATATATTTTATAATAAAATATTCCAGGCATATTGGCAACATTTGCTCATGGATATGGAATTATACCTAAGCACTTAAATGCCAGAGCTTCATTTACTGATAGGATATGATCTAATATCAAGGTAGGGTTTTATTAACAGAACTGGAAACAAAATAGGACTTGTCTTTGTAAGAAAATTGGAGGAAGGAAGGATTAAAAAGAGTCAGAAAGATTCTTCTCCTTACCGGCCTTGTGACCTGAGGCAAGATTATCCTCTCCCATTCTTAATTTCCTTTTGGGAAACAGGGATGCTAATATAATGTCTTCCATAGGGTTGTTGTGAAGACTACATAAGGCCATGTGTGATGGTCTTCGCACACTGCCTGACATATAAGAGATAGCCAGTAAGTATTACCTGTGGATTGTGGGGTGGTGCCATGGGAGACCTCATGCTTTCTCTTTTAACAAGCATTCCAGCCACTGACTGTCTCTGGTTGGTATGCCTAGAGTCAGCTTTTGGGGGGTGGTGGTAATACCCCCTGGCACACTGTCTATAAGAGGGGATTGGTATAGCTCAGGAAAATCCTGAATACTAAATATAATAATGGTAGTTTGTAGCAACAATAATAATAACAATTACTAGGCTTGTGCCTCTGCCCAGTTTTATTTCTCTGAGATGCTATGAGTTATCCCTTAAAAGAGGGAGGAGGCCAGCATTGTTATTCTATGGCCTGAGACACTCTGATGGGCGCTGTAGTGCCCAGGCTGTCCCTGCCTATGACAGGGGAAAGCCTGTATGATGTCATCAGATAGGCAAGGAACAGCCCTCATGAACCAACTGCCAGGGCACCTGAAATTTCCAGTATGCATCACCCGTGGAGACAGGGGCACTGACATTTTCCATTAAAATGCAAATGTAATCTGGAAGGCATTGTGCAGTGATCCTTTACCATCTTTTCTAAAAATGATAAATCAGATTTGCAAGTCTTCTGTTCGGGCAGGAGGCCAGGGAAGGTTCGGAACAGAGGGTATTCTCTCCCTTCTAAAACAGTTCACTACTAAATTGTCATAATATCTCCTCTGTGCCCAAATCTGGACAATTTCATTTTCTTTTCACTGATTTTATAGTTGAGTGGAAGAAATTCATGGCCTATTCCACATAATATGGCATGTTTTATAATACAAGAAAATATTTTTTTTTCTTTGAAAAGGAAAATACTTTCGGAAAGCTTGTAGGGATAGATGAGTTCAGGCTTAATCTTTCATTTTTACTTAGATTTTCCTGATATTCATTATAGTCTCTCTCTCTGTGTGTGTGTCTCCTATATTATTTATTGCTTTATTGACGCCATCTAACATATTCTCATGTAAATGAATTAATAAACTGAGGACCCCTGTTGGGAAAGGCCCTGAGAACAGTATGAAAGTGAGTGAATAAAGGAATCTTTATCCTCAAAAATCTTATCCTATAACCAAGAGGTAAGTTTTAAAGCAAGAGGGCATGAGGGCCTGAAAATGGATGTGGAGACGCAAAGCAGGGAGGGTGCAGGGAAAGCAAAGGTGCAAACATGACTGTGGCCTTGAACTTGGCTGGCAATGGCGTTGACAGGAAGACGTCAGGAGGAGAAGCAGACCTGAGGGACGGGGATGGAAGGAGAGCATGCTGAGTGTAGGTCTAAATACACCAGGTTCGGGTGACGCAGACTTGACTGCCAGTGAAGATGTTCAGCTGCCTTGTCACCTCTGCTAAAGATGAGTTAACTGCTGAGGTCTAGAGGAGTTTCAAACTTAGGCTACTTTATCTTCTTTCTGTGACTTATTCAGTAGGGCTTTGTGCGAGGCAATGAAAAGGGCTTAAGAAGATTCACTGGGCATGATCTTTGCTCTCCCATAGTTCTAGGTGGGTGGGGCGAGACAGCATATGCCCAACAGTGCCAGACTCTGGACAGCCATGAGAGTGACATTGAACAGAGGGGCAGAAGAAGGAGGCATCTGGGACTGACGATTTGGAACGTGCAAGCCGCTGCTAGTTTGGGGTCTTCTAGAGTCCAAAGATCTGCATGTCCCTTAGGATCTTCTGGAGGAAGCTATCAAAAATGAAAAAAAAAATTACAACATTATTTCCCAATATCAGATTTATTTACTGAGGAATAAAACAGTGTAATAGGTAAACATTTTGACAGTAATAACCTTACTAATATGTGTAGAGTCTGAAAATACCTGTAGCAATAACAAATCCTATCAAGGCAAGGTCTCCAGGAGGTTTATTTATTTATTTATTTAGAGACAGACTCTCACCCAGTTGCCCAGTCTATAGTGCCGTGTGTCGTCCTAACTCACAGCAACCTCAAACTCCTGGGCTCAAGAGGTCCTCCTGCCTCAGCCTCCCAATTAGCTGGGGCTACTGGGACTATAGGTGCCCACCACAAAGCCCAGCTAATTTTTCTATTTTTAGTAGAGATAGGATCTCACTCTTGCTCTGGCTGGTCTTGAACTCCTGAGAGCAAGGCCCAAGGGATCCTCCTGCCTTGGCCTCCCAGAGTGCTAGGATTATAGGACTGAGCCATTGTGCTGGCCCTCCAAGGAGGTATTGATGATGATTTACAGGATCGCAACAATAGGATTGGGGAAAGTGAGAATTTAGAGGATTTCTTGCCAAGTGTTTTCCTTTTGATGAGTAAAGCGTTAGAGTATTATGGGAATTTCAGAGTTAGAAATTTTCACTTTTGGAGTAAAGCTGTTTATCCTTTGATTTAAACACATATCCTGATCTGATGGGCTTTACTGTCTCTTTAAAATAGTGCCATCTAGTGGTGAATGGTTCAAATTGTAGCTAGGTGCCCAGAGAGGGTCACAAACCCTCAGGGGGCGGAGCTGAAAGATGAAGCAGCATTTGTAATTTGTTGATTATTTATTCATCTATTCTTTCATTTAGTTTACTTATCACTTACTACACACTGAGCATCTTGAAGAATGCTGCATGTGAAGAGATGAAGACACAAGCCTTGACCACAAGAAGTTCACAGTTCGGGGCGGGGGGGGAAGGGGGGGGGGGGGGGCTGCTGGTGGACCAGTGTTGCAATCCAGAGATAATGGCTCTTTGAGAAGTATAGTGGGGGCCCAGGCAAATCACATGCCACCAGGACTTTCACTGATGTTGCTGGAAAGCCCTCCTATGTGTATGGAGGACATAATTTGCAGGAAGCATGAAGGCAAGAGAGAAATAAGCTGTTGGAAGCATCATTGACAAGTGCTTGTGTCAGATTCTTAATCTTGACAGTCCATCCCCCTCCTTTGGGTTCTCCTTGTCTCTGGACCTTCTTGTAACTCAGGGAACTGAATGGACTGTGGTTTTCTGCTGAGTGGAACTCTCTTCCTCATTTATGGGCGTAACTCTTGGTCATCCTAGATTATAACCTGTTTGGCATGGGGTAGTATGTTTAAAGCCCTGGGCAGTTTTTAGGAGCCTATTAACAAAATTTTCCATGCCTTACCTTTCCCCTGCTCAGTTATTTCCCCCTTTTCTTCTGCTTAAGTCTTCTTCTTTACATAGCTCTGTCCCTGTGCGATACAACTGGCATAATTCTTTCTTGGAGAACATGCTCATGGTGTGATCCTGTTGAGGTAACTAATTTTTCTAGCTCTGATGGTTGTTTCCTCTTAAAAATCAGGCCAGTACTATTGACCTATCTACCTTCATTAGTGTTGGTAAAGTGTTTTAATTATGATTTAGTATTTTGTGCCATCTACACACAAGTGAAAGACTTATTATACCTTTGATTCACTTAAGTTTCGCTGTGTGAAAATTTGCCCTCATACTGTTTCTCAGTAGAGTTTAACACCTTAAAAAATTTCCACTTCATTTACTTTTTAACACCAGACTCCTTGAATAAGCCTCTTCACCTTTCTTCTAATTGGTTCCTTAGTTCTCTCCTCCATCCTTGGCATCTGTTGTCTCTGTGAGCGGTGCTTTTCCACCTCTCTCCTCTTGGTGTAGAGATTCTTCACTCATAACTCTCACCTTGCTTTGTTTTCTCTCCTCTTGCCTATCCAAACCCTTTCAATCTGTTACTTCTGTCATCTCCTCTCATTCTTCCCATTCAACCCTCTCTCTCCCTCTCTTTTCCTTTTGTCCCCGTGTCTCTCATTACGTCTCTTTTGCTTTCTTGATCTTTTAGGTTCTACTTCTCAGAAGTTTGTAGGTAGTCAGTACTGATCAAGGGTTCATATTTGGTTTGTCCCAGTGACCACTGTGGGAACACCATTCTGCTGGTGCCAGGGAGGTAAGAGGTCCACCGGAAGGAACAGTGAATTCATTCATTCATTTATTGGGCATGTGTGGTGTGCCTGCCCCCCACATGGAACTGATGGCCAAATGGGGGCAAGTATTAAGATAGAGGTGGTGCCTGCTTTCATGGAGCTCATACCCTAACCAGAAATAAATAAGTCAACAAATTATGATGATATGGTTATGATTTGGGCTACAATGCAGATAGGTGGAAGGAACTGAACAGAGTCCTGAAACAATTAGTTGTGTCTGGAAGAGGTGGGCTCAAATTCACAGTGCCTGCAACATTTGGACTGGGATGTGAAGCATGTGGAGATTATCAGTTGGAAGTGGTTTGGGCCACCACAGAAGGACAATCCAGGCAGTGGTGATTTACAAAAGAATGGAGCCTTTAATGATTGTGGTGGGTCTCAGGAAGTGCATATAGGAGCTGCAGGGTACATACTGGCAAAGGATGAGACTGGAGTGATGGGGAAGAGACAGTTTTCTGCAGTCTTACACATGTCATGGGATTAGAGATTCTGTAAATGCTGGGAACCACGGATGGATGATGCATAAGTATCTGGGTTATTTGCAGGTTAAGAGGATTGAGAACAGGTTTAATAGATATTTCAGAGGTCAAATGGATAGAACAGGTGAATTGATTGGATGTGGGAGGTGAGCATTGAGAACAGGTTTGCTTTCATCGGCATATTTTCTCTCTAGAATTTCAAGTTCCCCTAAGAATTATTATCCTTTTTGGACTGAGAGTGATGTCTCACACCTGTAATCCTAGCACTCTGGGAGGCCAGGGCAGGTGGATTTCTTAAGCGCATGAGTGTGAGACCAGCTTAAGCAAGAGCAAGAACCTATCTCTATTAAAAATAGAAAAAGTAGCTGGGCATTGTGGCAGGTGCCTGTAGTCCCAGCTACCCAGGAGGCTGAGGCAAGAGGATTATTTGAGCCAAGAGGTGAGGTTGCTGTGGGCTATGATGCCAGGGCACTCTATCCAGGGCAACAGAGTAAGACTGTCTCAAAAAAAAAATTATTAACTTTTCTATCTCACAGAGTTATTATGTTTTTCTAGTGGGATCTTTTCTAAAAGAATCTAAAATTTGCAAGTTTTTATTCAGCTACTCAAAGAAATTGTTCTGGATTTTGGCCTTAAGATTTTGTATCCTGGCTCGGCACCTGTGGCTCAAGTGGCTAAGGCGCCAGCCACATACACATAAGGTGGCGGGTTCGAATCCAGCCCAGGCCCAACAAAACAACAATGACAGCTGCAACCAAAAAATAGCCAGGCGTTGTGGCGGGCGCCTGTGGTCCCAGCTACTTGGGAGGCCGAGGCAGGAGACTTGCTTGAGCCCAGGAGTTGGAGGTTGCTGTGAGCTGTGATGCCATGGCACTCTACCCAGGGGGACAGCTTGAGGCTCTGTCTCAAAAAAAAAGATTTTGTATCCTTACCTTTGCTGGGTTTGGCAGACATATCTGTCTTTGCAGTGGTGGTTCAGTGGACAGTCAATGCTTCTACTCTCCAGCTTCTGATGGAAGCAGAGGATGGGGTGCAGTGTGCTATGGTGTGTGGGATGATGGTGTTGAGGGAAGAAGAAAGAGTTCTTTACTCCTCCTATAGCCCAGGGGCCCTATGGGTGCTTAGAAAATGGAAGGAGAAATAATTCTGAATGGTGGGCAGCATAAAGAATAGCTACATCCTCTTTATGTTAGATTATTGTGTGTAGCAGGCAGGGGAGACTGGAGGTCAGCAGAATTCCCTTTCTTGCTGTATTTAAGCTAGATCAATATTGAAATTGTTTTATATTTCTCAAATTCAAATAATGAGATAAGAGAAGGAGAGATGGTAAACTGTGATGAATTTTGTGGAGTCTTATGACCAGGCTAGCATTCTTCTTTCTCAGAAGGATTCACTAAGAGATAATTATACTGAACTAACATAGGATCTACCATTGAGAAATGAGAGACCTCAAATTTGGAATCCAGCAGCACTTGCCTCTTCACACCCCCAATGCTAGCTCATCCCCAGCCTGTTGAACTAATTTGGAGATTTTTAGGGTCCATATTTCTTTTTCCTTTTTGGTGGATCACACAAAACTGATGAACTTATTGGATTCACCATTCTCCCTACACAGCTTCAGTGTCCTAGGTACATAACCCATTGCTTCATCATATGATATAAAGTATTTTCTGGAGGCAACAATGCCCTGGTCTTGAGTATCCATTCTTCAGGTGTATTAGATGGGTTGCATTTATCATCCCAATTCTATACTTTCCTGTTTCCATGTACCTTTGACATATTATTTGTATTTTTTTTCACTGGAATCCATTTTTCTGCCTTTTGGTTCTGAGTTTGACCACATGACCCTCTTTGGCCAATGGGATGTTATAATAAAGAATCTGACTCCAATTTTGATGGTAAGCTGTTAATAGGATTTAGACGTCCACCCTTCTTTTGTCTATCACCATACATTAGGCCAAGAAACACGCATACACCTCCTGACTGCTTGACATTGTAGGGGAATTTGAACATCCTCACCTATTCAGTAATCCCTTCTCTATCCCCACTCCCAGCCACTATAAAGGCCTACCCCCCTTGCCATTCCAGATTATCTTGTGTCTACCTTGCTACCTCCAGTAGTCCTCTGTGCTTATAATAAACTTCCTTTCAAATTCTCTCAGCATGTGCAGTGTCATTACTCTATACATTATCCAACCTATTAATTTGGGGGGAGGGCATCCATCCCACCTTCATAGGATGCCTTCAAAACAAATGTTAATCTATGTGGTACTTGCAGATGGTTGGGGAAAAATGCTCACATGTCTTTGCTTCCACTGTTGCTCCTCATTCATGGCCATGAGACCATGCCTGCTCAAGCCTGCTAGAATGAAATTCATGGAGTAGTGCCCAGTTGCCCCATCACCTCAGTCAACAGATCAATTAACAGAGAACAGTGATCCCAAACAATCCCAACAGTCAATCAACTGATCCCAAACATAAGATCAGCACAGACTGCTTTTCAGTCCACAGCTAACTGCAGAAGCATGAGTAAGGCCAGGCAAGATCAGCCAAGGCCAGACGAGATCAGGTGAACCCCCAAAACTTGTGCACTCAATACATGCTCATTGTTGCATGCCACTGAGGTTTTGTGATTGTTTTGCTGTACTGTTATGGCAGTCAATGACTGAAAAAATCAAGATGGGACTTCTAGACTGACCCTGAGGTAAATAATGTACAGTCCCTAACCCTCAGCAACTTTCATTGAAATCAGCAAGTCTAAAAATGAAGCAAAAGATGATGGTGAGTTCATGTTTAGCTTTTGCCCGCTATTTTTAAGAGTTTATTTTGTTCAATTTTTTTTTGTGCAAGGACTCTTAATAAGCAATTCACAAAAAAAAGCCTTAAGTAAGATTAGCAATTTGCACCTTTTTAAAAATTAACACACTCTGTTGTTTTGATATTGAGCTCCATTATCAATTTGCATCTTTAAAGAGGTGTAACCTTTCTCAGATATTTTGCTCAGTGTTCTTATATTTAACTAGCAAGACTTGATTTTTACATCGCTTATGTTGCATTTACTTCTGTACAATTGAAACAAGGGGAGAAGAAGAAAAAAAAATCCAATGCTCAAAAATTAAAAGTGTGGTGTAGATTTGTGTAACTGAGGCTGTTGAGAGTTGATGGGTGATTCTGCCAAGAAGTAACTCTATATGTTCAAAAAGGAAAAATGTTCTAGAGTTTTGGAAAATGTATCAACCAAAATTTCTGCATGCTTTAATGATTGCAGACTATACAATCTTATATATGAAGCTAGCTCCAGGGAACAGTAGGACCTTCAGCCTGCTATGGAGTCCTGAAGTCATCTTCACTGATAATCTCCTTTCTTACACTCTGCTTCCCCTGTCTGTCCAAAGTGCCACTTCCCACAAAGCAACACTCCAAGGTGCCTCAGAGGCAGTAGGACACATCCCTGCACCTCAGTTGTCCTTTGCTTTCCATTCACATCTTCCCCAGAAAGAAGATTCAGGTTGGTGGCAGTGAAATCCCTCCTTATTGGATAGAAGTCCATCAAGCATTCTTTGTTTGATTAGAAAGAAAATACTAACCATGTTGTCTAGTAGAAGGAACTCTACATTAAAAACCACATTTTTAGTAATTACCTGTATTTTTTTCAGTTATATCAAACTATGAAATACTTCTGCTCCTCCTAGACTTCAGGTTGAACCCAGTCAGTGTATCTTATCAGACCATGAACCAAACAAATGTATTGTATTTCTTCAACAATAGACCAGTGCAAACCAGAATCTGACCTATGTATTTTCTCAATCTGCTAAGCTGAAACAAAACCAGGATGTCAAAACTTTCGTGAGCTGAACTGATATTCAAGGGAGGTGAGTTTCTGTTGAAATCCCAGGGAGGTGCAGTGATGCTTGATCACTTTTTAGGATTCTGTGTGAAAACCAAAAGCTCTGGTTATATCCTTCATTAAAGCTTATTTTACCTTATATTGATTGTACTCTCTAATGTAAAAGATGTGTCACTCATTGCAGAGGAGAAAACGGGATACATTAAGGCAGATTATGTGTTTGCCGTCACCATGTAATCTACATGATTTGTTACATCTTGGACTCCAGTCTAAGCAGGTTGCCATGGGATAGATGAATGTGTTGTCCCCTGTGACAATGTTCTGTAGCTATTTGTATGGCATTTTCTTTGGGGAACCAGATCCTGGAAATCTCTAAGGGATATGCTTTAATTTCCGGTTTATCATTAAAATGTGGTCAAAGGGTCTTTAATTTTTAGCTGATACATGCACATTTCTATTATCCAAAGATTGAAAAAAAATAATACCTCATCTCATGGAATGCAAAGACATTGTAGCTAGGTTCATAAAATAGATAGGATTAGCTTAACAAAAGTTACTTTTTCATGTAATCAAATTATTTATTCTTCCAAAGATAACCTAGACAGCCTTTCTCATTATCAATTGGAAAATTCAAAGAGGAGTGAGCATTTAAGATGTCAAAGGTGTGTGATAGGTGTTATATGAAATGGCTTGCATGCATTTGAAAATTTAGGGAAAAAAAGATTTATGAATAGGCAGAGTATAAAAAGGTATAATGGTGAGTAGGATTTCCAAAAATAGTTGGCTGAGAAAACATTAATGAACCGCGGCTTCTGGCTCAGTGGTGAGTCACAGGACACTCAAGAGAGAAGATGTGGTGGTCTTTCTGAGGGATGCTGCCTGCTGCCACTTATTTTGAATGTCATGTGACTGCTGCTCTGATTTTTAATTTTCAAATTTGGTGCCTTCTCAGTGACCAAGTAATTCATTCTAATTGTTGGAACAATGGAAAGTAGTGGAACAATAGAAAGACAATGATAAAACAATAAGAGAATACTACTTCTCACTGCTCCTTCTGTTTCCAATCTCACATGTTGAAGGATTTCGTGTTAGCTCCCCTTCCACACCCTGTACCTTTCTAGCACATATGTAAGCAAAGATATATTCTTATGCTTAATTTTAAAATATTTGTATGAAATTAGGGCCATACTATTGCATATTAGTCTTTGCTTTTTATACTTGAGAGTATATCCTGGAAAATCCTGAGAGAGAATAGACAGATCTAACACTTCCTTTTTTCTTACTTTCTTTGTTTGTGAGTGTACACACACTAAGGTATTTAACTAAATAGGATCATTAATAGAAACTATTCTTACATACTGATTGTTTTCTTTCTTTGTCCTCCTCCCTCTCCTTTCTCCCTTTCTCTCATTCTTTCCTTTTCTCTCTCAATCCTATAGCCTACATGTTCAATCTGGTATATATCCTTCAGTACCTTTCTCCATTCTCATAGAATTCTTACGCATAGATGTCACCAAGTTATGCCAACTAATTACTTAAACAATTTTGAATTTATTATTTCCTCTCCATTTCTTGTTTAATTAATTCATCATTATTATCATTATTATTTTGGGGACTATCCAGGCTGCTGGAGTACACAAATGTGATCACAGCTTAGTGAAACCATCAGTGCCCAGGCTCTGGCAATCCTCTTGGCTCAGCCCCACAAATTACTAAGACTACAGGCACACACCACCATGACTGGTTAACTTTTAAATTTTTTTGTAGAGACAGGGCCTTGCTTGGTTATCCACCTGGCCTCAAACTCCTGGCTTCAAGTGATCTTCTCACCTTGTCCTCCCAAACTGCTGGGATTACAGGCTAGAGCCATCATACCCAGCCCTCTCCTCTCCACTTCTTCCTCTACTGCACTAGTTAAGTTGCTTATTAAGCTACACGTGCAATAGTGCAAAATCTTTCAACTTATTTTTTCATTCAGATTTCATAACCATAATGGGTCGCTGGATGTGTACAGCTCTCAAGCTATCAAAGAAAACATTGTATTGTTTTTGGTAAGGTGGGAAGCATGGTAGAACTATATCAATGTTCCCTTCATTCTTTCTGGAGTAGAAAGCACAAAATATTTATTGAGATATAAAATAAAAACAAAGCAAAAATTATGAACAGAAAGAGAAGTTGGACAGGGGTACTAATGTAAGGAAAAGCAACACTATCTCAGCAAGCATGGACACTTGCTTGGGGAACAGACCCCCTGCTTACCATCCATTTTAGACCAATGGTTTCTAAGTTATTGTTTTCACATATGTTCTCTAAAGCCAAAGAGAGTACATAAAATGCAAATTTGATCTTTGTAACACTTCTGGGTGCTCGGAACATCATGGTTTATTGTTGAATGTGATCGATTTTATGGGCTAGAGTCAGTTCAAGTTCAACTAGGCAGAGGAATAACTGATGAAACAAAGACCTTGAGACCTTTGTCTAGATGTTGCGTGCTGGACAAAGCTGCCAGCAGAGGACTGGGTTTCACCTGTGGGTGATGGAGAACAAGCAGACAAGCCTTTCTGTGGCTGTTTGGAAGTATCACACCAAACCTCTCAGGTAAATGGACTCTTTTTGGGCTGTGTTGATGGTCAGATAGTTATCTACCAGGGAGACAGAAGCTTAGGAAGTAGGAGGCAGGAAACACTGTGACTAGATGGAATAAAACGAAAAGCATTTAGAAGGAGGCATAGATGGCAGGGTGGTGGTACAACTGGGATGGGAGGGAAGAACTTAGAATTCCGAGCCCCACATGATGGGCACCTATCATCCCAACTACTTGGGAGGCTGAGGCAGGAGGATGGCTTGAGCCCAAAAGTTTGACACCAGCCTGAACACACAGTGAGACCCCACGTAAAAAAAAATTCTGATAATACTATTGTTTTAGTAAAAAATTCCTTTTTTATTTTCTCATTGTTGAGCTTTTGTAAGCCTCTGCAGAGCAGCTCTGGAGTAAGAAGGTAACTCAGAACCCTGCTTCTCATTTTTCATGGACACTCAGCCTCCTTGAATATTGTTTTGGTAGTTTGGGTAGTTGTTAAGAATATGAATCTTGTGTCATCAGGATTTCTATATTACAATAGGGCAACATGACCCTAGGATGTAGTGAGGTCAATGTGAAGTTCCTTAATGTTAGAGACCAAGGGCACAGCCAGATCAGTAGGTAGTAAAGGCTCTGAGTTCCTCAATCATCTCCTGTGGTCTTCTTCATGCTTCACACATAGTTAGCAGTACACCACTTGTACTTCATTTTGGATACATAGCTACCACAGTTTTCATACTGGTTTATGAAAAAAGGTTGATCATCTCACTGGCCTGAAGGCGGGCTCGTAGCACAGAGATACTCTATCTGGGTTAGGCCTACATGCATAGATCACGTAGGTGTGGGATACTCTCTGACTATGAGCAGTGTTATATAAAGCCTGAATTGTTGGGTCCCATGGGAGTTGCTTTTTGATAAGGACATTGGATCTAACATGCAATGAGAAGTGGTTTGGCTCTCATCAGTGTTCCTAGGGAGAGACTGGCACCGAGCAATTCCTGGAAGTTATGGCAGAGGGCTATTGATTCCAAATATTAGAAGGATTCTGATTATTTGAAAATTAAAATGGAAAAGGAATCATTCTTTCCAAGTAAACTGAAGACAGGGTTTTTTGGGCCAGTTATACATCTCTGCATTATAATTTCATGAGCCTTTTTCTCAAGGATATACAGTAAAGCAAGTCATATCCAAAAGCATTTGTAATCCTCACATTTAGGGGCACCAGAGAAAATGGGAGCTCATGGTAGCATCTGGTTGCCGAAATGTGGAAGCTCAGCAGAGCTCAAGACACAAGAAGAGGGACGGTCTAAAAATGTGTGACATGATCTCGTTTTCCCAAGCTAGCTCATCATAACCATATCTATGTTCCCTTTGACCAGGACAAAAACCCAGCAGATATTATGAGGATGTATTTGTGTGATAGGGGCAAAGGAGAGAGATTTATGCTGCCCCCATGGGAAAATTCTCACTTTTTTTTTTTTTTTTCCTCCTCTGCAGAAAGTGTCACAGATAAAATGAGATTGACCTGCCCTAGGAGGTCGCCCGATTTAATCAGTGCCAGGGCATCAGTATTAGTTAACTGTGGGGGAGGGAGGTATGTTTGTTATTCAATCTGGAGGGGAGGAGGGAGAACAGGGCCAAAACTGCCTCGGGCTTCAGAAGCCCCCCAAACTGTGATTTCACGGAGAGAAGTGGTCCAGCGGTGACTGAGTCCCGCAGATGGAAGCTTTTGGCTGGAGAATAGAGAGGTCCCAGTCACATCTCCTGGGATGGTAGGAAGTGTTGCCTCCTGAAGTTTCACTATGAGGACCCAGAATAAGTGTATTATTCTGTGATCTGCCAGCTGCTTTAAGGACCCGTCCTCTTTTTTAAACAAAGTAAGGGAAAAATACCTAGGCAAAAATATACCATGTGAAGGTCATCTGGAAGGCACAGTTTTGTCCACTATCGTCTTCACTGTCCCCTGCTGCTCTACCTACCTGGGGAAATTTCTCACACCCCCCTTTATTTGTATATGCTTCTCTTAAGTGCTCTCACCATTCTGGGTTTCTGTACTACAGGGTGGTATCTGATAGACAATAAAAATACTGCTTGGGGGATTCAAGGGAGACTCCTAGCAAATTTGGAACTTAGGCAAGTACCTGCTCCCATTCCTACTTTTTATTCCTTATAATTTCCGAGAAATTTTCCTGGCAGCAGACTTCTCAGACAGTGACAAACTGAATCCTCATTAAAACAAAGAAAGGTTAAGGGGAAAAAAATAACCTATTTAAAATGAGGTAACTCTCCAGTCTTTCGGCCATAAATTGACAATAGGATTTATATAAATCCATAATTGTATCTCTTTTACCTGCAGTTAGGCTAGTTAATGATGAAAGAAGTATACAGCTGATGGTGTGGCTTTAATGAGGACTCTTTTTCCAGAGTTAAAAAAACCCACCAAATTAAATTCTGCCAATTTATTTCATTGCAAATTGAGCACCACCCCGTGAGCAAAAAAAAAAAAAGGAAAAAAAATCATCAAGTAGCTTAAATCAGTTACAGCTAAATGTGTAAGTCAGCATGTGCTTTAGCCTTTAGTCATGAAGAATATATTAGATTTTAAAAATAAATGGCTTTCTGCTGAGTCTTCGTTGCAATGGCTTTCTGACTTTTAATTAAATTTTCAGTACTTGTGGATGCTTCCTCGTGTACCCTGGCCACAGAGCTCGCATTGCCTCCATCATTAAGTGGAGTGGAAAACCAAATTGGAGATTATTAAGCTTGTTCATTTCTTTGTTATCAGGAGCTGGTGACTCTCTCCTTTTTACTTGTTAAATAAGGATGGAGCTTTCTACCAGGATATTTTCCAAGAATGAAATAAGCTCTCGTAAACAGAGCATGATTAGCCCTAATGCGGGAGCTTGTTAAATGTTCCTCATTATACATTTCTGGTCTGTTTCATCAGTGTTAAATGAACTTAATGTAAATTAATAAAAACAGGTTCACATTATTTGTAACAGGATCGGGAGTAAAGAAGAAAACTGTAAGCAACACTAAACTCAGCAACTAATGTGGAAGTTTGCACTTTTTCTCTGCTGCCCTTTCTGTTCTATGGAAATGCATAAATTGTTCTGATGGCTTAATATTTAATCTTTTGGAATGGAGCATAATTATGGTTTAGGTCTTACGTTAGAGACTTTAATTGCTAATTTGGTGCTTTTCTGCAAATTTTGTGTTTGCTCCTTTTGAACTTCCTGGAAACAGAGAGATTTATGAAAATCATACATTATCAGAGAGAGCAATCTTGAACAAAGGAATTTGAATTTTTATACCACCAAGGTTAAGATCAACACAGTTTTGGTTATGGAACCTAACGGTTGGTTTTAATTCATATTTGTTTTGATTTATAAAAGTGAGCTCATCCCAGATGCTTTAAGGCCAATGTGTTATGTAAAATTCACATTGTTTTAAACAGTGACATTCTTAAAATACAAGGCTTCTTCTAATTAAAGAGAAGCCAAACCAAAAAGACACTTAAACATGCACAGGTCAAAAAGCTAAGGGCCGCTAATCTAAATGAGAAAAATGATTCATCTCTGAGATGTGGAATTAGATGCCCATGAGCAAGTTAGAATAATTGGGGATCCCAGCATTAAAAATTTCAGGACCTTCATTAACTAAAATAGAATGTGCCTAAGTTGCAAAATCCTTTAGAATACATTGGCAGGAAAGTGAGGTTACAGTGACTTCAACCTTGTTGATAAAGTTAGTGGAAAATCTCTGTGTGGTAGTTGTGGTTATTTAATTATGTTCACAAACCTCTTAATGCTCATGAAAGTTGAACCAGTGTTTGAAACATAGTGAAATCAAGATAAAAATGACTAAACTATGAAAAAAATGAGCCATCCAACTGTCTCAGGGTAAGGAGGCACCTTCTGGAACTTTCCAGTGAAAATTTTGGAGCTCCTTAGACTAATAGTGCATATTGACTATTCGTTTCATATATTGGCAGCGTATATAGCAAAATGTTGATTTTTAACTAGAATTCATAGAGAATGTCATACTCACTCACCAGGAGAGAGAAAATGCAGAATGTATCCTATAAGTGTCAACCCTGGCAGATGTAACTGATGAGTCACAGCTCTCTTTTGCTGTTCAACCTGGATTGGCTTCATAATCCCTCTCAACACCATAATCCACGTAGCCCCTACCAATAGGTAAAAGAAGCGTTTTGAGCCATCCCTATTGTAATTAGAAAAATTTCTGGATTTTTTTAGATTCTGTTAGAAAAAACCTTTCTGTTTCAACTTTGTGGCTGAAACATTTTAAGTCACTTCCTGCCTTACTAGAATGTGGTGAGTGTATCTTAATGGTTACATCATGATCCAGTTAAATCTTCATTTCCTGAAAATCTTGTGATTTAGTGCCATCATTATGAAAATGAATTTTATTTTCACAATGAATTATATATGTCGAGAGTATAGCAGATTAGAAGGAAATTCTACCAAACTCAGTGTATGTTTTGGAATATTTCCTTTCCCCTCTCCCTCCCTACCTTTCTCTTTCTTTTCTTTGCTTCTTCCCTCCCTCTTCTCCTTCCTTCCTTTCTAACAAATCCTTGATTCCTTGGGATTTCATAAAAAAAAAAATCTATAAATAATTTAAGTTTCCCAAAGCATGGCTTCGAGGAAAGGTGGAATGCAGGCCTTCTGAAATGCCCAGACAATATTAAAATGTTGTCCACCTGGCCTTGTCACAGGGCCATCCACTTTGAACTTCAGCTTCATTCTGCTAGGGACTCTCTGTTTGTCTTCTGCCCGGGTTCAGCTTTGATCTTATCCTCTGCTGTTTCCATATCGGCTTCCTTGTTACTGGCGGGCTCCTGTCCTGGGTCCTTCCACTGGATTAATAGGCTTGTAGCTTTCACTTTTCCCCACTCCCCAAGGAAAGAATTAAAACGGGATTCTGGTTAATTGACATCTTTTATTTAACAGAGTTTACTAAATGTCTTAACTAAAAAAAAAAAAAAAGAAAAAACAAACCAAAAAACCAGCAAATGAAAACTCATCCTTGCCAGTATGGAATAAGGACCACCAGTAATTCTATGTCTGTAAAGGTCACAGGGAGAAATTGGGACATTTCAGAACAACTTCAGAGAATCCAACTGTTATCTTAGTATAAAAAAAGAAGACATTTAAAGATGTGACATGTGGCCTACAAGGGGAGTGACAATTGTAACAGTAAATGGTGACAGATTGTCATAAAAAATGCCCCCAAATAAACATCAGTGGTATGCTAAAGAGTGACAAGAAAATATTAAAATATGAGGAAAAGGGATAAATCATATATGTCTATAAAATAATAACAGTGATGTTGACAATAGAA
The DNA here is from genome assembly GCF_000181295.1 of Otolemur garnettii. Classification (NCBI taxonomy): domain Eukaryota; kingdom Metazoa; phylum Chordata; class Mammalia; order Primates; family Galagidae; genus Otolemur; species Otolemur garnettii. The sequence goes on from NW_003852405.1 coordinate 18,162,372, forward strand.
AATATTAATTGAATACTTATATGATAGTGACCATTTCAAGAGCTTTACGTGTATTATGTCATTTTATACAACCACTCTGGGGGTGGCTACTATTATTATCCCTACTTTATGGACAAAGACAGTGAGTTGAAAAGACAGCAAAAGACTTGCTCAGGGTCAAACAGCAAGCAAGCAGCAGAGCTGGGAATTGAATCCAGGGAGTCTGACTCTACAGCCACATTTGGTGTGGTTGTGGTTTCTAAAGCTGAGCACACGTAGCATGCTTGAACTGGGTTTAAGAAGGAAGATATGTAGATATAGTCAGCACCCCCCAGCTAAGTTCTTTGGGCAGAAAAAATGATGCTAAAGAGCAGGGCAAATAGTGAGGCTTGTAGAGACTGATAGATTGTGAGAATACTGCCTGAAGGGTATTCATTTTTATCAATACAAAGGTGCTGATTTGCAGGAAATCAGAATGAGACAGAAATCAGAAAAGGGTCATCACATCTGAGGTTGTTGAAAAGAAACTTGATCTATATGGGGGATTATTCTTTGTCACCCTTATTTCTTTTATATTTGAGTATTGGAGGAAAAATAAGACCACGAGTTATTTATCGGAGGGTATGAAAATTTTCAGACACCAAAGGAGGCAAAATGCCCCAAGCTTAGAATTTGTATAAAGGAAAGGCTGATGTAAGCCAAGGTGTGGAGCTGGCTTAAAATGCACCATCTGGTTCAGCATGGGTTGTAGAGGAAGTAAAGCAATGAAACTAGAACGTGGGTGTAAGCCCTCCAAACAGAGGTACGTAGCGTAACATTATACTGGGACAGAGGAAGTCTTGCTTCCCGGATCAGTTAAGTTGACTATAGTGTGCCTTCAAATGACCATTAGCTCTCAAGGGTTTTCATTGTGTTTTGAATCCATTCTAAGAAATTACCTTTTAGGAACAGACTACTCTTTTCATACTTACTGAGCACCGATTTAACGAAGTGTATGAGGTTTAGTATGAGGTATAGAATCATAAGATGAACACAATGATCCTTGTAGATAGATTTTTAAAATTACCAACAATTATGTTTTCTTTTAGCCCCAATTACCCCTCCTGAGAGTAGCAATGCTGATGCACAGGAGAGTGGCCTAGAGAAGGGCCACAAACCATCTACTTAATTTTCATTAAAATTCTTCCCTGCCACATTTCAGGCATGTACTGAAGGGGCTTCCGTAGGCGCTAAGTTGCACAGTTAAAATATCATCTCCACCACTCACAGTTCTACTCATTGGCTATTTATCAACTACATGTACATAATGTTTTAGATTCTAAAAATATGACATGAACACTTGAAAAAAAATTGATGAGGGAAGTGAGAATCTGTAATTCTGACTTCTCAAACATAGTTCCAGTTTATTTCAGGGGAAAAAATGGCAGAGAAAGGATCATTTCTTATTCATAAAGTCTCAGGGAAATCTTAACAGGTGGTGAGATTTCTTTCTAGAATGCAATGTACTCTCCTCAGTTGAAAGTGATTCTTGTGATATTTAGCAGAAATGAGGATGGCCATGGAGGCTGCTGCTCTGTCAGGTTTCCTTTGGAGGGTTTTTAGAAGAACTTTGAGTGGTTTTCATTCATGTTTGCCAATTGCATAGATTTTCGGGCTTGGGTATCTCATGCCTGTAATCCTAGCACTCTGGGAGGCTGAAGTGGTTGGATTGCTTGAGCTTATGAGTTCTAGACCAGTTTGAGCAAAAGAGATCCTGACTCTAAAAATAGCTGGGTGTTCTGGCAGCTGCCTGTAATCCCAGCTACAGGGAAGCTCAGGGAAGAGTATTATGAGCCCAAGAATTTGAGGTTGCTGTGAGCTATGATGCCATGGAACTCCACCGAGGGCAACCAAGTGGGACTGTGTCTCAAATAAAATAAATAAATAAATAAATAAATAAGTTTTCTTTATAAGATTTTCAGAGAGGAATTTTCTCAGGATCAGTTTGATTCATCTGTCTGTCAATCTGATAGAACCAAAGATCTCAAATACCACCATTCACCTTCCCCACCTGCCCTTCTTTCATTTACCCCGCAGAACAGTCCATGAATGAATCAACTGGCAAAATTCGGAAGCGATGCAATGCAATAAAGCGTAATAATAATAGTAATAGCTACAACTTACTAAATACCCAATGCATGAGAGGGGTCCCCACTTTTTTTCCCTTAATTCTCCTAGCAACCTTGAAAGGCAGATACTATCCCTATTAGTTGGATGATAGCGCCAAGGCTCAGAAAACTTCAGTGATCTGCTAAGGTCTCCCAACTAGTAGGCGTTAGATTTGGGGTTTACAAGAAAAGCCCGCTGAGTTGTGAAGCCAATGCTTTTAACAGTGCACTGTCCTGCTTCCCTGTTTTTTTTTTCCTGCATTTAAAAGTTTTCTTTCATTCCAGAAACAAAAGGACAGCCGCTGCCATATGACAAAGTTAGGTTCGACAAGGAGCCTGTCTATTTCTGACTGCTGAGAACTAATGGTTTGGATACAAGCTTTAAAAAGCAGCCTTTCCCCGCCGGACAGGTGGATCGGCAGGATGGAATTAGGACACGGGGACCCTGTGCAGAGCAAGGTGCTCCTTCCTGTCAGGGCACATTTCCGTAGAGCCCCGCAGCCTGCAAGCTGGTAGCACCTCCTCCTGCTTCTGCCTCCTAGTGGGCTGTCTGAGGGAGGCTATACATATGTATTAAGTTATTAAGCGGTGGTATGGGTTCTCACAAGTTCAAACACAAAGCATGCTGTGTCTCTGCTCGAGCATCTCCAGGAGGGCCTGGATTAATAGAAATGCAAATGGAGCATCTGCACAAGGCCATATGATTAGAGCCTCCCCCTCACACCTCAAAGTCAAGAGCAGAAAAACACTGCATGTGAAATACAACAAAAAATGGTGATATAATATGCAAAGTCTGTTCCCCATTTCAACAGCAGTCAGCAAAACATTTCTACTCACACCACGCAGAACAATCCCGCCCCAACTTTATTATGTAAGATAATGTTTTTCATCAGGATAAAATTGCTGTTGGTCCATTAGAGTCCCCATTGACTGCTTAGGACTCTCTGCCTACCAGCCCGGGGGCCTGCTGGAGGAATGTGCCGCGGAAGGGAGAAAGACGTAGGGCTTTCAGTTTTTACCTCTGCTCTTGTTTCCCTGGGGGAGAAATGCAACAACATTCACAGAAGCACTAAGGGGCAGCGAGTGAGCCCGCCAGGGCCAGCGGCAGCCTCAGTCTGACCGAGTCAGTCTTCACCAAGCTGGTCTGGGCCACGGGGCCCAGGCCCAGGACCTTGCCGCAGCAAGGTCCAAATGCACGAACAAGTACACACAAAACAACTCCGCTGGCCTGTCACTGCAGGACGTGGGCAGCGGGCCTCCATGGGAGGGGATGTGGGTGACTGGTGCAGCCAGCCCCGCTGGAGAAGCTGACCGTGACTGCCCCTTCTCTGTCCCTTTCCTTCCTCCCTGAACCCAGCCTTCCCCTTTACTATAGCCATGTACGTGACATATGTACCATCCCTACGTAGCTTTGGAAAGTAATTCCTCCAGGCATGAGCCTCTAATGATAGGGAATAAATCCAAGAGAATCATTGTCCTTCCGGTCTCTCACGTGGCTGAGAGTGAGTCATGCCTAGGGATAAACGCTGAGGTGACCCTGAAGCCTGGACGGTTGGTATTTTCTATATTCAGGCAGTTTCATGCTTTGAGTGACAGCTGAGCTTCAGGACATGTCATAAGCTCGTCAAACTGGACGCCACATATTGTACTTAGGTAGATTTCTAGAGAAGTTGTTTGTTAGAGGACATTGCTTATAAATTGTTGCAGTAGATGTTTTCCGCCTTACTCATTCGAGGCATCCCATCCTTTCCCTAACCTTACCGGCACCACCCAGCATGGTTCTGGGCTCCAGCCATTTTCTTTTGGTCTCTGTTCAGTTACACACACACACACACACACACACACTCCTTCCACAATCATCATTCTGAAGTGCGGCTTTGGCTAACTAACTCCTACCTAAACATGGTCAAGGACTCCATGGCCTAGTAAGCAAAACACAAGTTTCTCATTTTGATATGAAAACTCTCTAGGACAGTGGTTCTCAACCTTCCTAATGCTGCGATCCTTTAATACAATTTCTCATGTTGTGGTGACCTCCAACCATGAGGAAGCTTATTAAAGGATCGCGGCATTAGGAAGTTTGAGACACTGCTAGGAGCTGGTCCCAATCTGCATTTTACACTGCGTGCACTTCATTCATACCACACAATTTGTAGTTCCCTTTCTCTCTAAATCCCTAAACACCCTATACTTCATTTCCAATGAAGCTCCTTCCCTGGTCCATCCCAACCTTTGGACCTGACTTTCAGGAAGTATCTTAACTCCTCACCTCCTGTTAGAAACCCACTCAAATGCATCCCCGGGATCTCTTTATGTGCCCACCGGCAGCATGTGGCCCCTCTTTTTGACCAACACCCCACTTTCCCTTGTACTTTAGATAATGCTTCTCACTTGGCTAGCTGCGCAGGGGAACAAGTTTCATTTACTGAACAAATGTAAGAGAATGTTGAATGAATGCACATGTCTGCCGTTTGTCACCTTAGAGGTTGTGAGCTCCCTGTGGGGACAACAGTGCAACAGAAAGAGACTGGGCTCTGGGGCTTCTCCAGACCTGGGCTGCAGTCTGCTTGGCTGGGGACTGACTGGGGCACCTGGGAAGCTGCCAGACTTCTTTGTACCGCACCTCTATCGTTGCTTATGGAATTTGTGAACTTTTACTCTAGATTTTTGTTGTTGTTGTTGTTCATATGCGTGTTCTTTACTTCCTGGAAATGCTGAAAAGCAAAGTGTTGCTTGTCTTACAGATACGGGGCGCATTCTGTTCACATATAAATCATGGCATGAACCGACATCATGGCACACATCGCAGACCTAGTAAGATTTCACGTGGAACGTAATGAGCCAGACAAGTGTCGCACGATCCCATTAGCTCTGCCTCTTTGATGACTAACTGAACAATGGGAGCTCTAGGCTTGCTGTTAAAGACTATAGCTCTTGCTAGTTTAACTAATTTGGAGATCCAGTAATAGAAATGACGCAATGCTGCTAATCCAACTGTCTACAGTGAGGTTCTTGGGAAAAGGCAGGCAGGGAGGGAAAAGTGTTCACAGTGATTTCTTGCATCTGCAATCCTAAATCTAATTTAGTATTAGTGCTTTTGACAGGAAAAGAAATTTCAGGGCAGTTACTCACACTTTTGAAGGTTTTATTTGGCTTAACCTCAGAAATAACTGCAGTGATGGAGCTGAATGCTCTCCAACGTGGGTTTTCTCTCTGAAATAATGGACTCTTGAGCTTCTTCTTTTCCTAAAATTAGTTCTGAGATGCTGTCGAGGCTTCCTGAAGAGTGGCTTTAACTACCTGGTGATGTTAAAACATAAAAAACATCATCCCTTGCCCACCGAGTGGGGGTATTTTTTTGAGAATGTGTAAGGAGCTGGGAAGCCACACTGACCATGCGGTGGATTTTGATGTGAGGGGCACCACAGCCACCCGTCCCTCTCGCCTTGACCTTGCCCTTCCCCTGTGAGCCAGGACTGCCCTTTGTGCCTCAGCTGCTGAATTATGGTGAGAGTCCCACCCATGTCTCCGATGCTCTCCAGGAGGCATTTCCGTGTTATTTACGGCATTCTCTCTCTTTCCATGACATTTGTCCTTTTCTTTCACAACTTCCTTCTGGCTGCTTGTCAAACTACAGCAGTGAACATAAAACCGGGAAGTACATCCTCATTTTTCTGTCGGGGATGAGATAAAGAACCAAACACGACATCATCAATCTTCGTAACAAAGACGACAGGTGTAATATTACATCATGCCATTGCACGGGCAAAAGAAGAGGTTCTAGTTTGGGTAGGGGGTGTCACTGGACACGGGGCCAAGTTGTTTTTGTTGTTAGTTTTTGTTTTTTCCATTGTCTGACAGAGTTCTATGGATACTTGCTGGAAAAAAATCACTACTATTTTTGGTAGTTCTTTATAGGTTACAAAGGGGTTCTCATAAAATTTTTAGCACTTATAAAACCATCCCTGTATACTTGATGTTATTCTTATTTATGTTTTTCTGGGATGAAATGGAGACAGGAAGGTCCCACAAGTAGTAGAAACCATAGGGTACCTAGTAACAGTTACGTCCACCCAGCAGTGGTTCTCACGAACGTCAGGACTCGGAACTCTACTCTCAGATGAGTGAGACCCTGGGATACTAGACAGGGGCTGGTTTCCAAAGATTGGAGTGGACCTGGCTGAGGGTGCTGGACCATGGAGTCTGGGAATAGTCAAGACATGGGTGAGAAACCCACCTATGATAAAACCCATGTGGGGTGTTTGACACAGGTGTCATTCTGAGGGAGCTAGATGAAGAGTCAGGTGTAGGGGGGACACAAGAGGACAGACCTTGCACCCCACACCAGGGTTACAGGGGAGGTTGGGGGGAATCTGAGTCATTGTGTAAAGTATTTGCAACCTTGATTGTGGGTTGGGAGGAGCAGACTCAGATGTCTGATCATGAATTTGGGAACATTGAGTTAATGTTAAGAAGGACAATACCCAGGAGATAAGGAAAATAAAGTGAAGAAACATTTGAATACAGGCGATGGGCTGAAAATAGAAATATTATTACCTCTAAGAATTCCCAGGTCATCTCTCTCTCTTTTTTTTTTTTTTGCAGTTTTTGGCAGGGGCTGGGTTTGAACTCACCACCGCCAGTATATAGGTCCGGTACTGTACTGCTAGAGCCACAGGCACCGCCCAACCCAGGTCATCTATTTTTATCTTCCTTCCTTCTTTCTTCTTCTCCTTTAACTTCCTCATCTCTGTTTATACTCCTATCATTCATTGCGTTTCTATAATACAACTATTTGCTACTGTGCTAGAAGCTACATCAGGCTTGGGGATTGCAAATGTGTCTGGGAAAAGCATTTATAAATCTTTTGTCTATAGCTATGTGACTGCCTTGGGACCTTTGGATTCTTTTTGTCTAAAATGTTCAACTTTTCTCTTTAAGAAAATATATTCACGGATTGAAAATTAAGAAAAAGATTTTGGATATTCATACTGAGTATCTGTAATTAGGTACACGTTTACATACATGTGAAGACATATATAGCTTATTAATTGAAGTGTTTGAGTGCAATAAGAAATACATGTTCTTTGATATGTCACTTTTCATATCTTTTATAACTTTCATATAGCTCATTTCAATCATATAAACACAGCAAAGGGTCAACAAAAACCGATTTATTATCTTTTTGGCTTACTAATTCTGAGCTTCCTCAAAACCTCTGGTCCTGAAAATCATGATTTGTATTTCAATATTTTATTAAAATAAATACTGAAATACTCTTTCTGTATGATTCAAATTACCCTTTCTCAGTCTTCACCCTGTCTTCTCACTTGGTGGCGAGGAACTTAGATGAAGCAGGTGTGAGGGTGATATGGAAGTGGGTTAAGGAAACTGGGTACGTTCTAGAATTCTAAACTCTTTGTTCTGAAAGAAAAAGTGCTTAGAGCTTGAATAATGGAGACGAGCTTTCTATGTGGACATTTAGCCTGGCTAGCAACATATATTTTAATTAATATTCTTAGCGAATAAACTTTTCCTCTGTAGAGCACATGGCTATACAAAAATCTGCAATGTTCAAGAAGGTGGTGGGGGGAGTTCACAAAAACAACACATGCTTTATCTAGCGCATCAACCATTCTTGTCTCTTTTCAGAGAATTTATGCATTAATGGTTCTGGAAAAACTTTGAATAAGATACAGCTCTAAATCAGTGAGGGGTATTATTTGCAATTCATCAGCACACACTTTCTCTATTCCAAGGTACCAATATCCATAGCACTGGATAGATTTAAGCTTTATCTTCATGAGCTTGTCACTGAGATTCAAGTACAGTATATACTCCTAGAAAATACTACCTAATATTCTGATTATGTATGTCTAACTCATTTGAACTCAGAAATTTCAAAATCCCCTGTACATAGTTTTTCCAAATGATTGCCCACATCAAAATTACACAGGTAAAAAGAGGAATAATTAGCAAAACGAGAAGCTAAGTTTGAGGCTCATATCATTTCCCATGCTATTCACTTATCTTGGGAACCCATTCTAGGAAACTGTCAGGAAGTGGATTTTCTTTTCTTTTTTATGCTTGAGACAGTCTTATTTTGTCATCCTCAAAAGAGTGCCGTGACATCATAGCCCACAGCAACCTCAAACTCTATGGCTCGAGAGATCTTTTTGCTTCAGCCTCCCAAGTAGCTGGGACTATAGGCACCTGCCACAACGCCCTGTTAGTTTTAGAGACAGGAGTCTGTCTCTTTCTCAGCCTTGTCTTAAACATCTAAGCTCAAGCAATCTACCTTCCTTGGCCTCTCAAAGTGCTGGGATTACAGGCGTGAGCCACCAAGCCCAGCAGGAAGTAGATTTCAGTATGTGTATACCGGATGTGGGGCTCTGCCAATGCTCTTGAAGAAGTGAATGGTAGCTGTGATCCTAGGAAGTCCCCACCTCAGAAATATGTGGGTGCAGTAATTCTTCTACCTGCAGAGAGACTCTAGCCTGAGATTCTTCCAGGGCTAATTCAATTCATTACATCTACATTTATTTTATGAAAGAAAAAGAGGCAGCTAAGGAGTATTCTGCCATTTTACAAATAGGCTCACTGAAGTTATAGACTGGAATGAAAAGTGTGACTTAATTCTGAATCTATCCTATAGATAATTCACCAATTTAAGTAAGAGATTGGGTAAGACTACAAACTCAAAAAAAAAAAAAAAGAAAGAAAGCATTTATAGTGGCAATGAAATGCACATAGACTTCTCACTTTTTCTAGCAAATCACCTCCTCAGCAAATATCTGGCTAATAATTGTCTTTTTCTGTGGACTCGGATTTCTATTAGCCTGACATTGGGTGAAGGGGAGGGGAAATCATGGAAGGGCCCTGATACCAGATCTGAGAAGATGGGCAGGGCCAGTCACATTCTTCTGAGAAATTGAACAAGTTGCCAATGAGGAGGTGGGACAGGACAGGACAGGATGCATACAGAGATGTTGGAAGGTGGAGGGAGGACATAACTGGCCACACGCAGGCTGGGGAAGGTGGAGGGAGGCCATGACAGGCCACACGCAGGCTGGGGAAGGTGGAGGGAGGCCATGACAGGCCACACGCAGG
>NW_003852405.1:18171749-18188976 GCF_000181295.1 Otolemur garnettii
GACAGGCCACACGCAGGCTGGGGAAGGTGGAGGGAGGCCATGACAGGCCACACGCAGGCTGGGGAAGGTGGAGGGAGGCCATGACAGGCCACACGGAGGCTGGGGAAGGTGGAGAAAGACGCTAACAGGAGATTGAAGACATCAGCCCATATGACTCATGGATGGGAGGGGAAGACCCCCCAAAAGAGAGGGAGAAAAAAGGCATTCCCCAGAGGTTCATAAACTAAATACTGAATCCTGTTCCAGTCCTAAGAGTCCTTTAAAGTCACTATCTTTGTTATTATTTCAACGTATCTTTATATTAAATTGCTTATTATCTCTCTAACATTTTCTCAAGCTAGTTTGAGTGAGGTTCTGCTCCTTATTTTCAAATCAACCACATACAACCTCCTTTTTAGTAAAACAAGCAACTCGTCTCCTTCCCTCAGAGAAATAGCCAACGCCATTCCTCAGCTTCAGTTACAAGCCAGGGTTCCCTTTCTCTCCACAGTGAGAGAAAACATAGACGATTGGCAGGAGCCATCTTTCTTTGCTCTGCCAAGTCATTGCTCTCTGATGTATTTTGGTAACTCTGGGATAGATCAGCTCACCTGAACTCACAGTCCTCAACTAGCCTTTGTTCAAGTAAGCAATTTGCAAACAAGGGTTATGCAAAACCTGTGAGAATGGTGTGCAAGACCCTGGAAAGCAGAGCCTGAACTGACAGTACGGTTTAGGGCCTTAGTTGCTAATAATCCCGTCAAGGTTCCAGAAGTAGGACAATGTCATTGCAGGAATACAGGAAAATGGGGTGAAGGGATGAGGAAGGGAGGAAGAGAAGAGATTAAACAACTGAGCTGTGGCATTTCTTAGACAGGTTAAGATCCTTGATAATCAACATGTCTTGATTACCGGGCAGATTGTCACACACAGCAATGCTTTCCTTCAGTCCCTTGGGGAGCTGGTCAGGACTTTCCAACAGCCCTATGGAATGTCAGTGCATCATGATGCTGGAATCCCTTACATCTTTGCTCTCCAAAGTGATAAGAGAGGGTGGGTTGGGGGGAGGATCTGGACCTGAGCATTTTTCTTGAGAAAGTTCGAAGCTCATTGTTATGAGGACAGTATAAGATAAGAAGGAAGAAGGATATAGGGTATATAGATTCCTCAGATCTGAAACGGAAAACATCTCTCTCCACCATGACTTTGTACACAGTGGTATTCTCCCGCTGTGTTTCTGAAATCAGCGTCTGGCATTCATGCTCTCCTTGCCAAATGATGGATCCTGGGCATTTCAGGTAACAAGCTACCTGCTGTCTGAGTGGAAGTATTTAAATGCCTGCTGTTTTTCATCACTCGGGTTGTTTCCCCCTATGTTACTCCTGCTAGGGAGCAGGGCTGCCATATGTACATGGCCACCTGGCTGGCAAAACATGAGAGTCAGGCTTGGTGTTGGATTTATTTGATGACGTAATATTCCTAGCTGGGCTTATGCTTATGGGGCTTTTGCTGGACTTGCTTTGGCAGTTCCAGGAGGAAGACGTCATCATTATTCTGGAATTTGTAGACTATTCACTGAGTTCCAGCGCAGGCTGAAAGACTGGGGATCTGTTAGTGTGATGAATATTGCCTGGAAACTAGGATGGAATCATAATAAATACTGCGGATGTGAACTTCAAATCTTAGAGTCTTTCATTTTTAAGGAGTGGTTAAGACCTTGGCTGCTGGAGTGTCTGGGCTTGGGTTTAGATTCGGGTTCCACTTTCATTACTGTCTTAGTCTTCCCATTTGTAAAATGAGGAGAAAGCAGTATCTGTTTCACAGGGTGGATTGTTTTAAGGATAAGTGAGGACCATCAAAGCCCTTGGCCTTCTGTTTGGTGCACAATCAACATTCAATAAATATCTGCTCTTTTAACATGTATCAGATACGAGCAACTGGACACTTATCCTTCTCTTCCATCTCACTTCACCCAGTTTGCAGTGCCCCAAGTGTCACATGGCTTGTAGAAAAGATGTAACGTTTATTTTCTACTTTTTCCTTGAAATGTTTCAGAGAACTGCATTTTGCAAGTTTCTTGCCCAATGGAAAACAGTTTAAAAGGGTACAAATGCTGGCTTTTCTTGGCGCCTCTGCCTTCCAGAAAATACTATGGGCCCATGAGCCATGAAAGCAATGTCCTGATAGTTCTCTGTGTTGTAAGTGTCTCCACGGGTTAACTCTTAGGTTTTTACTGGTGGATTGAATTTTAACTAACTTGTTTCATCTCCTCTTTTCTGTTCCCACTGGCTACAGCCCTGGTTCAAAGATCTAGGCACCTGAAGGTCATTTATTTTTGTTGCAGGTGGATGCTTGTTCTTTGCTCATGTTTGGGGGTTTCTGTTAGTAGTTCTGAAAGGATCTTAAGAGACAAGTGTAAAGAAGTCTTTATATGAAGAGAAGAAGGTAGTTGTAGATGTAATAACATAAGAAAGCCCAGGAAAGCTTTTTCAAAGGTTAGAGAAAAAGGACAACTGATGAAGAAAAAATATGAAGGAAATTATTTGAGAAATTAGAATTTATAAGAATAAACTTCATGTTTGAATTAAACTATAACAGGAAGTTTACTGGAGGTTTTAAGAATGGGTATCATGGCTCGGTGCCTGTGGCTCAAGTGGCTAAGGCGCCAGCCACATACACCTAAGGTAGCAGGTTTGAATCCAGCCTGGGCCCGCCAAATGACGGCTGCAACCAAAAAATAGCCGGGTGTTGTGGCAGGCACCTATGGTCCCAGCTACTTGGGAGGCTGAGGCAGGAGACTCGCTTGAGCCCAGGAGTTGGAGGTTGCTGTGAGCTGTGATGCCATGGCACTCTACCCAGGGGGATAGCTTGAGGCTCTGTCTCAAAAAAAAGAATGGGTATCATGGGTTGGCGCCTATGGCTCAAAGCAGTAAGGCACTGGCCCCATATACCAGATTCAAACCCAGCCCCGGCCAAAAACTGCAAAAAAAAAAAAAAAAAAATTGGGTATCATAATATTGCCAAGTTTGTGAAGTATAATTTGAAGATAGCTTAAGTAGCATTTGCTTTCTAGAAGGTCCAGGAAAAGGAGCTCTCTTTCAGGAGCTGTTAAGGTTGTGACTATTATGATCGAACCTTTGTTTCTGAAATCATCATTTAGGGACTATACATGTTATCTTATTTTTTTTCCAAGTAAAGGATTCGTCTGCAAGTTGTAAGAGTCACGAGAATAAATAATCATATAACTAACCAAGATCTTGTTCAGCCAAACAAATAAACAAACCAAAAAAACCCAACAACGATGTTGAGAGGGACTGAGAAGGAAAAGTAAAGATATACATTCGTATGTTTCATTTCAAGTACCAAAGTTGGATGGTTGCGCAATTAGCCTGCTCATTTTATGTTTCTGGAAAAATAAAAAATGAAGACAGCCTTCATTTTTAGTCTCTGCAGTCAAACATAGCCAGATGAAATGTCAAATTAGCAGGACTACACTGGCAGCTGTAAACAAGCTAATCTTTTTATTTATTAGAGCACTAGGACATGCATAATACATTGGACTCTTGTTACCTGTAGAGAATTGCTCAGTGATAGCGCGAGAGAAGCAATACTAGTGAAAGAACATTTACATGACAGAAAATCTATATGTGTGGGAAAGAAGACATTAATCTGCTAGAAAATTAGGGATGTTACTGAGGAAACTGTTGGCCTGAGCTAGCCTAAATACTCACCATTAAGTAATGACTTTAGATGCAGCAGGTGGCCTTAGAGCCCACTCAACTACCCCAACCTAGCAAGCTTCCTAATTACAATTGTTTGGCTTCGTAGTTTAGTAGAATAAGGAAGAAAATAGAGTCATAATTAAGGGATCTTGAAGGGAAACTATAATAGAAGCCATTTGACAGAATCAGATCAGATTACTGGAGGTGATAATTTTAAAGAAGTGTATATTTTTAAATAAAGACGAGAGTATAAACAGAGATAAGTCTTTCAGAAATAGCCATACAACTAATTTAACTCTAAATGCTTCATCCAAATGCAGATGAAAATCCAGGATTTAAATCACCCGAGGAGGAAATTGCCTCATGTATTAAAATGGATATTTCAGTGGGCCTTATGTAACGTGGGCACTTACAGGACTGATGGTGAACGAGAATCCTTGAGAAGAGTGGAGAAGGGAAGATGGGAGATGAATATTTTCAATTCTTGATCCTCTATCCTCACCCTTTAAAATGTGGCGGCCATGTGGTTTTCGAAAGTGCCTCGCAGCTGAAGTCATCAACTGGATAGAAATACAGGCAAAAGTTGAGGCCCAATGTAAGGAAACTCACTTATAAATAAAAGCCGATTAAGTCTTTTGATTGACTATGGAGGACTCCAAAGGGCTCCAACCTCTGCGAGCAGGATTCCAGAGGTCGAATGGCGCAATAAGGACACAAATAAAGCTCTTCTAACTCTGCAAGCAAGGTAAGATTATCTCCTCTCCTCCACCTGCACCTGGCAGACTTCCATCTTGAGTCTCTGCCCATGCTTGAAATAAAAATTTCTTAGTTGTGCAATAGACGACCTGCTTCTATCAGTTACTTCTCTCAGCTGACCGATAGATATTCTATTCCCACCCTGCCTCAGTTTACAGATGAGGAAACTGGTACTTATTCCAATCCCACACTTAACAAAGGGTGAAACTAGGATTTGAATCTGAATCTCTTGACCCTATAGCTGCTGGTCCCGTCTGCTCCATCCTGCTGCCCATTCCCATCTGTGCAATGTTCCTTTATGCTATAGAATGTAAGGTTTTGACCCATGTTAGCACCATCCGGGCACGTTTGTGGGGTGGTGGACTCCTCCGAGCTTCTCAGAAGTCATACACTTTATTCTCTGCATAACAGTTTGGTCCTATGCCTCCTCTACCCACATCTGAGCACATGATGGTGGTGTCGTTGTCAGGTTTTTTAAACTATGTGAGCAAGTGAGGGGCAGCAAAGGAGAGGAAAGAAAAATAGCTTCTCAGTTTCCATTGTCTGAAGGGGAACCTGAAAGTTAGAGGGGAAAATTTCCCCAGAGATACAGGTTGTGTCACAACCACAGAGCCCAGAGGTTGGCCTTTCCCATCAGTACTCTTTCCACCATCTACTGAAACTACCATCTACTTCACATAAAACCAGAAAACTTCCTTTACTAATCTAGAAAACCTTCCCACTAAGACCAACTCACTGTGTCGTGAACAAAGAAAATTCCTTTAAAATGGCTTTTCTCTTACTTAGAGTTGCTGGCATCCAGTATCGTTATTTATATGTTTTTCATTTGCTACTTGATTTATTTTAGAGACTGACACTTTTACAAGCTGACATCTCAGCATACAGACACTTTTTTTGTGCTTTGCAGAACACAGCCAGCTGATGCCATGCCGAGTAAAACCTAGTTAAAGGTTTCTCTCTGTGCTGCAATCCATCACCCCTTTTACAGTTCTTCATCTGGAAGAGTGTAAACTGCCTCCTAATTTTGGCATCTGCTACCTGCTTCTCTGGCTGCTCCCTGTTGCTTCCTGATGTCACTCTGTCAGGTAGACACTTGAGGATTTCATGGCCACCCAGGAGTGTAGCGAATTCAACATTATTCAGTAGTTATTCTTAAATCTTCCGTTGCAATAATCATGATGGATGCATGATTAATAGAAAATCAAGTATTGAGATGGGAGATTGAATAGCTATTATCCATTGTTTACTCATTTATTTATTCTATGTTCTATTTGAAAAACATCTGCTTTCTCGTAATGCACCAGAAGACATAAGAGCACCCTTAGGGGACGCTCAGTATGGCGAACAACTGCGTGATCACCTGTTTGATGAAACTCTGCGATGGGTCACTTTGCTTCTGATTTTTCCACCCTTGTTGCTGTTTCTTTTTTTCTGTATCTTTTTTTTCCTGCCAGAGTCTTACATTGTCACCCTTGGTAGAGTGCCATGGTGTCATAGCTCACAGATACTTCAAGCTCTTGGGCTCAAGTGATTCTCTTGCCTCAGCTGCCCAAGTAGCTAGGACTACAGGCACCAGCCACAACAACCAACTATTTTTAGAGACGAGGTCTCACTTTTGCTCAGGCTGGTCTCGAAACTGTGAGCTCAGGCAATCCACCTGCCTTGGCCTCCCAGAGTGCTAGAGTTACAAGTGTGAGCCCCCATATTCGGCTGCTTCTCTATCTTTTTTTTTGACAGAATAGTGCTGTACAGAGTGACTTATTTTAGGAATTATTCTGCTGGCTTTTCCATTTTCCGTTTAGCATCAAAATATACCTGTTGTATGCTTCTTTCTCTCGGGCTCTGTTTTCTTTTTTGAGGAAAAAGGACAAATCTAGCAAATAGACCCCTACTTGTACCCTTCCCGGTGACAGATGTTACTTTGGAGCAGGTGGTTTTACGGTGCCATGGATGCATGGAAGGACATTTGTTAGGTCAGATAGTGGTTAGGATGTTTCATCGTAGACTGAGATAATGAATGCTTAAATAAAATAGCAGACTTATTTCTCTCCTTTGAAAGTGTGAGCTGGCAGCTGCTTCAGGGTAGCTTTGTCCCACGCAGTCGTCCCAATGCCTGGATTCTTTCCGTTATGCTACTCCACTGTCCCCCAGGCTGTTGACCTCACCTCCGTGGCAGGTTCACTATCATTATACCAGGGTCTTGTCTCACAGGGAGCAGAAAAGAAGACATGGATGGTGACCAGTTTCCTTGAAGGGCATGACCCAGCAGTTGCACAAATTACTTATTGGCCAAAATTAACTTCAAGGTCACTCTTACTTTATTGGAATGCGGTAAAATGTAGTCACTAACTGGGCAATTATATGCCTAGGTGAAACTCCAGGGGAGATTTTTATTCATGAAAAGGAGGAGAGAGAGATTGTTGGAGGCGGGGATTATCTATCTCTGCCTTGATGTATATGTAGAATCTTTCATAAGAGAAGGACCAGGTCCACTATCTCAGCTCACGGGGGATTCAAACAGGAAACAATGAGCTTAGCAGGCAACACATCACTGTAGGTCCGAGGGGTTAAAAACTGGTTACGTTTTGATCGATTGTTGACACGTCTCTTCCAGTCTCTTCCGTACCTGGGCACTCACAGCAGCTGTTCCGTGGATATTGGCACATTAACTCTTTAAGGAGTGGTTTTATTTTTTTAAGTGCACCTGGAATGTCTTACTACTCCCTCTCCAGCACTGGAATTTATCTGAATGTGTCTGGTCAGCCTCGTAGAAGCTATTTTCATTCGAATAATGACAGCTTACACTCTGTTATGGGTCCCCTTTTGAACCAGAGCCTTTCCAGTCTAACTTGATTCCAGTCCACTCGGCAAACGCGTAATGTGTGCCTACTGTGTGTCGGGTACAAGATCTGGCGATATGAAAAGACGAGGTCTGTTTCTCAGAGTCTCACAAGGCAGGGAGTGAGGCTGAAATACATAAAAAGCTTCGAACCTGTGCAGGGGTGACTGTAACAAATGCCACGCCAGAAATACAGACGAAGTGCTGTGGGGGCGCAGGGCAGGAAGGAGATTCCGAATCTGAGCGTGAGGAGAGACTTCATGGAAGGTGCAGGATTTAAATTGGAAAAGGGGATGGTATTTTATTTGGCATGGGTGGGACAAAAGGTGTCCCCAGCAAGTTTGCGGTTCTTATGTAGGCTGGTATTGGTGAACGTTAGCTAAGTAAAAGCCAGCGGAGGGGCCGAGAGGGCTGTCTTGAGATGAGACTGGAAACACTAATTTTTAGAGTCAAATCAGGGAGGTCTCTGCATTCCAAAGTAAGAAGCTAAGAAAACTCTGGGATGTGGGATATCTTGGATTGCTGTGTATAAGAGTAGGGGTGTGTATGTGTATGTGTATGTGTGTGTGTGTATGGGGAGATTAAGTCCTGGAGACAGAGGGACTGGTTGAGAAGTGATATTACTAGTTTAGGGAGAAGAACTGGTATGTGGGTCATTATGAAAGTTTGGAGATACACTAAAATCAAGAAACACAAAGTCTGTGTGGATGGAAACAAGGGAAGCCCTCCCAGCAACGCCAACCCGCTGAGCAGAGGGAATCAGAAAAGATGCTGTACGGTGTTTCTTAGAAATGAAATGATAGATAACAGCACAACCTGTCTCAAAACTTTTGTAGTGACCTACGTATAAACTAGGACTCAGGTGTAAGTATGGGTATTAAACAAAGAGAATTAGGTAACAAGCAGCTTCGAAAGGTAAGAAGGAGAGAGATTATCAGTTTGCAGGTCTATACTACCCAGATAGTGACAGCATTAATCTAGATAAGGAACCCTAGTTTATTTGTGGATATAACTGGGGATATTCATAGCCACTACGTCAGGGGTCCTCAAACTTTTTAAACAGGGGGCCAGTTCACTGTCCCTCAGACCATTGGAGGGCCGGACTGCAGGCCCCAGGATGAGTCAGCGGCTAAGCAGGACAGGTAGCAGTGGCAAAAACACCCAGTGGGCTGGATAAATGTCCTAGGTGGGCTGCCGGCCGTAGTTTGAGGACGCCTGCACTACATCCTAAGTCTGTTGTACAAAGGATATCAAAGGGCTTTGGAAAACACAAGTGCCAAATGAAATGCAAGATGACATTGTAACGCACACATTCTAGTGGGCTGTCTGGAAGCTCGTCCTCCTTGACAGGGACCATGGCTGTTTTATCATCCACTGTGTATCCGGAGTTAGGAAGAAGTCCAGTGAATTTCAATACCAAAGGTTCCAAAAAGTCCTTAGTAAAGAAACTTGCTAAACGTTGTTTAAACCGGTATTTTATTTGGCCCTGAACCCTTTTGATGAAGATGTCCTGTACATGTCTCATGGAGTATTCTCTAGAATATACTTTGAGAAAAACAGCCTTAGGGTAATACATGCTTAAGAGTTAAATGAATAAAAGTTCTAAGGAGAGAAGGGAATTGGGGTCTCTGTCTGTCTCTCTGTCTGTCTTTATCCATCTCACAGAATTAGAGACATTGAGATCTTTGGAAGGAGTGTCCCTTGGCAAAAGCACAGCCACAAAGAGGAATGGATGGCTGCCCTCTTCCTCCACACCTGATCACAAGTTTTAAAAGACTCACCATCAATTTTAAAAAGTGTCTTTAAAGCTCTAAGTATGGCCCTAGGACATTACTCTTTAGACTCAAGTTCAAGATGATGGTCACAAGCATGTCCTGGAGGCAGTTTTGAGCACTTTAAAAGCTTCATTTAGGTTTCAAATGTTTATCAGTGCTCCCAGCCACCCTGAAAGGCCAAGAGAGGCTTTCAGAATTCAATAGCAAGTATGATGAAGGATGGGGCTCAGGACCTAATTGTTGTCATTTTTATATAATACTGGTTCTAGTATACAGAAACTCTTGTAGCATGCTCCACAGACTACACACACTTACACACACACACACACACTGTGCGGGATTTATATTTTATTAATACCTGTTCTATGGAACTTCTTTGAGAGATGCGTAACATAGAGAAAAAGAATGTCACCGCATCAAATATCAGTGTTGTTTATTTCATTGTACGGAGGATTTAAAAAAAAGGAAAGCAATGCTTTTTCTGATTTATTGCAGTAACATCGCCTTTTATAAAATAGGTGCTTACTGAACAATCAGAGGCATTTTAGCAGACTCTGCTTTATATATGTCAGTCAATATCACAATCACCCGTCCATAGGCGCCGTGTTACAGTTATCAAGCCTGGAGTCAAAGCTTTGTCTGTCTCATGGATACACTAACACAGATGGTCTGTTACTGCTTATTTAATAACTAGTCGCCATGCTCCCCTCTTGTCAAAAGGACTGTTATTTCATGAATGATTAAAGTGCTAGAAACCCAAGATTTATGACTCTTGCTCAGAATGCTTGTGTAGCCCTTGTCTGCTGAAAGGTACCTACCACGGAACACATTTCATTTACGGTGTAATGCTTGGGTTACCAAGGTAACGTTCAGGTTAATCAGCTGTACCACACTTTGCCTAATTGAGGGAGAGCACTTCAGCTCCCACTTCAGTCCCTGAAAGATAACAATCATTTTCTTTCGTTTTTTTCCATTTGACATTTGGAGGCTATTTCAGATGCTCTTGACTTCAGAGCCATTTCCCTCTCTGGTGCTGACACAGGGCGCTATGCCCTCAGATGAGCTGTGCTTGAATAATTGGGTTTCACAAAGGCCATTTCCCTATTTGTTATGTATAAATAGGATCGTGCCATTATGTACTGTTCTCGGGGATTGTGGTAAGTTGGTTGAAGTTATAATTTTGTGTATTTATAGCAGCACCTCCGAGTGTGTTTCCTATTTTCTTTTCTTGACCACTTGAGTGGTTATGAATGAGAAATTTCATTTCACGTAGGGGGTTGAGAAGACTGGGTTGAATTTCCTAAAACTTTGCGGGCAAAGTTGTTGGGGCAAATTTCTAAGTCTGGTTTTAAGTCTCTCTTTGTATTCCAACTCCTGAAAAAGTTCCCCTGTCTCTTAGCTGTTGATTGCTACACTAACTCGTTAGGTACTAGTTAGCATTAACTAAAATTAAAAGTGGCTAGCAGAGGATAAATGTTTTTGACTATTGAAAACATATGGACTATTTAGCATCAAACCCACAGAGCCATTATCTGAGAGAGTCAGTTTGTGAGATCAGGCAAAGTCAAAGCTTTCGAACATTATATCCACCCAAGGGGTCAATGATGAGTTAGTTGACTTTTGGCCTTGACTAGATAGGATACTAGGTAAAAGTTGAACTAAAAAAAATCAACAACTTACTTTTGATTCTTTATATTTTCAAGGGTTTGTATGTGAAATTCTTATTTTAAGTGTGATTTATGCATTCTCCCTGCTATGGCATTATTAGATTCCCTATTAGATTCAGGGTTGAAATGATGTTTTGTTTTGTTATTTCATATAATCTAATCAGATTCGCTATTACATTTAGGGAAATAATTGTTATTTGTTAACAATTATTTAGGGAAAGAATTTGTTATTTCACATAATCTAATTCAATTCCCTGTTAGATTTAGGGAAATAATGGTTGAAATGATGTTTTGTTTCATTATTTCATATAACTTTAATTTTTTTTCAACACAACAATTGAATTCCTGAATGTCAAACATCAAAACCATTCTTTACCCATACTCCTGAATTAAAGACCAGAAGCTTCTTTTTTGTAAATATTTGAAAGAGCCTGAACGTGCTGGAGAATTAATTCATTGCACGTAATTCTCTGAAAACTTTATTTCCCCAAGACTCTGATGAGGCATCCCCTTGGTGTAAAGTCTTTATTCACCACTGGCTACCTGGTTTGACCTAATCCCTCTGAGCCTAATCACATAAAAGTTTCCTCTTCTATGTGATGAGAATAAGGGTACTTACTGGGCTGAGCTGTTGTGAGGATTAAATGAGATATGGTACCAAAAGGGCTTATCCAGTACCTGGCACACAGTAAGAGATAAACAGAGCTGTCAGAATGGTTAATGTAATGGACAGTGTGCAAAGAAAAATTCTTTTTTGGCCTTAATCTGCTGTCACTTCAAAAAATCGTGAAATTTTTCAATATCATTTTCATCTTTGGCAGCCTAAAAAAATTCTCAAAAACTTACACTTTTAGATTTCAGAATTTTTCTTCTTGAGGGCCTCTTTTATCTTGGCTTCCTGTTACTGAATTAAAACTGCGTGAAACCAAACGATCTGTGTGTTGCCACTCTGAATTCTTCATCCTCGATTGCCAAACCTTCAATAAACTCCTTGAATCTCCATGACTGTGCCTTTCATTTTAGATGATGTATTTCACTTCAAAAAAGGAATGTAACATTTTGGACTCATATAAAGAATGATGATTGTGGTGATGCAGTGGGACTCATTGCCCAACAGAAGTGCTGATGAAGACTGAAGTGGCAATACTACTTTTTAAAAGGTATGCGCGTTCAGTGTAATGGAACCATCTCTTAGGATCACATTGCATAAGTGTCTGGAAATAATAGAATTACGTAGGAAGAACTTGGCTTCCGGGTTTAGCCACGCGTTTTGTTTCATTTTGCCATCTAGAGTAATGTGGGTGGTTGAAGACAGTTACCTGGAAATTTGCAAATCTGGCCATGTTATGTTGACTTTACATCATCGAGATATGCATTATCATTATCAGTCGTTTCTGGGCCCCCACGTTGTATGAAGTAGGTGAATTTGGGGTGAAGGTAAAATGTGTCCTGTGCCCAGGATGTTTGCTGTCCTTACCTGATCTCATCCTCTCTCCACCCTCAGCTCAGTAACAGCCTAGGCACATCTTCTGGAGCCCATCAAACTGGTTACGCTGAGAGATCTGAAAAGTTTTCTCCCTGTCTGCAATAGAAAGTTACAGTTTTTTTCACATCTATGAATAAGATATTAGCCCTTTTTGTAAAATACTTGCTACAAATATTTTTCTTAGTTTGCTAGAAATTACCTGTCAATTTTAATTCTTTTACATAATTAATATGTAATTAAATCAGACAGTTTATGTACTGTTAAATCAAAAAAATTGTGTTTATTTTTATTTTTTGAGACAGAGTCTCACTACATCACCCTTGGTAGGCAGCCTCAAACTCTTGGGCTTAAGGGGATTCTCTTGCCTCAGCCTCCCAAGTAGCTGGGACTACAGGCGCCTGCCACAATGCCTGGCTATTTTTTGGTTATAATTGTCATTGTTGTTTGGCAGGCCCAGGCTGGATTTGAACCCTCCAACTCCCGTGTAAGTGGCTCTAGCCACTTAAGCTACAGGCGCTGAGCCAAAACAGTTTTTACTTCATGACTTCTTTCATTGTTTTAAGCTTGGGAAGTTCTCTTTTTGTAACGCTGGTACTTTATACTCTGTATTTTCCTCTAGCTCTTGATATAATAATTTTGAAAGCAACTCAACATTTTTTTTATTCCCCAGGAATTTGTGTTATGGTATAAGATAATATTATCTTGTCATTAAGATATTAGGAAAGGATAAACTTTTCTTATTGGGCAACACTATTTACTTTACTGACTTCTGCTCTCTCTTCATCGTGGATTACATATTCATATGCTACATTCCTGGGTCATCTATTCTGTCGCACAGACTCGTCAGGCAGTCTATTCTCATGCTACAATCATGCCTGTTTTAATTAGTATTAGTAATTGGTATTATGTAGTATGAATAGGGCTGACATTCCAACAAGGAATAAGAATTCTGTCGTATTTACAGTGATGGATATCCCAATTATACTGATTTACGAATTATACAAATATATTAAATTACCACTTGTATCTCAAAAATATATACATCTTTTTTTTTTTTTTGAGACAGAGCCTCACTATGTCACCCTCAGTAGAGTGCTGTGGCATCGCAATTCACAGCGACCTCCAACTCTCGGGCTTAAGTGATTCCCTTGCCTCAGCCTCCCAAGTAGCTGGGACTACAGGTGCCTGCCACAACACCTGGCTATTTTCTGGTTGCAGTTGTCATCGTTGTTTAGTAGGCCCTGAGCTGGATTTGAACCTGGCAGCCTTGGTGTATATGGCCAGCATCCTAACCACTGAGCTACAGGCGGCAAGCCTCAATAAATTTTTTTTTTTAATTGTCAAAGGATTTGAAGAGACATTTCCCTGAAGAAATTATAGAGGTGACCAAGAAGCATATGGAAAGATGCTCAGCAAATCAAAACCACAGTCAGACAGCGTCTCCCACCCAGTAAGATGGCCACTCTCAAACAAACAGAAAATAACAAGCATTGGCAAAGACGCGGAGAAATTGGAATCTTGTGCACTGCCGGTAGAATTGTGATGCAGCTCTTGTATTGGAAAACAATACAGAGAACCTTCAAAAAATTAAAACTAGAGTTACCATGGGATCCAGCTATTCTATCTGTGGATCTATCCCCAGAAGAATTGAAAGCACGGTTTCAAGGAGATATTTGTATATCTACAAGGGAATATGATTAGCCTTCAAAAGGAAGGAATCTCGTGACAACAAGGGATGAACTTTGAGGTCAGTATGCTAAGTGCAATAGTCCGGTCACAGAAGGACCGATAGGACACACAATGCCATCCATGTGCGGTACAGAGGGGTGTCATTCGCAGACAGAAAGTCGAATGATGGTTGCCAGAGACTGAGTGGAGAGGGAAAAAGAAAATTGTTTCATGGGTGTTGAGTTTTAGTTTCACAAGGTGCCAAGAGTTCTGAACATTTTTGAGCAACGACAAGAATATACTTAGCAGTACTGACCTGGACACTTAAAAAGGGTTCGGATGGTGAACTTTAGGATATGTGTATTTCACCACCATTTTAGAAGAATGCAACATAGTTTATATAAAACCTGTATTGTGTATATGAAAGATTTTTAAACACGAAGAATCAGATTTTATTTTTGAAATATTCCTTTGCAGCCTCTTCCTAGTAGGCATATATTCGTAGGGTTATAATCGTAAGATATTTGCATTGTGAGTGCAATTTACCAGAAAAAAGCTTCTTAACTATAACTTTGTTATTAGCTTACGAAACAGTGAGATAGAAATCCATTTGCTTTTAGACATCTATGTAGTTTCAAGAAGTATGATAAAAACATATGTACGCAGTTTTAGACTGATTTTTGTACACAGTGAGGAGCTGTTTTTCTATATATTTATTTCAAAACCTCTCAGAGATTTTTAATACCTATTAAATGACCAGGCCCCGAACCTGGTTTTGGAGAATTTGCTGTCTTTTGCAATCTGTCATAAACTTGCGCAAAGAGCAAAGGAGAGAACAATAAGAATGGAAAAGGCTGTCATTTTATGCCCTAGTATGAATAAGGAAATTATGAATATGTCTGAGCAATAAGATTAGGCCTGTCCACCTGCTACTTAAAAGAAAAAACGTTTTACATTTAATCACGTCTAGGCAGTTTGGAATAAATTATATATCCTTCTAATTGTCATCATGGTTGGAGCAATTATTATGAATTCAAGAATATTGATCTTGTGTTTAGCTTAAAATCTGAATTCTTATTTGAACTTAAGATCACCCTTGCATATTTATTGCATTCTAAATGATATAGGAGACCAAAAGAATCTATTTTTTTCTAAAGAATTAAACATGTCCTGGATGGGTTTACCTATTTGCCAGAATTTAGCTGCTTTCAAATACGGGTTTTTAACCAGATGTCCTCTATGGAACTTTTTCACGTTCTAAGAATTAGCATTTAATCTCTGTTTAGCTGAAATTTAGTTAGCGATGTGGACACCTCTGCATCTTAAAACTGGGATTTCTTTGTGGGACACAATTCCTTTCAGTCAACTTAATATCCCATCTTGGTCTCTAAGGGACAATAATTGAGTTTAGGCTAGTTTTAAATAGCGATAAGGACAGGGGACACAGATGGGTATTTCATTGATTAACGCTAACCCTGGCCTAAGGCCCCCAGTGTCAGGCATTAGATTAGGACATTACGAAGAGAATGACAGAGTTTTGGGACTTTATTCCTCTCAATAACATTCTTTCACATATTAAGTTTATCCCCCCCTAGGTAGCTACTTTCTCATGCAGAAGACCTTAATCCACTGATGTGACTCTCTCTGCTCTCACTTTGATGCAGCCTCTGTTTACAAGAGTAATGCGGCCTGTGTAAGACAAAGTACCCAGGACAAGGACAACTGAATAAGGCTTTTAGATGCACAGTGATCCGACCTAAAAACAAAACCAACCCACATTGCGAACACACACACAAATCCACTGACACACACGCACACACAAACACCACCAGCACCGAGGCTTTTTTGAAATGAAGTTATGACGCTTGCCTCCTGAAGAATCAGACAGGAGGATTTCGTCCAGAAGACCCTCCGTTACTGATCTCCTTGTCTGGCACTTTATCTTTCCTTCACCTTTGACCTTCCTTTCAGGCTCTCTTCAAGGCACCGTGAACGTAAGCCCTTGTGGGGTTCTTTCAGAAGTCGGATTGCTGTCATCCCCTCTGGTGAATTTAAGCAGCTGCTGGAATCAGTGACAAGGTTGGGTACAGATTTGGTCTCCTGGCTGGGAAAGAGATTATGGGTCAGTCCCCAGTGCTGGGATACAATAGATTCAAGCGGTTCAGGATTTTTTGGATATCCGAAAAAGATTTCATGAAATTTGTAAAGATCTAACGGTGTAGTGCAGATTTCATGTGATCTAAACAGCTTATATGAAGAAAAACTCTCGGGAGTCAGTAAATGGTGCTTTCACAGCTATGCCATTTTTCCAAGACTGAACTGCTCTGGAATAGTTTAATTTCACCCAAGTATGTGGTTGCTGGATGAAGAGTCTCTTGCATTTAAATGCTTTAGCTGCAAAAGAGTATTCTAACTTTAGAGGATCGCGTCTCTTACACTGTGGGGGCTTAACACGTTTGCTTTAGTAAATTTAGATGATCAGATAATGTCTTTTTAATTTATGAGAGCACTGGCAAGTTAAATTTTAGGTACTGTAAAAAGTCTGACATATAAATGATACATATGATGACTATATTTTCTTGGCAAGTTACAAGGTTAGATACTATAGAAAACCGGATATATATACATGCTATATACATGCTATATACATATGTGCATGCATATATTTTTTCCCATAAAAATAAATGGTACATCAATACTTTTATTTAGTCCTCTGTCATCATCTCAACTGTCTAGAGAGAAAACCTCAAAAGAAAATCTTCTATGGGATTTATCTAGGGTTGAGAGAATTAAAAAAATTATATTCTTGCTTATGATGTAATTACAAAGAAAGATGTATTATAAGTACATGTTGAATTTGTGAGTTTCTGAAGTTCAGGATACAAATTGCCGAAGTCTCCAGCATTTGGATGGAATTCGATATATTTCTTACTGCCTTTCCTTTTTTCTTCTTTCACCTACTTTTCCTCTAATTCCTTTTTAATAGAAATCCATGATGGCATTAAATAGCGATCCTCCTTCGTTATAGTTAAATAAACAAAAAGTTGGAAAGGTCCAATTTTTAAAAGAGAGAACATTTGGCATCACCAGTACATGTCCCACGTCAGAAAGGAAGCCTTCTGGCATCAAATTAGTGCCATCGTTGCCATTAGGGTCACGGACACATTAACCTAATGTCGACAAGGTGCATCACCGCTGCCTTAAAGCAGGCTCATTCCACTGAACAGGAATTACTTAAGGACACTGGCACTTTTTAACTCATCAGAGCTTGTAGTATGTTTTGGAGGCAAACAGTGCTGGTTTATACTACTCTTTTGCCGATTAATTGGCATCCT
>NW_003852405.1:18189211-18261823 GCF_000181295.1 Otolemur garnettii
CGCCACCTTAGGTGTACGTGGCTGGCCTTAGCTGGTTGAGCTATAGGCGCCGAGCCGTAACTCATTTGTTTGAGTTAATTCACTAAGATTCATTAAGAACACAGCAGTGTGGAACAGTACACACTAACCACAGACAGGGCTGCAAATCATGAGCTTCCTTCCAAGAAGACCACCTCATCCGAGACAGGACTCCAACTACATGAGAGAATAATAAAACTTAAAGAGAATTTTTTTTTGGGGGGTGTAGAGTGTCATGGCAGCATCATAGCTCATAGCAACCTCAAACTCTTGGGCTGAAGTGATCCTCTTGCCTTAACCTCCTGAGTAGCTGGGACTACAGATGCCTGCCACAACATCTGCCTACATTTTCTTTAGTAGAGAAAGAGTCTCACTCTTGCTTAGGTTGGTCTTGAACTCCTGAGCTCAGGCGATCCACCTGCCTTGGCCTCCCAAAGTGGCTCCTGGCTCATGGCTTATAGGCATGAGCTACCACTACTGGTCAACTTCAAGAGGCCCTTCAAAGACCATCTGGTTTTGTGGTTCCCAGATTTTTATCAGTTCAGACATCTTTTTATCATTCCATTTCTTATGGTACCCACACTTTGAAAGATTTGAGAGATTTTTTACCCATGAGTTTGGTTTCCAATAGACTACAAACTAAATACAAATAATTCAAGAATAGTAAATTTATTTGGATTAGATAAATCCATAAATTTAGATTGTTAGGGCTTTGGTTTGGGAGTGTACGATGTCACGTGACCCTATTATACAGATAGCAATGAAGGATCTGACGTCACCTGATTCCCATCCCCACAACCCCTTTAAGATTATAGAATTAGTTTGTAGCAGACTTAAAACTAGGTTCTGGGTAGAATAGAAATGCCCAGTCAGTCTAATTGTAGTTTTTCACAGAAAAAGTGGCAAGCGTGGTCATAATTCTTCACTTCTGGACTAGTGGAATCTTTCTGAAGGAAATGTGTTCTTTGTATACAATTAATCTTTTCTTTCAAATGGTGTTGAGAAACTCCTAATGACTAAATTCTCACACCAATAGTTACGACAAACAAAAGCATTATGGGCTACAACCTCTGACACTTTCACATGACTTTCATCATTATGAAGATTGGCTTTTATGATATTCATATGAGTTTGACCTGAGCCAGCAAAAGCCAGGGAAATCGATTAGAGAGGAAAATTCAGCCTTAAATCTCAAGTTCCCCTTGGGGCCGCCTACAGCCTCTGGGCAGCCAGGAGCTTGTATGTGGCTTGTCTGGGACACAATCCTGAAATAAAATGAGGTGGATGTTGAAGCTCAATCCTTAAGAAAAGAAGAAAAAGAAAAAGTTTCCCTTTGGTCCATTCAAGTTACCACCTAAGCCAGGGTTTTCATTGCCGTTTAAGTCTCAAATGAAAACGAGTCATAATGAGGCAAAAATCTGATACAGAAAACAAGGCAGTTGGCCTGAATTCCTGAGTTAGATTTTTTTTTTTTAGTAATAATTTGCTCATCTCGTGCTGGTAGGTTTGATCTCTTGCATTCTCTGGCAGTCAAGGAAAAGTTAGCTCAAGTTTTGTTCCCTTTGCCATTAACAGATGGCATGCAGATCTAAGCACAAGCTGGGTCTCCCGGGCCACAGGCAAAGGGTGAGGGCCGCTCCCCCGTGGACACCCTCAAAAGGCCCTAAGCTTGAGTAGCACAAATGAAAAGGTCTAGTGCTGGTGTTAATTACGCAGAAACCACACAGAAAGTGCTGCCTGTTACTGAGTTGAGAGGTTGGGCATCTCTTCTTCCCCAGATAAAAGGCTTGATATGAAAACATTTTGAGAGGACAATGAAGTGAAGATTAGCATAATCTTCTGCAGTATCCTCAGTAAGCTATCCATGAGTGAGCTGCTTTCTTCTCATTCCTTCGGCTCTAATGTCTGGATTTAAGGAATGGCATTGTTAAGAGTAGGCTTTGTCCTTAGAGCCTGACAGTTGTGTTTTTCCCGCCTTCATGTGATCATCCCAGTTGCTGGTCTCCTGCTCTTGGGGGAGGGAGACAATGGCAGGAAAAATGAAGTGTCAGTTCATTGACAAAACCTCTCTGTGCTCAGTTATTCTTAATCCAGACTCTTCAGGGCTTTTTTCCTTCGCTTTTCTTGTTTTAAAAAACATTCTCTCACCCATGCTTTCTGTTTGAATAGGGGAAAGTCCCTTTAATATCATCCTGAAGAAACTGGAGAGCAAGGAAGACTGGACTTGGGGGCTTAGGCAGCTTGAAGTGGAAAAAAAAATTCAGATTGGGTTGTTTTCTCTGCAGTTCAATCAGAACGTTAAACTGCCATGCTTGAATTTTGTAACAAAACCGGGGTGGCTGTTAAAATAGTTATTCAGATGTATGCAACTCATAAAGCCTTGATTGTGGGGTTTTTCATGAGAAGAATTTAGCCACTTGCACAATGCAGCTTAACGCGGTCCTCTCGGGGGCTGGTCCGGTGGCTAATGGACTAGTTTGTTGGCCACTTTGATCCTGGCTGCCCTGTTTTAAGTCTTGCTATGACTGGTTAAGCTTGTGCTCTGTAACCCCGGGGATAACTTGAGGGTGCTGAAAGTCATGAGGCGTGGTCCCCAACATCAAAATATAAAAATAGGTCTGGGGTCAGGGAACTCAACAGGCCCCCAGAAGCTCTTCACGTTTACAGCTGGAGATGGTCTCTTATGTATTTAGAATTCGTCATTAGGATTCCGACAAAGAAGTGCAGTATGGGATTGCTGCAGGGCAGGCTCTTTGAATCTTATTCCCGATTTAAAAAAAAAACAACAAAAAAACCTAAGTTCTGGCTGCTGACAGGAGACAAGGCGAGTACAAGGAGCGCATTAAAAAGCAGCATTTGTCTCCTGATGGCTGTAGAAGAGTGAGAATGGCTGAGTTTTGAATTTGGGTGAAAATTCTAGAGTTTCTTTGTTATAGCAGAAGGATCTGGGAATTCACTGGTGGTGTTTAAAAACCTGGAGAGCCTATTAGTATGGATATCTTAAAAGCCTGGGTTAATTTGTTGACCTTTACAAATTCCACCGGATCCAGTTTTGACTTGGATTCCTTTCTGGATCAAGACATGAGAATCATGTAAGATGGTCTTTCCTAATATGAATCACTTTGACTTCCTCTGATTTTTTTTCAAAAGGTAGCTCATGCTGCTCCAGACTATAATTGAAACCAAGGTCAGGTATTTGATGCAACCAAGATCAACCGGGCTTGAATCAGTGGTCTGAGGCTGCCATTTTGCCCAGGTATTGGCACTAAAGAAGAAAGGAACTTTGCATGTCACCTGACAGCTGTGGTGTTGTGATACCAAGCTACGACTTTGAGCCGAAGGCCAAACCATGTGACTACAGCATGAGATTTAATGATTTCTGTGGAAGGAGCACTTGATGTGGAGCCAGACAGTCCTGGCAGGTCCCAGTTCTGTGTCTTAACGGCTAGAAGACTAGCCTTCTGCAAGCATTGTTCCATTATCTGTGTAGATGGTCATCTCAGGGGCAGCACACAGTTCTGTTGAGAGGATTAAAGAAGGTCATGTAGTTTAGAGAAATTAAAAAACTATAAATCTCTTTACCTCCATAAAGTGGCATTATGATACTTTAAAAAAGTTTCCCACTAAACATTTACTCACCTTTCCTGAACACTGACTATGTACCAGACTCTATAAGACACAGTCCCTGCCCTCAATGCAGTCACAGTCTACTAGGAGGTAGACAGAAAAACTTGGCAACAGCAAGTACTATAAGTTAAGGAACTCTGTCCCTGCCAGCAAGTATTGGTTAAGAACCTACCATGCACACTTCACACTGCCCTGTGCAGAGTAGTTTGGTGGTGGTAGTGACTTATTGAGAAGTATGAGAATCTGTATAGGAAGATAAGATGTATCATGAACTCCCCTCCACACTAATACAAAGCAGTAAGAGGTAAATGCCAAAGGAACAGAGTGCATGACAAGTGACAGCCCTAATGTCTAGAGAAGATGGGATCTGGGTTGGCTAAGTATGAGAACTCTTTGTACTGTCAGAGACTTCATTCTATCTCCTGAAGGCATTTAGCTCTGTCTACTCTATATTATAGTAATGGTAACTATTGTCATTACTACTTCTGCTAGAAAGCCCCAGAGACCATGTTCTTATTTTATTCCATGATACTTAACAAATGCCCAGCATAGAGTTGAAACTTAAAGAACATTTGCTCAATGACTGAATATGTGTTAGAAGGGTAATGTAACAGTGTGGAGATAGGGATATTGGAGACTGTTTCCATTCGTGTAGTCTCAAATCATTATTCTGATTCACCTCTGTATCCCTCAATGTATCCAGTGGTTCTGAGTAAGTACGTGAATTTTGAGTGAACGTCCTTTTCTTCCCAGACTAGCCAAATGCCTTTCTTACACCATTTTTTAAAAATATTTTTTGAAACCCCACTTCCTTTGGTGAAACTTTTGTCCTGTTTGAGGAAAGTTCGCACATCCCTGTTTCTCTCTCCTGCCCCAGTCCCCACAGAAAGAATAAGAAGGACCAAGTTCTGCTGCTTTTTCGGCTTTTTAGTTCTCAAGGAAAATTCTTCTAAGGTTATTGTCTTTGACCTTGATCTCAATGATCCACTTTTTCTACTTGCATCTCTAAAATACTTTAATAATTGACTTACTTTACCTACATGGATATTTTTATAGTGGGCCAATGTCTCCATCCTGGAGCTTTCTGTCTACACAGTGGGTTGACTGGAGATTCTAAATTCCTAGAAGGCTGTCATTGGGACACACGGTTTATTTGTGATAACATAAGCCTGGTGCTTTCAGCTAGAAACTTAAAAGATATACTTTGATAATAAAATAAATCATTTAGTAATTCTTCCTTGGCCAGGTGGGGTGGCTCACGCCTATAATCCCAACACTCTGGGAGTCTGAGGCAGGTGGATTGCCTGAACTCACAAGTTTGAGACCAGCCTGAGCAAGAGTGAGACCCTGTCTCTATAAAATAGCCAGGTGTTGTGGCAGGCACCTGTAGTCCTATCTACTCGAGAGGCTGAGGCGAGAGGATTACTTGAGCCCAGAAATTTGAGGTTTCTGTGAGCTATGATAATGCCAGGGCACTCTTGTGAGGCTGGCAAAGTGAGACTCTGTCTCAAAAAAGAAAAAAAAAAAATTCTTCCTGAACGTTTTTTAAAATGTTAAACTAATGGCATTGCAATAGCTTGAAAAGTTTGATATTTTTGTCTGGTTCCACTTTTGCTTAAAACTTGGGATGGCACGAACAGTGTATAAACAATTAACACCATGCTATTCTTTCCAGTACTTCATCTATGAATGGAAAATTGCTGGACTGTTTAAGTAAGGTGTGGATGTATGCTAATGACATGGTATTTTCTAGAACTACTGTTGAGGTGGTTTGTTATTCCTCTATTTGTTTACTCCTTCGGGTTGCTCCACACCACCAAGCTAAAACAGAGTGACAGGCTGGGAATGACTAATGTAAACAAGGCATGCCAGCCAGTGGCCTGCGGTGGCTGTGCACTTCAGATTCAGTAAACACTTTTGTTCCAGTGCCACAGCTCTGCTCTAGCAACATCCGCTCCGCCTCGGCTTTGTTATGCCAATAATATAAAATGTCTGTCTTTGTATTTCTGTTCTCTTGTGTCTAGGACATTGTATTATATCAGGTTTTATTGTGTTTTCTAAACACGTTCTAAGTTGCCAGTAACGAATGTTAATATCAGTGGTAAATAATGGCCATTGAGGCCTGAAACAGGGAACATCTTCAGGGAGAAGGGGAACGGATATCCAATGAAGACACTTCCAAATTCCTTGACTGTTCTGAGAACTATGGGAAGTGGGGATGGAAGCCCTGGGAGGTGTTCTGTGCCATCAGGCCTGGCCTCAGAGACTTCTGGATATGTGGGAAGCAGACTGATGAGATGGCTGGCTGACATTGGATTCTGAGAACGAAAGACAGAGTTAAGCACTGGGAAAGGAAAAGGGAAAAGAAATAATATTGCAAAAAGAGGCCTGTGGGAGAATCTTTAGACATTTATAAAGAATCTTCCTGGACTCGATGAGGTGGGTAGCTAAGAATATAGAGTAACTGTGGGACACTGTGGGACCACTGTTGTTGGCCTAAAGGCAATGAGGACTGACCACAGGAATTTTGGATACTGTTAAAAAGAAGTGAATGCCAGCAGGATCAAAACAATACCCTTTAATAGCTGACCAGCAATTTCTGCCTGTCTAGTTTGGGGAATGTGGAAATTGAGCTTTTGAGGGCTGCTCGGGGCAGGGATGTTATAAACTTGGGCACATCATCAGCTGTGCCTTCACCACGCATCATGTTTTGGGATTAAGTTTTGTCACTCATATTCTCTTGGGGTTAAGTTTATACTCAAAATGTGGGTGAGTTTATTTCATTGAATCAGAGGATTCAAAAGTAAATTAATGGTGGCAATGCAGTATATATATATATATATATATATATATATATATATATATATATGTTTAGAGACAGAGTCTCACATTATCACCCTCGGCAGAGTGCTGTCGCATCGCTCCAGCAACCTTCAACCCCTGGGCTTAGGTGATTCTCTTGCCTCAGCCTCCCGAGTAGCTGGGACTACAGGTGCCCACTACAACGCCCGGCTATTTTTTTGTTGCAGTTCGGCCGGGGCTGGGTTTGAACCTGCCACCCTAGATATATGGGGCCAGCACCCTACTTACTGAGCCACAGGTGCTGCCCGGCAATGCAGTATATTTTTAAAAATTTTAGTAAAGACCCAAGCAATATGCTAACTTTACAAAGACTTACAGGCTTATTAGGTGAATTGGATAAGTGGTTAGTTTAAAACACTGATCTCCGAAGGCAAAAGCTATCTCTCTCTCTCTTTTTTTTTTTTTGAAGTTTTTGGCTGGGGCTGGGCTTGAACCCACCACCTCTGGTATATGGGGCTGATGCCCCACTCCTTTGAGCCACAGTCACCACCCACTATCTCTCATTTTGTACTCTTAGCATGGAGCTCAGGCCAGCACACAAAAAAGATACCCGATACATACCCAGTGATTTATATTAAATTTTTCCATATTGACTTTAACAAAATAATTGGGAGGGAAAGTGATCTTACTGCCCATCTGACCTCCAGTCACTTGCTTTGGTGAACAAGCATCACCCAGTGCTTACTAATTAATATTTGAATAATTTGGAGCTTATGGCAGTGAGGACAGAAGAGGAAGAGGTCGTGGAAGCTCCATGTGATCAGAGCTTCTTCTGCCCTACTATTTGAACTTCTCACCTTTAAATCCATGCATGTGAGTTAAGGTATAGATTTTATACTTGATTGTGGCCAAAAGGTTGAGAAGTGGTAAAGGTATAGATTTTAAACCGCTTTTGTTAAAATGCACATGCACCTAAAACAGGGAATAAATTAACCCGTGTATATCTTGTACATAAAAGGCCTTAGCATTTTTAAAATTAAGTAGCAAGGAGCAATTCCTTGAGTGAGCAGGTTCCAGAACCAGTAGGTTTTGTGGGAGCTTATGGATGAGAGGTGGAGATATAAGTAAGGTACCATCCACCCTGTAAGCCACTGAGTTAGGCAACCAGGGTACCGCACTGGACAGCAGGAAGGGTCAGCTTCGGATGCTGCATGCCTCAGATTCTGTTTCTTCTTTTTGTTGCTATACAACTGTGATGTTGGCCTTGTAACACGAGTTCTCAGAAACTAACCGAATTGTCCCTAATAACCCACAACTTTGGATCTCGCTTTTACGAATTTTAAAACTTGGGCTTTTGGGGTACAGGAAGAGTGGACGAGTCAGACCAGTGGCCAGTCGACATTGTTCCAGTCAAACTGATTGTGTGGTGTTCTCAGCGACGATAATGTCTTTTTGTTTTGGTGAAATATAATGGGGAAAAAAGCTGTTATAACACCTATTACAATATTTCCAGTGACCCAGCAGGAAGAAAAACATTCATGAGAGCAACATTAGTATGTAGAGGCAAAATAGCTGGGCCTAAGAAGGGCTGCGGAAAAATGGCGGAACAGGAGCTACATGTATCAATTATGTGCAGATCCTACAGCCTCGATTGGACTTTGGGACTTTGGGTTTCCTACCCTCGATGAATTGTCAGCTGTTCGTGGTCCACCCACCTGTGCAAGCACCCAGTGGGAGAGGGTATGGGTTGAGCCTCACACATGGGCAGTTAGAAGAGTACATTCTCTGAAGATGTAAAAAATTCCGAAGAGTCACTGGAGTGCCTGAAAGCTGTAAGCCATAAGCCCAACTCACATGGCTCTTGAGGTCCAAAGGACTTAAATACCAAAATTAAAAGTGAGTACTTTCTCTACCACAGATCCTTTTACCTATGGAGAAGCAGAGGTAGCAGGTCTTGTGCAGGTGTTTATTGAACATTTGTACAACTCTGTGTTATAAGGAAAGGCAGATGTCACCGCTCCCAGACTAAGGTGGTGTGATATCTGGGGCAGGGCAACAGATCTGGAGCCTAAGGATGGGTTTAGCATCTCAGCTCTCTACTAAAATCAATGCGTAAAATCTCCAGCCTCAATTTCCTCATCTGTGACATCAAGAGAGTTCTAGATGACATATCTACCTCAATGGACCATTATGGAGATGAAAAGAGACAGTGTGTAAGAATGTGAAGAAATGTCATACAGCTATAAAATTATTTTTATTTGTAAGACCAATGCACATGAAACAAAAAAACGAATACTTTTTAATACAGCATGTATAATTAAAAATGTAACGTAATTGAATACTCTTGTAGGGGCAGTAGGAGATCTGAACAGGGAGAAGTTGGTGTGGATTGCAGTAGTCGGTGAAGTTTTGGGTTGATTTCCATTGTGCAACCTGCACCTTTTCATTTCTCATCCTCCTGAATGTCTTCTTACCCTTGAACAAAGCAGGCTTAGTTAGCGCTGGCTGGCTTTGTTCCCCGACAGTAGTTAAAGCTTCAATTAGGCTGGTATCCATTGAAAATTGACATACCCATTTCTTTTACGTATTTGTACAGACACAGAAGCGAGTCTGTATTTGGGTTGTGTTTTGGCAGGGTTTGAAGTCATGTTCAAAGATCTAAAAAAAAAAAAAAAAATTGAATGACTGAGGACACAGAGTAGAATTCTAACCTTCAGTTTATGCGCCAAATCAAAAACATGCAAAGTTTGTGGTATCTGAGCTTCATCTGATCATTCGTACATGAAAGTGTAAAAAGAAGGCCCAGAAATAGGAGTCTTGTCAGTTTGAATGTTAGTTAAATAAGTACATAAGATAAACAGTTCATGGAAGGTTATGCAGCTGAATTTTCAATCAGAATGCACAGGAGACGACTACCATCTCCTGGTAATCGGAGGCTGCTGGATCTGCTCCTTATGCTACTGATACAGGTGCGTTGTGAGTTTTGATGCTGTAAGCTTTAATATGCCTGAGTTCTCCTCCCTCGGAAACACTGTTAGCTCAGCCAACTCACACTCCACTTTCCCCCAACTTAACATTAAGAAGGACTTAACAACACCTAAATTCAGCCAGCCCTCCATCCCTCGAGATTGTCTCTGTGACAGATTTCCCTCCTGGAATGCTGGAATTGGGTGGTCTTCTGAGACACTTCTTGTCTTCTTAGGGAGGAGAGAGATTAAATCCAGAAGCAAAGGTTCTGAGTGGGCAGGGAGTGAGAAAAGAAGCCGGATACTGGGGTGTATGGAATGAATGAGGGGAATCCTCAGAGTTTTCCTAAATAGCAGGTTGTGAAACTGTGCTATGCTCTCCACAATCAGGGCAGGGTGTCTGACTTCAATAGCGTATTTAAGTCCATTGATTTTCAGAATGTTTGCGGAGTAGGGCAGTGCGTGTAGTGGGTAAAGCAAGGGCTCGAGAGGCAAACAGACCTGGGTTTGAACACTGTTTCTGCCGTTTGCTTGCTGCATGACCCTGGGAATGTCACTTCACCTCTGTGACTTTATCATTTCTATTTTATGGAGGAGGCAACTTAAGACCTATCATTACTGGTTGTCGTGAGGGACAGATAATGGGACATTGGTAAAGGGCTTTCAAGAATCGCTGCTTGTCAAAATCGGCACCCACTGAATGGCAGCTTCTCACCATCGTCTCTACCGTCATAATCAGTAATGAATGGGTAATTCCAGCCTGCTGCGTTTTCTCTAACTGAACTTGAGCTCTTCACCACCTCTCTGCCCACATCATCTTCAGGAACCCCGTTTCCTAGGAACGAGTCTGTACTGATTTCAGAGGGTACTCACTGAGGTCTCAGCGACTCTGACAGCGGCCTTATTCAGTTAAATGCTCATCCCTACCTCTGCCTGTTCCATTCGTATCCAGTCATTTGCATCTGCTTTTTTGCCCACTCAGTATAGCTTTTTAAAAATTGTATTGATAGGTAATTGACATATTTATGGGGTACATATAATATTTTGTGATATGCTTAGACTGTTTAACAATCAAGTCAGGATACGTAGGTCTCCATCACCTGGAACACTTACCTTTTTTCATGTTGGGAATATCTCAAATCATCTCTTCTAGCCGTTTTGAAATACACAACACATTGTGGTTAGCTACAGTGACCCTCCCCTGTTATCAAACATTAGACCTTACTCCTTCGATCTCACTGCACGTTTGTAGCTGTTAACCAACCCTTCCTCCTCTACTCCTCCTTCATACGCACATGCACCCCTCCCTCCCAGCCCTGGGTCACTCACATGCTACTCTCTGACTCCACGAGACCCACTTTGCCTTTAGCTCCCAAATCAGAGTTAGAACAGGTGACATTTGTCTTTCTGTGCCCGGCTTATTTCACTTAACATCATGACCTCCAATTTCATCCGTGTTGCCATAAAGGACAGGATTTTATTCTTTTTTATGGCTAAATAGTATTCCATGGTGTATATATCACATGTTTTTTTAATCTATTTGTCCGCTGATGGACCATATCTTTGCTACTGTGAATGGGGCTGCAGTAAACATGGGAGTGAGGGTCTCCCTTTGAGCTCCTTTATGCAAATAACCAATAGTGGAATAACTGGCTCCTATGGTAGTTCTGCTTTTACTTTGTTGAGAAATCACTGCACTGTTTTTCACTGTGGCTGTACTAATTTACATTCCCACCAACAGTGCGTAAGAGTTCACTTTTCTCCACATCTTCATCAGCAGCTATTATTTTTGGTCTTTTTGATGATAACCATTCTAACTGGAATAAGATGACATCTTTTTGTGCTTTTGACTTACCTTTCCCTGATGATTAGTGATGCTGGGCATTTTTTTCAGATACAAGTTGGCCATTCATATGTCTTCTTTTGAGAACTGTCTGCTCAGATTCTTTGCTCTTGTTTTAATGGTATTTTTGTTTGTTTGTTTTTGCTGTTGAATTGTTTGAGTTCCTTGTATATGAGTCCCTTGTCAGACAAGTAGTTTGCAAATATTTTCTCCCATTCAACAGGTTGTTTCTTCACTCTGTTGGTTGTTTCCTTTGTTGTGCAGAAGTTTTTGAGTTTAATATAGTCCCATTTTTGTCTTTTTGTTTTTGTTGCACGTGTTTCCGGGATCTTAGCTATAAATTCTTTGCCTAGATCCATGTCCTAAAGTGTTTCCCTTAAGTTTTCTACTAGTATTTTATAGTTTTCCCTAAGTTGTCTGCTAGTGTTTTGTAGTACTTCATAGTTTATACAAGTGTTCAATCCATCTTGAGTTGATGTTTTATATCTGATGAGAAATAAGGGCCCCATTTTATTGTTCAGATATTCAGTTTTCTCAGCACTGTTAATTGAAAAAGATATTTTTTCCCCATTGTGTGTTCTTAGCACCTTTGTCAAAAATCAGTTGCCTGTAATTCCATAGGTTTATTTCTGGATGCTTTATTCTGTTTCTTTGATCTATGAGTCTGTTTTTATACCAATACCATATTGTTTTGGTTATTCTAGTATTGTGATACATTTTGAAGTCTGGTAGTGTGATGCCTCCGACTTTGTTCTTTTTGGTTATTGGGGCTCTTTTTTTGGTTGCGTATGAATTTTAGGATTGCTTTTTCTATTTCTGTTTAAATTGTCACTGGTATTTTGATAGAGATTACATTGAATTTGTAAATTATTTGGGGTAAATACAAAATCACGTCATCTAGAAAGAGGGACAATGTGAGTTCCTCTTTTTCAATTTGGGTGCCTTTTATTTCTTTTTCTTGCTGTTGAATAGAGGTGGTGAAAGTGGGCATCTTTGTTTAGTTCCAGTTCTTAGAAGAAAGGCTTTCAGCTTTTTCCAATGTGGTGTGTTGTTAATGGTGGGTTTGTCATATAAGGACTAATTATGTTGAGGTATGTTCCTACTATGCCTAGTTTGTTGAGAATTTTTATCATGGAAGGATATTGAATTTTACCAAATGCCTTTTCTGTGTCTATTGAGATGATCGTGTAATTTTTCTCCTTTGCTCTATTGATGTGATGAGTCATGTTTATTGATTTTCACTTGCTATAACATTTTTGAGGTTCATCCATGTTCTTATATTTAACAGCAGAGTTGTTCATTCCTTTTCATTATGATTCCTTTTCATTATATCCACAGTATTTCATTCTATGGATATGCCACATTTTGTTTACCCATTTCTCAATTGCTGGACATTTAGGTTATTTCTAGTTTTTGTCTATTATAAATAATGTTACTATGAACATTTATGCAGATGACTTTCTGAGCATATACATTTCAATTTCTCTTTGGTAGGTGCTGAGGAGTGGAATTGCTGGATCCTATGGTAGATTTGTGTTTAAACAAACAAACAAACAAAAATACCCCCACCTGCCAAATTGTTTTCCAAAGCAGCTCTACCATTGTATATTCCCAGCAGCAAAGTATGGGGTTCCAGCTTCTTCACATCCTTGCTAACATTTGGCAATGTTACACTTTTGGCTATAGCCATTCTGATGGACATGTAGTGGTATCTCATCATAATTTTATTTGGTATTTGCCTAATGACTAATGATGTTGAACATCTTTTTATGTGCTTATTGGTCATTTGTGTATCTCCTTTAGTGAAATGTCTTTTCAAATCTTTTTCTCATTTTAAAATTAATTATTTTAGTCTTTTTCGCTATGGAGTTGTTAGAGTTCTTCATATATTCCAGGTGAAAGTCCTTTATCAGCAATAGCATTTGCAGATATCATCTGCCTCTCTGAAACTTGACTTTTCATTTCATTACTGGTGTCCTTAGGAGAGCAAACATTTTCAATTTTGGTAATGTCTAATTTATCAACTATTTTCTTGAATGGATCTGGCTTTTGGTATTGTATTTGTGAAAGCTCTGCCTACTTCACATTCACAAAGATGTGCTCCTATGTTTTCTTTATGAGGTTATAGTTTTAATTCTTATATTTAGATCTGCAATTCATTTAAAATTAATTTTTGTGTACCATGTGAGATAACATGATAAGTTCTCTTCCTCTTTCTCCTCCTTTTTGTTTTCCAAAAGATAAAAGTTCTTTTGTGGATATGGATAGCCAATTGTTCTACTACTAATTTTTGAACAGACTAGTCCATCCCTGTTGAATGGTCCTGTTGACAATAGATATGATCGTTTATATCTGGACTCTATTCTTTTCTACTGATCTGTCTAAAACTATGCCAATACCACACTGTATTATATGGTAACTTCATGCTAAGTTTTGAAATCAGATAGTGTGGCGTGGCGCCTGTGGCTGAAGTGGTTAAAGCACAAGCCACATACACCTAAGGTGGTGGGTTCAAATCCAGCCTGGGCCTGCCAAAACAACAATGATGGCTGCAACTAAAAAGTAGCTGGGCATTGTGGAGGGTGCCTGTGGTCCCAGCTACTTGGGAGGCAGAGACTCACTTGAGCCTAGGAGTTGGAGGTTGCTGTGAGCTGTGAAGCCATGGCACTCTACCCAGGGGGATAGCTGGAGGCTCTGTCTCAAAAAAAAAAAAAAAAAAAAAAAAAGAAATCAGATAAGTCCTTTAACTTTGTTCTGTTTGTTCAAAGTTGGCTCTATCTTTGTCCTTTGTATCTCTATTTAAATTAAGATTGTCAATTTCTACAAAGTTCCTGTTGGGATTTTGACTTGGAGTATATTAATTTATAGATGAATTTGGGGATAATTGCCATGTCAGCAATATTGTGTGTTTCAATTCATGCAAATGGTATCTCTCTCCATTTGTTTAGCTCTACTAATTTTTTTAGTAATATATTTTAGTTTTCAGATGTTCCCACTCTTTTGTTAAACATATTTCTAAATAATTTACTCTTTCTGATGCTGTTGTGAATGAAATTGTTTTTGTAAGTTTTAAAATTGTTGCTGTTATACAGAACATACTTGTTTTTGTATGTTGCTCTCATATCCTGTGACCTTGAAA
Organism: Otolemur garnettii; assembly: GCF_000181295.1. Lineage (NCBI taxonomy): Eukaryota > Metazoa > Chordata > Mammalia > Primates > Galagidae > Otolemur > Otolemur garnettii. The sequence goes on from NW_003852405.1 coordinate 18,203,607, forward strand.
AACTTTCTGATTATTTCAAGTAGATTTTTAAAATAAGTTCCTTAGGTTTTTCTATGCAAAAATCACATCATCTGTGAAAAAAAGATAGACTTACGTCTTTCATTCCAATGGGACATCTCTTTCCCTTGCCCAATTGCACTACAATTTTAAATAGAAATGTTGAGAGTAAACATTCTTGCTTTGTTCCTGGTCTTAAGGGGGAAAAGCATGAGTCTTTCACCGGTAAGGGTGATTTAACTGTAGGTTTTTCATAGATATCTTTTGTAGGATTGTGGAAGTATCCTATGTATAGTTTGTTCGAAGGATTTACTTTTTTTTTTTTTATTTTCAACAGGTATTGAGTTTTGGCGTATATTTTTCCTGTGTCAATTTAAATGATCACATATTGTTTGTTCTTTATTAATATGATGCATTACATTAATTAATCTTTGGATCTTAAACCTTTCTTTACAAGACTTTTACTTCTTCTACTTGCTCCTAGTGTATAATGTTTTTTATGTGTTGCTGATATGTGCTGATCTTTTTGAACATCATGAAAGATATTGGCATGTAGTTTATTCTCATTGTGATATCTTTGTCTGACTTTTGTTTGAAGGCAACATTAGTCTCACAAAATAAGTTATGAGGTTTCTGCTCTATTTTCTGTAGGGATTGATATTATTTCTTCCTGAAATGTTTTTAGAACTTAACTAGTGAAGTCTTCTGGTCTTCTGGGGAAGGGGGGAATAAAGAGTTTTACATTTTCTATTCATGTTCTTTGTTTATGGGATTTGTATATATGTCAAGATTCAGATATCCTATTTCTTCTCAAGACAGTTTTGCTAATTTATATTCTAGGAATTTGTCTAATTCATCTAGTTCGTCTGATTTCTAGGAATAAAGTTGTTCTCCTATAGTCTTTCTGATTCTGTCATGTCTTGTTCATTCCTAATTTTAGTAATCTCTGTCTTCTGTCTAAGTCTTTGGTCAGTCTATCTAAAGGATTGTCAATTTTGTTGATGTTTTTTCAAAGAACCAACTTTTAGTTTCTTCTTTCCTTTCCTATCTTTATTAATTTCTTCTCTGATAATTAGTAGCTCCTTTCTGTGTGTGTGATTTCATTTACAGTCTGTTGCAATTTCTTTTCAGCCTGAAAGACTTCTTTGGCTATTTCTTATAGGGGAAATCTGCTAGTAATAAACTCTCTCACTCGTGTTCATCCTGGAATGTCTTTACTTTGCTATCATTTTAAAGGACAGTTTCATTGGATGTAAAATATGTGGTTGAATTTTTTTCCCTTTCAGAAGTTTGAATCTGTTATTCTAATGCCTACTGGCCTAGTGTTTCTCATGAGACGTATGCTATTAATTGAATTGTTGATCTTTGGACATAAGTTGTTTTTCTTGTACTGCTTTTAAGATTTTCAGTAATCTTTGTCTTGATTTTCAGTAGTTTGAGTATGATGTGTCTAGGTGTACATCTCTTTGTCTTGTTCCTATTTGGAACTTGTTGAGTTTCTTAAATATGTAGATTAATGTTTTCTTAGAATTTGGGGGATTTTTTTTAGGTATTATTTCTTCACCTATTTTTCTGTCATTTTTGTTCTTTCTAGACCTACCATTACCTATATGTGGGTAATCTTGATGTTTCAAGATCTCTGACATGCTGTTCATTTGTCTTTAATCTTTGAACAGAACAGAGAAGTTCTGTAGATTGTACTGTTTCCATTGATCTATCTTTGAGTTTACTGATTCTTTCTTCTGCCATCTCAAATCTGCTACTAAGTTTATGTAGTGAATTTTTCATTTTGGTTATTATACTCTTCAGCTCTAGAAAAGTTCCTTTTTATAGTTTCTACTTCTCTATTGAGGTTCTGTATCTGTTGAGTCATTGTTACTATTTATTTGAACAATAAGGCAAATTTCTTAGCTTATGTAAGTAACATGTATCAGGGTAAAGCTTCAGGTGCAGGTTAAAGCTAGGACTTAGTTTTTTTCCCTCTACATCTTGGTTTTCTTTCCTTCATGCTATTCCTAAATCTCAAGAAAGCTTTCCCTTCATAGCTGGAATATGGTTTTTGGTAAATTCTTTTCTTTTTTCTTTTTTCTGAGATGGGGTCTCACTTTGTCAGTAGAGAGCTATGGTGTCATGCTCATAGCAACCTCATACTCTTGGGCTCAAGCAATTCTCTTGCCTCAGCCTCCCTAGTAGCTGGGACTACAGATGCCCGCCATAAAGCCTGGCTACTTTTAGAGACAAGGTTTTGCTCTGGCTTAGGCTGGTCTCGAATCTGTGAACTCAGGCAATCCACCTGCCGTGGCCTCCCAGAGTGCTAGGATTACAGGTATGAGCCACTGTGTCCAGCCTTGGTTTTTGGTAAGTTCTGACGCTATATCCTTTCTTTTTTTGTTTCATATAGTTATTTATTTAGAGGAAGGAAAAAGTTTCTTTTGATAATTCTGTGGAAGGAAAAAGATTTTCTTAGACAAAAATCTTAGAGAACAATGTTTTATATCTTATTGCTTCTAATTAGATTAATGCCAGCCTTTAACACAATCTGATCAAGGGACTACGAAGAGCTTACTTTGGAATCTTAGTTCACCAATCTATGAATGAAGAGATGAAATTCATAAATGAAAACAAAAGTATTGTTGTCATGAGAAGGATGGAATGGAGATGCTGGAGAGGGAACCAACAAATATCTCTTGTTTTTGTTTTGTTTTGTTTTCAGTTTTTGGCCGGGGCTGGGTTTGAACTCGCCACCTCCAGCATATGGGGCCAGTACCCTGCTCCTCTGAGGCACAGGCGCTGCCCTCCTGTATTTTTTTTTTTTTTAACTTCTCAGTTTTTTCTCAGTGGCATGAGGGGTCTCTTTGAAAATCTTCCCAGTCCTCTTATATTATCCTTGTTTTTTAAGTCTCCAATTACCCTCTCTGGGGATCATGTAATGGAGTCATGTTTCTTTTCTCTGGGACTTAGATCATGTCTGATCTTCTCAAAACATGGAGTATTTGGGGGGATTTTATCAAATCTTCCTTCCTTTCCAATTATGGCCTCTAATTGCATGTTGTTACTCAGTTCTTGTGGATTGCAATTCTGTTTAGATGAACTACTTCTCGTTTCTCAGTCTGAATTCTGAAATAGAAAATTGTGAGCAAGATGAGCTAAGAACGTACAGAATTAGTATTTTTCAGTTGAAATGACTTTTAGCAGACTGGGTGCAATGGATTGTCCCATTTCTACTAAAGAAATAGAAAAACTAGCTGGGTCTTGTGGCAGGTGCCTAAAGTCCAAGCTACTCAGGAGGCTGAGGCAAGAGGATTGCAGCCCAGGAATTTGAGGTTGCTGTGAGCTATGATGTCACAGCACTCTAATCAGGGTGACAGGGTACAGAGTAAGACCCTGATCAAAAACAAAAACAAAAAAAAAAAAAAAGAAAGGACTTTGAGCAAATGTTCTTAAAGTCCCCCGTCACTGATTTTCCTTTTATCTTTTTAATCATCTTCCAAAACAATACCTTCTTCCCTGTTTATTGGAATGTATTTTATTATATTTTCCAAGTTGGGGCCATTATTAAAGACCAGAATGGGGCCAGAGTTCACAGAGATTGGTCAGGATGGTGTGTGTGTGCATGCATGCCTATTTCAAAGCTGGAGTGAGTAGTGATGGTGGGTTATCAATCAAAGAAGAGAGATATTGGGAGGTGAGATATCTAGGAAGTTGCAGGCAAAACAGGAGCAGGGTGACAGGATGAAGGATAAGCCTAAAGACAGAGGAGGAGGAACCAGTGGTTGGAAATGGCACAGCAGTAGGACTCAAGATGAAAATTATGGTACTCAGTAATTTTTTGAAGGTTATTCAATCAACAAATGTTTACTGAGAATTTAATAATAATGGCTAACATTTATTAAGTTCTCTGTACTATGTACTCTGCTGAACACTTTATTCGATCCCTACAACAGCCTTGTTAACCCCATTTTGCAAAGAGAAAACAGGCTTGAGATTTCAAATAAACATGTTCCCCAATTTCAGTTTGTGAGTCAGGATTCAAGCACAGGACTTGTAGTTTTAGAGCACATTTTCTTTCTTTCTTTTTTTTTTTGAGACAGAGTCTCACTTTGTTGCCATTGGTACAGTACCATAGCTCACAGCTCACAGCAACCTCAGACTCTTGGGCATAAACACTTCTCTTGGCTCAGCCTCCCTAGTAGCTGGGACTACAAGCACTTGCCACAACGCCTGGCAATGGGTTCTCACTCTTGCTCAGGCTGGTCTCAAACTGGTGAGCTCAGGCAATCCACCCACCTTGGCCTCCCAGAGTGCTAGGCTTATAGGCGTAAGCCACTGCACCTGGTCTTTAGCACATTTTCTTAGCTACTGCAGTACTGGGTTCTAGACTCTGGGTTGTGGTGGTGAGGGTGGCAGACACAGTCCTTATCCTCAGGGAAGGGAGTCTATTCTCTAGTCCTCTGTCCACAGCTCAGTGGAGCCCTTGGCTGGGGATTGATGTTCCAACCAGGAGAGGACGCTGTCACACAGCTCTGTCAGAAATTTGCTTTCCTATAGTTACAAACATCCATTAAGAAGAAATTCTAATTTTCAAAGAATTTGAGGCTCAGCACCTATAGCTCAGCTCACTGGACCTGGTGGGTTTGAATCCAGCCCAGGCCTGCCAAACAACAATGACAACTACAACCAAAAAATAGCTGGGCGTTGTGGCAGGTGCCTATAGTCCCAGCTACTTGGGAGGCTGAGACAAGAGAATCGCTAAATCTCAAGAGTTGGAAGTTGGTGTGAGCTGAGAGGCCAGAGCACTCTACCAAGGGCAACAAAATAAGATTGTCTCAAGCAAACAAACAAAAAAACCCTGACATTTGGGTTGTTTCCATAGGCTTAGATGTTGGCAAGGAGAAGCTTACCAGGTAGCTGAGTTACTATTGCTAATTAGGAAGAAAAAAGGTTTTTGAGAAAAAGTTAATGTAGGAAAAAACCTTCTTTTTCAAAAATTTAGATTAAAGAATTAAAAGTCACTACAATAAAAGAGGGGAAAGGTAATAGGAAAATCTTGGCTGTACCTGATATATGTACTCTTATCAATGGGGCAGGAAAAATTTCCAATGCTGTTTCTCTCTCTCTCTCTCTTTTTAAATTTAAGCCATAAGTTGAATTGAACAAGCCTTTTGTATCTTTTTAATTTTTTTTTGAGAGAGAGTCTCAAGCTGTTGCCCTGGGTAGAGTGCTGGGGTAACAGCATAGCTCCAACTCATGGGCTCAAGGGATCTTCATGCCTCAGTTTTTTCTTTTTTTTAGTATAGACAGGGGTCTCACTCTGGCTCAGTCTGGTCTTGAACCCATGAGCTCAAGCAATCCACCCACCTCAGTCTCCCAGAGTGCTAAGATTACAGGTGTGAGCCATCGCGCCTAGCCAAGCCTTTTGTATCTTAAACTTGAATGCCTTTATTATGAGAATTATAAACACACCTTTCACTAGTGTAATTTTTTTTTTCTTATGTGCTATTTGGCAAAAAGAAGTTTTGCAAAATTCTATTACATTATTACATAATCATAGATTTGTTTCTCCTATTGTAACTTAAATGTAACTCAAGAAAGGAAGTATGTCCCTGGCTTTTCAGGGATCCTGGCTGTTAGTACATTTCCTGAGTTTTGGAGTTTGAGGCTATGAATAGGCCGGGTAGAACAGAACAGGACCAGGCCTCGGGCAGTGCCTGGCCTATAAATGAATGACTGGCTCTTGGCAATGAACTAGGGCTAAGGAAAGACAGCAGAAAGAGCAATTTATTCAGCCTAGAAGCTAAGACAAGGCAGCCAAAGATGGTGGGAGCTTCTGTTCCTGGGCTTGAGTCAGACAAGTCTTACAGGGTAGAAACATTTAGGCAGAGCCAGCTTAGGGAAAGGCAGATTGTCCTGCTGCCAGGGCCCCTCCTGTGTGTTCCTGTCGTGTTCTGAGCAGGTTTCTATTATCACCCATATTGTGCTGCAGCTCTCTTTACTCGAGTAGGAAATGTCTTAGTCATGGCACCCTGGTGACCTTGCGTATTTCTACGTGGGCCTGAGTCTGGCAGAGTGCCCTGTGGTTCCCCTTGGCATCCTAGGAGATGAGTGTGGGCCGGAGCCGCCCCAGAGGTGTTTCTCTTATCTGGTGGGAGTCTGCGGTGGGGCAAGTCCTCATTCCCTCCTGGTTTTAGGAGCACACAGGACTGTCCACACCCTTTCTGGTCCCCTGCCCTCGGCACGACTATAGGCCTCTGTGTAAGTCTGTCACTCTCTCGCCTGTGGGTACAGCTGACTCCTCCACTGAAGCCACCCACCAACTTTGCCATCTGTGACTGGCTCCCAGCTCAGTGCCATCCCATGGGACCATGGCTATAGGGATTGGGGATGGGCCGACACTGTGCTGAATGTGCTCTGGCTGGCTGTCCAAACAAACCAATGTCTGGACGCCTTAGGTCTTATTGCCTCCTTACCATGGGAATCTAGGGAAGTGGCCCAGCAGTGGTCGCTGCTGCCCGGTGACCACTTGCTCAGTGGACAACTTGTCTGTCCCTGCCACTAGCCCTGAGCTCATCTATGTTCTCAGCACTTAGCAAAGGGTTTTGCACAATTGCCTAACAAGTGATTTTTGACAGACTCAATGAAGTAATCAATGATTAAGAAGTGAGGACGCCACCAAGTTCCTGTGTCTGAGTTGGAGGAAGAGCTTAGGGATGGGGAGTGGAGGATATAGCGCTGGGGCTGGGATATATGCCATGCTCTGGGGTATATGCCATGCTCAGCAGGGCCTGAAGCCTTGAAAGGGAGAGAACAGCAGGGCTTCCTTTGTCTTTTTAGAAACTCTAGTTGCAGTGCTGAAGTTGAAAATAGGCACACTGATGAAGAAACTATACATTCAATTGTTTTTCTCTGGTGTGGATGTGTAGTTGTGCATCTGCTAGTTTCACATCAGTTTTGAGCACGTTGGATGCTTGCTTTTCCATCCTGGGGATATTTTCAGGAAGATGTTCTCTAAATCCATCCAGGTAAATACAAAAGATGTAAAGTCTCCATATCTCTTTGTGGGTGAGTAGTTCTCCCACTACTCATAGCACAGTCTATTTATCCATTTGTGAGTTGATGGCCACTTAATTAAGTTTAAGAAGCAGGGAAGGGGAAGGGGGGAAGATGGAGGGGAAGGGGAGAGAGGGAAACGCTCATCTAACGGGCACAGTGTAGGGATATGCGGCTCACCTCCTGGGTGAAGGGCTCAACTACACTTGGACTTTACCTAACAGATGCGAACATTGTAACCTAATAATATGTACCCTTATATTAATCTGAGATTAAAAAAAGAGAAATATATGCTCAGGTGAGAGATGATGAAGATCTAAATTCAGAGCACAGCAGTGAGATTAGAATTGAAGAACTAGATTACAAAGGGTTTTGGTTTTTTTTAATTTCTTTTCTTCTCTTTGATTTCAGCAATAGAAATGGTGCTGATTTGATAATGAAGGACACACACAGAACCTAAAGATAAACGCAATTTCATAGATTTTGATTTTGTCATATAAGTTTTTATGATATTTCAAAGTTAATTTTATATGCAAATAATTAGGTGTTCAACATACTGAACTGTTCCATTTTAAAATCTGGATTATACATTTCCGAGGCTGCCAAAATGTTTAATCATTCCACTAACAGGGACCTGCTCAAATTTTAAAGTACAAAATTTGCTATTGGATGCTTCCAGATTATAAGCAGCCGAGGATGGGAAGCATGCATTACTTATAATTGTATATTATTTGTAGCACCCAGCATGGGATTGGACCCACAGTAGTTGTTTAATAAATATTTAATGAATGATCAATTCACCATTTAATTATATGGAAGTTTTATCTAAAAAGATCCAGATTTTAAAAAGCATAAGCCACAAAAATAAAAGTAACTTAAGTACAGATGTCACACGGTACAAAGGCTTTCATCTTTATTTTTATCTTCTCAAATAACCCTTAAAGTGTACCCAATCTGTTCTCAAATATATCATAGGCAATTCAGATATAAATGAAAGAAGAAGGATCTCTTTCCTTTAGAAGGGTGACATTTAGTGAGAGACAGGACATACCCTTAGGTGAAACTGCGAAATGACAAAACAGAATGAATCTTCCTGCGTGCTGAAGGATCTCTAAGGGGAGAAGATCCTTGTGGAGTGGTTTCTTAGGAAGAGGTTCTGCGAAAGGGTGGAATTTTACAATATTTTTGTTCAATTAAGTTTGTCATTAATTATGGATTTTCTCCTTTATTTTAGGGAAAAGTAGAAAGGTCTCTTAGGAGAAGGGAACACGTGAGCCAGTATCCGCAGGTCAGAAGAGGGGAAAGCGGCAAGGGCCAAACTTCATAGCCAGAGAGGCTGAGCTGTCCGAGGGATGAGCATCTGAGAGCTGCCCACTTAAAAACTACCTCTACAAATAAGGGTGCAGGGCCTTTAATGATTCGGAGGATTTTTACAGTCATGTCGGTTACTGAGGGTAGATGCCATTTATGCCATTTAAGAATCTCCTGGAAGATATTATTTAACTCCCCATTGGGCATCGAGTAAATGAAAACTTATTCAATGACCATTTAAAACTAATAAACCATTTTCTAGTAATTATACTATAGTGTCAATCATCTCAGAATGCTTTACCTCACATTTGTAAGCATCAAAAGTTGGTACCTGTGTCCTCTTGCCTTGGAAGACTAGTTTTAGTAAAGAAAATTGTCTTTTTTTTTTTTCCTTTTGAGACAGTGTTTCACTATGTCACCCTCGGTAGAGTGCTACGGTGTCACAGCTCACAGCAACCTCAAATTCTTGGGCTTAAGCAATTCTCTTGCCTCAGCCTCCCAAGTAGTTGGAACTACAGGTACCTGCCACAATGCCTGGCTATTTTTCTCTTGCTCAGGCTGGTATCGAACTCGTGAGCTCAGGCAATCCACCCACCTTGGCCTTCCAAAGTGCTGGGATTACAGGCATGGGCCACTGTGTCCAGCCTTAAAAAAATTGTCTTTATTTTAGGAACATATTCAGGTAGTAGCCAGGCTAGTTAACGTCTCACTGTTGATTTCCTTGTCTTTATAATGGACTACTGATAACATAAACCTCTTTGCCTCCTTTCCCTCAGTCCAATAAGCATTTTTCTTCTATTTTATTCAATGGTCCCACCCCAAATAAATAGATTATTATGATGCATCTGACGCACAAATATGTTGTATTTTTATGTTGCTGATACTGTTTGCATTCCTGATAAATACCGGTGCTGACCCATTAACAAAAAAGCCTTCTCTCTTCCCCTTTCTGTGTGGAGGCAACAGACACACTCAGATAACTGTCCTTCTGGACTCTTTGTAAAAAGTGGATAGAAAGCAAAACAAGGTGATGACTGGTAGTGAAATTGCAAATTATGTAGGGACTCTATTTTATGTGTGATGTATTTGTTAATATGTAGAACGAATACTTGTCCCATTTCTGAAAAGCACATCAGCCTTCTGAATATAATATAGAGCAATTAAATAAACATAACCAAAAACTAGTTAATGGTAGCAGTGAGCCTGGTATTACTGTTATGTTGGTATTACTGTTAGTTTCGGGCACTTAGATACAAGTGCTCCAGTTCTTAACATTCAACAAGAGATTCCAAATCTGCTTATCTCCTAATTGGTACAAGGACACAGAAATACAGGACACTGTAAAGTGGGTCTGTGATGCATTTAAATCTTGAGGTGGCTGGAGGGTCTGAGCTGGAAGAAGCAGGAAATTTCTCATCCGTCTTTCCCCTTTTATTGTGACCACTCACCCTGGGGAGGCCAGTACTGGCCTGAAGGTGGCCCATGCCAGGCAGTTTCCACACAAAGAGTGTTTGTTGTTTCAAATCCCTACTAGACTAGGTTCATAATTTTCTCTATCTAGCTCAGAATTCTAAAAAAGAGCTTAGCACTTGTTACGATGGACTACCTCGGGTGTATCTAACAGTTATTAAAAATACTCCAAAAGGATATATTTCAAACACTTAAAATTGGGTTGGTTGCTCTAGCAACTAAGCAGCAAAGGGGAGAGGTAATTAGTCCTGGAACTTTGCTTTCAAAACTTGGCTTTAAGTCACTATACCAGTAGCAGGTAGCAATATTTAAATGCATTGAAATAAATCTTAGAAATCATTCTAATTTTCAATCGAAATTCAGGAAGTGTTAGTCATGATTTTTGTGTACAAGATCACAAAGAATGCTGAACGCCCAAAGAAACAAGTAACTATGAATACTAGATTACTGGCTACCAAATGAAATAGGCATGAGTTAGACGTGAGTTTAGACAAATCAAATATTTTTGTGACACTGTTCGCTGGTTTGCTTAGTAATACAGAAATGCAACTTATTCAGTCCAAATTTTAGTAGAACTTCATTGGGACCCCAGAAACATTCTCATCTGTGGTTCTGAGTATCTTCTCCCAGCTGTAGAAAATAACATTTGAACTTCAGAAATGGTTTGAAATAGATTGACTATGGAATCTGAAAATCAACAGGAGAGGCTGATCTTATTTGATGTGGACTTTGTAACACTGAGGCTAGTTTAATAAAAAGACTTTTAGCCTTGGGAACTTCTAATAATATGAAATGGTGCCCAGGTTTCCCTTCCTGGGTCCTGAGTTTCCTCTGTTCCCTTTGTTGCCTTTTTCTTTCCTGGGCACGATTATCCAGGACTTGGTTCATGTCAGGAGCGACTTAAGTCAGCTCATCTTAAGATGTTCCCTTTTGTGCCCAGCAGTGTAGTAGGCACTGTGGGAGTAAAAAGATGAATAAATTCTATCTTAAAAAGAGTTGAAAATACCCTTTTGTCTTAAAAATACACCTTAAGGAATTTATACTATGGCAGAAGAGCAAGACATGCATATAACAAATTCTAATTCATAAAACTAAAAACCTCAGTAAAGGAAGTGGATTTTGAGCTGAGGTTGGCAACGCTCAGTCACTTTGGCTGAGGATGGACAAGAGCCAAGTTGTGAAGTCTGGTTGTGTTTGAGGAAATGTGTAAATTGTACAGATCCTGTCTTATTGTGTCACAGTACAGTGCCCCATCTCACCTATGTCACAGTAGAGTACCCCATCTCACCCACTGTGTCGCAGTAAAATACTCCGTCTCACCTACTGTGCCCTTACTGTCTTACCTACCGAATCACAATATTGTATCATATCTTCTGTATTCCGTCACATAGTACCATATCTTACCTACCGTAGCTCAGTAATGAAGAGTTGAAGGAAATGGCTGGAGAAGAAGGGCAGCTTCTCATCTCATTCGTAAGCTAGCCTCATCTCCCGTTGCTTCGTGTATTTATTCACTAGATATTTATCACATTTGCACTGTCAGCCAGATGCTGACAGTCAAATAACAGCACAGGCTCGGCACCTGGAGCTCAGCATAAGGAGCCAGCCATAGACACTGGACCTGGCAGGTTTGAAACCAGCCCAGGTCTGCCAAACAATAACAGCTACAACCAAAAACAAAACAAACAAACAAAAAAAAACATAGCTGGGAATTGTGGCAAGCACCTGTAGTCCCAGCTACTTGGGAGGCTGAGGCAAGAGAATTGCTTGAGCCCAAGAGTTGGAGGTTGCTGTGAGCTGTGATGCCACGACACTCTACCCAGGGCAACAGCTTGAGACTCTGTCTCAAAAAAATAAAAAATAAAAAAAAAATAGCACAAATGAACATATAATTTCTGACGTTAATAGTTGAATTTCTGACTTCTGTTCTAATAAAAAACACAGAAGGATCAAAGGAACACTGACCCAGGCTGGGGTGGCCTAGGGTGAAGTGGGGAGGAGAGAACTGGCCAGGACATTTGCCCTCGGAAGTAATGCTTGTGTTAGCACCTAAGTGATAAGCAGAAGTAAAGAAAGTAACCGATCAGGGTGGGGACAGAACTTGGTGCAGAAAGCAGTGTGTACAAAGTTTCTGAGGCTGGGGGAGGTGCATCACAGGTCTAAGTAATTGAAGGAAATTTTGGCTGGAGGAGCTGAAAGTGGGGCGGAAAGGGGCAGGATCAGTACAATCTTGTGAAGGATTTTAGTCTATCCCAAGAGCATCATGAGTGTTTAAAGAGTTTTAGGTGGGAGATCTGCCTTTACAAATACTATTTTTATCCCACGACAGGGAATACACTGTGCCATAAAGGGTTCAGGGAAACTAGTTATGAGGCTACTGCAGAAATGCAGTGAGGAGAGATAGGCTGTGCTGGCAGTGGTGGTGGAGACAGCGGGAGGTGGACTGATACTGTAGCAGGAGATAGATTGGATATTGGGGGAAAGGAAGACTGAGGTGTCAAAGGCACACACAGGGTCCCTCTGACTTCTCCATCTGGAAGGATGGTAGCACCATTCCTGGGATAGAAAACTGAAGAAGGGCTGAGGTTGGAACTGGGGCTTTGCAGAGAAGACTTCGAACATGTTAGACTGGAGGTGATATTCAAGGAAAGCTGTCAAGTGGGGAAACATAGATGTGTCTGGAGGTCCAAGTAAAGATACCAATTTAGGAGTCATCAGATACAGCTAAAACAATGGAATTGGATGAGAGCGCCTACCAAGAAAAGAGCAAATGACTAAACCCTGGAGGACTCTGATATTGCCTGGCTTTTGGATGAAGATAGACTTGCAAAAGAGATTGAGAAAGGGCTGCCCAGGGAGAGCAAAACCAAGGAATCTAAAACATCATAGAAATCAAAAGAAGATAGTGCCTCAAGAGGAAGGGAGTTGTGTGTTTGAGTCTTTGAAAAGAAATACAGCATGCGTTATTTTCCAAGCTTAGGTCTACGGAGCCTTTCCTTCTCTGCATATGAGGGCAACCCAATCCCATTGCCATCTAACTATCTATTTCCTTATATAAATTCAATTTGGAGTTTTTTATATAGTGATAAGCAACATTTATCTGAAGAAAGCTTTGACACTATTGTTCATTTTTAAAGTGAAATACTTCATGATTCCTGTTATTACAGAAGATATGAAAATCTTCTCATACCTGTTAATGATACCTTTCATATGAGATATATGTGGCTTGGAAAGGAGATGAAGATTGACCTGCGAATAAATATTTATTGTTTTAGAAAAATGTATGAATTAGGAAACTTCTATTATTTCTATAATTATTGAATGAATATGGACAGTGGCTTTCTTATGAAATAATACAATTTTCCAGTAAGATACTTGAGAGCACAAACAAATCTTAAACCTATCGCTGTAAAAGTACATATTATAGTAATATTCCATATAGATGAGAGTAGCCTCCAGGAGATTAAATAATACGCTGTCTCTGACTGCGTATATAAGGATGGAATTCACACTTTGTAATGGTAGCAACATACAAATGTGCTTAGGTATGTTTTTCCCCATCTCCTTTGTCGTGTAAAACTTTCATCTTCTCTACAGAAATGTATACAGAGAGATCGTTGCTCTCATCCATCTATCTCACCGTATAATTTTTACAACTGCTCCTCAGTTGTTAATATATTTCTGTGGAATATGTGTAAATAGACATGAGCAAACTGTCTAAAAGTTATCCAGCTAGTCAGTGAACCATGTAATCTGTTGGTTCAGAGACAACAGATAATAGAGTGAGATATTTGCTTTACCATCCACACACTCTATGTAGCAACTACGTTCCAAAAGTCAATTTGCGTTCTGTTGGGGCATGTCTCATCACACTATATTATCACATCGGGGATGGGAAATTTGGATAATGACTATCTGATTTAGAGAGAGAGAGAAAAAAAGAGACTATTTAGTGAATTGAATATCTGGGAGGTGGGAATTTTGAACTAGAATTTGGTTCTGTCCTTGGTTAATTTGATACTCTATATGTGTTTCATCACTGTTTCCCTCTCTTTTAACAATGTAAGTTAGAAATAACCTTGCTAATTAGCATCTATTTTTAGGTTGATAACATGACAGAGCCCAGACAGAGTGGGAACATTCCAGGACTACCATAGAGCAAGCAATAAAACTCCTTTCCAAAGGAAGGTAGAAGAGTGGAAATGAAAATTAGAGGTACTCCTTGTTGGTATACTTAGAGAATTTACCTATTTTGAACAGTTAGAATTAAGGATACGTTCAAGTAAGAGTCATTTGGTAGGTGTTGTTGTTCAGCACTAGCAGTGGAGAATTGGGGGGTAGCAAGGCCCTTGCCCTTCTTAGAAAACTTCATGGGCTGGCTCTCGATATTCCCCAGTTAAGTCTGATCTCCTCTACACTGTGTTCCAAGTTCATGAGTATCTTTAATGCCAAATCTCTCTCTTCCTACCAAATCTCAAGCTGTTCTAACTCTTCTGTGTATACATGTGTATATATAATTTTTGAAATCTTCTCTATGGCTTTGCTAATGTTGTTTCCCTGTCATTTCTATGTGTCCCTTCCCCATCTACCTCGCAAGGCCAGCTCATGTGCTGTCTTGTTGACGGAGCTCTAAGTGACCTCGTCAGGCTAGAAGTGATCTCATAGCACTTCATCTGCACCTCTCATAAGGCAATTAACACCTTCTTTCTTTATTTTGATTATGTATATACATAGTTTATTTGTCTGCCTGGACAGATATCTCCTATTTATGGGACTGACGGGTGGTTAGCTAAGTCAATGAAAGGGTAAGGTTAGGAGGACTTCTGAAGTAAAAGGGAGGAGATTTGTCTATATTGCAGTAAATTTGTACTTCTAGAATAACCTGGAATTTATCCAGTTTTCTTCCAAGAACCATCCATAAATTCTGTAGTGTTAAGTGTAGATATAGGGATATGTTCTGCTTTTTAAAAAATGTCAGCAAGTAATTATGGTTTTCCTAATACAGGAACAATTAGGCTCAAAAGAACGATTGACCAAGTGGATGGACCTGGAGCAGTACATGTCAGAGTGGGTGGATGGGAGGAGTGGGAAGACTGGCAGGTGGACTTAGCAGTCGGGGCTGTGGTTAGAGAACAGATACTGTGTTGAAGTTGCTTTGCATTCTCTGAATTTCTCTGAAGTGCTTCTCTTCTCTGAATTTCCATCTTAGTTGTATCAAGAAGACACAATTTAGCACTTATTTGGCTTGTGCAATGGCTTTGCCTTCCCCATCTGGTTGAAAGTTTGAGAGCAAAGATAATTTATCTTCGTTTTGTGTGTGTGTGTACACGTGTATTAAAAAGCATGTGTTAAGACAGGGCCTAGTACAGTTACTGGGGCATATGGGCACCCCAAAGTCAGTTGGCTTATTAGTACATTGATTTGTTAACTGGTGGATCACTTGTATTTAATTAAACAGTTATTTTTTGAGCTGTGCTACATGCCTCAGCACATAAAGTGATGACTCACTAGTGTCAAACTGATAGCTATAATCCAAAAAAAGGATGAGGCCTACCCTAAGAAAGGTATAATAAGAGGCCATTGGCCCATAGTCCTCCCTATCAAATTTAAAACTATGGATTCCAGTTAAATTTGAGACCCTGTGTTTTCTCAGTCTGGTATTGTCCACAGCGCCACACACAGCAAACCCACAGTTAGGTAGAAGTTAAGCTAATATCCTTCTTCGAATGTGAGTATAGCCAAAGAACTGAGGTGGATGGAGGCTGACGGTGAAACAGAAGAATGATGCCGTAACATTTATTTGCGTATTTTTGTAGTTGCTTACTCATTTACATGCTTCAACTTTTTTTTTCAAGCAATTTCTTGTTAAAGTAATGTGTATTCATTGTAGAGAATTTAGAAACTATATACAACTCAACAGTCTGCCTACCCACAAAGCTCCTCTGGGCTTCCGGTTTTGCAAAGGCATCTGCTTTCCACCTGCAAGGGCTGAAGTGGCTCCCCAGCCACAGGCACGGTCTGGATCAGTCATAATAAATCCATTTCCGAGCAAGTGATTTGTTTGGGGTTGTCTATTTAACCTAGTTCTAGACAAGGAAATATAAAAGAAAAACTGCTCAGGACTTCTAGAGATTGTGCCTGTGGCCTTGAGGATTGTTCACCAACACGCTAAGCATGACAGCTTTAGGACTTGCTTTTACATTCCAGCTTCCTTTAGTTGGGCTTTGTTACTTACAGCTCAAATGCCCGATCTGATCCGGTCACCCTATCTGTTTATGAATCTTGTTTATGTTTGGCAGCCCACAGCAGTTGTGAACCATGAATATCTGATGCTTCTGCAGTGCTTGTGGTATTTGTTGTCATAGTAATAAAAGCTAACATTTGTGTAGCACTTATCAGCTTGCACCCTGTTTTATTTCATTTGTTTACGTGTATGAGACCTTGTGAGGTGGGGCTGTGAATGTATTACTAAGTATCAAGGCTCCCAGAGTAGATACTGATCTGATGCTGATTTTGGAGACTAGGAGGTTGAAGGGAATGCTAGTAACTGGAAATCTAATGGATCAGTAAGGAGTCAAGGAAAAGTTGTAGAGTGAAACTATCAATTGGTCCCTCCTACCAAGGCAACTTCCAGTTTCTCAGGGAACACCTGGGATGGGTTAGGGACTAACCCTAACTTAAGAACAATGAAATGCTTGTGCTCTGTCCCAGTAGTGGGATCCTTCGGACACACTATTGTTTTACTTCATTGTTCTCCTCCCAGCCTGTAGGTCTTTGATCCAAAAGTGAGAGAAGGGAAGATTAGGAAGTGAGTAAGTTTGATTAAAGAGTCTTAACATGGAAAGGACAAAATAGCAAACATACTGGCTCCTTTTGGGGGAACTTGAATAAAAGAGTTGCAGCATTGGTAGAAAGAAAGACTGTTTGTATCTCACAGAGAACAATGAGGGTGACCATATAGGGGCTGGGCAATGTCAGTGGCTCATGGATTAGGTGACTTCATTAATTAATTCAATAACCTTTTCTTAAACAATGGTGAACAAAGCGTATGCCTCTGTGTTAAAGGAGAAAGGTGCATACATGCTAATAGTAAAGAGATATGCACATAATAAAAGAAAAAGTAAAGAAATATATAATTACTAATTGCAGAAACAGCTAATCAGATGGAAGGATAGTGCATGTGAAAGAACAGTGGACGTAAGGGGCTGCCTTATAGTGGGGGGTCCATGTAGGCCTTTGTGAGCATGTCATACTCATGCTGACACCAGAAGGCTAGAAAAGATCTAGCCATTCAACGGGTGGGCAGGACGAGGGGTGGAAGGGAAGAGTGTGGAGAGAACAGTTGCAGGGCATAAGGAACAGCATGTGCCAAGGTCCTGAGGCAGAATATACTTGTGTTCAAGGAATAGACTTTCCCTACAGAGCTCTCTTTACCACATTATGCCATAACTGCTCCCGAAACCTTCTTCCTGCCTAGTATTATCCTAGGATAGACATGTACGCATGGGCTGGGATGGTTACAGATTCCTTGATGGGCCAGGGGAGTGAGGCTTTAATTGAAAAGTGAAAAACTTAAATGGGTAGAGGGAGAAAGAAAGTGAGAAGTGAAGTGTGGAAGGACGAGTAGAAATGAGCCTGGTGTATTCACGGACAGTAAAGAGAAAACATTTCTGCGAGTGAAAATAGTGGATAACCTTGGATTAATTCTTCCTAATTGGGGATTAATAAGCAACAATCTGAGCTTTGCAGGATATCACGACTTCACCTCTGTTAAACTTTACTATTTCTGTCCATATGCGCACTTAGGTTAGTTTGATCGGCCCTGGGATTCATAAAGAGCAAATAAGGGAAATATTCTGTCACTGAGACTCACTTTCAAGGTTGTGGACTCTAGAATTTCAGGGACATGTATGTGTTCCCGATTTCCATTCTTCCCTATTTATGATCCATCCTCATTTTTACTGTGTTATCACAGGGTGCATTTCACACCATCAGAGCCCTGTGCTAGCCGATGGCATCCAAATCCTTTGCAGACGTGGCTCATTCACTCCCACAGCTCTGCAGAAAGGGGGAGGGCAGGTACATTGTCTGGGCAGGATGAACGAGGAAGCAGAAGGGCAGAGAGGTTAAGTGACTTGTAGGAGATCACACGAGGGGTCAGTGGCTGTGTGTGAATAGGACTCAATTTCCAAACCGTTAGTCCAAGGCTCTGTCCACGAAGCCCTGTTGCCATTGCAGGCAGCTTCAACGTTAGAGGAAAAGAGAAGTGCCTCAGCCTTCCACATGGGCAAAGGAAAAAGTGGGATGATCTCTGACAAAGATTCATTTCATTTGGGGCACATGTTGCAGAACAGTTGAACTCTTAATGAGTTAAACGTTTTACAGCACCATATACAGGGCTGTGTTCGAACCTTAGGGAGGAGAAGGGTGAAGCTCTGAGTGGTGAGTGTCAGATCGCCCCTTCCCTGTCCCCTTTTAGGCCACTGTCCTCAGGCTCACTCCTTTCAGACACATCCCAGGGCTTGGTCACTTAGGATCATGTCACTTTCAACGTCACCATGTTAGTTTTGATGCTTTTGATCAACATTGTTTGTAAGATGCGACAACTGTCTCAGGACCACAAACGGTAGACAGTGCCAGGTCTGAAGTTTGGGCACTGGATGGGCTTGTGCTCTTCCTTGCTTCCTCATGGGGTTAGGAGGCCAAATCCTGGACCTCCCCGCTGCCTTCACCGCTGCTTCCTACTATCCCAGTACTCACAGCCCCACAGCAGTTGTGCTGGCCAAAACTTCTCTAATAATTTAGTCTTGGAACCAAGTCTTGAGTATCCTTTTTCCTGGAATAATAACTTTCCCAGCAAGTTGTCAGGGTCTAAAAAGTAGTTTGGAAAGAAAAGTATGTCTTTTTGGCCTAAACTCTCACCCTACAGTTGTGCCACGCTACAGTTGGATTTTTTTTTTTTAATCTTGACCCTGCATTTTCTTTAAATCTTGACCCTACAGAGGAGTTCTAATGAAGTGGTGGATTGGTTTCTGCCCCAGTAGAGAAAGACAATTGAATATAAGTTGCATTAAATTCAGAGAAACGAAGACCTATCCTGTGTGGGGTTTTCTAGATAAATCTGCCTTCAATATATACATTTTCAATGACAATGTGGTTTCAAACTCAGCGTTATTCAATACCAAATCAAAGCTGACTCAGGGAGAAAAATACTGTGTGATTCTATTTAGTTCACATTGTCTCCCCCCCACCGTCGGGTGTCTGCCTGGGCAGTTGGGAGAGGGGGTGTGTATAATACGGTCTGAATACATTCTTATAAGTATTAGAAGTATGGAAACACAGAGCCCTTCGTGACCCCCAGAGCCCTCTGCTGATCACTGGTGTTTGTTGTAGGAGGAAAGCAAACATAAGCATAGAAGTGTTATTGAACAGAACCCCCTTCAGAAATGTCTCTGGGCTTTTGTTCCCGGGTTGCATAGCAGCAGGGGGTCCCCCTCCTCAGAAAGCATACTTATGCAAGTATTAAGAACTGGCTGAGATAAGAAGTAAAGCTTAAGAGACCTTCATCATTAGCGGCTAGTGGTAGAGATTAGTGATCCCACTACAGGATTACAGATGGAAAGAGTGCCAGTGTTGGTTAATTGTTCATTAATGCTTGTAAAATAAGCCAGCTGGAGGAAAACTGACCATTGTCTGCTCCCTCAGAGTGAACCTAAATTGGATCTGCTCATCAATGGCAGGATTGATGTCAGAAAAAAGAAATACCCATCTAAACGGCTTCCCTATGACTCCTTCTCAACTTTAAATATTTCATTAAAAACTGTTAGCCCAAGAAGCAATGATTACGTTCTCGGTTCTCGGTGCATCTTTCTGTTTGGGGGTGACCTTTTGTCTCAAGGAAAGACACCTTCAAAAGCAAATGCGTCTGCTTTTTTAGATTTGCTCTGAAACAGAAAATAAAACCAACTTCCTAAAATGGTCTCCAGACACAAATAAGCCTGCTCCTGGGTGCTTATGATTTTGAGACAGAATGGACATGCTACTTAAAAATCCCAGGGAACTTTAGGTTTTTCTTTCTCTCTGCTGCCCTCCTCATTCCCTCTCCCCACCTCCCTCAAAGCATGTCCTGCAAGGCTGTTTAACCCTCCCCTCCCCAGCCGCATGCAAGGTTAAATGATTTGCCCAAAGTCAGGAAAACAGCCCAACACATTTGCCGTCTTTTGCCTGACTCTAGACAAGATCATTGTAAGGTCAGACAATGCAGTTAACTGTTATTGAATCCAAAAATAGGAACAGTGGAAGCATGTTTCCTCCGGTCCTTTTATTTGGAGTCAGGGTTGAAGTTAGTTTATAAATTTAGACCATCTTTATGGAGTCCCGGCCACGTGCAGTGGCCATGGACAATAGATGTAGTTCCTGCCTTCACTGCGCTTGCTGTCTGGTGGGGAGACAGGTAATATCAAGTTAAAAATGGAGGGCACGAGTGCTGAGGCAAAAGCAGTGGTTACAGAGAGGGGTTATCAGAGGAGGATGGGGTTTAGGGTTGGGGTAAGACGCAGCCTCCCTAAGGGAAGAGTTGAGGGATGAGAGAGAGGCAGTCAGATGCATCTGGAGAAAGGTGTTCCAGGCAGACACCGGAGCTTATATGAAGACCTTGACATTGAAAGACTCTCAATGTGTGGGAGACACTGTACAAAGGGGCGTACAGATTCTCCGAGACTTTGGAAACAAGTGCAGGTCAGCCATCTGCAGAGGGAACCCTCTTGACAAGATGGCTTGTGAATAACTAGGCTGATGAGCCTGGAGGCTTCGTGTCTGACCAGAAGCACAATCTGGCCCTGCCTTCCTCTCTCTCCTACACGTCTCCTGCCATTTCTTTCTTTGTTCACTATCTGAAGTCGCGCCGGCCTTCCTGCCATTCCTCTAACCTCTAACTCTGTGCTCTCACAGCTGCCAGCTCCTTTGCCCTCGTGCACGTTTTAATATTTGTAGATCTTTCCCTTGATTCTTTCACTCATGCATTCAGCAAATATTTATGGAGTATTTACTAGCTGTCAGTTCTAGGCACCAAGAGCTTTTCAGGGAATAGGAGAGTCAGTTCTGATGTCACCTTTCCTTGGATTTTTTGATTAGTTTCATAGCAGACGTCATACCTGAAGTGAATACTTACTTGCTACACGGTGGTGCCTGCTTCCCCACTAAAATGTGAACCTGCATCTGTGGAGACAGGGCCCCTCGTGTCCTCACTGTGTCTCCGGGAATTAGGCCAGCACCTGGTGCTGTCAGCACTGAATGACCAAACATACAGGAAAGCAACAAAACTCAAACCGGAGTAAATGAAAGGGAAGTGACATTGACTGAACACTGACTCTTAGACCAGTCAGTCCCAGTTGAAGGCCTGGGTAGCACAAGGTCACAGCACTCCGTGGTCACACCTTTGTGCTAGCTTTTAAAACTCAACTTCTACTTGTTTGGAGGGAAGATACGTTAAAAAGATTTTCTGATCTGCTTGATTTTTTTTTTTTTTTGCATTATATGCTTTATAAAATGTACTTTCCTGATCACTCATCAAGATACTATTAAAATACAAAATGTCCTTCAATCCCTAGGTGAATAGCTATTGTGCCAAACAGGGTCACTGCCATGGGAAATGAGTCTTGTATCTGGTTGTTACTTTGTATTTTATCTATTGTTACTGTAGAATAAAATGTACAAAGTCCTATTTTTTGTGTCTTGTGCTCTGAGTATCTCACAGGTATTCATCATTTTTTTCTTTAAAATACACAGCCGAGATAGTATTAATGTACACTGCTATGACTTAATAAAAAAAAAAATAAAATACACAGTCGAGGAGGTGAGAGGCAGATGTTTGTAATAATTCCTTTTTTAATTAATTGGAAATACAGAAACAATAAATGACTGTTTACTGCTATATCATTTCAAGATACACTAACTGTGACAAATTGAGGGTTTACACCTGTGTGAGGGATTATCAGATGAGGTGGGATGTTCCGCAGAAGCCTGACAATTGTCGGTGTTAGTTATAAAGCAAGAAGCCTGTGAACCTTAAACGGAAGGTTAATTCATGTATAGGATTCTCGTTGTCTTATAGCTATTCTGGCTATGGCTGTGGTTTCTGCCAGTTCCTGGTCTTCGCCTGCCACACTTGGACTCACTTCTCTTCTGAAAGGCCTGATGCATCAGGTGCCATCCACTAGAAGCAAAGCAACCAACAGAAAACCCAGGCAGGCACTTGGACAGAAATGAGCACCAGGACTTCCCTTGTTCCCTCTCCACGTTGCCGTGCTTCCTATGATGGTGATATAAAAGTATTTCTGCATAATGGGATGAGATCCTGAGTCCTGGTTTTAGGCTGGCCTTGTTTTGAACCATTTGCACTATGACTTTTATTCCGAATTGTCCACTGATACTTGTGAATGGCAGCATAATTTCCAAAGACCTAGAAAAGTAACACTTGCCTACATTTCTGCAACCGATAGTTTTGACTTAAATGTACTGTTTAGAATTGAGGTTGTAAGATGGAAAGGAGAGATTCTGTAATTCAGACCAAGAGGGGACTGAGGAAGAGGTGAACAAACAGAAGGAAAGAAAGGAAAGGAGGGAGGGAGGAAGGAAGAAAGGAAGGAAGGAAAGAAGGAAGGAAGGAAGGTAAGAAGGAAGGAAGGAAGGAAAGAAGGAAGGAAGGAAGGGGGGAAGGAAGAAAGGAAGGAAGGAAAGAAGGAAGGAAGGAAGGAAGAAGGAAGAAGAAAGGAAGGAAGAAGGAAAGGAGGAAGGGAGGAAGGAAGGAAGGAAGGAAGGGAGGAAGGGAGGGAGGAAGGGAGGAAGGGAGGAAGGGAGGAAAGGAAAAAGAAAGAGACCATAAGTATGGTTTCTAACCCCCAGGCCAGCATGGCTCTAGTTTGGAGGAAGAGACGTGGGGCTAAAGGGGCCTGGAGGGCTTGTGAAGGTCCTGACCATATAGGCTTTGGAAGAAAGTTCGTCAGTCCTGACCTAGCTCTCATCGCCGATGATGGTAGAGTTGCATAAGAGTCCAACAGATTGAAAGTGGCACTGTGTATTGTTAGAATCAGTTTTAGCAAGTTATAGGGATGATCTTAATTCCCTACACCTTGCATCTTAAAAACAGTTTTTAAAAAAGCTTTTCCTCACCTTTTTATAGCAGTGACGAGCAAAATTCAGCTTGTGACCATCTAAATATATCAAATTCCCTATTGCATTGTCTAGGTCTTCTTTTTATATCTTCATAACACTGGTGAACAGGACCAAAGAGTCTGCTTACTATCCGCATACCCTGTTCTGCACGTAAGGCTCCTAAAGTGGGGCGCAGAGGGCACAGGTTGCAGGGAGTCCCTCTATAGGTAAATCTGTGGATTCACTGGCTTTTGCCAATGTGTTATCAGCTAAACCACTTTCTCCAGAGGTACTTTCAAGTGTAAAGTCCTTCGAGGATGCACGAACAAACGATAAAAAAAAAAGAGACACCATTGTCTGAAAGGCAGGATTTCCACATCTTAAAGCAGATGTGCTCATGAGTCTATTAAAGTTCAATAGTCAGGTTTATATATGTTTTCTGGGTATTTATGATGGTTTAGCAAGGATTTTTCATCCTACTTTGTTTTGGGAACTAATATGTAGGTAAAAAATCCATTCCTTTTTCCTAAATTCATTGCACTTTGCCATGTGGGGAAATTCCATGGTGTACTTGATGTCTACGAAGTTCTGACGTGGTTATTCTTTTAGTCATCTGGTCTCAAGGCAGATGTGGTCATAAGGGCATCTCTGAACCACAAATCAGGTCACAGCATTTTATTTCCTTAGAAACAATCTATTGACTATCCATCACAAGCAGAAAAAAATCCAAACTACTCACCCTAAAATGAAATAGAGCAAATAGCTTTATTTTTTTCTGTCCTCGACATCACCTTTGATGGTATTTTGGGTAGATTCTACTCCTTTCTGTCATTTTGGGATACAGAACAGCCTCTTTTTCAGTACTAAAAATTCTAGTCTGCCATAAATCAAAATTTCTGTTTCCTGTTTGAGTCAAAGCATGTCCCCTCTTCAGCTAAGATCTGAGACCAATGGAGGAGAAGGGACATAACCTTTAATTTTTCTTCATTCCAGTTCTCTGCTTCCCTTTGGATCCTTGTGTACAGGAGGAGAAGCAGGGAGAGAAAGTGTAGCCATTGCATCTCTCTAAGGAATCATTCCAATGTTAACTCCGTCTTCAGGAGAGCCTTTGTGTTCTCTTTGGGAGACTCTTTGTGGCTCTCTGCCTTGCTCTGTTCCCTGATTGAGGACACACCTATCTTAGGTCCTGTCTTCCCAGATGCACCTTCAATCTACCGGCATTTAAAGTCCTCGCTAGGTGTGGTGGGCCACACTGCAATCCTAGCACTTTGGGAGGATGAGGCAGGAGGGTTGCTGAAGGTCAGAAGTTCAAGATCAGCCTGAACAAGAGCAAGATGCTATCTGTACCAAAAATAGAAAAATTACCTGGGAGTGGTAGTGAGTGCTGGTAGTCTGAGCTACTCAGGAGGCTGAGGCAGGAGAATCACTTGAGCCCAAGAGTTTGAGGCTGCAGTGAGCTATGATGATGCCACTGCACTTTGGCCTGGGCAATAGAGTGAGACCCTGTTTCAAAATAAATAAATGTAAAGAAAGAAAGAAAGAAAGAAAGTCCTTAATAATCACATCAGAGCATTGCTTTCTCACCGTATCTCTGAACACCCTTCTCCTGCCTCTTCTCATACTTCCCTTGGGTGTGGCTTAGCCACAACTCTTTTTTCCTCTTCCTCTTGTCTTCTCTATGCAAATTCTCTGTTCTTTTCTGTCCTGATGCCCTTGTGCCATCTTTTCTTACTGAAACCGTACTCCCTCTGAAGGTCTTCCTTGACTGTCTCTTTCTCCATGAAGTCTTCTCAGATCTTCCTAATCTAATGGGCTCTCACCTATCCTAATACTTGCCTTGTACTTTTCCCTACAGGTTAAATAATCCTGATAACTATTATATTTAGAGTATATCCTCTACAGATATGAAAATAAGTCACCTGACTTTCACCTGGCACTTTTTGTTTCTTCCATAGCATTCAGTGTTGCCCTCTATTAACAATGTAGTGGTACTATGGTAGTCCTCTTCTTATTAGATTTACAATGTCTGTCTACCACACTAGATCGTAAATTTCACTCCCTCTATTCTTCATTTATCCATTCAAACTATTCATTCATCTTCTCAGTGTCAGACATTGTATTAAATGATGGGAATAAAAAAATTGAGTAAGGCACCATCACTGACATCAAGAAAGCTATTCTAGGAGGGCAGACAGAACACAGACACCTGAAATTTTAAATGTCAAGTCAATGAAATACATTCTAAGGGTTGATTAAAAGATGAAGTAGGCAAAAGTTCTCCCCTGAAGGGGCTCACAGTTTAACTCAAGAAAGAAGGAAACACTTGATGCATAGGAAATATTCATTTATTCCACAAAGATTTATTTCACATCTTCTATGCGTCAGGCATAGAGAGGGACAATGAGAGACAGGAAGATATAGATCCATGTTTTCACACAGATTAAACACCAGAAAAGAAAAGAAGTCACAACCATGATGAAGGATGAGGTTTTGTGTAGGGTGTTATAAATAGCTTAATCTAGTTTATGGGAAGACACATAAAAACTATGTTGAATTTGCATTTACTGATAAAGATGTCATTAACAATTCCAGGACATTGTTGTAAGGTTGGAAAATGAGTGTAATTTAAGACAGTTAGGTGTTCATTTAGTATATAATTGTCTCAAACGCATCCACTTGCCCCATTGTCTTGAGGCCTTTGATATTATTTGCACGGAATCAGAAGGAGTTAATAAGCAGTGCCCATAAAGTTCTGATGTGATCTCTTTCTAGCTCAGAAAAAGTGGTTAGTTTGATTAGCCCAGCCATCACTCAATAACCAACCTAAGCTGAGCCACTACCACATTTTAAGTATATACATAGAATGGCCTCAGCCTGTATGCATTGCTGCCAGCTGAAGACAAGTATCTGATAGCCCTCATGAGGTCATACAGGATCTCATTAGGCCCCCAGGAAAAAGATTAACTTTAATTCATTCTTGATTCCAATCTCTCTCCAGTTTTATAAAATTGGAGCTTTCTCTTCTACTGATGAGGAACTATCACAGAAAGTGCTAGAATAACATTAAGAATGATTTTAACAGAAGATGATAATTTTAGATTTAAATAAGGGCAAATTCTTGGATATGCCAAATCAAACACTATTAGGTGTGTATTTTAATTTTGATAACTAATTTATAAGCATGTAAAGGCATGTATAAGGGTGTATATCTGCATATGCTCTTGGGTTCATGAAGCAGAGATTGGTCTCATACAGAACATTTCTTTGTAAAGTATGGATGTCTTTAGTGGATGCATCTGACAATACTCCAAATCTATAATACCTCATCAAGAATGAATGTTTCAAGAGTATGTTTTATGATGAATGATGACAGTAAAAATCTTCCATGAAAAATATAGTTATTTTCCATGAGTTCTCAGAACACTTGGACAACCCCTGGGCTATGATGGTAGGAAACATTAACCACAAACATGTTTTCTTCTCAGGAATTGGATTTTTTTGTCTCTTAAAGAAACCATTCTTTCATATGTCCATAACCAAATCCACAAGTATATTTCAGAAATAATCATTGTGAAAAATTAGCTATAATAAAAACACAACACAACGAAAAACAATTAAGAAGCAAGTTAGAGGACCTCAAGTCATCTCTTGAGAAGAATTGACCGCTGACTTTCCCGGCATGGGGTATGAATGATTCTCTTAGAATGACTTTTCTTGAATTATGCAGTATTTCTTAAAGTATTTCCTAAGGAAAACTACATTTGTGGGATAATAATAGGTGCTATGCCCTAAAGATTCATTGGTCAAATGAACTAATTTTGGAAGCACCGAATTAAAGTAAAACAAACTTATTTACTGTTGGGTTCTCTGAGCCTTTTAAATCAAACGTGCCTGTAACTCTGTATTTGGACAGTGTGAAGCATTTCCCACACACATAGGATCGCAGAGTCCTGTGACCACATCAGAGGAACAATACTCAAAGAACACATTTTGGGAAGGACTAATGTAGTAGGTCTTTTTCAAATTCTTATGATAATGTTAACTGCTCTTTCCTCTGAATTCACTCTAGTTGGGAATTTTAAGTCAGGAATACTAGCTGATGAAGGTGAAAGCCAGGCATTTATTATTGCAAGCAAATGTGTTTACATCATGTTTATGACTTAGAATTGTTTCTCGGTACATCTGGTTCGCCGTGCTAAACCTGAGGCTAAAAGAAGCAAGATGCCTTTTCGTAAGTAAGGAGGTAATAGTATAGTTCGTGGGAAAACATGCAAAGACTGATCATTTCAGTACATGACATAATTGCCAGGATGGAGGGATACATAAATAGAATGGACGCCTAGAGGGGGGTACACGTAGCCCAGCCTGGCATTCAGGGAAGATTTTCCTGGTGAAGGTAATGTCATAGCTGACACCCCTCTTAAAGAAGGGGTAAGAGGTAACTCTGGAGGTATGAGAGGTAGTTTCGGGTAGCATATCAGAACCACAAACCTAGGTGAAGGAAATGGGGGGACTCCCCACCTTTGCTGTCTGATATTGCAGAGGGGAAATATTAACAAAGTGCCACTTTGGGAGAGGAGACTGCAGTATTTGGGCAGAGGTGGGCTGTTGAAGTTCTTGGACACATACAGCGTGGCCACTTGACTCCCCCATATAGGTAACTCTCAGGCCACGGCCCATATCAACCATGAGGACGATCTCCAGATAGAGGAGAGTTGATTATATCAAAGCAAAACACATCTAAACGTGTCTCAAATAACCAAATTTGGGTCTGCGACAAAAGAGAAAAAGAACAGTGATGGTTTTCTGAAGCAAAGAGGGGCTTCCGAGGGGAGGATCACGCCTTTCACTCTGTCTCATTATACTGGAGCTGGCGGACTGCGAGGAGAAATGTTTCTCTGTCTAGCAGCTCATTAGCAAAAGAAGAACTCTGACATTAGTTAAAATGTTGATAGATGTGACAGGTGGTGTGAAGACAAGATGGTGTTGTCAAATTGGAGTGGGAGCCCTCCAGCCTTGTGCCTTGCTTTATATAACCAGTTTATGCAGCATATAATAAACTGCTAAAAGAGAGGCTTTGTTGAGTAAAACATACTGGGAAAGTAGAGATTACTGCTTTGTGGGCTGAACTAAGCCATGATTTTCTACGTAAAACATCTCCTTAACACTTAGTGCTTATAAATATCCCCATCCATTATTTGATTCACCGCAGGCCTTTGTGGTCATGTGTAGTTGAGTCATCTTCCTTCTCTCTTATCTCCAAACAACCTATTTGATCACTTTCCATGCCTCAAAATATACCCAGAACTCCTCTATTGGGGGGGGGGGATGGAAACAATCAGAAAATCTTCCTTTGATCTGAGAACCCTTTTAGGTTCCCATACAATCTCCTCTTTCTTTTATCACCACACTTCTAGCTAAAGCAGGTTTTTGTTCACTGCTCCCCCCTTTCAAACCATTCTCTCATCCTTTAAATGATTGCAGTACGGTTTTAGTTTCCAACGTGGTGGTGAGGGAATCACTCTCCCAAAGATCCTCAAGGATTTCCTAGGAAGCAAGTCTGGTGGCCATTTAGGATTTTCTTTTTTTCATTGTTCGTTCTCCTGAATCTGTTCATGCCTTTAGTACCCTTAATACTACCGTATTTTTGAAACTCTCTACTCCTCTCTCTTTAGTGACATATACACACCTGCTTTTCCTTCTAAGGA
The DNA here is from genome assembly GCF_000181295.1 of Otolemur garnettii. Taxonomy (NCBI): domain Eukaryota; kingdom Metazoa; phylum Chordata; class Mammalia; order Primates; family Galagidae; genus Otolemur; species Otolemur garnettii. The sequence goes on from NW_003852405.1 coordinate 18,232,292, forward strand.
CTTGGGTGAGAATCCTAAGTCTGCCATCGACTGTTGGGACACATTATTTAGCTTTTCAGAGCCTCAGTTTTTTTTTTACTGCTAAAAGGAGAGAGGGATAGTATCTCCCTGGTAGAGTTAGCTGTGAAATCACAGTGAGGTAAACCCCGCCCCCCCATACAAGATCCCGAGCGCAGTAGAAGGCACTGCAAATAGTGGGCCCCGCCCCACCTTTCTGAACCACTTCTGCCGCTCATTCTCTGGATCCTTTTCTTCCTACCCTTTAATGTAGCTATTCTACGAGGCTCTATTCTTGGCTTTCTTTCCTCTATTTCACCAACACTTATTGCTCTGAGTATTACTGCTATGCTTGACAGCCCAATCTCCGCTCTTGACTTTCTTTTCTTGCTACTCATAATGTACTTTCATGTGCCTGTCCCCGTCACCTCATAATTAGCATGTCCAAGGGAGCTCCCATCTTTCCTCCTAACTTACCTTCCCCCTCTGTCTTGTACTTTTGTCGGTAACACTATCATCTCCCTACCCCCAGATTAAAAATCTCAATATTACCTGTGACCTTTCCCCTCTTACGTTCCCCACGTCCAACCAGTGGTGAAATCCTATAAATTTCCACTGACAGTACATCTCAAACCTCTCAAAGTTAACTTCTTCCCAGTTTGCCTGTCGTTATCCTGTGATAAGCTCCATTGTCATTGCTAGTAGGGGAGGCACTCAGCGGTCTCCCTGCTTTCGCTTTTTTCCCATCCCCTTTACCTTGCACACAAACAAGTCGCACTACCATATATTGTTGGTCTTGTCATCCATCCCTCTGTGCAAAAACCTTCCTTTGTTCTTCATTGCCTCAGGAGTTCAGATTCTTTATCTAATGCATTTCTTGAACTGACCTCAAATCACATTTCTTATCTCCAACTTTGTATTGCTCCATTCAAACTGAAATTCTGATTGTCACCCGTGTGCTTCTCTCTTTGGGGCTGGCTCTTCAGTCTGGGATGGCCTTTCCTCTCCACCTATGCACACCTCTGCACTACCAGTTCAAAAGCTGAGCTCACACGGGCCTTCTACTTGAGAGAATCATAGAACGGGATCCTTCCAACTAGATGTAATCTTTTCTTCTAAATTCCTATAGTGCTTTTTCTACTTCATGGCATGCCATATGTCACTTATGGAAAATAAATGAATGAATTGAATGTATTAAGTTGTGGGCATGGATGTTGAGATACTAAGGATTCAATTATCATCTCAAATCTCAAAGTCCATAAGTAGGTGAGGTACAGTGGCTCACACCTTTAATCCTAGCACTCTGGGAGGCCAAGGTGGGTGGACTGCCTGAGCTCAGGAGTTCAAGACCAGCCTGAGCAACAGCAAGAGCCCATCTCTACTAAAAAAAGAAAAAACTAGCCAGGTATAGTGGTGGATACTTTTAGTCCCAACTACTTGGGAGGCTGAGGCAAGAGTATTTCTTGAGCCCAAGAGCTTGAGGTTGCTGTGAGCTCCTCACACCATGGCACTCTAACCAGGGCCACAGAGTGAAACTCTGTTTCAAAAAAAAAAAAAAAAAAAAGAAGAAAAAAAGAGTCTACAAGTAAAGTTTAGTGGAATATAGCCCTGTCACTCACTTATGTATTATTTATAGCCGCTTTCATGCTATAAAGGCATAGTTGAGTAGCTAGGACAGCAACTGTTTAGCCTACAAAGCTTAAAATATTTTCCTTTCTGGTCCTTTACAGAAGAATTTTGCCAACTCTGGTATTAGGCCATAGTTTGTGTGTTTGTTTTGTTCAAGAACCTAGTGTAGCATTTCCTTAAATTTCAGGTTGGTATGTGTAATAGGAGGTTTATTTAGACCGTGGCATAGAGTTTAATAGATGTGATGAGGCCCCGTAGAGCAGATAAGGATGTCTTGTGGGTTTCCTCTTGCCCTATTGGGGTACACTGTTTCTATTAGCTCTCTCCATGACAGATTTGGGCTGCCAGAAGAAGGCTGGAGCTGGAGGCTTGGGTCATAAGAGCACCTGGTGCATGACAAGCAGTGGGAAAGGCAGGGGAGGTAGAATGCTTTAAGGGGAGTCTAGCCCTTTTAAGGTCCTCAGAAGCATCCATCCTGCCTGTCCTGTCTGAGAACTGGTCAAGTGATTTAATCCTATAGGGAGTAAGTTCTCCAACAGGTAAGGGGATAACATTAACATGTGATGATTATTTTCTACAGCCTCCCACTGAAGCATGGGTTTGGGCTTCACTGTGCTTTGAGATGTTTGTGTTTATTCGGTTTCTGCCATCTGATGCAATCAGTGGAAGAAGGCAGGATCTCGCAGCACACCAACTACTCCTTAGCACTCTGTCTTCTAGATTTTGCAGCTTATTTATCAAGCTCTTCACTCTTCTTTGTGGCTTTCTATGTTACACACTAGCTGGTCATGTTTGGGTACCCATACAATCTCCTCTTTACATGTTGGGGACAATGGGGGCAGAGTGGGCTTCATCTCCTATTAAACACCATTTGGTGGGAGCTGAGCCTGGGTGTGCCTGTAGGTGCAACATGAATAATGAGGAAAAGACAGCACAGGTGCACTATAACAAGTTAGGAACAGAAGAACCTGTTCTGTAAATAAACCGCCAAAGGCACCCTTCTTAAGTAGCGCCCCTCTGAAGACCAAAAAATGTACTATTTCATTACTCTGAATTTGTAAAATAAAGCCCCTCTGATCTTTCTCAATTTCCTGCATTTCATAACTTTCCCCCACATCTTAATCTTTAATAATTTTTCTTTTGTTTATATTTTCTGATCTTGTAGTTTCCTTTGCTCTAGATGATTATACATCTAAGCTGGGTTGTGCCAAGGAGAGCTATTTAAAATACGATTCACAGGGAAGCTGCCAGTCCTTAAACTGGTTTTTAGGGATCTGAGATAGGATAAATCAGAATGTAAATCACTACATTTAGAAAAATATCAGTAAGCATGTTGTTTAACTCAGCTGACTTTTTTTTTTTTGGTACCACTTTTTTTTTCTCCACTAAGGAGGGTGTACATTGGTTTATATTTTGGTGCAAGCTCTTGGTGTTGCTGCAAGTGGCATTCTGAGTAGCACTGATGTAGTAAAAGCTGTTGTTTTCCAAAATTTTCTGCAAAATTTATGAAATAGTAATTTAGAAGCTATACTAGTTATATAAGTTTACATGGGACTCTGCAAGCATTATTTCTTTGGGAAGATACTCCACCTAAAATACTCATCAGGGAGAAAAGGATAAAAGTAAACCAAAGGAATCTCAATGTCATACGGTAACGATAATGAGTGAAAGGCTGCATGTTGAGGCCAGGCACTGTATTTCTTTCTTTTATTTTTCGCACACACATCACCCAACATAGCATCTATTTGGTGAGTAAATGCGGAAGACAGAAGCTCCCTGAGAGTTTGTTGAATGCAATCTTGTTTTTCTCAGACCGAACTTTTTCCTTTTTTTTGTTTTTTTTTAAATAAATGGCTGAAGTTTCTGAAGAATGTTAGTGAGCGTGCAGTGACTTGAATCCCTGACGACACCTTCTCACCCATCGCTGACGGAGGCTGATGAGACTTGTGGCCTTTGCAGGAGGGATCTATGATTTCATCATCCTCTCAGTGGAAGGAGACTTTTTCATCAGAAGACTTTTCGGTTCATTCTTTCTAACATTTACCTTCCAAGCAGGAATCAGGGATATTCTTAACCCCCTGTTTTACATGTTCCCCAGTTTTTTTTATTGAAAAAACATGATTAAAGTCAACATGGTTGAGATTTAGAAAGTTGTTGAAAAAAATACATGCAAACCCCAAACTCTCGTAAGAGTCAAAAATAAAATACTTGACAAGGTAAAACAATCCACTGCAAGTTGGTGAACCTTTAAAGAGCATGAATTCAATCGGATGAACTGCAGTTAAATAACTTTTATCAACCAAACTGGGTTAGGTGGTTAAAAGCAAAAAAAAAAAAATCCTAAAAACATACAGTGAGTAGCAGTTTATGTGTCAAGAAAAACTGAGAGAGTTTCTGAAGCTCTGATGTCTAGCAGATAGCACTTAAATCATTTTTCTCCAAACTTCAGTCATAATACTTCAAAGCGTTATAGCCATAATACAAATTTTTAGACTAAGAAGTGGTGTTTGAAGTTATTTTATAGGATTTTGCTGTAAGGGCTCCAATTGATTTGTGGTGAGATAAAAGAAGAAAACTTTATTTTCGAAGCTTTGTCGGAAAAAGCTCACCTTCCATTGGTGGTTCTGCCAATATGCCTGCAGGCCATGATGATGTAGACACGGATATTATACGCCTATATGAACTGAGCCCAGTGTACGCCTCCCGCTGTTTGTGTTATGGTTAAAATCTGTCACAGAAACTGGTGGTGATTTATTAAATGTTTAATGAAGACGAAAACTTCAATAACTACAAACAGAAAAGTAGAACATCACATTAAAATATAATATTCCATATTACATTTCTATTTTTCCTCCCGATGTTCATTTGCTGAAAATGATAAGGGCACGTTGGAAATCCAGACGGCATAAAAGGAAGAACGAGCAGGACCCCGCCTCTTAACAAAAGATCGGCGTTAGTTTGGGGCTTGACTTTCTTTCTCTTCTGCGTGAGAGAAAGAGAAAAAAGAAAAATCTCTGCTCCAGAAAAGCAGAAAATATGCCAACCTTGCTTCCTAATAGCTGCGCTATTCGATTTTCTATGAATTGTACCCCAATACTCCGCTACTCCTATAGAACTAGATGACCATTTTGAAGGGTGGGGATACAGGTGCTGCCTCTAGTCTGTGATACTCTATGCAAACATTGCTCAGATGAACTTTCCCCAGTCCAGAAAGATGGAGCAGTAAGACACTAAACAATCGCAAGGATGTCTGAAATTTTGTCTTTTTGAAAATAGATTCTTTTCTTCTCCTCTGCTATGGATAGAGTCTAAGACATCCTTTCAATTGACTAAAAGAAAAGGATGTTTTGACATTACTCACCTGGCTTCCTGTGTATGCCAAGCTGATGTCTGCCCTTTGTGTGTCTGTGAAGGTGAGGAGGAAAGGAGGAGAGGCTGCTAGTTTAATTTCTTTCTTTTTTATTTGAGACAGAGTCTATGTTCCCCTGGGTAGAGTGCTATGGCATCACAGCTCACAGCAGCCTCGAACTCTTGGACTTAAGCAATTCTCTTGCCTCAGCCTCCCAAGTAGCTGGATGACAGGCGCCTGCCACAACACCTGGCTATTTTTTTGTTGCAATTGTCATTGTTGTTTTTAGTTGGCCTGGGCTGGGTTCAAAGCAGCCACCCTCAGTGCATGTGGCTGGCGCCATAACCACTGAGCTACGAGTGCCAAGCCTGCTATTTTAATTTCATTATTACACTATATAGATAACTTCTACTTCATATATTATACCTCCCTTTCTTCTCTATTTAATGGCTTTGTAGTCTCAATTGACAGTATAAGTGATTACTTATGTTTATTGATTCTGATTTAGTTAATTCATGTAATGGAAATTCATACACTAAACGAAGATGGAATTTTGAAAGTACACAAGTATTGCTTTTGTTATAAGAATAAAATTCCTATAAACTATATGGACATCTTACTTGTATTAAAATTTCTACAAGGTCTTGCCTTTTATGTTATGAGACACAGCCTGGCTTATTAGAGGGTCATTTCTCTGTGGACTTGGTTGATATAAACTCAAAGGATATAACTCAATAAAATAATTAAATGATTTATTTGGGAGAGGGATGGTGTGCCAATTGGTTGATGAGCTGGAATTTTTGCTTTTTTTTTTTTTTTTGGCCAGGGCCAGGTTTGAACCCACCACTTCTGGTATATGGAGCCGGTGCCCTACTCCTCGAGCCACAGGTTCTGCCAATGAGCTGAAAGTTCTGTGTTTTAACCTGTCTTCCCCTATATTTAGTAGGTTTGGCCACATATTGATTCTATATAGAAGTTTTAGCTTCTGCATTTTTGCTTCACTCATTCATTCATTCATTCATTCACATAAATTCACAGAATGTTAACTGAATACCTACCATGCATGTCTTCTAGAAAACACCGGGGGAATAAGAAAAACAGATAAGGTCTCTGCCATCATGGAATTTACAATCTAATTAAAGAGACAACAAAAATCAAATACTGTTGCAATAAGTTTAAGGTGACCAGACGTCCTGCTTTCGGTGGGACAGTCCTGATTTTTAACAATTTGTCCCACGTCCCGTGGCCTTTTAAAAAAGTCCCAATTTTTGGAAAGAATGCATGACATGCTAGGGAACAGTGGGAGACTGGGAAGGGAATATATGGTTTTTGGCTGCTGAAAAGGTTAATGTAACCCCATTTGGGAATGAAGAGGTTAATGTAACTTCATTTGGAAATGAAAAGGCTAATGTAAACTCCCTACTGCCCTCCTGGGCAAGGTATCAGAAGGAGACTGGCTCCCTTCCTTGCTTCTAGGTAAGGACAATTAGCTCAGAAGGAGCCAAACTGTCTGGAACAAACAAGTAGGCCCCCCCACCCCCACCCCCCAGAGTAAGGAAGGGAATATATGGTTTTTGGCTGCCATGTGGCTATTTTGCTAGGATATGCATTTTATATTATTTTTGTTAATTTTATAATGTTAAACTTTGATAATAACAAATAATTGTTGAGAACTGATTATCTAGAACTGCTTATCAAAGTTTGCATTGTTGTCAGGCCCTGCCCCGCCCCCCCATGGTGTCCTGCTTTACCAATGTTAAAATCTGGTCACCTTAAATAAGTTTCATGAAGGAAACAAAGTGTTGTTATAAAAACTAATAATTTGGGCGCTGCCTGTGGCTCAGTAGGTAGGTGCCGGCCCCATATACTGAGGGTGGTGGGTTCAAACTTGGCCCTGGCCAAACTGCAACAAAAAAAAATAGCTGGGCGTTGCAGCTGGTGCTTGTAGTCCCAGCTACTCGGGAGGTTGAGTCAAGAGAATCGCCTAAGCCCAAAAGCTGGAGGTTGCTGTGAGCTGTGACAGCACAGCACTCTACTAGGGGGTGACAAAGTGAGACTCTGTCACTAAAAAAAAAGAAAAAAACTTAGAATTCTTTCAAATCAGTCAAAGCAGGGTAACATGTGACATCATAAGGGCTGATTAATGGACAGCAAAGTGAATCATCACACAATTGTATTTGACGAAATAAGTCAAGCGATTTTTGTAAGTCCAATTATTTCAATTATCTAAGTAGATCAAATAAAATTAACCATGGGGGTAATCTGACCAATTAAACTATTGTTCTGATTAAAAGAATTTTTAAGAGATTTCGTGAGTGTCTATAGCCTCAGTATTTCTTGATATTTTTGTTTTCATCATTTTAAACAATTTGACCTTAAGTAAACTCATTGTATTTAAAAATTATAACTTGGATTATTCACCATTTAAGAATGAATCTTGAAATTCACTTTAAGGTAATAATGTATTGCTTATAATTAATCCTCTAATTCTCCTTACAAGACAAAACTACTTATTATCTAAGTAGTTAGATAATAATTGTTTAGATTTAGTCTAGAATATTTAGATAGTTTAAATATCTATTTGGAAAAGTGCTTTGGTCAAAATGTGAAATAATTAATCGGTATACCAATGAAGGGATAAAGTGGCAGAGTGGCCTAGCCTGGGACAGGGAGTATTGTTGCCTGGTTTCTAGCCCTGGTATTGTGACAACTCTTTGTGAAATCATAAGGAAGGAAATTGACACAACTCAACAAATACTCAGCAAGAGTGTGTTTGATGTAAGCCATCCAAATCTTTAAAATTGACCTGTCCTTAAGGATATTACAATTCACATATGACGAAAAGCAATTCTGTTACTAGTATATGATGAAATAAAGTAATATTTGTAGTCATAAAGTAGTATCAATGAGGAATTATGATTGTTCAAATGTTGTATAAACCATATGGAGATGAGTAAATCTGAAAAAGCTCTACATACAAAATGATCCTTGAAAGTGGGTAAAGTGTTAATCAGTGTAGATGGTTTCCAGATAGCTCACTATGGGGAGAGAAATGAAAACAGGAGAGTGCCTGGTGATTTCAGTGGCTTCAACCTGCACACACCACCGAATAAAAGTATTTCCCACCTTTCTTATCCCCTAGCATTCTCTTTTCCTTCTTGTGTGATTGAATTAAAAAATTACGTTTGGGATTCTTCTGTGTGTATAGTTGTCCTTTGTCAATGCAAGGGAGTATAGAATCAAATTTGTTAAAGTTCAATACACATAGAGGCCGGGTGCAGTGGCTCACTTCTGTAATCCTAGCCCTCTGGGAGGCCAAGGCATGTGGATTGCCTAAGCTCAAGAGTTTGAAACCAGCCTGAGCGTTGAACTCTTGAGCTTAGGCTTAGAGTGAGATCTCATCTCTAAAAAAAAAATGCTGGGTGTTGTGTTGGGCACCTGGAGTCCCAGCTACTTGGCAGGCTAAGGCAGGAGAATTGCTTGAGCCCAAGAGTTTGAGATTGCTGTGAGCTGTGACTCCACTGCACTCTACCAAGGGCAACAAAGTGAGACTCTGTCTCAAAAAAAAAAAAAATTCACTGCACTTATTTGCTTAATAAATATTTGTCCAATAGATGAATAAAAGAATGAGTCTCTGTTCACTATTCTCTCTTCCTCTCCTTTTTAACCTCTACTCTTTGGCCGTGAGAAATCAGCAGCTCAAAGGTTTTAGACACAGGAGAATGATTCAGAAAAGTCACTCTAAAGCAGGTCCTCTTAGCTCTCAGTCCCCTTGGGAGCTTTGGGTTACGCTGAAGGAGGATCATCATGTTGTTCCTGAGATGTTTGCAGTTGGTCCCTCTCTTTCCTTTGCTACTTCTTATGGCTACCTGGGGGATAGTGAAGGCTGCTACAGTGAAACCAAGCTACTGGGCAAAACAAAGGCAATTGTCTTGGCACAGTGCTAATCCATTCATTTAGGGAAAAAGAAACCTCTCGCTTTCTGGGGTGGCAGGGTGAATTTCACCTGGCTTCTCATTCTGTCAGCTTGGTTTCATGACCCCGACAGGATAATTCTGTACTATATGCATCTGTAATACAGGGTGTCCATAAAGTTCACGTGCAATCGAAAATTTACAACTATTTTAATTTGCATGTAAATTGTATGGACATCCTTTATAGTAGACATATTTGTCCATGGTGACCAATGGGGTCTTAGAAATTATTTTTTCTGAGACACTACAAGTGGTGTTTCTAAAATATTCCAATCATTTTCATTTGCTTTTATTTTTTGCTATACAAAAAGTGATTTTTCACTACATTTAATCCCATTTTAAGAAGAGTGGACTTGAGGAGTTATAGATGTTGGTGATTATCCTTGGCCTTGGTGTTCATGTCAAGTGCATCACGATGCCTCCAGGGGACGCATTTGCATTTGCCCAGGTCTCTGGGAGTCTCACCAGGCGCCACTGAGAACAGCTTATTCCTCCATTTCCTTTCCTGACAATTCTCAGGTCTCGAATGGATGCATTTCCCGGACAGAGTGCCCTACTCAAACAATTGGTGACATTCTTCTACATTATACTTCGGCACACGTTATTGGTGTCTACAGGTAGTTTTGTGCTTTGTTAGGGGGTGGAATTTTAGAAAGGCATCACACTACCTTTAAATACCTTCTGTACTTCACAGATTCATCATCATAATCACCCAAACTGACAGATAGTAAAATCTCAACTTTAATTTGCTTAGCAGTCACGGAAGATAACACAGTGTGAATGGTTCCTCTGAACAAGCTATAATTGTTTTGTTAGACCCATACATTACCCTTCCTAGAAAAGGAAGGAATCTATAACAAGACAGCCTGTTGAGCCTGCTAAATGAGAGAAATGAAGCTTAATTAAAAGATCTATCTTTGCAATAAGGGAGTTGTGCGGGTGTGTTCTTTCCTCATTATGAAAGATTTGGGGGTAAATATTTCAATCATACGTTTCTAATTATTCGCAAGCATGACGCCTGTCATGCTGGGCTTTATTCCATAGCCCCCGTATTGCTGTTTTATTTTGCCTATGTCAATAGGAAATGTGGCAGAAAATGGTTGGCCAGCTATTTTGGAAACCCAGAGCTCTGTTATTAAAATCAGATACATTCCTTGCTGGGCTAAGAATGCAAATATATGCACCAGTTTCTTCTTGCTTAGTCCACAGGACATCTAGTGGTGAGCTGTGCGGTAGCAGCCACTCAGGGAGGCTCCGATAGTCTTTTTCTGTTACCGGTACCTTTTTGGGGGGATGCCATTCTTTTCTTCTTCACAATGCAACATAAAACTGACCCGCTGTCCCCACTACAAAACGTTTTATGGAAAACAAGTACAAGCTGATCAGTCAGATTTAAACAATTAAACGGCATCTCTGTAATTTGTGCAGGAAGAGGACTTCAAAGGAAATTTAGACAGAAACTACAGATCGTTGTTAAATTGAAGCAACAAGTTTTGAAGTTTGATAACGCCGTGTCCATGGAGAGCTGCTCTTTTATGAGCACTGTGATGGACTTTGTAAGTCATTCCAACTTCTTCGTTCTCAGAGTTTTGTTTTCAAAACTTGCTCTTCCTCCTTAGGCAAGATTGTTGATTACAATATTAAATAGTGACTATGCTGTATACCAGCATTACAAGTTATTTAGCTTTTGCTTTCAAATAAATATCCATGAATATTCCCTTTCCGATTTTCTTTCCAACATGTACTTCCCTTATGCAATGTGGAGATGAAAATAGATCTAAGATATGGATAGCAAGTTGCAACAAACAATATCCAAAAGATAAGGCATTTTCTTCTGCACAAACTGCTCAAATTTGGTGTCCAAAATTGCTTTTGGAAATCTATATGATTGCATTCCTTTAATAGCTTGTTAAACCAATATCTAAAATAATTATGAACACAAACTCTTATGATGTGGCCATTAGTAGGTTAATTAGGTAATAATGAATGAGATGTCATAGGTCAGCGTAGAGTTAGCACAACAGAATTTGTTTCAGCATGAAATGAAGTTGAGTGTTAAAACTTTAATCTTTATGTGCTAACATGCATGGGCATCCCTTGTTAATTATTGCCAAAGGATTCTTCTACTTCTGAACACTCACAAATGGGTTATTCAGAAATAGATTATGTTTTGTAATCTATTCATGCAGATAAGTTTGACAAAGACTACAAGATGTGAAAATTATGTAGAATGTTAGTAGGAATACTTACTATATGTGGCATGATAAGTCAGTGGTAAGCATTGCAATATGGGACATTAGTATTTATTTTCATAGTTATTTATTTATTGAGACAGAGTTTCACTTTGTCACCCTTAGTAGAGTGCTGTGGCATCATAGCTCACAGCAACCTCAAACTCTAGGGCTTAAGCAATTTTCTGCCCCAGCCTCCTGAGCAGCTGGGACTACAGGTGCCCACCACAACGCCCGGCTATTTTTTTTTTGCAGTTTGGCCAGGGCTGGGTTGGCTGGCACTCTACTCACTGAGCCACAGGTGCTGCCCCAGAGACTGTCTTGCTAAGTTAAGTAGATGAAAATACATCTGCCTTGCAGATAGGCAGAAGTGGGGGGTGAAACAGAGAAGGGTGGGGTTACACTGAGTTCTCTTGTTCAGTACTTCTCTGAAACTCATGAGTCTTCTTCCAGGTGGCTGTTGTAGACTGATTCGTCCCCCCAAACCCCCCACCCCCGCTTCTGTATTTATAATCTCCAATGTGGCTCCATTTGGAGATAGAAACTTTAAAAAGGTAATTAAGGTTAAATGAAGACATTAGGGTGGGGCCTTAATCCTATAGGACTGGTGACCTTATAGGCAGAGACACCAAAGATGCCCATACCCAGAGAAAAGGACATGTGTGGGCACAGTGAGAAGCAGGCAACCACCTGCAAGCCTAGGAGAGAGGCTTTGAGAGAAACCCTCCCTGCTGATACCTTGATCTTTCCAGCCTCCAGAACTGCAGGAAAATAAATCTCTGCTATCTAAGGCCCCTAGTCTGTGTTATTTTGTTATATCAGCCCTAGCAAAGTCATATCCCTCCAGGAATATCCCTCCAGGTGGAGGGGCCCCCATATGGACATGCCAGAAGTAGGGAGTAAGTGTCACTTCATCATAAGCTTTTTTTCACAAGTGTTTATCCTGTCTCCTGGACTAGATTAGAAAAGTCTCAAGTTCAAAGACTATGTATCTTGCTTCCTTCTCTTGGAAAAGATAATCAGCTCATGGGTACTCAGCAAATATTTGCAGATTAATAATATTTTTGCATTTACAGAGTTTTCTGCCAAGTTTTATTATTTCTTTTCCCTAAAAATTATATATTACACCACCTGTGACCATCTTCATGAGTAGTGCAAGAGGACCAAATCTCCAGTTAGAAATCTCTACTTCTAAGGAAGGGTATTAATTATTGTGAATCTATATTACATATAAAATATGAACATAGGCTCGGCGCCTGTGGCTCAAGTGGCTAAGGCACCAGCCACATACACCTAAGGTGGCGGGTTCAAATCCAGCCTCGGCCACCAAACAACAATGACGGCTGCAACCAAAAAATAGCCAGGCATTGTGGCGGGCGCCTGTGGTCCCAGCTACTTGGGAGGCTGAAGCAGGAGACTCGCTTGAGCCCAGGAGTTGGAGGTTGCTGTGAGCTGTGATGCCACAGCACTCTACCCAGGGGGATAGCTTGAGACTCTGTCTCAAAAAAAAAAAATGAACATAAACACTGATAAAAACATCTTATCCTCTTTTCAGTGTAGAGCATTTAACTATAAGGATTGCAAAGTGAAAGTTAGATAATCTCGTTGCAGTTACCAAGAAAATATAGTTGCTTGTGGGTCTGTGTTCAATGTATGACCAGAGTTGATTTACATTTTTTAAAGAACTTTTTATTTTGAAATAGTTTTAGATTTTTTTAAATTATAAAAACAGTACAGTTCCCATATTTCCCTTATCAAATTCTCCTAATGGTAACATATTTTATAGCCATGGTACAATTGTAGAAGCCAGGGAATTAATTGTGATACATCTATTAGTGAGTTCACAGATTTTACTGGACTTTATCGACTCCACCAACTGTCCCACTTGTCCTTCTTCTGGACATTTACCACATGCTCTTAGTTGTCCTTTGCTTCCCCCAGTCATAACAGATTCAGTGTCCATCTTTCACGACCTTGATCCTTTTGAAGAGTATCAATCATTTGCAGAGTATCCCTCAATTTTGGTCTGAGATTTTCTCACGACGAGATGGAGGTTGTGCGTATTTGCCTAGAATACCTCAAGGAATATGATAGTCTCAGTGCATCTGATCCGGTGTGATGGCAATGTAACTTATCACTGGTAATTGTTATTACAATAAACAAATAACTCGGATCACTTGGTCAGGTGGAATCTGCCATTTTCACCACTGTAAGCTTTCCCCTTTTGAATCAGTAAGTGTCTTCGGGAGAGGTACTCTGAGGCTTCCCACACCTTTACCCATATTACAGACTCCATTGATGACTCTACTCTGAAACATTGTTTCTGTGGTGTTTGCCTAGTGGTAATTTCCTACTTCCATCATTCCTTTCTAATATATATATATATGTATATAATATATACACACACACATATATACATATATATGTATGTATATATATATATATATATATTATTTATTTTAGAGACAGAGTCCCACTTTATCACCCTCAGTAGAGTGCTATGGCATCATAGCTCACAGCAACCTCCAACTCCTGGGCTTAAGTGAGGATGATTCTCTTGCCTCAGCCTCCTGAGTAGCTGGGACTACAAACACCTGCCAGAACACCTGGCTATTTTTTTGTTGCAGTTTGGCCGGTGCCCAGTTCAAACCCACCACCCTTGGTATGTGGGTCCGGCACCCTACCCACTGAACCACAGGCGCCGCCACACTTTTTAATTTATAAATTGGAATTCTATAGGAAGAAAGAGCAGCCACTTCTCTGAATTTTGAAATTAATATCACGGACATAAATAAGGATTCATGGATATTTCTTTTATTCTACTTGTTGTCATTCAATATTATCATTTGTTTTGTTGCAAGAGCCAGTTAAAAGCATCAAAAAGTTTTAAATGCACAAGTCCTAAAAGTTGAGAAAGCCAGTCTTCTAGAACCAACTACAGTAGTTCTCCCTTTTCCGTGGCGTCAGTTATCTGCAGTTGACTGTGGCTGCAAATTAGTACAATAAGACGCTGAAAGGGGAGAGAGGAAGAGAAACCACATTCACATAATCTTTCTTACAGTGTGTTATTATAATTTTTCTCTCTTATTATCCATTACTGTTGTTAATCTCTCATTGTGCCCAATTTACAAATTAACCTTTATCATAGGAATGTATGTATAAGAAAAAACCATAGGAAACATAGGGCTTGTTACTCTGGGGTTTCAAAACATCCACTTGGGGTCTTGGCATGTATCCCCTGTAGGTAAAGTGGGAGCTACTGTCATATTAGACACAGACTTGAAATGATGGGGCTGATAATGATCTGAAGGAAACCAGCTAGTTGCTCTGAACAGTCAATATAGTACACGGTAGTCGATCGATGCCTTCATGAATTTAGCCTAACAAGCAGGGAAATACAAAGATACACCTTAAAACACAATGGCGTTACCTTTATATATATAGCAGCCCAGGATAACAACAGAGGGCACAGCCAGAGACTGTCTGAGTTTGATCACCCAGTGTGGTCGTCAGTGTCAGGTGCTAAGGCGGGGAGAAGGTCTCCCTGGGATCTGTCACAAGGCTGACCGCCAAAGCCCTGTGTCCGCAAAGGACCACGTCATGCTACTCAGACCTGGAAGAAAATTATAAAGCAAATGCCATATTTTTCTGGGGAAAAAAGAAAGGAAGAACGTATCTCCTCGCACCTTCCCATTCATTTTCCTCAAGGGTGAATTTGGAGCATTTATTTATGCTTGAAATGACAAAAAAGTTAATGAGTTTGACGTGGAAAAATCTCAGGATGTGACTTCGCCTACCCTTTTGGCCCTGTTGTTTATTTTCTTCCTTAAAGTCCCCACCTCTGTCTCATGTCAGGTGTGGAAACTGGACAGTTCAGATGCAGCATCTCTCTATCCCTCTGTGCCTGCGGGCCCACGACTCAGGAGGCTCTTCAACATTTCTTTGGAAAATCTCTTCTCAACTTTTAAAACCCATCTTTAAAATTACCATCTCTTGGAGAGAATCTTCAGCTCCCTGATGCACAGTCTGGTTTCTGTCCCCATGTTCCCGGGGAGCTCGGTGAAACCTTGCTGAGGGCCACTACTCTGTCTTACTGAAGGAGGCATGCCTCCGTCTCTCTCTGAAACTGGGTCTCCAGCAGAGCAGGTGCTTGGGAAATGCACATTGAGTGACTAGAACTGTTGAAAAACAAAGCATTCTACCAGGCGCGGTGGCTCATGCCTATAATCCCAGCACTGGGGGAGGCCAAGGCAGGTGGATCACCTGAGCTCAGGAGTTCAAGACCTGTCTGAGCAAGAGCAAGACCCCATCTCTACTAAAAATAGAAAAGCTACCTAGGTGTTGTAGTGGGTGCCTGTAGTCCCAGCTACTCAGGAAGCTGAGGCAAGAGAATTGCTTAAGCCCGAGAGTTTGAGGTTGCTGTGAGCTATGATGTCATAGCACTCTACTCAAGGCAACAAAGCAACTCTGCCTCAAAAAAAAAAAAAAAAAAGAAAAGAAAAAGAAAAAAGAAAAGAAAAGAAAAACAAAACATTTTATAGATATTTCTATTTCTTTTTAAGAGCACATTTCAATGTAGTTCCATGAATTGCCAACATCGTATGTCCTGCTGTCTTGAGTTGCTCTACTGGAGCCCACCTGTCATCTCATTGAGGAGATTATTCCTGCTTCTGAATTAACACTCTGGAAATGGTTGAATGGCTCTGACATGGTTGCATTGAATACCCACTTAGCCGCTACCACTTCCCAATGTTGTAATATTTGGCATGGGACAAGGGCTCTTAATTTACTGAGGATACCAGAACGTATGACTTTTCTTTTGGGGTGTATTAAATCTATTACTTTAGTAAATACTTCAAACTCTGAGTATGAGAAAAGGAAGTAAGTCAATAAATGTGAGTTCTTTATTTTGTAAAACAGTTGTGTCCAGAAAATACCCTTTGTAACACTAAAGTTTTAAAACTGCAAATTTAAAGCTTTTACATTGACTCTAAGGAGTGTTCTTTTTGCCACATGAAAAAAAATTTTTTTCTAATTCAAATACCTTTTAATATAGTTGAAACTTAATATTCTAGGTTTCTTAAAATGAGCTCTCCTAAATTGAAAATATTATTTGATATGCTTCTAGAAGTAAAATTCATTAATGTAGAAGAATCCCCATAAGAATCTCCCATGAGAAATACCATTAATCAGTGGTATTTTTAAAACACTGGCATAATGGAGAAAGTTAAATTTTAAACTATTTCACTGGAGACAAATTTAGTATTTAAGAGGCATCCTTAAAAACCAAGAACCTGTATTCTCTACCTACAGGAAAATACTTTATTCTTGATTAGTGGAGCCCCCTCCCCCTTTTAAAAAGCTAATAATTATTTCCTTTCTTAGTCTTCATGAAGAAATAAAACACAACACCTAGATATTACATAGCATTAGCATCCCAGGTAGCTGTTATAATTAAATAAATTTATTTGAAAATGAAGCACTTTCCAGCAATTACCCATTATTTACTGTAAGTATGTTGATTGGTTTGTTATTATATATTGTACCGAAATAATGTCCAAAAAATTAAAATGTGTTCAGTTACATGGTTTCATTACAGAGGATCTCAGCAAATGATTGTGTGTAATACATTCATCAGAGCAAAGCTTTTCTTTACAGTTTACTGACAGAACCAGGTTTTCAAAAAACCAAACTACTCTTTTCAAATATGGTACATGGCTCCACTTCTGCAACCAGAAAGATCTGACAATTCCTCTCCAGCATCTTGTCTTTGTACAGTTGCGCTTCTGAATCTAATGAATACCAATAGTGAGTTCACGCAACACGGGGAAAAAACCTGTTTAATACATCTTGTCACAGAGAAATAGGTCTCTGTTGTTTAGAGACAAGTTGCTGTGTTCTATGTTTGATACTTGAATGCAAGTTATTTTTTATCAGCAATTCACAAATAGTTTACTTTCTTATAGATGTAAGGCTTTCATAGATGCAGTGTGTAGTTATCTCTGCGAGGACTAAACAGCATCCATGAGGCCCATGGGCCTACTTCTTGCCTATTGGCATCTTGGGTCATGTGTGTCCAGGAGGATGAGAAAGTGGAATATGAGAATGTGCTCTAATTAAGCCAAACCAAATACAAATGACATTGCAATTTTTGTCATCTAGAACATTTACCTATTTTCCAGAGCACCTTGCAATGAACTATGAACTCAATGTATGTCATAGACAAGAATTGCAAAAATTATAAAGGAAAAGCTAATGTATATGTACTTATATACAGCATATACATTACATGTTTAGATAATTAAAAACAGATACATGCCATTTATATATGTTCTCATGTATATCCTTCATAAATACTATATGCACGTGGGGGGGGTGGGGTGGGAGATATACAGGTGAAGCCAGTTATTCTGAAAGGGCACAGTACCTGACACCTAGATCTGGATTCCAGTCTCTCTTCTGCCACTTATAAACCAGGTCACTCTCAGTAAATGACTTTCAGTGCTAAGCCTCAGTTTAATGCTATGTGAAAGTAGCATTTGTATGTTTATCCCAGCTACATTCCCTGACAGGATTGTAAATCAAATGGGATTTTATATGCGTAAAGTACTAGTCCACTGTGAGGTAATATCCATAGATTCATTTTTAAAGCAACTGTGATGTCTCATACTAAAAATGTGTACAAGACCTAGTCCTCACAGACTCTCACTCAAAAGAATTAGCTTAAATGGGAGTGGGAGTTCAGGGGGATGGTCCTATACACAGAAAATTGTATGTAATAGGATGAACCTGATATTAAATGCAGTTAATAAATAAGTTATTTTGGAAATATAGGCAAGGGGCTTATGGCTTAGTGTGTATGTGTGTGGGGGGAGGAGGACTAGAAGACAAAAGAGATGTTGCCTGGGATCCATCTTAAAGAGTGAGGAGGAATTAAGGGGGCAAGGAAGGGAGAGTCAGAGAAAAAAGCCATTTCAAACAGAGAAATAGCATGAGCACAGATAAGGAAGGCACACTAACTGCGTAGGGAATCAATCAATATTTCATTATTGTTGGTGATAAAAGGTAAAGAGAGTCAGAAAGTGGTAAGACAAGTAAGGAGCTGCTCAGGATGAGCTTATCCTGGAGAAGAATGGAAATCATTGAAAGGTCAAAAGTGGGAGGGTTGTGTAGACACATCTCCACTTCAGGTAAATCTCTCTAGCACTTTGTACATGATAGATTTAAAAGGGATAAGGCTGAAGGAAGAGAGATCTGTTTTTCTCATAAAATGGGTCAACAGGCTTGGCATTGTTAGCATTTGGAGCTGGAAAATTCTTTGTGGAGGGATTGGTGTGAGCTGGGCTGTGCACTGCAGGATGGTTTGTATCCCTGCCCTCTACTCACTACATGCTGGTAGTTCCCATCCTCCACCTTCAGATATGACAACCAAAAATGTATTTGCATGTTTCCAAATGTCTCCTATTGAGCAGGCACCCTGCTGGAGAACCACTGGTCTAGGAGAAAGTTGTTAAGGGACCCACCAGCACTTGGTATTGGTAATAGGATTAGAGAACAGATGAGGCTTTAGAAGAGTTTAGGGGGTAAACGAGACCATTCTTAATGATTAATTTGTTGAAGAAGAAGGAAGAGAAGAAGAGTTAGGACTGACTCAGATTTTTGACCTTGTTGACAGAAGAGATGCTTATGTCTCCAATCAAGATGTGTAATAATGGAAGATGGGTACCTAAGTAGATGTGGCCTCTGTCAACATTTTGGTAACAGGGATGTCACTGGTTGCCCTTCCTTATGTTCAGCATCAACAGATTTGACAAATATCAAAATCTTGTAAATCTTTTCTATTAACTAGAGTGAAAGTAAGAGGAAATTACTGGGGCAGAGGGAGAGAATGAATGAATCCCAACATCATTTTTCACAGTTCTAGAAACTTCTTCTGGAACCAGAAAAGAGCCCAAATAGCAAAATCAACTCTGAGCAAAAGAAACAAATCCAGAGGCATCACTTTATCAGACTTGAAACTAACTACAAAGCAATAGTAAGCAAAACAGCATGGTGCTGGCACAAAAATAGAGATATAGACCAAGAGAACAGAACAGAGAACCCACATATAAAACCATGCACATATTGCCATCTAATCTTTGACAAAGTAGGCAGCAATATACATTGAGGAAAAGAATCCTCCTTCAGTAGATAGTAGGCTGGGAAAACTGGACAGGCATGTGTAGAAGATTGAAACAAGATCCGTATCTCTCACCATTCACTAAAATTAATTGAGGATTGATAAGAGACTTAAATCTAAGATTTGAAACCATAAGAACTTAAGAATAAAATGTTGCAAAAAACTTTTATAGATATAGGCCTAGGCAAAGTCTTTATGAAGAAGACCCCAAAATCAATCATAGCTACAAGAAGAATAAATAAAGAGAACTTGACTAAAAACTTCTGCACAGTCAAAGAAACAATCAAGAGAGCAAACAGACAACATATAGAATGGGGTAAAAGATTAGCAAGCTATTCATCCTATCACCAGTGTCTACAGAGAACTCAAGAAAATCAGCAAGAAACAATCAAGCCACCTTATTAAAACACCGGCAAAAGACATGCACAGAAGCTTTTTGAAAGAAGATAGGGTAATGACCAAATAAACAATGAAATAATGCTCAGTTTCACCAATCAACAGAGAAATGCAAATCAAAACCACAGTGAGATATCACCTAACTTCAGTGAGAATGGCTTTTATCAAAAAGTCCCCAAACAATAATGTTGGTGTCAATGCAGAGAGAAAAGGACATTTATGCACTGTTGGTGGGACTACAAACTAGTATGACCTCTATGAGAGACAGTGTGGAGATACCTTGGAGCACTAAAAGTAGACCTAACATTTGATCCAGCAAGCTCACTATGGGTATTTACCCAAGGGGGAAAAAGTAATTTTGTCAAAAAAGATACTTTCACTAGAATGTTTACTGCAGCATAATTTACAAACACAAAGATGTGGAGTCAGCCCAAATGCCCATCAGTTCATGAGTGGATTAATAAAATGTGGTATATGAATAACCATGGAGTATTACTCAGTCATAAAAAATGAACTAATAACTTTTGCAACAATCTAGATAGAAGTGGAGACCATTCTCCTAAGTGAAGTATTGCAATAATGGGGGAAAAAACACCATATGTACTCACTATTAAATTAGAACTAACCAAACTAACCCTCATGTGCACAGATGGAAGTAAACCTTTCAATGGAAATCAAGTAGGTGATTGTGGTGGGGGAAAGGATGGTTGAAGTCATACCTAACATGTACAATGTACACTATTTTGGTGATGGGCACACTTAAAACTTTGACTCAAGCAGTACACAAGAAATTCATGTAACCAAAATATTCATATCCCCATCATATTCTTAAATAAAATAATAATAAAAAGATAAGGAAATACTAGCATTATAGAGGCTATGAAATTGCCTAGCCCTAAAGAATAAAACTCAAAGATATTTGCATACGCCATTCCACTTAAGCTGTGGTGATGCACTTGGTTGCTTCAGGGAGGGGATTTTCAGGAATAAAGTGGGGGAAAAAATAAAACAGCAGTGAGTTGAATGCAAATTTAAAATCTAGCAATTGTAGGCTAGTTTTTCTGTTTTGTTTCATGAGTTCAGTTGGAAGGAGGAGAAAAGAGATTTAGTGGTAACAAGAGAGGTCCTGAGATGTATGTTATTTATAAAAAGTGAAAGAAGAAAATGGAGACTCCCCAAATCCTGAGAATAGGAAGGGTGCAAAGAACAAATAAACTTATTCTGGAATAGGAGGAAAGGCATCTATTCTGAGACTAGAGGGAAGAAAGGAAGGAGAGAGAGAGCCTTGCATCATTTTTGGGTTTAAATTTATAGGTATTCTGGAAGTTCCAGAAGGTCATGACTGATGCCTTAATGTTTCTGCTAAGGAGGGGCTCTGATCATCTGTTAAGAGTGAGAGCAAGGGAAGTCACAAAGCGTAGAGTTACTGTGGAAGAAAGTGAAGGAGGAATTAACCAAGAATAAATAAAAGAGGCCAGGCTGGGCCACGTTCACAGAACCTGACTCTGCAGCTTTGTGGTTTTTCTCAAGCAACACATGGATGCGTGGGTATAGAAACAGAGGGCGTAAACTGTAACAGTGACATGAATTGGGTTTTACCACCTGAATCCGATGGAAGAACTGGAATGTAAGGGGGATCAAAGGTGTTGATGAGGTAGTCATCAATGATAAGTCAGGAGGGGGGAAAAGAAGAAAGTCTTGTTCAATTTGTTACTAGTCATTGGAATCTGGGCTGGTTGCTAAAGATACTGTGAAAAGTTTCTACATGGTGCCTGGCCCACGATAGAAGTTCATCAAACACTGGTCTCCTTCCTCTTTGCCCTTCTAGCAAAAGTATAAAAGGTAGAGGTCAATACCACATATGGACTAGCCGTGTGACTTTGAGCAAGTGACATATTCAGAATCTTGGTTTCTTTTTCTATAAAAGGGGTATGATAATAATAATTGCCCTTTCCCCTCAAAATGATCAATGTGAAATTTTAATCAGCATCAATTATAAATTGTTAGAGAAATTTGAGTCCTTAAATCCACATAATATGGTAGTCATGCAAATGTCATGGTCTTACTTAGAAGATACAGTTCAGTAACCTCTGTGAGTAAAGATATATTCTCTAATATCATATCTTACTGTCATAAATTGTTTCCAAGGTAGAAATAATGGAAGTGACATATATTTTATTCCAGAATTATGGAAGAAGTATGGTGATCATGTTCGGAAACTATTACTACAATCATTTTAACATATGCTAGAAGGTGTAGGATGTGTTTGGGAAAAAGATGAGAAGTTAACAGTGGAGACTGGTGGAAGACTGGGGTAAAATCAGACAACTTATTGGCAGGTCAGTAATAAGAGAAAAATCTACTGGCCCAGCAGACTCAGGTCAAGAAAAGAAGGAATTCATGGGATATTTTTGTGACAATGGGACATAAATCCTGTCTCAACCCACTCCTAGAAATGTTCACCAGACCCCATTTCATCCTTCCAAGGGGACAAGTTGCCGTCTGAAGGGCAGGAGTAAGGAAAGACTAGATCATGCCTCTGACAGATCCTCACGTATTACCTAATCTAACCAAATTACCTTTGACTTTCTCAACTGGCCTTAGGAGTAGGGTGATCTCAAGAAACCCAGAGGTGTCTTTCCTACTGCTTGATGATGTAAGAATTGGCAAAGACTCACTTAAAATGAAAAGGTCTGATTAAGATTATTGAAATAATGTGTGCCCTGATGGAGGGACGAGGTCCGCTGAGCATAGAGTTTCTGAAATAGGGGCTGGGGAGGGGAGAAGCCACCAGTAAGGACCACAAAAAGGAAGACCAGGAATGCTAAAAACAAACCAAATTGATTTCACAAGTTGGTTCTTTCCTTTACGCAGGGGGCAGCCATCACCCAGCTCTGCCTCACACCCATGAAAAGTATGATTTGTTAATAAAGAGTATCATGATCCGTGGATTACTTCTGTGCTCTACCCAGAGAGCAATATGTAACTCTACCAGATGACAATCTTGAAAAATATTTCAAAAGTTTATTTCCAACCAAGCTAATTGTCAGATGACAAAGAGCCCATTGTAGAATAAAGGTAACTACTTTACTGATTGTTGTTGGGAAAAATGTGGGCAAGTCATCTAATCTTTCTTGGTTTCTATATCTCCCTGAAAAATAAAAGAACTGGATGAGTTGACCTCTAAAGTCCGAGTTCTGTTTCTACTATTCTAAGAAACAGAATGGGAAATGTTTTAGACAATAACAAGATCCAATTTATTCAATAGTTGCCAATCAAATTTGAGTCAGTGTATTGACCAAATTGGCTTCATTCCAAATGATCAGTCTTAATAAATGATATGTAGATATCAGAAAAAGATAATCAAAGCTTTCCATCAACCCTAGAAGGATTAAAAACAAGCCAAATAAAGCCATTGGGAGAAAGTGAGTGAAAGATTCTGTTTCTGAATTGAAGTCTTGGCTAACAGAGGTTAGGGTGGCTTGTCTATAGGTACAAGTCAGAGTTTTTGGCTTCTCACTATTAAGATGTTACCATAATGAGGAAGGTCATATGTCGACTCATCCCAACAGAGTTTTTAAATGGAAAAAATGAGAATACTAGGTTTCCACTTTTTGTCTTCACAAAATTAAAAAGGCTTAAAATTTAGTAACAATAACAATGCTTAAGATAAGGTCTAGTCATTATGAAAGTGAAATGAAAAGTCATTTTCATTCATTTATTATTTTTGGCTGAAGGCAGGATACATGGCCTACTATTTTCATAATTGTTTTATTTGGATGATAAATTCTCATTTGCTATACAGGATGCTATAAAACTACCTAAACCATTAAGGGACATATTTGGAAATCCAAAGGTGTTTTGATAGTAGATTTTAGCCTTTGCTTTCTCTAAGAAAATAAAAATCATAAAAGCAATAGTTCATTTGAAGGATGGAAGGAAATAAAATATCCACTTTTAAAAAAATGAGAATATTATACATGGACTGATTTTTCATTTACCCTAGTTTTAATAATCTGATGGTAGGCAACTAATCTAATTTTCCAGTCAGTATGCATAACTGACTTGAAAAATTCAATGAGAAATACCTTTAAATGTCTAAATCTGTAGAGTGATTGTTTATTTTTATCTGACATGAGATAACAAATAGAATAACTTAGCTACTTTTTAACCACTCATAGACGCCATCTTGTTCATATAATTATAAGTACTTCAAATTATTTTTCTTGTGCGAACTCTAGAAGTATTTTCCCGGTCCATCTCACGATTCTCAGAAAAGTTACTTTCTTTTCCTGGGTCAGCCTAGAAGCAGGGAAGTCATTTTCATTTCCAGGTACAATGAATCAATCAACAATTATAGAACACCTATTTTGTCCTGGGCCTTAGGCTAAGCAATGTGGTGGGTACAATGATGAATAAGATATGATCTCTGCCCTCAAGGCAAGCTAGGCTCTTAGACAACAAAACGCCAAACAGACAATACAGGGCAGCATATGGTAAGTGGTAAATGAGTGGCCTGGGAAATACAAGTGCTAGTGCTTTAGAGGTGGGAGAGATCATTTTGGCCCGAGGTGGTTAGAGAGGCCTCCAGGGATGTGTGGGAGATGACCTGGACCTTGGAGGATTGATGTTTTGAAACAAGTGAAGGGGAAGAGCACGCCAGGCAGAGGAAATGGAGTGAGGAATGACAGAGCCATGTTGGGTGTCTCACCAGGGAAGAAATAAACAGCCTCTGTAGGCTGTCATCACATCAGGCCACACACAGGGCCAGGAGCTGGCCTACACGGTAATTAAAGGTAGGCAGGGGGATAATGGCAGAGGCAGCCGTGGGGGGTAAAATCTAAGACTCATTTACAAGTTAGAGCAATAGTGGGCTCTGGTCCTCAGTTCAGAGAGAGCCATGGAGGCCAGCTCGGCACCTGGGTGGCTCCCAGGGAGCTGCTCCCCACCCACATGTTGAGGCAGAACTTTGGGACAGAAGGAACCCCAGAATTTGAGCTGCGCTGCCAACTAATTCTGTAACATCTGCCTTAGGGTCCACGGCTTTCAAAGGAGATATTTGAACTAGATTATCTCCGAAGTCTCCTTCAGTATTTATGGTTTCAGCTGTATCTCTGAGAGGGGACCCTGTGTTAATCCTCTCCAACACTACTACAGTACAGCTTTCAAAATGATGAAGGATAACTATCAAGGATTTTTCATTATAGTCCTATTATTTAAAAAAACCAAAATGCTTTTATCATTATTAACACAATACTATTAGCTATCGTTGCCATGTCTTAACTTTTGCAAATGATTTTGAAGAAGTGAGTATCCGGGGAGCTCTAAACCTGCAAGTGTTGTGTGCGTTATAAATCGACAAGCAATGGTAGAAAGAAAGAGGAAGAAAATCAGTTTAAGATAGGAAGGAGCGAAGTGCCTGGAGATAATTGACTGGAAACAGAGAAACCCAGTGAAAGGCAGACAGGCCTCAAAAGCCCTCGAGTCACAGTAAACAGCACCTGGGAAGTGGACCTGCAAAGTGGGAAGATGATACACTTCTGGACACCTGATTATTACGCAGGTGTTAACCAACAAGAAAGAAGGGAAAGAAGAAAAAGAGGGCTCGGGGGACTAAAATTGATTGAAGATTTTTGAAAACTAGACATTTCTATCACGGAGAAGAGTATCTGTCTTACACTATGCTTGTCAGGCACGCGGTTTGGGATGGCAGAAACATCAGGGAAAGAGATGAGATAAAAGAGCAAGGTGGGCAAATTCCTCTCCCTACCTGTAGTGGGATCCATTCAGGTAAAGGGAAACATTTCTAATGGCCAAGCTTCCTGAGACTGCCGTAGAAATCATGTATTTCCCATCCCTGGAGAGCCCACTGTGGGGCCTCTTCTGCCCTTGGTGGGAACTGGACAAGGCAATGTTTCCAGTTAAGAGAGGAGTCCCTTAAAATTGCAGCACTGTCTTTGTGGTGACTCCACAGAAAGAACAGCCTGCTAGAGTAAAAGAGTTAACACTTTGCATAGTGCTTGGAAGAGCGCACGGTACAAATTTAGTGCTGTATAAATGTTTGCTAAATAAATGAATTTAGAATTTCTGAAAACAGTTGGCAGCCAAATCAGAAATCATTAGTCTTGCTTCAGGGATAAACAAATCTACTTGCCAAGGGAGAGGTAAAAGATTATAAAATCAAGTCAAGAAATTTCTTCTGGAAGCAGCGTGGTTGCTGTGCCATCGCCTTACTGATGTTAACTAGCACTAGAGGTCAATTTGTAGAAGCACCCTTGCCTGCAGGTAGCAGACAAAGCAAAGAATGTTAGAAGCAAAGCTATATACAATTTGGTAAGATTTCTGACCTGAAGAGTACTATTATGAGAGCCTCTGGGATGCCACGCCCCTCTCATCTTCTTCATTGAATGTTCTGCTGAGAGTTTACTGTAGACCATGGTTGCCCTGCCTCTGCTAAGCTGCTAGCACACATCTGCATACTCTCTGCACCATTGTTCTGGTGATTCACCAGGTAGCAACCAGGTGCTACCTGGCACCAAGAAGGACCACTCTTCATATGAAGCTGTGTTGGACTCTGCCTCTTGATCATTGCCAGATAGATATTCACCTTAGAGGGAAACTGGGTTATCAATACTGCAGGTTCTTCTCTCTTCTGAAGATCTCCCCATTGCCTTCCAAGGCTTTCATGGCAATTTTTTTTCTTTCTGTTCATTTTGTATTAATATGAGGGTAGATATGATTAGGTCACATTGTTTGCGTTTGTAAGGTCAACTCCCAGTTGCTGCTGAGTGCTTCACCTGGGTAGTTGCTGTATATCCCTATACTGTACCCATCAGGTAGGAACTTACCAATCCTCCTTTTCCCACCCACTTCTTGAATTTAATTGTGTTTTTCTCTCATGTGGGCCTGTGGTTGTTGATCTACTAGTTTTAACATAGTATTGAGTACATAGGATACTGAGTTCTCCATTCTTGAGATACTTTACTTAGAAGAATGTTCTCCAAATCCATCCAGGTTACATACAAAACATGAACAGAATCTTTTCCCAAGATGACAGATGAATGGACAATGAACTTATGAAAAAATGCTCCATTGTCCCTAGTCATTAGAGAAATGTGAATCAAAACCTCCTTGAGATATCACCTAATTCCAGTGAGAATAGCCCATATCACAAGTTTCCAAAGCTACAGAGGCTGGCATAGGTGCGGACAGAAGGGAGCACTTATGCACAGTTGGTGGGGCTGCAAACTAACAGAGCCCTTTTGGAATGAATGGAGAATCCATCAGAGGTGGGAAAGTAGACCTTCCATTTGATTCTCACAATCTCATTACTAGCTATCTACC
The DNA here is from genome assembly GCF_000181295.1 of Otolemur garnettii. Taxonomy (NCBI): domain Eukaryota; kingdom Metazoa; phylum Chordata; class Mammalia; order Primates; family Galagidae; genus Otolemur; species Otolemur garnettii. The sequence goes on from NW_003852405.1 coordinate 18,259,391, forward strand.
CAGCTGGCATTTGTTTTCCCTTCTTCATCTTTCTTCCTCAAAGAAAATTGAGAAAGATTTGTTTGGCTCTTCTTTTTTCTCTATTCCTAATGATCATCCATGGAAATCTCAATGTCTTCTGGGTGACTGGATGAATTTGAAGTAGTACATTCTTCAAAAGTCACACAATGTCTAATTGACTCTATTTCAGATGCAAACTCCTGGAAGGTTGGTGGAGTAGAAACTTCTGTTTGCAGAAGACTTGTGTTAACACATCCCCTGTAATTTCCTGCATATATAATAAGTGGTGAGTTTGGGGAGGAGCATCACCATTATCTTTCTTGTATACAGAAGTAAACATCTCCCAAGTTAAATGATTTGCCCCACATTTTACATATGTAATACTAAGTTGTAAAACTAGGACTCCTGTTCAGCACTTTTGAATGAAAGCTGTGAGCTCTTTCTCTTTCTTAAGGTTGAATTTGATATCCAGAAGTTTAAATTGTATTTAAAAATTTCTATTAGATTAATTAATTCTATTAGATTAATCACGTTATTTGAGGTTTTTTGCTGTTGAGTCATGTGTGTTCTTTATATACTTTAGATATTAACTCCTTAACTGAAATATAGTTGAAAAATATTTTCTCTCAACTCACAGGCTGCTTTTTCATTTTGTTGATGGCTTCCTTTGCTATGCAGAAGGTTTTTAGTTTGAGGTAGCCCCACTTGGTGACTTTTGGTCTTGTTGCTTGGGGTTTTGGTAAGATACCCAAGAATTCCTTGCCAAGACCAGTGTCAAGGATTCTTCACCATAGGTTTTCTTCTGGGAGTTATGTGGTTTCAGGTCTTATGTTTAGGTCTTTAATCCATTTTGAGTTGATTTTTGTGTGTGGTGCAAGATAAGAATCCTGAATATACATTTCTCTAAAGAAGACATAGAAATGGCCAATAGCTATATGAAAAAGTGCTCAGCATCACTAATCATCAGGAAAAGGCAAATCAAAAATGCAATGATATATCACCTCATACCTGTTAGAATGGCTGTTATCAAAATGGCAAGAGATAAGTGTTGGTGAGCTGTGGAGACAAGGGAACCCTTGTACACCATTGGTGGAAATTAAGATCTGTGTGATCATTGTGGAAAACAATATGGAGGCTCCCAAAGAAATTAAAACTAGAACTACCATATGATTCAGCAATTCTTCTTCTGGGTATATACCCAAAGGAAATGAAATCAGTACCTTATAAAAATACACTGTTGGTGGGATTGCAAACTAATACAACCTTTTTGGAAGGAAGTATGGAGAATTTTCAAAGAACTCAAATTAGACCTCATTTAATCCTGCAATCCCATTACTAGGCATCTATCCGGAAGAGAAAAATCATTTTATTATAAGGACATTTGCACTAGACTATTTACTGCAGCTCAATTTACAGTTTCCCAAATGTGGAAACAACCTAAATGCCCACCAACCCAGGAATGGATTAATAAACTGTGGTATATGTATACCATGGAATACTATTCAGCCATTCAAAAAGATGAAAACTTTACATCTTTTGTATTAACCTGGATCAAGTTGGAACACGTTCTGCTTAGTAAAGCATCACAAGAATAGAGAAGCATGAATCCAACGTACTCAATTCTAATATGAAGGCAGTAGATGGTCTAATACAAGGCGGGGGGTAGGGGAATGAGGGAATGGAGAGAAGGGAGTGAGGAGGGAGCTGGGGAGGTCATGGTGTATGGTGCATCTTTTGGGGGCAGGACACAATTACAAGAGGGATTTTACCTAACAAACGCAATCAGTATAATCTAAGTCTTTGTATCCTAAATGAATCCCAAGCAATAAAAAAATAAAACATTTTAAAATTAAAAAAAACTGAGCCCCCATGTTCATTGCAGTATTGTTTATAATAATCAATGTGTGGAAACAACTTAAGATTTTATTGGTGGATGAGTAGAGAAAAGAATTGTGGATTATATATAAAGTTACATATATTATATATGTATATGTATATAAAATGGAATGTTATTCATACTTAAAAAAAGAGATCTTCCCATTTGCAACAACCTGAATGAACCTAGAGAATATTATGCTAAGTGAAATAAGACAAACACAGTGGAATCTAAAAATGAAACAAAAGATCTTGAGGCCAGGCATGGTGGCTCATGTCTGTAATTCTCACTATGGGAGGCCTAGGTGGGTGGATTGCTTGAGCTCAGGAGTTGGAGACCAGAGTGACCAAGAATGAGACTCCATCTCTATTAAAAATAGAAAAATTAGCCAGGTGTCCTGGCAGGGACCTGTAGTCCCAGCTACTCAAGAGGCTGAGACAAGAGGATCACTTGAGCCCAAGAGTTTGCAGTTGCTGTGAGCTATGATGACAACATGGCACTCTACCCAGGGCGACGGAGTGACACTTTGTCTCAAAAAAAAAAAAAAAAAAAAAAAA
>NW_003852405.1:18261843-18324456 GCF_000181295.1 Otolemur garnettii
AAAAAAAAAAAAAAAAAAAAGAAAAGAAAAGAAAAAGATCCTGAAAAGCATTCAAACAGAGAGTAGAATTGTCATTATCAGGGGTAAGGGTTATAGGGAAATGGAGATCAAAGGGCACAGAATTATAGTTATGCAAGATGAATAAGTCTGAGTCTAGGATTTATACAGCATGCAGACTGTAGTTAATAATATTATATTGTGTAATCAAAATTTGCTAGAAGAGTAGCAAATTTTTTTTATCAAAAAAGTAACCATGTGAGATCATGGATATGTTAATGTTCTTCACTGTAGTAATTATTTTACTATGTATCTATATGTCAAAACATCATGTTGTACTCTTTAAGTATACACAATAAATAAATAACTTAAAAAATAAAACTACTAGAGTAACTAATCGTGGTGCTCTTCTGATGGTCAAGTTATAATTTTTTCATAGTGAGATGGAAGGTTTCTTTTGCAGCTTTTAACTTGAAGTACTTTATCTACTTCTGTTTTTTGCCTTTAACAACTTATACTTTAATTTAATTATTTTATTATAAAAATAATACAGTATTTTTTAAAGCTTAGAAAGTAGAAAATAATTTATAAATACCTAATTAACTTGTTTTTTTTATCCATTCCATTCTTTGTCATAAACACAAATTTTTAAACATAATTATAAATATGGTGTAATTTTTACTTTTAGTATATATGTATTTCTTTTTTTTCTCTTTTTCTTTTTTTTATTAAATCATAAACACATAGATCATGTATACATTGATGCATTTATGGGGTACAATGTGCTGATTTCATATAGAATTAGGATACATACATCACACTGGTTAATATAATCTCATTTACTTAGTTATTATGTTAAGACATTTATACTCTATACTAATAGATCCAACATGTACCCTTGAATTATGCACCATTGGTGTGATCCCACATCCTACCATTCACCTGGCCTCAATGTGACCTCTCCCCTCCCTTCCCAACCCCCCTCCTCCCTCTTTCATCTTGGGCCATAGTTGTGATCTATTCTTCATATGAAAGTGTGAGTGATTGTAAATTGGTTTCATAATAGTACTGAGTACATGGGATAGTTTTTCTTCCATTCTTGAGTTACTTTACTAAGAAGGATATGTTCCAGCTCCATCCATGTAAACAGAAAAGAGGTAAAATCTCCATCTTTTTTTAAGACTACATAATATTCCATGGTATACATATACCACAATTTATTAATCTACTCATGGGTCGATGGGCACTTGTGCTTCTTCCATGACTTGGCTATTATGAATTGAGCTGCAATGAACAATCTGGTGCAAATGTCTTTGTTATAAAGTGATTTTTGGTCTTTTGGATATACACCTAGTAAAGGAATTTCAGGATCAAATGGCAGGTCCACTTTTAGATCCCTGAGTATTCTCCATTTTTCTTTCCAAAGGGACATATTAGCTTACACTCCCACCAGCAGTATAGAAGTGTTCCCTTTCCTCCACATCCATGCCAACATCTGTAGTTTTGGGATTTTGTGATGTGGGAGTTAGATGATATCTCAAAGTGGTTTTGATTTGCATTTCTCTGATGATTAAAGATGATGATCATTTTTTCATGTGTCTGTAGGCTATGTACCCGTCTTCTTCAGAGAAGCTTCTGTTCAAGTCCCGTGCCCACAATGAAATTGTTGCGTGTTCTTTTCTTATTAATAAGTTTGAGTTCTTTGTGGATTCTGGTTATCAAACCTTTGTCAGAACCATAACCTGCAAATATCCTCTCCCATTCGGACGGCTGTATGCTTGCTTTACTGTGTTCTTGGCTGTGCAGAAGCTTTTTAGTTTGATGAGATCCCAGTAATGTATTTTTGGTGTTGCTTCAATTGCCTGGGGTGGGGATGGGGGTCCTCCTCATAAACTATTGTCCCAGGCCAATTTCTTCAAGTGTTTCTCCTGCACTCTCTTCAAGAATCTTTATAGTTTCATATCTTAAGTTTAAATCTTTTATCCAATGAGAGTCAATTTTTGTTAATGGTGAAAGGTGTGAGTTCAGTCTCAGTCTTCTATAAGGCGCCTCCAATTCTCCCAGCATCATTTGTTGACTACAGAATCTTTTCCCCAATTTATATTTTTGATAGGCTTATCAAAGATCAATTGATGATAAGTGTCTGGGTTCATCTCTTGGTTCTCAATTCTGTTCCATACATGTACCTCTCTATTTTTGTGCCAATACCATGCTGTTTTGATCACTATAGATTTATAGTATAGCTTGAAGTTTGGCAACATGATTCCTCCTAATTTGTTTTTATTTCTGAGTAATGCCTTGGCTATTCAAGTTTTTTTCGGATTCTATATAAAACGAAGTACTATTTTTTCCAGATCGTTAAAGTATGATGGTGGTGCTTTGATAGGGATTGCATTAAACTTGTAAATTGCTTTGCATAATGTGGATATTTTAACAATGTTAACTCTTCCTAGCCAGGAGCATGGTATGTTTTTCCATTTGTTAGCATCTTCAGCTATTTTTTTTCCTCAGAGTTTCATAATTCTCTTTATAGTGATCTTTCATGTCACTTGTTAGGCAAATTCCCAAATATTTCATCTTCTTTGGCACAACTATAAAGGGAATAGAGTCCTTGACTGTTTTTTCGACTTGACTATTATTAGTATATATAAAAGTTACTGATTTGTGAGTATTGATTTTGTATCCTGAGATGCTACTTTATTCCTTGATCACTTCTAAGACTTTTATGGTTGAGTCCCTGGGGTTTTCCAGGCATAAAATCATATCATCTGCAAAGAGTGAAAGTTTGATCTCCTCTGACCCTCTTTGGATACCCTTGATCACCTTCTCTTGCCTGATTGTGATGCCTAAGACTTCCATTACAATGTTAAAAAGTAGCAGAGACAATGGGCAACCTTGCCTGGTTCCTGATCTAAGTGGAAATATTTTCAATTTTACTCCATTCAATATGATATTGGCTGTGGGTTTGCTGTAGATGGCTTGTATCAGTTTAAGAAAAGTCCCTTCTATACCTATTTTCTTAAGTGTTCTGATCATGAAAGGATGCTGGATATTATCAAAAGTTTTTCTGCATCTATTGAGAGAATCCTATGGTCTTTTTTTAAACTTTGTTTATGTGATGTATTATATTTATAGTTTTATATATATTGAACCAGCCTTGAGACCCTGAGATAAAACCCACTTAGTTACGGTGTATAATTTGTTTGATATGTTGCTGGATTATGTTTGCTAGGATCCTATTGAATATTTTTGCATCTATGTTTATTAAAGATATTGGTCTATAGTTTTATTCTCTTGTTAGATCTTTTCCTGGTTTGGGGATCAGGGTGATATTTGTGTCATAGAATTGGGGATCAGGGTGATATTTGTGTCATAGAATGTGTTGGGAAGTATTCCTTCTTTGTTGATGTTTTGGAAAAGGTTGAGTAATATAAGTACTAGTTTCTATTTAAAGGTTTGGTAGAATTCTGATGTGAAGCCATCTGGTCCCAGACTCTTCTTTTTGGGGAAATTTCGTATAGTTGATTCCATTTCAGTACTTGATATAGGTCTGTTCAGCATTTTCAATTCTTTCTGATTAAGTCTAGGAAGTTGGCATGCTTCCAAATATTGGTCAATTTCTTTCAGATTTTCATATTTCTGAGAATAAAGTTTTTTCTAGTATTCATTAAATATTTTCTGAATTTCTGAGGTGTCTGTTGTTATAGTTTAGTTATGGCAAATTTCTTCAACATGTGGATGTCATTAAGGTATTTAACCCCTCTGTCATAAATGAAGCTTGATTTAGCTGGATACAGGATCCTGGGCTGAAGGTTGTTTTGTTTTAGGAGATTGAAGCCATCCTCTTCTGGCTTGAAAAGTTTCAGCAGAAAGATCTGCAGTCATTCTAATATTCTACCCCTTGTAGGTTATGATTTTCTTACATCTGGCTGCTTGCAGGATTTTCTCCTTCATATTAACTTTGGTGAAGTTAATTAAAATGCGCCTAGAAGATGCTTTATTTGGGTTGAGTTGTGCTGAGGTTCTGAAACTGTCTGCATTCTGAATTTCAGTGTCTCTTGCCTTGCTTGGGAGGTTCTCCTCAATTATCTCTTGGAGTGGAGTATCTGTGCCTTTCGGATCATCCTCTTCTCCTTCAGGAATTCCTATGAGGCGAATGATTGCTCTTTGGGAGTGGTTCCACAATTCTCTTAGGAAATGATCTGTTTTTGCTCTCCACTTCTCTTCCTCTTTGAGTATTTGGGAATGTTCAAAAGCTTTGTCTTCAATCTCAGAGATCCTTTCTTCTACCTGCTCCATTCTGTTACACAGGGTTTCTACTGTACTTCTCAGATCTTTGAGGACTTCAAGTTTTTGCCTCAATGTGTCAAAATCTTTGGTGATTTTTGTCTTTGAATTCATTGAATTCTTGAGACAACTTTTGAATTACTCCTTGAATTTCTAATTCCCTTTTTGCCTCCATTCTGTTAATCTTATTTGCAATCGAAATTCTGAATTCGATTTCTGACATCTCAGCCATTCCCCACCTCAGAATGGGATTTTCTGTTGTGTCTCCTTTGTCGTTCCTTGGGGGAGTTGATCTACTCTGATTATTTATGTTGCCAGAGTTTTTCTGCTGATTCTGCCCCATGATTATTTTTCACTGTTTGGCTAGAGAAGCTGGTGAGGTGAAATTGAATTGAGGGCTCCTGGAGTTGTATTTGACCAGCCCTTTACCAAAGAAATGGGACGGTGACTGTGGCTTTTCCCTTAGATGTTTACAAAGGTCCCATTCAGAACTACTGCCTGAAACTCTGGGCACCTGCTTGGTGTAGTGGTGGTAGATGGTGTTGACCAGTATTCAGCTAGTCTCTGTCCAATCCTAGTGAATCAGTGGCTTTGGGCTGAAATCAAATGTGGAGATATATAAGATATATAAGCAACTAAGACACCCCCACCCCACAGGCGACAACTGAAATGGGAGAATCCTACACTCTCCCAACAACACAACCAGGGTATAACCTTGGTGGGTCCCTGGGTAATTGGCCCAGGTCAAGAGTTCCAAATCAATTGTCCCAGTTGACACAAACACTGATCAGGTGGGAGAGTTCAAAAGGTCTTCAGCATCTAGACAGTGGGGGTCCACTGGCAGTTCAATTTGACCCCAGTGGGAGGGACTGGGGAGCTGCTACTGTCAGGGGTGGTACCACTGGTCTGGGGTACTGCTGTGTGCAGGTTGCAGGAGCCAGTGGAGAGCTGGAGGGTGGAGTCACTGGCCTTGGGGGCCTCAGGGGTCACAAAAGCTGGGTGGGAGTCACCGGCAGCAGGTCATAGGTTGTAGGAGCTGGACAGGGAGCCAAGCTGCCCACTGTGGGCTGCCTAGCCAGGGACCCGGTGGGCCTCAGTCTCCAGTGGTCAGTAGCATGGCACCGAGCTATGTTCTTTCCAACATGGGGCAAGTCTCTCTCCCCTGGTGACTCCCCACCTCTATTAGTTAAAGTTCCAGTGCAACTGTCCCACAACTCATGAGGTGCCCTGCCCTAACAAAAAAATCTGCCAAATGCTCTGGATTTTGCAGGGGGGTAGTCTTCCAGATCAGCAGGAGAGAGGGGAAGGTTGGATTGGGAGTTCAAGAAGGTAGGGAGAACATTAGATCAACTTGCCTGGTCTTGCAGCGAGACTGCCTGGTCTTGCAGCGATATTGCTCCATGGAGGGAGTCCTGGCCCTCAGTCATTCTCTCCCCTTTGGTGAAACAAAAGGTCCTCTGTTCTCTACTCGCTTCAAGCCACTCTCCTGTGGGGGTGGGGGAAAGGATTCCTGTTCTCTTTGGGATGGGTTTTGTACCTGAAATTTGTTTCATTGGAGTCCCAGCTTGTCACAGTGGGGGATCCTCTCTCTCAGCTCAGCTCCCAATCTTCCACTTTATTATTTCTGACCATTATTTCTCCCTCTGGACAAGAGCCTCTGCTGAAAGCTGGCTTCAGTCGGTCATCTTGCCTCCCTCTGCTCTCTATTAAACCACTGTAAATTGACTTGTAGATCACTGAGGATCTGCTTATTTTATTCTCAGTATTTGTTTCTTTCTATGCATCATTTTGGATGGTTCACATTTCTGCCTTCAAATTCAATGATTATGACTTCTGCTATATCCAAACTATAACATTTTTATTTTAAATATTGCATATTTTTATCTTTAAAATTTTTCTTTATTTTTAAATCTTTTTTTCTATCCTATTTGTGTCCATGCTTTCCTTTAAATATTTGAGCAAAGTCTATAAATTCCATGATGCCTGCCATTTCTGCTTCTATTTCCATTTATTGATATTTTTCTTATGATTTTTGGTCACATTTTTCTACTTTTTGGCATATTCTATTAATTTTTGATTAAATACTCAACATTGTATTTGCTACATTGTTGAGTGTCTGATTTTATTGTTGTCTTACTTTCAGAGTGTTGGGGGTCTGTTTTCACAAGAGAGGTTACTTGCATATAAATTGAGTGACTTGTAGATTTATTCCTTTTCTTTTAGGTCTGCTTTTAGGCTTTACTATGGCGGTATAAGATATTCTTCAGTTCTGGAATAAGTCATCCTACTAAGATGTGACCCAAATGGAGTCTCCTGTGAATATCACAGGTAATCACCAAGAATTCTACTTTTTTGGAATATCTCTTCTACCTTCTCTATTCATGTGGGTTGCTGGCAATTTTCAGTTTACAGGTCTCTGATGGTGCTTTGGCTAGTCTAGTGGAGTTATACTCTACATGTGCATGGCTTACTAATCACCAAGACTCCTGAGATCCTCATATTGATTTCTGGGTGTGTTTTTCTGAGTAGGTCTCTTATTTCTGGCCTGTGCCCTGAAACACTCAGCCATGTCAGCCTTTCTGAATTCCAGTCTCAATTTCTCCAACTCAGTGAAGAGTTAGAGTTTTAGCTGGGTTTCTTTTCCTAGTCCCTGTAGTCTAAAAATTGGATCCAAATAGTCATCCAAAGTCCTTATGCAGCTTGCCTTGTTTGTTTCTTTCTTAAGGATCACAGTCTTGAACTATATGTTATACAATGTCCGACAAACATTTTGACAGTTTTCTAGCTGTTTATGGTATGAGGTTAAGTTAGGGCATTTCTTATTCCATCATGGAGCAAGAAACAGAAATCGATATTGAGGCTTTTAACATTGCCAGTTAGGCATGTTTTGGCAACTTATGGCTGCTTAAGTTTGCAGAGACAAGCAATTTTAGAAAATATGATTAATTACTCTAAGAAAGAGTACCTAGGCCCATATGCGTTCAGTGAAGTTGAATATATTTTGTCTGGACTTTTATTCTTATTTGAAAGGCTCCTTAATTATATTATCATTATATAATATAATTATATAATTATATGATATAATCAATATTATATATTTCTTTCTTTTGTCGCTCAGAGTTTTTATATTTATGAGTACTACTAATTCATCCAGAGAACTTGTCTCATCTGCTAATTTGAGTGTTTATTGTGGGAATATGTTTGTCATGTGTTTGTCACTAAATTAAAATGAGAGACATGTAGCAAAGTAAGTTCTAGGATGTTGATATGACTTTTAACATTAAATAAAAACAGTTTGGTGTATCTAATAGTTAAAATAAAGTATTATTTATTTTCTTGACTGCCATACCGCTGTCTTGAGAATTCAACAGTGGTATCTGATCCTGAGATTTGTTTTAGTCTCTGGAACATTTATCCATTCTCTGAAAAATTATTTTCTGATTCCCCACTTAGCTCAATAAAATTTAGTATTGAAAATAATAGTATAAATTATTTTACTCAGGAATGTTTTCCCTATAAACAAAACTTGTCTGAATCGGCTCTGACGTATATAGGAGTTTTGGATATTACAGATAACTTGGCAAAATTTTCTTAGTATTTATTCTGCTAACCAAAACTCATAAGGTGGTACTTTTATTTAATCTATTTTGCCATTGATTGTAAGATGTTAAAAAAATTGTTAACTAAGCAAATGTCTTCTTGAAGTGTGGAATGTTTATTCTGTGCTTCCTGAAAGGGCTTTTTGGACCTTTTTTGGACATATCTTTTAAAAATCACATATTACTCTTAGGAACATACAAAGTGAAGTAAATTGGTTAAAGAATTCTTAAGCTTTTTCCACATCTCTATGTGGGCATTAGATGCATCTAAGTCCCTTTTTAACTTTTTAAAATCAATTTATAGTGTTTATCCACATAATACTTTATCAAGAGCCTTAGTTTTATAGTACTTCCTAAAAGAATGCTTTATTTTTGTCTCTTGATATTCTCTTCCAGTTCTGCAAATTATGATGCTAAACGTTTCTTAAATTTGCCAGAAAGTGACAACAGAGGTTTTCAGACAACAATCTGGATTTGTAGTCCTTTGTCAAATGGGTTTGCAGTCATCTGGGCAAGCTACTTGGAATGGCCAAGTTCACATACATGCAGGCGGTAACTACATTGTGTTTACCACCTAGATTTTGACTATAAGGGACAAGTTGTAAGATTTGTAAGCTACGGCTCCATTTTATAGATGTTAGAATGTGAAAAAGTATCCCTCCCCTTTATGTGCCTTTTGTCACTTCTTTATAGTTTTCTTCCCTAAATACAATTAATGCTGTGAGAAATTAGGGGAAAATAGGCACAGAAATGGATGCCCCTAATATAAATAGTAAGCGCTTCAACAGAGATAAGAATACAGTATGTGGGAGCATGGATGAGCAATAATAACTTACTTAATTCTGATCTCACATGGGTGGTAATATAAAGGTGGATTTTGAAAGTGAATAGAGGCTATCCAACCACAGAAGTGGAGAAAGGGCTGGTTGGGAAAGGAGGACACCATAAGAAAATACACAACTAAATGGGAAAGGTCTCGTTTCTTTATTGTTCTATAATGAATGTAATTGATTGACACTGAGAAATGCAGTCTTGAATACTTTAATTATTGAGACCACGTGATTCAGGGGTTTCATTTTAATGGTACCCAAGAAGATTCTTTTAACATGAGCCCATACATGATTAAAAATATTAGTTGATGAAAATATCACCACATAGTAAGAATTATGTAAAATTCAGTATGTGGTTAAATGATTATATACTACAGATATCTGTATATCTTGATCTACAATTAATGAAACCATACCACAGTTTTCTCTTAACATTTTTTTTTGAGACAGTCTTACTATGTCACCCTTGGTAGAGTGCCATGGTGTCACAGCTCACAACAACCTCCAACTCTTGAACTTAAGCGATTCTCTTGCCTCATCCTCCCAGGTAGCTGGGACTACAAGTGCCCACTACAACACCTGGCTATTTTTTGTTGCAGTTGTCATTGTTGTCTGACCCAGGCCAGATTCGAACCTGCCAGCCCGGTGTATGTGGCTGGCACTGTGACCACTGGGCTATGGGCACTGAGCCTCCTTCTTTTAACTTTTACACTAGAGAATTAATATAAACTATTTTCAGAGGTAGTTATGAGAAATGTCTTTATGTTGGTGATGTTTGTATTTTTTCTTTTTTAGCTTTCATCCTGAATAATCCTTTTCTTCTTCTGTGCGTCTCTTGATCACATGAATTCACCTCAGCTTGGCCACTTTCTTATATGATGGCTAATATACTAGCCACAGAGAAATTCAGGTTCTCGTTATGATAAAAATTTACAATTAAAGCTAAAAAACTATAATCAACTTAATTTCAAAAGCTTTAACTAGCTAATTCTTTTTTGTATTTTTTCATTTTAGTTTTTATTTGACATGTAATAACCGTATGTGTTTATGAGATGCAGAGTGATATTTTGAATATCTGCTGACATATGGGTACAGTGTGTCATGATCAAATCAGGGTAATCAGTGTATCTGTCACTTCAAACATGTATCATTTTTGTGTGTATGTGTTGAGAACATGCAAAATCCTCTCTTCTAGCTTTTTGAAAATATACAATAAATTATTAGCTATATTCACCTTACAGTCTGAACTAGCTATTTTTATTTATTATCACATGAATTCATGCAGTACTGGAGGTATGCTTTTCCCTTATGTATACGCTGCAAAAGAATTATGCTGTAGTAGACTACCTTCCCACTAATGTAAGGTGAAGTGGGAAAAAGAAAAGGTTTGAAACCTTTATTCCACAATTGTGTCCTATGTCATATTATCAAATGTACCAGGCCAGCTGCAGTGGCTGGAGTTTCACTTTTAATAATTTCATTTGTATTTGGGAGTCCCTTATGCTTCCTAAAAGGCATGAACTAACCAGAGAAGGTGACAAGATGGCATATTGAGAAACTTGAAGAGGACAAAGTATAGAGGGCACAGAGGCTGATAGAGCATGAGGCTAGTAAGTTAATGGCAGATTATGAAAGGGACTATATCTTGTATCAGTCAATTTTTACTCTAAAAATACAAAGCACTGTCTTAAATTGGAATAGTAAAATATATTTGATTAATCAAAAGAAAGTAGAAAAGGAAGAAAAAAGAGCAAAACAGGGAGACATAGAAATATACAACACAATGGTCAAAATAATATCTAAATGTAAATAGTCTGACCACTCCAAATAGAAGAAAAACAAGTCAGGCTATCTAAAAAACCAATACCCAGATATATGCTGTCTGTAAGAGAGAAACTTTAAATAAAAAATACAAATAGCTAGAAAGTGAAAGGACAGAAAAAACATATCATGCAATAATACAAACATTTGAAAACTGTATTTCAAAGCAGGGTGCTATTAAAGATGAAGAGGAATATTTTATAGTAATAAAAGGATCCATACATCCAAAATACAGAATTGTAATAAATATGAGTTCTGACAGTTAAGTTCACAAACTCATGCTAGAAATAGTGCTATGGACCTCATTGCTGAATATCACTAGTCACCTCTGAAGCACTCCCCTTGGTCCTTTGGTGACTTTAGTGATACTCAGCTATGAGGTATGTAGCACTTTTTCTAGGGTGAGTTCATGAACTTGACTGTCAGACCTCCTGTGTGGTCACCTAATGACAGAGCTGTGAAACATGTAAAAGAAAAGAACAGAGATGAACACTTTATTCCAGCTGATGACATAATATTCTTCCTCTAGGAACTAATAGGGTAAGTAGACCAAAAAAAGAAAAAAAGAAAAGAAAAGAAAAGAAAACATAAAGTATGAACGATGTCTAAGTCAACTTGACCTAATTAACATTTATAGCACTTTAGAATACATTTTCTTTTCATATACACATTAAATGTTTACTCATCTCTCTTCCTTTTTTCTTCTTTCTGTCCCCTCGCTCCCTCTCCTCCTCCCTTCTGTATGATTGTGTCATTCCTTTGACATACAGTTGGATCCATTGTTCCAGCTTGCTCTCAGCAGTAGGGCCTTCTCTGATTTCATTTCACTTTTTGAATCCCAAGCTATGCAGCAAGTGCACTCAGGAAAGTGCCGTTCACATCTGTGTCTTTTCATCCCTCTCACCATTGTCCTTACCCGTTGTAGGTAACCAATTTTACTGTCTTCTGGTTTCTTTTCATAAAGATAAGCAGAGATTGCATTTTCCCCCCATCTTCCTTTTTTTCTTAAACAAAAGGTAGCCTCTAAGTATAGGGTGTTGATAAAGTTTGTGTGAAATTTAAAATAGTGTGCAATGAACTTCATGGACACATATGTACATAAGCTATTTGCACTTTACTTTTTTCATTTAAAAAAATCTCCTGGAAATCACCCCATATCAGTTCATAGAGATCTTCCTTGTTCTTTTTTATAGCTGCATAATACTCCATCATGTACTCTATTATGTAGTAAAGTTTATTCAACCAATAGCCTATGTTGGACATTTAGGAAATGTTCAATATTTTGCAATTACAAATGATGCTACAAAGAATAACCTTGGGCTTAGCGCCTATAGCTCAGTGAGTAGGGTGTGGGCCACATACCTTGAAGCTGGTGGGTTCAAGCCCAGTCTGGGCCTGCTAAACAACAATGACAACTACAACCGAAAAATAGCAGGTGTTGTGGCGGGCACCTGTAGACCCAGCTACTTGGGAGGCTGAGGCAAGAGAATCACTTAAGCCTAAGAGTTTGAGATTGCTGTGAGCTGTGATGCCACGGCACCCTACCGAGGGTGGCATAGTGAGACTCAAAAAAAAAAAAAAAGAATAACCTTGTGCACGTGTATTTTCATACCATTGGAGGTGTGTCCTGCGGTGTGTCTACATTCCTAGAGCTGAGATTGATGGAATAAAGTGTAAGTGCACCTGTAGTACCATCAGATATTCCAGATTCCCCCCATTAAGGGTATATTCCCACAGCAATGTATGAGAGGACATGCCTCCCACATCCCTGCCAAGAGCAGGATTGAAATTTTAAATACTTAATATTTTATGAGTTTTTCAAGAAAAAGTCATATTTAAGAAGTCCTTACATCTTGGGAGAATGAGTTAAAAGCAAAATGTCATCTTTTCAAACCTCAAAATTTAGGAGGAAAAACTTTATATCATGAATAACAACAAACTATAAAGGGCATAATAAAAGAAGAAAACATTCGAGAAGGAAATGAGGTCACTAAAACAGTCTGACTATTCTCGTAAACAAAGCTTCCAAATGATGGGCTTTACAAAAATCCATTCATAAGACGGTATCGTGTAGTTTTGGATCCACAGAGGCTAACAATTTTTATGATTATTATTTTTAACTGCTAACCATATTCTATAATTAAAGATGAAGGATTTTTAAGCTCTGCCCATGTTATGAAACATAAATATATAGCTTCTCCTAGAAAATGCACCACAAGTGTTTTTTAAATTTGTATTTTGCTTTGCACAAAACAGTGCATGAAATATTAAGTGTGCCACTTGAAAGTGAGCATTTACATAGTAACACAAATATACAGGAGACATTGTAAGGACAACTTAGCAATTGAGCAAATGGAAGAATTATTAATCCTATATTTTAACATTGAAATTAATGTCTATCACTGTAGCTATTAAAAATGTTATAAAATAAATTCTAGCCATAATTAATTTTTATTTGTATTACTTATTCACTTTTTTCAGGTTAATGTGAGGGTACAAACAGCTAGGTTACAATGTTTGATAGGTAGAGTCCCTCTGGCAGTTGTGTCCCACACCCAAGAGGTATAATTTTCAAATATCAGAATTCAGGCATTCGGACATTCCAAAATTTACTTAATCTCAGTTTTATCCTCAGTTTGGGCAGAATATTGCTTTTAGTCAATATTGACAATTAAGCACTTAGCCAAAATAGTATGCCTGTAATTTTAATTATTTTATGAATTTGAAAAAATATTAAAGATTGATCTACGACAGCAGTTCATATTACAGCAGAACCTCCATAAGTTGACCACTCAAGGAATTGCAACAGACTGACCATCAGAGGTGGTCAACATAAGGAACTAGGCCTACTGTACTAATGCGTACGTGTGGTGCACGTCCTGTGAATATTTGGTCAACTTAAGGAGGTGGTCAGTGTAAGGGAGGTGGCCAGCTGTGGAGGTTCTACTGTATTCTTAGTCTTGAGTTTTACTAGTGGGTCCTTTGGGAAGAAATTGAAAGATTGGGAGTTAAGATAGAAAAGGGAGAAGAGGGAAAGAGACTTCAGAGAGGGAGAACTGAAGCTGAGGAAGGGGCGGACAGGCAGAGAGCCTGGTAAAGGAGGAGGAGGAAGAAGGAAAAGTAAGCCGGAAAGAGAAACAAATCCTCTATACGGCAGGAAAAGGTCAATTACTTTGACGTTTCTCCAGAATCGTGACTGCCTCTACCTTACCTAGGCCATCCCTCTGTCTTTGTAAGAGATCATACCCAAAGCATTCCAAATGGGGAGCATTTCTACCCTTTTTGAAAGGATATACACTCACACGTCCACAAAAACAGGCAAAACAACGTGTACAGATTCTCTACCAATACTGGTAATTATAAACAATAACCACCATTAAACACTTTGTCTTTAAATCCTGACTAACAGGAAACTGTCGAATGTTAGAACTGAAAGGAACCTCTGACATCATCCTTTCCATTTGCTTATTCCACAAGGACTTGCCCAAGGTCATGGTCCTGGGAGAGGTAGCCCTGAGGATAGAACTCGGGTGTTTGGGTGTCCAGTCCAGCGATTTGTCCAATGGGCATGATACCTTTCAAGCATCTTTTGACTGAAGAAATAAATTCCTTCTGCGACACACACACACACACCCCTGAGTTCAAGTGCATAATTTCTGAAAGGATACTGTAGTAAATAGAATTATAGTTTCTTTTAAAGGATAAGGAAACTTCAAAATTTTATTTAGTGCACTTTTAAAAAGTTCCACGGTGAATGGAGAGGATTTTGAAAACATCTGTTTACCAATTTCCTACTGGTAACAGAAACTCAGCGGCAATAACTAAATCACCTTCATACTCTTCTCTGTGAAGCCATTAAGCCTAGAAGCATGCTGTTTTTGGCAATACAGAAATCAAAGTGGTCGCACAGCAGAGCAGATCTGTGTTAAAGAACAAAAATCCACAGGCTGCTTCAAATATCAACAAGGAACCCTGAAATTTTCTATCAATTTCTTTTCATGGCCTTGTGACATTTTCAACTTAAAACTATATTGCTTAACATCAAGGCACTTTGAGAGAGCTTCAGTTGGAAAAGGTAATTTCTGAGTGAGATTCAGCAGAAAAAGGTAATTTTTCAGAGAGGTTCACTGGAAAAAGGTAATTTTCAGAACCAATTGCTACATTCTTTTGCTGTTATTTTGTCTCTTTTCTAAGTAGCCCTAATGTCATTCATGGGCACTCTATGTCAATACATCTGTACTGGCTAAGTCGTTTGTGCAAAGTAAGTTTACAGAAACTGTAGCTTTAGGCTATGTTATTCCAGGGCTGTGAAGATCAAACAATGCAATTTCACTTGGAAGTTTCATCAATTTTGCATCAATGTTGATGCTTGAGCTGCATTCAGGCCTGTCCCCAGAATCATAATTTCAGCCACAAAAATTTTGTTTTTGATGGAGAATCTAATTTCGTATGATGATCATTGTTTGGTAATACCGTGGCCTCAGTAATGCAGCTCTCCAAACCTCCACCCCGCTGACCCTGCGATTGATGGGTGAGCAATGAGGGGCTTAATAACTGACCTAGACTGCATCAAATCGTACTGTTTTGAGATACTAAAGGAAAAATAACTCGTCTTAGAATGCATGTTATTATATGTTATTTGTATAAGTGGATGGACGAGTATCCTTGAAAGCTAAGACCTTTCATCTGTTCATTTTTGGAGAGCTTCAATCTTTAGAAAGAAAATTATGCAATTTAGCTTTAATGGTTTGAAATGAAGACTCTGAAATTATCGGGCTTCTCATATATTTCTCCTTTGATTATATCACCGTAGAGAAATGAAAAAAAAAAAAAAAGAACTGCTTCAATGCGAGATGTGAAAGTTGAGGAGTATTAGAAGAAATATTTTAAAGCCTCCTCTTTCTTTAAAGTTAAACAGTAAACTTTAACAGGCTAGTATTTTATTCGCTTTTTATATGGATTTGGTTTCAAGAGAATATTAATGGTTTCCTTTGATTCGTCTCTTTAATTTGTGATTTAGTCTTTGTGCGAGGAAATTTTACCATCCAGAAGTTTATATTCACTGGTTATGTAAACAGGTAGTCCACAGAGGTGGGGTGCTCTCTGTTCTATGGCTGCTAATTCTGAACACAGGGGTTTTTCTCTCTGAAGGGCTTCCCTAACCACCTCCCTGTCCCCCATAGCATCGTGGATTATATAAAGTCAAACAATGCTGGCATTTCTATTTAAAATACAATACTATCTTTTTTGTTATAAGAAAAAATGGTATTTTATCAAAACTATCTTCACTTTGGTTTGTTACTTACGTCCCTTGACAGAAAAATAGAATCAGTTATGACCAGCTTTGCTTTTCATCCAGAGATTTCTATCTATAATGTATAGAACCCGATTACTTGTCTATTTTTAAAGTTGGAATTGATGCCCAGCTGTACCAGTAATAACTCACTGAATGTGTGCCCCAATGAGATGTTATATAATTCATCACCAATCACTTAAAAATAATCCCTGCTTGTCAGGTTATAGGCAGGAGGCTCCCAGGACAACTCACCTTGTTTATTTTCAATTATCTACCTTACAGACAAAGACTTTTGGTCAGCAAGCACATAAATAGTTTATTAAGTGAAATTTTTGTTTAATTATATTTTTGTCAAGGTATAACATTTAATAATTCTAAAACTTGTTGAGAGAGTAGATCTCATCTTAATTGTTCTTACCACAAACAGGAAGCTTTGGGAGTGAAGGTTTATCACCTTGATTGCGGTGATGGTTTCATGGATCCAAACTCATCATACGGCTAACCTCACCAAATTGTATCCGTTAAATACATGCAGGGTTTTTTGCATCCCAGTTATACCTTGATAAATCTGTTACAACTTTTTTTTAAATAAAGCTTCTTTGGAAGCTCAGGCTTTCAGCCAATGAAAAAGTCATATACTATTTAAAGTTTATTTATCGCATTTTATCCACTACAAATGTGAATGACTTTTACCAAGAATCTGCAGTTCCAATCCATTAAACATCTCTCCCCCATTAACCTGATAGCTAGGAATCGTGATGGCTGCCTCAGCCAGCCAGTGCTTCTATTTGTGTGGATTCTGGATCTGCCTGAGAATAGTTGTTGTGGTGGTAGATGGATAATCATAAAGACTATCTGAAATGGCTCAGGGGGGAGTGAGGATGTGAATTGGCAGAGATGGGAACCCATGCATCAGACATTTTGAGGTTTTGGAAAGCCGAGGGTAAGCCATGACATGGAACTGCAGGCATAGAGACTGAGGACTGGGGTTTGGAATCACTGAGGTCAGTGTTTAAGTCCAAGGTCCGCCACTCACTCACCATGTGATTTTGGCAGGATTGCTTACTTCTCACATACTCAATGCAGGTTTTTTTGTTTTTTTAAAAAAAATCCAAATGGTTATAATAATATTTACTGAAATAGTTGTTGTAATATATAGGTCTGCATGGTGGTTCATGCCTGTAGTTCCAGAAATTTGCAAGGCTGAGGCAGGAGGATCACTTGAGGTCAGGAGTTCCAGACCTTCTTAAGCAAGACTGAGATCCCATCTGTACACAAAAATAGAAAAATTATCTGGGAGTGGTGGTACATGCCTATAGTCTCAGCTACTTAGGAGGCTGAGGCAGAAGGATTGCTTGAATCTGGGAATTTGAGGTTACAGCTAGCCATGATAACACCCACTACACTCTAGCCTGGGTGACAGAGAGAGACCTTGTCTCCAAATTAAAAAAAAAAAAAGAAGAGGCAATATATTTATGTGTCCAGTCCAAAGCCCCATATATAGCAAACAATGGTAGGTATTATTAAGGAATACGTCAAAATGTAGTAATGGCACAAGTGGCTTAAAACTGAAGGACAGTCTGAGTGGTCCCTGCACACAGGCTGTTGGAGCACAATCTATTCTAATAATATTGTATTCTACGTTAGTGACAATATTCAATTAAAATAATTGTTGATGAAGATGTGCGCTCACTTTTGGTATTTTGCATTGACAGGAAGATGTGCTCTGATTCTGAGCTTTAGAAGTTAGAGAAGAAAGGGCTTGATGTATTCCCTAGGAAAGAATATTCTTCTATCAACAATCTGAGGATGACATGAAATAATACAGCAAAGCTTCACGCCCCACACCTCTCTCCATGTTCAATGGATAGAATACTTTGGGGCATATGGTAGGGATTCTGTAAATGCTCGCTGAAATAAGTGATTGGATGAGATGGAATGGGAGGTGGTCATCAGATGGTTCCCCCATCACAAATTCCTCTTGAATTCCTCAATAACTGTTTCTACTCCATGCTCAAGTATGCTTCCTAACTAAAAGTATCACAGGAATGGAAGAAAAAGTATCCAATGTACACAGTCCTATTATGAAATTAATTTATAGCTTTTATATGAAATCTATAACCTAATAACAGCCTAAGAAAATGGGGAGGGGGGAGCGAGAGGAGTGGGGGGAATGGGTGGAGGGAGGGTGATTGGAGGGATCACGCCTATGGTTTATCTTACAAGGGTACAAGTGAATCTTTCTAAGAGTAGAATGAATGTGAATGTCTTAACACAATAACTAAGAAAATGACATGAAGGCTATGTTAACCAGTTTGATGAAAATATTTCAAATTGTATGTGAAAACACCACACTGTACCCCAGAATTGCATTAATGTACATAGTTGTCATTTAATAAAAAAAGAAAAAAAGAAACTGAAGTGTGGTTTATTTTTCTGCTTCATGATTGTGGTTTTAAAAGTCTTTTTATGATTAGTTTTGGTGAAGCTATGCCTTTAAATTCGTGCTCATTTTCAAATAGAAAATTGTAAGAAACATTTATATTTCATAAAGCTGCCATGTCCTAGCCCAGGTGATGAGAGCTGCTCAGATGTTATCCCTGAGCTGACTCACAGATGGTTATAGATTCTATGAAATGAGTATACGAAATGTATTTACAAAATATATAAATATGTGAATATGCTTCCATGTAAGTATGCTTATATAGATGTAAATAAAGAGGCTTTCTTCCCTTCTTGTTTTCAAAGCTGTCTTCCAGCCGATGGGTCATTCTTGCTATTAAAATCCTAAATGAATTCTTGGCAGGCCGACATCTTAGGTGAGTTTCCCATATTTTTCTCAAAGACATATTCACACAGCCTGCCATAGCAAGCCTGTCACCCATCCCAATCAGGCAACTTTAAGGTCAAAGGGTCCGTCTACAGAGGGAAAGTGATCCACCACACTGGCAAAAGTGTGGCATATTTTTATGGAGAAATTTGAGTTTTAGTCAGGCTTAAATCTTTCTAGGTTTGTGAAGGAGCAAAAGCAGGATATTTCTTGAGATATTTTGCTGGGTGATGAGATTGTTATAATTCCATATTCCTACTAGATTTTTACAATTCCATATTCCTACCTAAATCTCTCCATGTTTCAACCAGTGCCTGATTCCTTTGTTTGGGTAGGCACTGTGCCATTTTGGTTTTGTGCTTGCTTTTTAATTGAGGTTTGGAAAGGTTTTTGTTTTCTTCCAAAATGTACTGTGACTTATTAAACTGGGCTACTATCCCCGGTTATTATTTGTAACCAAGTTCACGTTCAGAAGGAGTAGAATCAGGGATAATTCAATTAAAACAAAGCCAAAAATAAATCTGCCCTTTCTCTCGAACTTGCACGTTGGGGCTATATGAGGTAGGGGGTTTTATCAATTACACCCAGGTTAGCAGGAAAAAGACTCTCTAACCATAGAATTCACCTCCTTCTTGCTTCTGTTATTCAGTTTAGAGCCACAGGGACACCATCCGTCAAAAGAACCTTTCCTGAAGAGGAGAATCTTGTTAAGGCTGGCTGTCAACTTGAGAAAACTAATCATGGTATTGAACAACAAAATGATTTTATACTGCTTTTCCCCTTCTCTTCTACGGAGCAGGCCATTAAGAAAGGCTGACAGATGTTCAGCAAGCAACTAAAAATAGAAAACCTGCTTTAAATATCAAGTGTGTCTAATTCTGGACACACTAGCTTCTGTACAAACTCAGATTTGATGCCTGGGTCTGACTCAGATTTGGCAGTTGAGATGTGGACTGCTGGGCCATTCCTTTAGCCAAAGGACCTAACGACTTCCTTAAAATTACTTTCTTTCTATGGCTATATTATGTCAAAACGTCTATGTGCTACTACTGACCTGGGTGTATATTATGTCCTGGGTTAGCTCAACTTAGAGTCAGAATGATCGATTAGTGGGTTGGAGTCTGCAAAACAGACTCAAGGCATTTTATTTTCTGCTGGCTGCGTTCTTTTTATCTTCTTTTCAATGTGGCTTTCCTTTTCCCCTCTGTGCTAGGGTCCTCGCTGAATGCTGATGACCTTGTATTACAGTAACAGCCAAGTCACATTTAACAGTAATCTGGTGGCCACAGCTGCCTGGTTACCCACTGATACTGAACCAGGTCCCTGGAGCAAAAGTTTTCATTCTTATTTATACCTGAGAGCAAGATCCTGGAAAATTCATCTTTCAAGTTTCAGTTTCTATCTCACCTCCTTAATGCTGCCCTGAGGACCCCAGGATGAGCCCTCTCTCCTCTCAACAGCCGAGGCTCTCTCATACTCCCTCTACCACACATTCACCCCTTATATTTTGTCCTACTTTCTTAATTGATAATAAATGCTGGCCAAGGCTTTCCCTGTCTGTGTACAGTAAGCAAATATTGGTTGAAAATTAGATTGCTTGTCCCAGACAGGGTGGCCTAAAGGTAGGTTTTGTTGGTAGAGTAGGAACTCTTAACTTTTTGGAAGTGGCAGAATAACTTTTTTTTTGTTTGTTTTTGCAGTTTTTGGCCGCTGCTGGGTTTGAACCCGCCACCTGCGGTATATGGGGCCGGTGCCCTGGTGCCCTACTCCTTTGAGCCACAGGCACCGCCCGTGGCAGAATCACTTTAAGAAACATGCAAATTGTAAATCTTTGCACCAAAAAATGTGCAAAGATGCACACACATCTTTGCATTTTGTTTTTTGAGAGTTCCCTGACTCCCCCTAAAGGCCATCTAAGAAAATGCAGTTAAGGACCCTGCTGTCAAAGGACACCGTTCAGTAGGAGAGTCCTGTTATAAGTCTTGAGATGAAGGTAGAGAACCTTCCAGCTTCTTTGACAGCAGGAAAAATACAGCCTGCTCCATTTACACATATACATTTGCTGTAAGGTTTGAGGTTGTGCATTTGCATGTGAATATTTCTATTTACAGGGCTGTGAGGCAACAATATACAGTGGAAACAACTGAATTTATCCCATCTGGATCTGAATTTGAATCCAAGTCCTGCCACTTACCATCTATGTGGGTTTGAACATCTGAACATCCCCAGATCTAAGTTTCCTTCCTTTCTTGCATTTTATTTTTAATTGAAAAATAATAATTGTATATATTTATGGAAGAGTAGATGAGGAAAGAAGAGATATTGCTCAAGGCTACAATATTTAGGTAAGAGGAATAAGTCCTGGTGGTCGACTGAACAGCATGCTGACTGTCGTTAACAATAATGTATTGTGTGTTTCAAATGATCAGAGGAAAGAATTTTAAATGCCCTCCATACACAAAGCTATGGTAAAAAATTTGAAGTGATGTATATGCTCATTAGCCTGATTGGATTGTTCCATAACGGATCTTTAGTTTTCTTATTTGTCACATAGGGATAAAGTTGACATCTATCTCAGACATACAAAACCAGCTCTGTCTTATTCTCTTTCTGGGCCAGAAAGGTCATGAACACAGTTCCTGGGCTAGAATTCTTAGGGCCAGGCAGGCCTCATAGTAGCAGGCCATGGAGCGGATTGTGAAAGAAAGTGATACTGGATGGAAGACCTGGCTGAAACAACAGTGGTACCCCCGGGATGTTCTTTAGTAGCTGAGGATATTTGTTCCTGACCACATGTAGGACACTCCCCGGGCTCCCAAAAATACACGAGAGGCCAAGGTCCTTCATCAACTGATGGAGAGGAAGGAATTGAGGTTTGGATTTTTAAGGTAACTCTGTAAACTCCAAGAGACCAAAGAATGTTTTGTTTGTTTAATGCTATATCCCAAGCACCCAGAAGGGAGCCTGATAAACATTTCCTACTTTTCGAATGTGTAAATAAATGAATAAATGGATGGATAAACTTTCATATGTAGATTGTGAAAGTTAGTTAGGTTTAGGAAACCAGAGTTGCATATAAAACCAGTATTGTTTAAAAACAGTATTGTTGTTCATAGATTAGCAGATTCAACATTGTTAAGATTTCAATTCTCCCCAAACTGATCTACAGATACAATTCCAACCAAAATCCCGTAGGCCTTTTGCATAAAACTGGATAAGCTGATTCTAAAATGTACATGGAAATGTAAAAGACCTAGAAAAATCAAAATAATCTTAGGACTAACAAAGATGGAGGACTTATCTTCCTGATTCCAAGACTTATTATAAAGCTACATAATTAAGATGGATTGATAGTGGCAGAAGGATAGACATAGAAATCATTGGAACAGAGAGGTCAGAAATAGATCGACTCTGTATGGTAAACTGCTTTTTGACAAAGATGCAAAAACAATTTAATGAGGGAAAGGAAAATTTTTCAACAAATGGTGTTAGATCAAATGAATCTATGGCAAAAAAAGAATATTGACCCTTACCTCACCATATACACAAAAATTATCTCAAAATGGTCCAGAGACTTAAATGTAAAATCTAAAACAATAAAATTTCTAGCATCAGGGAGGGCAAAGTTTATGCACAAAAGTGGTAAATTAAACATCAAAAATCTCTGCTTTTAGGCTCGGTGCCTGTAGCTTAGCAGTTAGGGCGCCAGCCATGTACACCGAGGTGGGTGGGTTCGAGCCCTGCCCAGGCCTATTAAATGACAATAACAACTGCAACAACAACAACAACAAAAACAACAACAACAAAAATAGCCGGGTGTTGTGGGGGGTGCCTGTATTCCCAGCTACTTGGGAGGCCAAGGCAAGAGAATCGCTTAAGCCCAAGAGTTTGAGGTTGCTGTGAGCTGTGACTCCACAGCGCTCTACCAAGAGCAATGCAGTGAGACTCTATCTCACAAAAAACAAAACAAACAAAAAAAAACCTCTGCTTTTTAGAAGATACCATTAAGAGAACAAAAAATCAACCCACAGAGTGGAAGGAAATATTTGTAGTACGTACATCAGAGAAAGAGCTTATATCCAGAGAAATCTTACAAATGAATTAGAAGACAAATACTTTAACAAAAAGTGGCAACATACTTAAATACTTAACAAAAAAATATAAAAATGGCCAATAAAAATATCCCCATCATTGCCTACTAGGAAAACCCAAGTTAAAACTACAATGAGACACCAAATCACATTTATTAGAATGAGTAACATTTAAAAGATTGACTATTAAGTATGTATGAACTGGAACTGTTTGTGGAGATGTAAAATGGTGCAAGTGCTTTGGGAATCCATTTGGCAGTTTCTTCAAATGTTAAATAAATATCCACCATATGATCCAGAAATTCCACTCCCAGATACTTACCTAAAGTGAAATGAATGCAGATGTCTTCACAAAAACTTGTATAAAAACACATGGAACAACTTTAAAAAAACAGTGGTTCTCAACCTTCCTAATGCTCTGGCCCTTTAATACAGTTCCTGTGGGTCGCGACCTGCAAGTTGAGAACCGCTGATCTAAAATAACCCAAACATGGAAACAAATGTCCCTCAACAAGTGGATAAATTAATAAATGATGGTACATCCATATTACAGAATAATTCCTAGCAATGAAATGTAATAAAGTATGCATTGGCATGTGCAACGGCACGATAGACTCAATTGATGCAGAATCGCCACAAATTTTCAATTTAATAAAACAACCTATCCTCGAAGTGCAATAAAATGAAATCTGTCTGTATACTAAGAAGAATAGAAAAGGACCGATTTGTTATACTCTTAGACATGACAGCGTCCGCAGGTTGATTTGTGTAGAAAGGAAAAAATTAGAAAAAGAAAGAAGGAGGCTTATGCTCTGTGGGCCTGAGAGAAGAGGCTGCTGGCCTGTGCACCAACCACCTCCACCACAGGTTGAGAACTGGGACAGAGACAGAATCCCCAGAAAGCTCTGAATTTCTGAGAACAGAGGACCCCAGACTTGGTTCAGGACCAAGTGTCTTAGTGATAGTGAGCATGGCATGTAAGGGGTCTGCACACAGGAGCACCTTCACAAGTAAGTGACCTGTCCAGTCACACAGAACCTCGATCTTAGTCTAAGGTCCTCATGTTACCATTTTATAATTCTTTTTTTTTTTTTTTTGAGACAGAGCCTCAAGCTGGCCCCCTGGGTAGAGTGCTGTGGCATTACAGCTCACAGCAACCTCCAACTCCTGGGCTCAAGCGAGTCTCCTGCCTCCGCCTCCCAAGTAGCTGGGACCACAGGCACCCGCCACAACGCCCGGCTATTTTTTGGTTGCAGCCGTCATTGTTGTTTGGTGGGTCGGGGCTGGATTCGAACCCACCACCTTAGGTGTACGTGGCTGGCGCCTTAGCCGGTTGAGCTATAGGCGCTGAGCCCATTGTATAATTCTTAATAATTTTTTGAACAAGCAGCCCAGCTTACTCAATTTACACTGGATTTGGTGCAAATGGTGTAGCTTATCTTGTCTACAGGAAGGGGTTTGGAACAGTTCCGAATTCCTGGCATAGGATGGGAGCAATTATGATGATGTCTGCACCCCCTGCACTGAGAGGGAGAGGTCACTGGGACACAGCTGACCTGATGAAACTGTGCAGGGGGACAAGGAGAATACTGTAGTGACAGCAAGGACAGACGATCACGGCAGCCCTGTTGGTGGATACCAGCATTGACACCACATGGTACTGGGGACCATGGGCCCCGGATGATGCTTGGACATCTCGTAAATGTCCTGGAATTCCTGTTCCCCCACAGAAATACAGTGAGAGAACTGGAATAGCCTGAGATTTTTGTTTCCCATACCCTCCCAGATGGGAGCTCAAATTAATTTAATAAAAATATTAAAAAACGTAACATTTCTTATACATCTGAATGTATGAACTATAGTTTTTACCTATTATTTTGTAAGTACAAGTCACTTACTCATAATTGATTTATTTATTTGTGCGTGCATTGCTATGTATGGAAGAACTACGCCTTTTGCATGTGGGTGGTTTTATTTAAATTTAAAGCTGATGGTTTTGTTGCTTCTACTTAGTGTAATAGAGTTTCTCTTGCTGGCAGTCAGCTTAGATATTGCATTATTTTTCAAATGACTTAAACTGGGTAATTCTCAGGTGACCTAAACTAATTCCTTGGCCTTATAAATCTCAGACTCTTAATTTTCAACCTTCTTCTGTTAGGATGTGTCCCGGAAAGCCAACCCGCATTTGTTAAACTCTGAATTATAAAAGACAGGCAGCCATCTGGAACTGGAAATGTGCAGGGTTTCAGAAGAGCCCTTCATGTTCTGAAGCATCATTCACGTGCTCTCAGGTCTGCCTTGTGTTATAGAGGACAAAGGCAATGACAGCCACCTCAAGTCTCCTCCAGCACAAGACACTCGAGATGACACTAGAAGAAAACGGGATGTGTGACTTCAAAGGAATGCCACGTCTGGGGAGAAGCAGGCCCTAGGTGACACGATCTGCGGTCCCCTCCCCAGTAAGAAAGGAAAATATTTTGAAATCTTGAACTGATATTTAAGTCAATAAAAAGAAGTTGTTACAGTAAGGCTTGCTTTATTAGACACTGTGTTTCCAAGTGCAGACATCTCCAGTGCCTTCCCGCAATGTGTGAGAAACCATCTCTTCTCTAGCCTTGCAAATGCCCCATCCATCTTTAATACTGTCTGTGTACCTCGTCACATGCCACGACAGCGTGAGCACAGTATCCAAAGAGCAAGTGTCAAGTAGGCATCAGCAAAGCAAGGTATAAACAGAGGAAATAAGATTGAACAGGCCTGGGAGGGGGGAGAAGAAATGATATAGCTTCTAGTTTACCAGATAGGGCTTATCTGAGAAAGTGTTGTAGTCCAGTTTTAAAATGATAACACACAGGGCTGAAAGGGCCCCTGAGAAGTCATCTGATCCATCCCCCAAACTCTAGGGAGGTTTTATCTAAACCATTTTTACGGAGAGGTGTCTGTCGTGTTCTTAGAATTCTGTGGGGAAGCAGATTTGACAGCCTCTCTAGTATCCCATTATAATGCTTTATAACCACCAGTGTCAAGAAGCCCCTCCTCAAACATACATCTCCTTTCCTTCTCTAGCTAAAGCCCATTGTTTCCTGTTCTATCCTTAGAGAAATGTTCATACATCTGGATACGGCTTCTGAATAATAATCTTTCCTACATTTAAAGAGACATTAAATAAACCATTTCTTTCTCTTCTCAAGGCTAAATAATCCCAGGGGCTTTATCCTTTTTGCATTTGCTCATATTCTTTACTTGGCAGGAGTTTTTTGTTTTTCTTTGTGGGGGGGGGGTTCCAATGACAAAGTCATTTTTCTAGTACTACTGACTTGAAGCCTCATCCACATAAACACTGTTCAATGCAGTGGGAGTATGTAACTGGAGTATGTTAACAGAGCATTTCCCATGCCACCCCAAATTCAGGGGACTCTGACTCAGCTGTCAGAAAATAGACTCGGATCATGAGAGATGTTGGGAGGACTGTGGGGCTCACACGATGGGAAGAAAAATTTGATTTCTTGATACTCCATCTTTAAGAGTCTCTATCACCCCATATCAACACCCCTGAGATGATCATTTGCAAACCCTGCAACCATCTGGAGCTCCTTGTCAGCTATAGTCCCCAGAGTCCTTCTCTCATCCTCCAAAGCATGACCTAGCTCTGAGAAAATCTGGATATTGTCTGCATGAGTACTGGGTGGCCCAGAAGTACTCTGAAGAAAGGCTTAGAGGAACATCAATGACAGGAAGTTGAGTCCTGCCTCTGAGCTTCTTCCAACCAAAGAAAATCAATATCCAGTTGATTTAAATGTGCCCCCAGGAGTTCACTTGTTGGAAACTTGGTTTCCATTGGGGTGGTGTGTTGAGAGATAGGACTTTTGGGAATTGATTGTGTCATGAGGATCGGAAGCAGGTTAGTTATCAAGGGAGTGGCTTAGTTATTGTAGAAATGGCTGTGTCATAAAAATGAACTCTATGTCTCCTGTACCTTGTTATGTAAAGCTTTCTACCACGCTCTCACCAAGTGCCAGGGTCATGCTCTTGGAACTCCCAACCTCCAGAACCATAAGATGAATAAACTTTCTTTCTTTATAAATTACCCAGTCTGTGTTATTCTGTTATAGCAACAGAAAATGGATTAAGACACTCCTAATCCTCTCTTTCAAAGGTCCTGCTCTGTGAAAATTTGTCTTCTTCCCTGAGTTCTCACTTCAGAATTGAGTACTGGCAATTAATTGAAGTGGGAAAGTGGGCACTGCTCCCAGGTACATTACAGAAATCTTGAGGAGATAACACCAAATTTCAAGTGCTTAAGCCCTAACTGGATTATGAGCAGATAAATCTTTTTGACAATAGTTGAAAAGTTATAGAATCATTTCTATCACCAAGTAACTTAAATGTAATGTATGTTACCATATTTTATAAAATGTGAAGGGATTTAAGAACAAGAAAATATGCAACCTGATTAAAAATGGGCCAAAGATCTTAACATCTTACCAAAGAAGATGAACAGTGTCAAATAAGCACATGAAAAGATGCTCTACATCGTATGTCATCAGGGAAATGCAAATTAAAATGAGATACCACTGTACACCTAATACCACTGTGCAAAACCAGACCGCTGACAACACCAAATGCTGATGAGAACATGGAGCAAGAGGAACTCCCATGTATGGCTGGTGGGGATGCAAAGGTGGGCAGCCACTTTGGAAGACAGTTTGGTGGTTTCCTACGAATCTAAATACACTCTTATCATGCCATCCATCCATCACACTCCTCGGTATTTACCCAAAGGAGCTGAAAACTTATATCTGCACAAAAACTTTTCCCAGACGGATGTTTATGGAAGCTTTGTTTACAATTACTAAAACTTGGAAGCAAACAAGATGTCCTTTAGTGGGTGAATGGACAAATAAACTATGGCACATCCAGAGAATAGAATATTACTCAGTGCTAAGAAGAAATAAGATACCAAACATTGAAAAGACATGGAGAAAACTTAAATTACTAAGTAAATTACTAAGTAAAAAAAACTTAAATTACTAAGTCTGAAAAGGCTATGGATTGTATGATTTCAACTATGTGGCATTCTGAAAAATGAGGGTGGGAGAAGAACAGGAAAAGTACCGAGTGTCTTAGGGCAGTAGAACTACTCTGCATGGTGCTCTAATGGCAGATACAAGCCATTGTACACTTGTCCAAACACATGCGTTGTCCCCACCAAGAGTGAGCCCTGATGCAAACCATGGACTCTGCATGGTCATAGCCTGTCAATGTTGGCTTATTAATTATAACAAAGGTACCACTCTGGAGGGGGATGTTGATAATGGGTCAGGGTATGATCTGGCACCGTGGCTCATGCCTGTAATCCCAGCACTCTGAAAGGCTGAGGCAAGTGGATTGCTTGAGATCAGGAGTTCTAGACTAACCTCAACAAGAGCAAGACCCATATCTAAGAAAATAGCTGGGCATTGTGGCAGGTGCCCATAGTCCCAGCTACTCGGGGGGCTGAGGCAAGGGGATTCCCTGAGCCCAAGAGTTTGAGGTTGCTGAGAGCTCTGATGTCAAAGCATTCTTCCCAGGATGACAGAGTGAGACTCTGTCTCCAAAAATGAAAGAAAGAAAGATAGACGGGAGGGAGGGAGGGAGGGAAAGAAAGAAAATAGGGAGGGCTATGGGTGTGTGGGAACAGGAAAAAACAGTCTCTGAGTCTGTCCCCTCTGTCCCCCTGTTCAATTTTTCAGCCAAACTAAAACTGCTCTAAAATAAGTCTAATACAATGATTTTTTTAAAACAAGTAAAAGGTAACATGAATGTTCATTCTTGTTGCGATGGTTGAAGTCTGACAGCCTGCCTGAAAACTGGTTTCCTACACACAGCGGATTTTCTATGAACATTTTCGGTGGTTATTACCCGCAGTTTTATTTAGACTCGGATGGATAGAAGCAAAGCATGGCAGCTTTCTCACGGATCCCAGCAGCTGATGGGCAGAGGTTAATTTGTCTGTACATGGACACATTAGCTTGTCACATCTGCTATTAATTGCAAACAGATATATTAGTCTAATTAAACATTGCAAGGAACTGACCTAAATTGTCCAATGCCTGTTGCTATATCGACTCCACCATTAGCACACTTCCGGCTGCGTGTTTATCCTGGCTGTACTGATAGGAAGTAGCAGTCTCAATTCTATAGCTAGTAACTGTTCTTAACAGTCGTCACTGCTGGTATGTTAATTATGCCTGAAATGAAAAAATAAAGCTCCTGTGACATAATCATGTGAATTTGCAGCTGAACTGCAGCCATTTCTACCTCATTGCCTTGACCAAGAGCATTTTCAAATACTCATTTTCTGTGGCAGCTGTCTAAGTGGGTTGCAGCCATTCTAATTTTGGAGCTCATTATTAGGACAAACAGTTGTGGTACATCAATAGCCCATCAGAATTAATTAAATGGAGAACAGCAACTGAATGTTTATCAGATCATTCGCAAGCCATCAGGACAGAAGCTCTATCTCCCTACTCAGGCTTAACACCAGCTTATTGAATGACTTGCACTTGGGACATGCTTAGTGATGACCAGATAGAAAAACGTTTCTATGTGGCAAGTATATAAATAGAAGCCCAATAATGGAGTTACTTTTTGGAATTAATCACCAATGTACATTTCTTCCCTTCCTCTTTATCAGTGTTAAGTTCTCCATCCCAGCTGCATCGGCAGATCTTTCTTTGCCTGTGTTTGAAAGTCTCCTTCACTAATAAGAGACCCTACTTGGCGTCTACCATGGTGTCCAGTACTTGGGTACTCAGTAAGAACTCACTGCATGCCAAAAAATGAAGGAACCAGTTTCATATTGTGAAAAGACAGAAACAATCCATTTAAATATAAACTTGTTAGTAAGAACATTAAGGATTTTTTTCAATGTATGAAAAGCAGACTTTTGAAAAGAACAGAGAGGTAACATTACTAAAATGATTTAGTAAGGTCAAATTTTAAAACAGTATAAGCAGACTTCTATGACTTCTTCCAAATGTTGACATACAAGGCTTTGAATTGATATTTGAGAATGTTTGAAGGTGAGAGTACATTGTACTGTCTTGCCAAATCCTGGCACCCCCTTGGAAAGCAGGAAGATGGGACACTTGCAGATGGCCTTTCCTGCAAATGCTGAAGCACCTTGCAGGCAAAGACCAAGAGAATTCTCAATCTTCTTTTTCCTATATTTTATTATTCAGCAGAGTAGCTTGGACACTTGGAAATCAATGTGCTTTGCATGCTTCTCCTAACAGATTGAACAGTAGACCTGCTGAAAGATTGATGCAGTTGCCTCTCACAGTGGAGATGGAGAGGCTGCAATAGTGCTTTGAGAACCATTCTGCTGGCTTCCCTTTGATCCTGGACTTTGCATCCTCTTGCCAGCATCAGGCCTCCCCTGCTCTACTCCAAGCTTATTGGCATCACTCATCATAATTCAGGCAATGGGCTTTCACTTTGATCTTGATAGAGGGATGAGATCTAGGATTGTGAATTCAGGAATAGAAGCCAACAGCTCTTTCAGAAGATTTGGGGTTTTTCTTTTCTTTCTTTCTTTTTTTTTTTTTTTTTCTATTTTCTCCCTTTTCTCTTGCAGCTAAAACTCTGAAATCAGAAAGACTTTTTTGCTGAATATACATAAGAATTTGTCTTTTGTGGTGGAAAAAATTCACTTGTTTTTCATTAAATAACGTAAGGGTGAGAGGCCAAAGTTGAGTTAGAAATGGTCCTTGCTTGTGAGGAACTCATCATCTATGCAGAAATTCAGAAAGACATACTAATGGGTAATCGGGGGAAAGAGTAAATAGAGCACTAAGGAAGTTCAGAGGAAGGATGGTTAATTCTCTCTGGGGTTGGAAGAGTCTGCCAGGAAGGCTTCACAAAGATGACACCACTTGAGCAGGGTAGAGAAGATAGCTACTAGCTTTGAATCAGGAATACTTGAGAAATCAAGGAATTTTAGCATCAAAGTGCATTTATCAGTTCAAGCATCCACTAAATATGTATTGATGTCTACTCTATACTTGGCACTATTCCTGCAGTGTGAATGCCATGGTGAAGAGAAAGACAAATTCTCTCACTTGTGGACTTTAAATTTTAGGTGAGGAGATAGATAATTATCAAGTATGTATCTGAGATGTCAGTCAAGGATAAATGCTATAAGGAAGAGTGAAAAGCAGGGAGAAGGATAAAGATGATAACGATGCTGGTGGGAAGTCATGTTATTTTGTGTGGGGCAGACATGGAAAGCCTGGCCAGAATGAGATGATGTCTGGGTAGAGGGCTGAAGAAGCACAGCAGTCAGTCTTGTGTGCACCTGGGAGAAGACCACTGCAGGTGGAAGTCAGCTCTCTCTAGTTTGTCACCCTCAGTAAGGATTGAATGTGTGTGTGTGAGTGTGTGCACGTGCGTGCATGTCTAGCCATAAGGTGGATACTTTAATAGCCCCACTTCACAGTTCAAGAAAATAACTTTCTGTGTTCTATCAAGAGCCCTCATCATGGTGATAGGGAACTAGGGCGACTTCTTGAGATCTCTATAATCCACTTGGGGTTCAGCAATTTTTACACAATTGGTACAATTTGGTGCTAGTTGATGATTCCATGAGCCCCAGAAACTAGGCTATACTGGATTTTATTCTAAAGCAATGGTTTTCAAGTCTGCTTGAGCACATTTGCTCCCAATTTCAAAAATTACACATTAAAAAAATATAGATAACAGTATCCCATCTCTAGAGATTCTGATTGAGTAGGCCTGCAGAAGAACCTAGGTACCTAGCTCCTCTGGGTACAATCTGTCTCAGCTCTCTCAGCTTTGAGGACCACTGTTCTGTAATAAAAATGCTTCTCACATTTTCATGTGCACACAGCTTACCTGGGGCTCTTGGTAAAATGCAAATTCAAACCCAGTAGGTCTTAGTTTGCAGATGCTCCATTTCTAACAAGCTGAGATGCTAGTCCTTGAACCACACTCTGGGCAGCAATGTCTCTGCTTCACCATTGGTAATGGCAGTGGACCAGCTCACTGGGGTATAAGCAATGAGGAACAATCCAAACCCCAGTTGGGAGTTATGGAGGAGGACAGTTCACCCCATCTTTGCTGTCTGTCTAGTCTCCATGACTGTTCCTCAGAGATGTCCCTCCCTTCCCATGAGAGACAGAGCAGCAGTTCTGAATAGGGCAGGAACAGTGGTGAGGGGGCTCTGACGTGGTGGGACATGTTGGAGGCCATGGCACAGCATTCTTGGATCATTCTTCTTTTCCTCTCTACTCAACCAATATATCTCTGTTACAAGTTGAGGAAAATTCCACCTGGTGCCTGATGTCTTCCTGCTGGCTTTGTGCATGGACACCTCCACTGACCCATTCACCTCAGCTCCCTGCATCATGATCACTTTCTCCTTTACCCTCATCTGTTTTGTGTGAGCTGTTCTAATTTCTCCAATGACATTATAAACTCTGAAAGCCTGAGGCACTCACAGGAAGCCAAACTCATAGTAAGAGGATAGAATCTTGACTCTAGAAGACAGCTCATAAATTCAGTTCCTCTCTTAGGCTGGGATTACATTTACAATCCTCAGCCTGGCTCATTATTCAGCCTCTGCCTGCATACTGCCAACTGTGGAAAGCTCTCTTCCTCAGGAATTGCTCAATTAAAAAAAAAAATCCCCCAAACCATAGAATTAAAATCTAGCCTATCTCATCTTATCACTTGATAGCCAAGAAAATGAAAATAATGATAAATAACAGATATGTTTAAATGCTTAAAATATACTGAGTCCTGTTCTAAATTTTTTGTGTAGTTTATTTCACTTAATCTTCACAGGAATCTCATGAGGCAGATATTATCATTGACCTCTTTAAGGACAGAGAGAGATGAAGTAAATTGTCCATAGTCATACATGGCAGAGCTAGGGTTCAACACAGACAGTCTGACTACAGAGAATCTACTGTCTGACTTTAGCATATGGTCATCATGGAAAATCAGTCTGTTCTATCTATTGCTTGCCAGAGGAAAGTCAAGGCCACCATGTGATTGGGGTCTGAGATGGTACTGGATTCCCTAATGACACGTGATACATTAGTGTTCATATACACTAGTTTAGTTAGGTGGAGAAATCTTGATCTCTTGATTTCCAAGAATTCAAAGTTGCATTAGTTCTACAAAAAAGGGATAGACTTCCAGTTGACCAACACCCACCTTGGAGACCTCTAATGACTATGGTCAAACTCGGAATCAAATACCTTGTCACGACTATAGGGCCCTATACGAATCAGCCACATCTCCAGGTTCATTGATCTGGATACCCATAACATTTGGGGGACCCAGGCAAGAGGTAAAAGTTGAGACCACATTTCATGCAACTAAATATCCTGTGTTGGAAGAAAACACTTTAATTGTGTTATGTAACCCAAAATAGATGATAAAATAATCAAGTGAGTTCATATTTATATTTTTATCTTCTAAAACTGTAGGATAATGACAAGTCATCCACCCACCTCTTTCCCACCCAAGTATATATAAGAGTTGGGGAGTGTCGGGGTGGCAGAAAAATTGGATTGGAAAGTGTTAAAAATTATAAATCAAGCTAATTAATCAACTGTTCAATAAAACATGTTCTATTTTCCTGTTTTGGCAAATGTACTTTCTGATAACAAAACAACAGAAAAGTGTGATGCTACAGTTTGTGGTTCTTATACTACTGAAGATAAGCAAAATGTCAAGCATTGACCTTCTATTGCACATCTCTAGATATTTAACAAGAATAAAATTAAAAGATTTAACTATTTTTTTGTAGTTTCAAAGTTTAGTTTTTTCTAAAGTAGTCAAAATTGCTTATAAAGATGAAAAGTCAAATGCAAATTATAATTCAATATCAAAGTCTTAAATGAAATCAATTAAAAAAGGAAAGATCGTTTAATTTTTCGAAAATCTGATTAAATATTTTCAATATTTTTAGGATGTAAAATGCACACACCTCTAGAACTTAATGTCTGTCTAGTTGTTTTGCCCTTCACACCTGTTAAATCCAGGCCCACACACACATACAAGAAAATATGTGCTGTTTAATATCGCAAAGTGTTCCTCAGCTTCCGTATGTAACTCTTGTGAATAGCACTCTAATTTGTGAACACTGCCAGAGCCAGGAAATGAAATGGGAAGAAAAGCAAGAAGATAAACAATCTGAGAAACAATCTTCATTATGCAAGAATCAATTGTATTCACGCTTTCTAAGAAAAGAGATTTGACAAGTTAATTAATTTGTCTTTTTTTGTTTTTTAAGCCAAAGTGCTTTCACATCTCAAACCTCACTCACTGTGCTCTGAAGCTGTGTGTCAGCACAGCAAACCTCAAACCTTGGCATTCAGACTCAGTTGTCTTTTGTTTTGAGTGTACAGAGCAAGAGATAGGGATAACCAGTTCCCCAGATCCTGGAGACAGTGAGTCATGAGGACAGCTGCCTAAAACTACAGATTGTGCTGTCACCAGAGAACAGTACAGGCTTCTGTGTGATAGAGGTACCCACATGTCAGCCATTTGTGTGTGTGTGTGTGTGTGTGTGCGCGCGCGCACTCATGAGAGAGAGAGAGAGAGAGAGATTGAGAGAGAGAGGAAGATTGAGAGATTCACGGCTTTCCAAAGCAGAGGCCCAGGGAAGGAGCCCATTTTGCCTGGTGTAAGGGTATACTGCTATGTCCTTGCTGATTTCAAACACACCCAGCAATCTTCTGCATCTGGGCCTTTGCACTTACTGACTGCCTTGTGACATCCCTGATGCATAGCTTCACATCACTTGCTCCCTTAACTGATTCAGGTCTTTGTTCAAATGTCATCCCTTCCAGGGGCCACCCTGGACATTCTATCTAAAGTAGCACTCCCTTTAAAAAAATATTCCATGCATTTATTGTTAGCTGTTATTAATTTAGAAAGCAGGGACAAGAAGCCCACGAACCCTCTACACAATGTCACAGGGGAAAAAAGTGCCTGAAACAGTATCCTACAGTCTTGACAGCTACATTTCTGAGGGACATGAACCTCTAATTCCTGGTGTAGTGGAGGGGTCTCATGCCTGGTATTGTATATTTCAAAATAGCTAGGGGAGAGCATTTTGAATGTTCTCATCACACACACACAAAAGATAAGTATTCAAGGAGATGGATATGCTCATGACCCTGACTTGATCACTATACAATGTACACAGGTACTGAAACATTACACTGTATTCCATAAACATGTCCAGTTATTATGTGTCAATTAACATCAAAATAAAATTAAAAAAATAAAGAAATAAAATAGCACCTCTGCCCCATCATTGTCACCTTGCCCTGCTTTGCATGTCTTTGTAGCTCTTATCAGTAACTGCAGTTACTTGCATATCTGTCTCCCTCACCACGTCTAAGCCATCTGAAGAGAGGAGCATTGCCTCTCTTCCCATGGCTGTTTCTGGTGCTCAGAATGGTGCCTGTCACATCTTGGGCATGCAATGATATTTTTCTGAGTGAATGAATGCATGAGATTGAAATAATAGCTTCTTATCGCAAGGAAAAATGATTATACCTTACCATGAAAGTTTTAGGTAAGGAAAAGACTACCCTTAGCCCTGTGGGATTGCCTGGGTTCCCAAGCAACAACTGGAAACAGGCACACCTCTTGGACCCTGCAGGCTACCTGAGAGCTTTGACAGTTCCCTTTGGTCTAATGAAGAACAAAGCAGGTGTGACGCTGAGCAAATTAGTAGTACTTTTCTCATCCCTACCTGGGAAGCTGTGGAACTGCCTTTCAATTATAACAGTGCTTTCTTCCTGGCAAAAAAGAACAGGAACACAGTATTAACAAAGGCCAAGATGATCTGCCTTCAACTAATACCAATTAACACTTTCCAAGTGACAAGGCTAGCAAAAAGTGGTGGTTTTCACATCCTATGGAATGGATACACGAGGCTTTCATTTTCCGTCTCTGGAAGAGACATTCAACTAAATGTTGCATGTTAGGCCTCTGGAGAAGGATCTGTACTCAGGAACCAAACCACATCAATGAAAGATGCACAGAAATTGTGAAAAAATGAGAGCAAGCTGGAAGCCTCCCTCTGATAAGTGAGAGAAATGTTATTATAAAATTACTAATAAAATGAGAGTTCAAGTCCATTTGCTAACTTTCATGTTACAAAAATTGTCCCCAAATTATCCTGCTCTTTTCTGGCCAATACTCTTATCTTTGTGTCAATTGAGACACCTAGGAACACAGCCTGGAAGTTGAACAGAGATAGCAAAATTATCAAGCCTCCTTGGGTGGGTGGTTAATTTATTGCCAAGTGTCTATGGAGAATTTCTATGTTTCTTCCTTATTTCGTTGTTTTCATTGTGATTTTCAGTCTGAGAATGGGTGGAAAGAAACTGTATAAAACTTCACTGGACGAAGCTTTCTAGGAACTTGTTTCTAAACTATCTCCTTAGTAAATGTAAATGTAGACAAATGATCAAAGGAGCATGACTGAATGATATTTGAATAGTCACAAGTGAAGATATTAAACTTCAATGTGTTCTCAATAAAGAGTGAGCCACTGTGGGGCCATACAACACATGTGTGGTGTTTTGTGTTCAAATAGCATCCACTTATTCTTCATAACAGGTCCCAGATTTCTCTGGAGTTAAACATATTAATTAAATGCAATTGCAATTGATGTCTCATTTTTTAAAATTGAATAACATGACTTAAAAGAAGACACTGACTTCTGGAAAAATGAAGTGGACATTCATTTCTCCATTCCTTCTACTAAGTACAACTAAAAACCATGATGCTACATAAAAAACAAACATAAGAGGGCGGCTCCTGTGGCTCAGTGAGTAGGGCGCTGACTCCATATACTGCGAGTGGTGGGTTCAAACCCAGCCCCAGCTAAACAGCTACAAAAAAAAATAGCTGGGTGTTGTGGCAGGCACCTATAGTTCCAGCTACTCCAGAGGCTGAGTCAAGAGAATTGCCTAAGCCCAGGAGTTGGAGGTTGCTGTGAGCTGTGTGACACTGCCACGGCATTCTACCAAGGGTGATAAATGAGACTCTGTCTCTACAACAAACAAACAAACAAACATAAGACTCTGAAAGGTAGAGAAGAAGGTTGAGCAGCCTGGAATCTTGTGATCTAGCCTCAGAGAGAAAAAGTCCCAACAAAGCCTGTTCCTTTTAGCCAAAGGACCAGGAAAAGAACAGGCTAGCAGGACAGAAAATGTGTAGATAATAACTAGCATATTAGTCATGGTTCTTTAGAGAAAGAGAACCCATGACATGTATATAATTTATTATAAAGCATTGGCTCATTTGAGTTGCATTTGGCAGACTGGAGAAGCAAGAGAGCTGATGATGTAGTTCCAGTCCAAAGGCTGACAGGTTTAAGACCAACAAAGAGCAGATGTTTTGGTTCAGTGTGAAGTAGGACAAAAACTCTGTCCCAATTTGAAGGCAATCAGGCAAGAGGAATTCATTTTTACTTGCCAGGAGGTCAGCCTTTTTGTCCTATTTAGTCCTCCAACTGATTGGATAGAATCTACTGATATTGGAGAGGGCAATCTGCTTTACACAGTTGACTGATTAAAATGAAACTCAGAATAATGTTTGACCAAAGGTCTGAGTCCCTTATGGCTTAGTTTAGTAAACACATACAGTTAACCATGACAACAGTTCTAGCCAAATACCACAGAAAAAACTGTGGCACCACCGCCATCCATGCTAGCACAGGCCAAGTGGGGAACCTAGGCTTCCACTTTTACCCATCTGTAAGGAGGCATCCCAAGCCGTTCCTCCAGGATAGTGACAGAGGAGGCCAAGTGGCAAGTCAAGATTTTCACCACTGCCTAATGGTGAAATGAGGTAACTGGTAATGAGGCCATCTTCTTTCCCACATGATTTCATGAAGGCCACAAGTGGAACATAAATAAGGCATTGATACTCAAGTGGTATCAGTGGAAACTTAGTAGGGAGCTGAAAATCTTACCTCCACCCAGCAGTAATGAGAAGTATTATCCTCCCTGAGTGTCAATAGAGACCAGATGGGAAACTTGACTCTACCCCACTTTAGAGAGATGGGGCAGTGCCCTCACCTTCCTTAGCCTGAGCAGTATTAAAGGAAGCAGCTATAAAAGAAGGGATACATATTATTTCCAGTCCCATAGTATAACAACCAAAATGTCCAGGATTCACTGGAAAACTGGCCATAGTACAAAGAACCAGCAATATCTCAACTTCATTGAAAAAGATAATCAACAGAAATCAATAAGATGACAAAGATGCTCAATTATCTGACAAAGATTGTAAAATAGCCTTTATAAAAATTCTCCAGTGAACAGTTATACACATACTTGAAACAAATAGAAAAACATAAAATATTATCAAAGAAATAGAAAATAGGAAAATTAACAAATGGCAATTTTAGAAAAAAATACAATAATTTAAAAGATGTTCTCAATGGCGGAATGGAAGAGATAGACAAATGAATCAGTAAAGTGAAAACAGAGCCATAGAAATTTCACATTCTGAAAATTAGTCAGAAAGTAGACTGAAAAAAATGAACAGACCCCTGTGACTATAAAAAAATATCTAGCATTCATATCATCAGCATCTCAAAGGAGGAGAAGAAAGAGGGTGATGTTGGAACAATATTAAAAGAAATAATGGCTTAAAATGTTTTGAATTTAGCAAAAGAAATAAGCCTACAAATTCAAGAAGCTGAGTTATTCTCATAGGATAAACACAAAGAAATCCACACCAAGATATGTTATAGCAAAGTTTTGAATAACTAATTATAGCAGTTTCTAATAACAAATAAAAAAGTAATGACAACATTGAGAGAGAAATGACATCTTACCTAGAGGAATAACAATAAGAATGAAAGTACATTTTGCATCAAAATATATGGAGGACAGAAGGAAGTAGTGCAACATATTTTAAGTGCTTAAATAAAAGAACTGTCAACCAAGAATTCTGTATTCAGTAAAAAATATTCAGAAATAAGGTAAAAATCGAGACATGCTTACATGAAGGAAAACTAAGGGCATCTGTACCAGCAGGACTATCCAAAAAGAATGGCCAAAAGGAATTCTTTAAACAGAAAATAATAATAATAAAGGGTTCTTGAACACCAGGGAGAAAGAAAGAATAAATGAAAGAATAAAAATGTAAGTAAATATGTTGTATTTTCTTTTTTCTCTCTAGTTGACTAAATTATATTTAACTGTTAAAGCAAAGATTATAGTACTGTGAGATATATTCCAAATGTATGAACAACATCTTAGTTTATCTAGAATGCTCTATTGAAATACCAGCTTTTATAAATAACAGAAATTTATTTCTTACTGTTCTGGAGGCTGAAAAGTCAAAGATCAATGTGTGAGTAGATTCAGTGTCTTCTGAGGACCAGCTTTCTGGTTCATATATAGTGCTTTCTAGTTGGGTCCTCAAAAGGTAGAAGAGACAAGGCAGCTCTCTGGCTCTCTTTTGTAAGGTCACTAATCCCATTCATGGGGGCTCCACCCTCATGACCTAATTACCTCCCAAAGGCCTCATTTTCTAATATCACATTGGTGATTAGATTTCAACATAAGAGTTTTCAGGGGACACAACATTCAGACCATAGTAAATAGTAAATGCTTAAGGCAATTATATTATAAATGGAAAAGAGTAAAAAAGATATAAATTTCTATGCTTCACTTGCACTGGTATAGACTTTTATGCTTCATTTGCACTGGTAAAATGTAACCCCAGTAGACTTTTAAGTTACATATGCATAATACCTACAGCAATTTTTTTTAAAAAGCTACTCAAAGAAATACATTGAAAATCATTATTTATAAATAAAAAATAGAATTCTGAAAAATGTTTTAAGTATTCCATAGGAAGTCAATGGGAAAAAAAGCAGAAAAACAGAAAAGATAGAACAAACAGAAAACAAAATATAAATGGCAGATTTAAGTCCTAATGTATTAAGGGTTACATTACATGTAAAGGATATAAATGAGCTAATTAAAAGACAGAAGTTGGCAGAATGGGTTTAAAAAATAATATCTAAATATATGCCACCTGCAGGAAATTCACTTAAATTACAACAAGATTGGTAGTTTGAAAGTACATTTTGGGAAAAGATAATAGCATGCAATTTCCATTAATAAAATGAAAGGAATAATTATGTTCATAACAAATCAAATAAACTTTAGAGCAAAGAAAATTTCCAGAATGAGAGAGATGCTATATACTGTTAAAAGGGTCACCGCTAATGAGACATAGAATAATAATTATGTTTGCATCAAAAAAGGCTGCAAAATATGTGAAGCAAAACTACTAAATGTAGGAGAAATAGAGAAATCCACAATTATGATTCAAGACTTCAACATCCCTTTCCCATCAATTAGTAGAACAAGCAGATAGAAAATCAGCAGTGATGTGGAAGACAGACACCAACCAGAACACACTTTGAATGTTCAACGCACTTTTACTCAGCACTTCTTGTTCAAGATCCTTCTTGTTAGGTTCTCAGTGGAGATCCTAGTTAGGATTACACTGCTGGTGGGAATGCAAGCTGATATGACTTTTTTGGAAAAAAGTTTGGAGAATACTCAAGGAACTAGAAGTAGATCTTGCGATTCCTCTACTAGGTATATACCCAGATGATCAAAATCATTTTACAACAAAGATATGAAACCAGAATGTTTATCGCAGCCCAATTCATAATTGCCAAGATGTGGCAACAGCCCAAGTTCCCATCAACCCATGAATGGATTAACAAATTGTGGTATATGAGCACCATGGAATACTATGCAGCCATAAAAAGATGGAGATTTCACATCTTTCACGTTTACTTGGATAGAGCTGAAACATATTCTTCCTAGTAAAGTATCTTAAGAATGGGGGAAAAAGTATCCAATGTATTCAATACTACTATGAAATCAATATATAATCACCTACACATCATATGAATGGCAAAACATAACTATAGTTCGGGAAGTAGAAGGGAGGAGGATAGAGAGGGAAGGGAGAGGAAGGAGGTGGGAGGATGGAGGGCAGTTGGGAGGACCTCACCTGCTGTGCATAATGCAATGGTATATTTCAAAACTACTAAGAAAAG
Organism: Otolemur garnettii; assembly: GCF_000181295.1. Classification (NCBI taxonomy): domain Eukaryota; kingdom Metazoa; phylum Chordata; class Mammalia; order Primates; family Galagidae; genus Otolemur; species Otolemur garnettii. Next base: position 18,302,728 of record NW_003852405.1, read on the forward strand.
AGTCTAATTGCCTTACCACAACAAATAAGTAAGTGAGGTGATTTCACATTATATATCAAATCAGTACACTGAACCCCATAAATGCATCAATGTACACAGTTATGATTTAATAAAAAACATTTATTTTAAAAATAAAATAAAATGGATTTACTTTATACAATTCTTCATCTCTAATATATACTTGGAGCTCTTCCTAATGACCTTGTCTCCTTACTAACACTGCACCAATATTCACCCTTACCTTCTTCTGTTGAGTTTTGTGTCAGTTTTGATTAGTTAGAATGGTTTTGCAGTAAGGTTTAACTAGGATTATCTATTGCACTCTGGGTATGCCAGTACAGAGATAATTGCTTTATACATTTCTTTACAAAGTAGATATAATTACTTTCCATTTTGCAGATGTAGAAACTTAGAAAAATTAAATAATGTGTTCGGAAGGCTTTCTGGTGGCAGACTCAGGACTTCTGACTCTCAAGTACACACTCTTTCTCCTGTACCATGTCACACACTGGCTTGGGCAACTGCCCTTGAGGGCCTCCCTGAGGACATGGCACTGGTGAGGCAGCAAGATCTAAGTGCTTTACAAATATTTGCTGCTCAGTGATGAGGAGCCCAATTAGTCTCAAGTAGGGACATTGTGGCTGTTATCTTTACATCTATTTGTAATTTAACAACTTTCTGCTAGTCACTCTTTGAAGCACCAGTTAATAATCGGGCAGATTTAATTATAATGGCAATGATGACCTCCATTTAGTTGTATCTGACTCTGTCCCAGGACCAGGACCAAGCACATTAGAGGAAGTAAAGCACTTACTTCTCACAACAGTCCTATGAAGTAGGCATTTTTATTATCCTTATGGACAAGAAAATGGAAGCACAGAGAGGTTAGATAACTTGCCTAAAGTCACACAGCTAGAAAATGATAGAGTTGGGATTCAGACCTGGCAGAATGACTGCAGAGTTCATCTTCTTAATGATACCATCAGAAGGAAATCAACAGAATAGAGGAGATTTTCAAGTTAATAGACAAGTGCAATAGGGTAGTAGGAGCCATGGCAGGTGGTGTACACAAGGCACTATGGAGTTTAGAGGAAAAGCTGGCCCTAGGGAGAAGTTTGAGGAGGAGTTTAGTGAAGAATGCACAGAACGGAGTATGAGGTGCAAAGGCTGGAGGCAAGAGAACAGGACACATCTAGCTGTTTACCAGTAGTCCCATGTGGCTGCAGACCCTGGGTAGCTGTTGGCAGGGTGGGAAAGGAGAGCAAGGGCAGGAGGCACACATAAAGGCACTGGTATGGTATGTTGACGAAGGTGGACTCACCACAGAGGGGCCCTTTAACAGGATAACAGAAGTGACAGTTGGATTTGAGTGGAGGGGACAAGAATGGAGCTTCAGAGATCACTTAGAGTCAACTGCACTAATCCGACTGAGAAAAAAATAATGCCTGAACTAAAATGATGTCCCTGGAGGTGGAGAGAAGGAGGTGGACTTTGCAGATTTTTAGAAAGGGAAAGTTAGTTTGGCCGGTAGATCAATTATGGGTCAAGCGTGGGACTGGGCAGAGCCAAGGATGACCTTCACTTTCTGGAGATTGGGTGGACATGGATGCCATTCACCAGGTACAGGACGTGGGAGGAGAGATGGAACAGCAGCAGCACTGAATCCATGCTGAACACTCCACACTGCTCTCGGTTCCAAGCACTCTACTTGTATTAACTGATTTATCTCTTATCACCATTGCGTTATTCACATTTTAGAGGTAAAGAAGGAGAGGCACGGAGAGGTTAAATCATTTGCCCATTTGCAGCTGCTAAGGTAGCAGAACTAGCGTTTGAACCCAGGCAGTCTGGCACCAGATTCTTTGCTTTTGGCCACTGTCCTATGATGGGATTAGAGTGGTGAAATAAATTTGGGGCATCTCATATTTGAGGTGCCCATAGAGCCATCAAGTGGTAATTTCCTATAGGCAGTTGGGAACGTGGTCCTGGAGCCAGGATGGCATAATCCAAATTCCTCTGCCAGCTTGAACTAGTTACTCATTCATAGGGACCTTCTGCTCCTGGATAGCCAGAGGCAGGCATCCCTGTCTGGTCAACTTTGGGGCCTATGTCCTTGATATTCTGAACACATCAGAAACCTTTATGAACTGATTTTTAACTGTATGCTGCAGGTCTGAGACGTTAGCAAGCAGTGGCTGAAACCACTGGGCATCAATTTAGGAGAAAGACCATGCTTATAAAAATAACTTATCACCTTAAATTCTTTCTGGAATAAGGTGGTGGAATGATTAAACAGATAAAATACAAATTGGACTCTCACTTGTCATATGATTCTGGATACAGCAACGAGATAAGCCCTGCCATGGAGAGATGCTGGCAGAATTAGTGGGGAAAAGCTAGCTGCAAGGTGTAGGAAATAACCAAATTAAATGGGCTGCTTGCAGGCACAAGTCTACTGTGGGCTAATTTGTTTCCTGAAAAAAAAAAACCCTCAACTCATTTTTATCCTCTAAAATTTTAAACAGGCACTGGGTAATTGCGCTTCCCTTCTCTTCAGATTGTTTCTTGGGCAAGAGGGGAAAGGAGAGAGAGAGAGGTGGGGGGGGGTTGACTTGGGCTTGGGCTCCATCTTGTTGCTTATCACGGATGCTAATGACATCCCACCTGCCAGTACAACAAGGACATGGGAATGTTTCATCTAAGCATCTTCTCTTTGAAATATCAGTGTTTGCTCTTTTTCAGAGGAAAATTCCAACTTCAGTTTTCTTTCATCTCTGACTCTGCATGAGAAGCCAGAGTTTAACAGCACTTGGTGGACCAATGGATTAAACATTGACCTCATTTGCAAGCTCAGCTCAGACAGGATTTAGAGAAAGCATAAAGCCTGTTTTTCCAGGTTACATGCTCATGGCTTCTCCATCTCTGCAGGACATTTATTCATTCACCAGATATTTGCAGAAGGTGTATTACAGGCCAGGTACTGTGAGTGTTGGAGAAATGACACAGAAGAAGCGTTCACGATCTGTTGAGGAAGGAAGGCCCACGGGCGGCTGCTGGGAGGTGTGGTAAGGGCTGCGATGAGTGGGACCACACATAGACACACAGGGGTGTGAAACCAAGACTTGGAGTAGCAGGACAAGCTTCCAGCAGGCAGGGCTGATACCCAGGGAGGGACCTGAAGGCTATACTGAAAGCAGTTGGGCTGAGGCAGAAAGGATAGGTATAGGGCCCCAGGCTGTGAGACAGCAGGTCCAAAAGTCCTGAGGCTAACACAGAGAAGGAGTGGGTCATACGCAGTTCAGTGTGGCTGGAAACTGTGAGCTGGGGAAAGGAAGAAGGAGGCAGCGCAGTGAGAGAGGGTTTTAGACAACAGCCCTATCACCAGCATAACAAGTTGGACTTTTACTCTGATTAAAATAGGAGCCACTAAAATGTTTTGTGTGGGTGAATGACATGATCACATTTGTGTTGTAGAAATACCGTGTTGACTGCAATGTGGATACTGACTTAGAGGATGCAAGACCAGAGAGGGACCTCCGGGATGTGGCAGTGCTAATGGAGACGTAGATGCTAGCCTGGACTAAAATACCTTGGTGATAGATTGGCTTGGGGGGTTAGAGGAAGGAGAAGCCAAGGGTGAAGGATGGAACCAGTGAAGCAAACTCACTGTTCCCTAGCCTGAGGGTGTCCTCAGGCCAGGCTTCCTTTGTTGGCTACTTGGAGAGTTCTCAACCGCTCTGGGGGAAATGGACTCTGTGTTCAGCAAGGACTATGTCATGTACAGTCTGTGCCCTTGAGGAGCTTGCAGACAATTAAATGAACAATTAGAAAACTATACAAGGCTACATCAGGATGTTGCATGGAGAATCTAAAGGTTTGTAGGCTCTAACTCTTTCTGGCTTCCATGTTCAGAAGAAAGAAATAAAGGAAGAAAAGAAGGATAGAAGGAAGGAAAGAAGGAAGGAAGAAAGAAAGGAAGGAAGGAAGGAAGGAAGGAAGGAAGGAAGGAAGGAAGGACCTCAGGAGACCTCTCCTGATAGTTGAATTTACATTTGTGTGACAGAATCACAACAAACACCTTGCTGACAAACTCTCCAAGAGTTCCAGACACACATTCCCAATTTCTTTCTAAAAAGCTTGACATAATGTCCTTTGTAAACATAAACTTAGCATTTCCCAAAACCCTACTTTGTGAATTCCCATTCTAGGTGGGTGGCATTACCACCTGCTGCCACTCAAGCTAAAAACTTCAAAGATAACTATGACTTCAGCTACCTCTTGGCACAGGCCCATTTCTAATCCAGGTAATTAAGAAGACTTGACAGGCCAAGATCCAAAATATATGCGTATTCTAACTGCCCTCATCTCACTGGTATCATTTTACCATGGTCTATTCCACAGTGTCAGGATGGTCTCTCAGACTCTACTACATTTTTTTTTTAATTGAGACAGAGTCTCACTTTGTCATCCTCAGTAGAGTGCTGTGCTATCATAGCTCACAGAAACCTCAAACTCTTGGACTCAAGCAATTCTCTTGCCTCAGTCTCCCTAGTAGGTGGGACTATAGACATTTGCCACAATGCCTGGCTTTTTTTTTTTTTTTTTTTAGTAGACCCCTGGCCAGGTTCCAATCCACCAACCCTGGAGCATGTGGCTGGTGCCCTAACCACTGAGCTATGGACGCCCAGACTCTACCCCATTTTTTACACTCCCATCAGGACTCTCTAAGCAAGTCATGATTTGACTTAAAAACCTCTAAGGACTGTCTGTACCCAAAGACTAATGTAAACTTTAACATGGTTCTTCATAGTCAGGTCCAAAATTATAATCATAGTCTCTCTCCCAAAAAGACCATGAGCTCCACCAGGGGAGAAGTGAGCCTTATTTATCTTTGTAGACTGAATGTCTAGCATGGTGCCCGGCACATAGCATTTGCTCAATAAATGTTTGCTGAAAAAGTAGGGATAAGACAATACGGTCTTCTCACTATATAGTCTAATAGTCTACTTCCTTTTAAGTGAAAATAGTCTGTGCTGCATGTTGTGTGGACAAGATGACTGAGGCAGAATGGACTACGGCTTTGCTGGTGTCATGAATCATCATCCTCATCTCCAGCCATTAAGTGCTTTCTGCCAATGATGGATACATGCAAAAAATAAGAATAAATGTAGCTCACTTTCATGGAGAAGGGTGCCCTTGCATCCTAAATAGTCATTAATAAGGCTTGAAAACAGGAATGGTTTTATAAGAGTGATTTGTTCTCTGTGAACCAAGACTGAGGGCTGTATCATTGCTTGGGTAGTAACCGTCTCTCATGGAGCTATGTTCACTCACTGCTGGGTAAGCAAATAAAAATGAACATGGTCCTAAAAGCCAAGACCTAGAGCTCTCCTACATTTAGCAGGATCTTTCAGAGCCTCTTTAGAGAGGCTCACATCCCAAGAGAAGATTGTGAAGTCAAAGCTCTTCAAGGTTGAAGAAAATTCATGTTGAAGAGGACAGATTACATATAATGTGTGTGGGGTGTGTGTGTGTGTGTAAATGGGGAAGGGTCAGTGAGAGATGCATCCAGTTATAATGTCTTTTTTCTTCAATTATAAAAGAAATGCATATTCATTTTAGATATTTTGAAAAATAAATATAAAGAAGAGAAAAACCAATAAGCCCAACATTCCAAATAACAAATGTTATTTTGAATTATTTACTTCCACGTTTTTGTATGTTTATGGTGAAAGATGGCAAGCTTCTGTCATCAAATAGACATGACTGGTACAGCCATTTTCTACCGTCTTTATTGAAAAAAAAAATTTTTTTTTTAATTGAGACAGAGTCTAACTATGTTGCCCTCTGTAGAATGCTGTGGCATCACAGCACACAGCAACCTCAAATTCTTGGGCTTAAGCGATTCTCTTGTCTCAGCCTCCTGAGTAGCTGGGACTACAGGCCCCTGCTATAATGCCTGGCTATTTTTTGGTTGCAGTTGTCATTGTTGTATAGCAGGCCCAGGCCAGGCTCGAACGCACCTGCCTTGGTGTATGTGGCCAGCATCCTACTCCCTGAGTTACAGACGCTGAGCTGATTGAAAAGTTTTTTAAAACTATATAAGCCTCAATTTCCATCCAATGAGGATAATAATAATAGTAGGTAACCCATAGGTTTGTTTTGACGATGAACTAAGATGATATACATTATACATACAGCACTGAGCATGGTGCCCACCGCAGACAAGAAGTACATGGGTAAATGTTGGGTAGTATTTTTTTGAACAAAATAAATTTTGAACTCTGTGTGGATAGTTTTGTAGCATGCTTTTTCTTTCTAATACCTACAAAATATTCTATTATGTAACTGTATGGCAATAATTTGTTTTGCCATTCCAACGTGGTTAGAAAGGTAAGTTTGTTTTCAATTTTTCACCACCATAATAAATAACACTAGCAACAGCAATAAACACTTTCATAGCTTAATCTCTACCATATCCATGATTATTTGCTCAGGATGAATTGCTGGAAGTGGAACTACCAGGTCAAAGGGCATCCATACTTGAAGATTCTTGATACCTAGAGCTGAATTGTCCCCCAGCAGGCTGTACCCATTCATCCTACCTCTGTCCTCATAGGAGAAGTCTCACTTCCCCCCCATACCAACAAGGGGCATATGTGGGTATAGACATGAGATATCTTGCTAATTTAGTAGGCAAAACTCTCTTATTTTAATTTTTAAATATCATAGCATCATCGGAAGTCACATCTCTCTGGGACGTTCAGCATTATTATTGGTGATAACATGGGGGAGGAGTGAGCCTTCGTAGTGTGCTAAAGAAGCTGGTGTTATCCTACAGAAGGTAAGGTCAAAGGAGAAACTTCACGACTGCCTTCACAAGTATAGGAGTTTATGTGAAGGAATTGTTTTTCATGTTGTAAGTAATTTAAACAAGAGGACCTGGGCTTTGATTTGGATTTTAATAGGAGAGATTTCTCTTGAATGCAGGAGCAGAACCACAACTTTCAACAGGATGAATTCCTGGGACGGTTCTGTGGGAGATCGGGGAGCCCCTGAAGCTCTTGTGACCAGCATAGTCACTTTCCTGCTTGGGGGGCTAGTGATGGAGCTCTCTGAGGGAAAGGGGCCCACTCCCCCCATCTCCTCAGTCTATTTCAATTTCGAGATTCTGTCCTTATGTTTGTGGGCTGTTGATTTTGTGATATTTTTGGAGCTAGGAAAGATGCTTTGATTCCAATGCATATATCGGGTGACATTTTTGAACAGATAAATTAAGCTCTGTCTAGAAACCATCTCTCCAGTTACAAGTACAGACACATGCAATGCAGTTCCTGCCATCAGCTGTCTTATTTGAAGCAGGTTAATAACTAGCAATGATGACTGCAGCCCTTTAAAAATAAAACTTTCTGTGTTTGCTCTTTTCGCGCTTGCACAGTGGTTCATGGAAAGGTGTATTTATTATTAAAAAAATGTTCAATGGCAAAGCGCATGATGAAGAAATAAAGGAGTGCAAAAAGGGCTTCATTCATTTATTTATTTTTTGCTGCTGACCAGTCTATCCCAGCTCTTCACCCTGGATTCTTTCACACAAAGAACACATTGTTATTGGAGCCATTACAGAGCTCCTCTGCTTTGCCAGGCTCTGCGGGGCTCGAGGGAAATGGCTATAGATTGCAACAGAAAAGTCCATCAGACGGATCACATGTGACCCCGCTGTTTCTAGGAAAGAATGCACTAGAACACTTCAGCTGAATAGACAGATTTTCCAAATGTTTTAAATCAGTTTTGAGACAAAAAGAGGACGACGCAGAGAAATGGATTTGGCCTATACACATTCAACCACGCGGTGCCCATTTCTCGGGAACGCAGACATTAGGAGCTTTCATGTGGATGGGGGACCTTAAGGGGGGAAAAAAACTCAGCCCACCACAACAATTAAGCAGCAATTGAAGAAAAGCAGGCAAGAAAAGATGGCCCTGTGTTAGTGCAATAGCTCAGGGGCTTTTCATTTTGGGGCATAAAGACAGAACAGAGAATGTTGTTTTCTTTTTAAAGCCCTTTTAAAAATGGTAACTGCATCCTGCTCTTGTAGATGTATTACTTATGACATCCCAGTTTTCATCCGTTCATGATTTTACATTAGAGTTAAATCTCTGCAGCTTGAATCTCACGGCTGAGTTAGCCAGAGCCCATAAAATATTGAAACCTTTAGAGCAGCAGCCAGCCAGGTTGAGAGAAGTTCATGTCCAAAGCTGAGCTTTAGATTCTGAGACATCCCAATTGGAGTGTAGTACAGAAAAAAGCACTGATAAAATTTTCATAAAAATGAGGTAAGGATATTGCTAGCCTGCGTCTCAGCATCTATATGAAAACTTAATCTGAGCTAATGGAAAGGATATGAAAGCCTTTCTCAATTCAAACACAGTCAATGCATGATTCATAAATTATTGTCAGAGAAGTGATTCAGCTCCCAGATTTATTCTCTTTGGGGTAGAAGCAACTGGAGGAAGGGGTTTTTTTGACCTTTAATGACAGCAAATTTTACAGTAGAGCTGTCAATATAACCAAGTAAACTGGTCATTTCTCCAAACAGCAACAAAATACCCCCATATACCCAGTGCAAGCTAATATTAACTTGGCCCACTAGGTTACTGAGAGCACGTTCAGAGCAGCAAATACCAAACATCTGAGCTTACCTGGCTGCACAAGACTGAATGACAGCCGAACATGGCCATCCCCACATCACTCACAGGAGTCCAGTCAAATGTGGCTCTCAGATGTCCCCTTACCATCATGTCCTTCCGGTGATAACAGTTGCATGGATTCTCATTACCCCATGTGGAAGGAATTATTATCATTCTTTCTATATTATTAGCAGCAGCTAATGACACAAAGGAGCTTGGTTTCTGCCTTGGATCATAAAAGCCATAGTGATATATGAAAATGATATGGTGTTCAGATTCAGGCAAAATAAGTGTCAGGACAGGAGGACGGAGGCAGTCCTGGGCAAGCCTGTCCTTTGCATCTTAGATTCCTTCATCCATTAGACATGTTTGAGCCCCTTCAAAATACTAAGCATTGTGAAGACCATAAGGATAAAAATACAAACTGTGCCTTCTGTGAGTTAATAACCTCATGCCCTAGAGCTATAGAATTTCAAACTTGAAAAAGCTCTTAAAGATTATTTAACTTCAATCCTTCTCTTCCTTAGAACTTTAACCTTCTCAACAGCACCTCCATGGAGTGATCAACCAATCTAAATTGCACATACTTGATAAGACTCTCTACCCAATCAGGTTAGAAATGTACAATCAATTCTAAGTCTTCACCTCTCAACCCCCTGCACATGGTGTCACAAGTGCCGCGAATCCACTGGTAGATAATCAGTGTTTCTCACAATAATTCGGGCCCCTCCACCATGTTGCCCCAGTCTCTATTCAGGCCTAATTATCTTTCACTAATACTGTTTTCAAGTATCATTCAAGTTTCCCCACCTAGGTCTCTTCTTCCTTCAATGTAACCTCCATTCTCTCACCATGGTTTCCTTCAAAACAGACCTGACTATGTCAGGTGTATCAAATACACCCCTGTATTTTAAAAGCCCTTTACTTTTTTTAGAGAATTAAGTCCAAACTCTATAGCATGCTCTTCAAGTCTCCTGCCCCCTGCCCCGTCTGACTCTGGCGTGTCTTTTTCAGGCCCATCCCCAAGCAGCCATGCTCCAGTCTACAACAGCTCTTCTCAGCCCTGGCTTCATAATAGACAAGAACAGTGTAAGATTTTGTCCTCCCTTCAAAGAGCAAATAAGCTAGTATAGAACTAAATCATTACAGAATAAAAGTAGGAAAACAGAAGGCAATCATTAAATTGATAAACAGGTTACATAAGATATGCACAGAAATTTACTGATATAGATAGCCCTCTCCTCATAAGTGAAAAGCAAGCTTTTGTTCAGGCTAGTCTCCAGCTCCTGAGCTCAAGCAATCCACCTGCCTCATCCTCCCAAAGTGCTAGGATATAGGCGCAAGCCATCACAGCTGGCTCTTTCTGCCCATTTTTGAGCCCTGTAGTGGGCCTGTGTGAATTCCGTTCAGGAGAGACCCCACAATCATGTATTCCAGGGACCTGAGGGATATTTGTGCAGGTGGGATAATTGGTACCTGTTTTTTCACGTTTAAGATCTCTGAAGTAATATTCTAAGGGATGAAGAAAATATAAGTAGTTAAGTCAACCTGACATCTTCTTGTTGAATCCCCTACAGCGGCTGATGGAGGACGCTCCCACCAACCACCTCTCTCCAGGCTGCCTTCTCAGTGCCTTTTTTTTTTTTTTTTCTGAGACAGAGTCCCACTATGTTGCCCCTGGTACAGTGCTGTAGTGTCACAGATCAGAGCAACCTCAAACTGTTGGGCTTAAGGGATTCTCTTCCCTCAACCATCCAAGTAGCTGGGATTACAGGCTCTCGCCACAACACCCAGCTATTTTGTTGTTGTTGCAGTGGTGTCATTGTTGTTTAACTGGCCCGGGCCAGGTTTGAACCTGCCACCCTCGGTACATGTGGCTGGCACCACTGTACTATGGGTGCTTTTTGTGGCTATGAGCCCTCAGGTGTGGGAGAGGCCTGAGGAGGGCAGGGAGTCTATCTCCAGACTCAGGGAGAGGAGCAGAGCCAGAGTGGTAAAGCTAGGACATCGTATAAGTCAACTCTGATTTTGAGAGTTGTTTTTCCTTAAAGGGTGGTCTGACATACCAAGATGTCTAGTATACATACTGTAGAAGCCGAGGAAGGTGAAATAAGAACAAATGTGCTATTTAAATCAGGTGTAGGGGAAGAAAGAAGATACTTTTAATTAGCTTTTCAAACCCCCCCTGCTCACAAGGCTGGGATCAGAAGAACAGGGTGAAGTATCTTTGTATACCTGCATCTGGAACATTTCAAAACCCTTATTGTAATTGTGCAACATCCATAGAGCTGCTATTTCAGGAGATAAAGGTAGAGATTAGAGATAAAAATCTACTGTGTGGTTAAAATGTTGGTCTTGGTGCTAGAAGATTAGAGGACAATCTCTCACTTGTGTCCCTTTTCTGTATGGGCACATTCATTGAATGAGCAACATTTACAGAACTCCTTAAAAGCCTCCCCTTATTTAGGTTGACTTAAAAAAAGAAAAACACAAAATCAGCCTCTCACCTGGAAAAAAAAAAAAATATTATTCAAGTAAAAGCCCCGGGAAGCGGGGATGTTTTCCTGCTCACCGTTTCCGTACACGGTGGCGGCATCTGAGTGTTTGGTCTCCGGATGTCTGTCACCTTTAGACTCCGATTTTACGAGGGCTGACCTCATTGGCTGCCTTTGTTTTTAATTGCCCAAGCAGCAGTGAGAAAGAGGGTGAAGAATACCATTCCGGCCGGCCAAGTTAACATACATAAACGGCACTGTTAGATGGGGAGGCTGTAATAAGTCAGGGGACGCGAGCAGAGGCGGCCCAGCGTGCAGAGGGAGCAATTTCCTGCCCCGCACACAGCACTTCAGGTGCCGCCGTTCATCTTTCTGTGACTCGCTCTGTCAAAGTCCGCCCAGAGCAGCGGCGTTCAGGGACCCAACAGGCCGTAAGTGTCCAGCTGAAAAACCTGGGCGAGATCCCCGGGCCCTCGGAGTTCACTTTCTCAGTGGCGCTGATTCGCTTCAGAACGCCCCTTCGGGGAATTCCTGCCTTCCTTTGCTTTACTTGCCCATTTTCTTCCTTGTCATCTTTAAAAAGCCATTAAAGATCACGCAGGCAGTTTCTGCAGGCTCCAATTTCTGAGCGTTCCTGTAGCTTCACAACCTGGACCCTTTCGGGGGGGGGGGGCTGTGGTCTCTGTGTGCTTGTAGGGTTAGATTAAGACTTTTTAATTAGAGGTGGTGATCGTCTACCAAGAAAGCGAAAGGTGGCTGAAATGCTCGGGGAAGTCAACATTGTCTCATCTGGGGACCTGAAATGGCTACTTGGCTCACAGCTCCAAGACAGAGATACCGACTCTGGATTACCAAAATGGAAAGCAAAATTAAAAGATGCTCCCCGACCCCCGTTTTTCCTTTAATTAGGTGTTTCAAAGTCCTCTGGTTGCCAAGGTTAAGTGGTTATTGTCAACACCCACAGAAGCCTCCTGCAGAAAAAGAATTTTGGCTTTTAATTTGTTTACAAATCCAATTTCCAAGCGTGCTCCTCTCCCAGCAAAGCAGAAATATCTTCTGAAATCTTGCCTGTAATTTGTCTTTCCTCCCACTGAGTCTTCTGTCTACACCCTTCCACACAATTCATTTGTTGTATAATATGTATGCAGCCTTCTCCACAATACGGGAAGATTATATTCAAATGCCACCTCGCCGATCATATCATATTAATTCAGATTTGTCTATCATTTTGTGTGGTTGCTGCTTTGCCTTAGGTATTATAATAACAATACCTCACCTGTCATATCCCACTAGCACTGCCTCACCTAGAAACTGCTCTAATCCTGCCTCGGATCTCATAGACCTTTTTTATTTTTGAATTATTATTATTATTATTATTTTTTGCACAAGCTTGCCTATTACAGAATAACAATTGAACTCTTATTGGAGGCCTCCACATATATTTTTATTATTTTTTATATCTAGTCCAGCAATTGTTACATGCTGATTCTACAGCAGATTGAATGATTCAAAGCCGGTCTTTCCCACTCATCTGTAAAACATCTTGTTCCCTTTTCAAACCACTGCCAATCTCTCTTTAGGTAGCTTTCATAGATAATATTTCCAGATAGATGAGCAGCTATTCAAAGTGTTATTTATTCGGCGATTTTAATATTAGGCAATATTATGTGGTTCTAGGAAAGGATGTCCAGAAGTCTGGAGTTGGAAATCTGAGCTTACTATTTCATTTCTCGGGACCCAAATTTAAATGCACGCAACGTTCAAAAACCAAATACAATTTCTGTGAAACACACTTCTCAGAGAAATCCAAAGTGTGGCAAATGCCAAATGGAGATTTTTTTTTTTTTTTCAAAACAATACAGATGAGTTTTGCATTCAGGTATTTTTTTTTCTTCTTTTTAAATTGTGAACCCTGCTTAAGTAATTTTCAAGTCTCCATAGCCACAGGTAATTTGGTCTCAGGGAGTATGGGAGCTCTGGCTGCTTCCACACGGCATGCTGAATTAGAAGAAGGCTACTTCTTAAGTGCTATGTAATGAAAACAAATGGTACGTGTAAAGCCTGCCACTGCCTTATAATGTATGCCGTGTTCCACAGAGAAGAATAAGTTGCTGGGGACAAACACCATCCCTTGGCTAAGAAGCCATCACCAGTGTCTTTTCACATAATTAAACTGGACATGTTTTTAAAGGAAGAACTGACAAAGATACACTGGTAAGCTGCAAATAGTATTCCACGGCATTATCAATTGCAGAGATTCCAAGGTTTGCAGATTAATTGCAAGAAGGTGCTAATTTGAGTGCTTTAAGCTCCATTCACAAGTCTGTTTACGTGCTTTGTTCCACCTGGACCGGTTTGGAGGTTTGTCAAAAACCTAACAAGCAGAAAAATATTGCATTTGAAAATACACATGCATGTTTAATTAAGCCAGGGCCACTGAACATTCCTCAATATATTTAGCTGTTGAGGCTTAAGTGCCATCAGAGCATCAGGCATTATCACCTTTTGAAGTATTGCCGAATCTTTAATATTTAAAGCACAAGGCAGACTGTAATAAAAAATTCTAGCAGACCCTAGAAGATTAAAGACGCATTATAAATGTGACAGTTTGTAAATGGAACACCAGTATTAAAGGATCCCCCCGATATTTCACAGCATATTTTTCATGTGTACGCTAAATTATGAATATAATTAAATAGCTGTAATTATTCTCCAGGAGTGGACAGCAGATTTAAATGCCTACGATATTTGCGATTGGCTATAGAATAAGGATTTATGCCCATAGTAGCCTGAATGGGCAAAGTAAATCTTTCCAGCAGATATCAACCAAAGCACTTTTAAATCTACTGAGAACTTCACTCACCCTATCTGATGTGTACCCTTTAGAAGTCCAAAGCCGGGATAAGTCTGCACAACTGCCAATAAATATGTCGGAGAAGAATTAACTAGGGTGTGATTCCCAGAGTCGTGTGTCTTAGGAGCCACATTCACAATCACCATTAAAGAGGCCTGCGATTGGTATATTTCTTGGCACACTGATCTGATCAAACACATGCAGTGCCTGGCACAGGGTAGTTCTAAGTAAATATTTGTGAAATGCATGAATTAATCAGTGAATAATAAATATAAAATGATGCCCCCATCTTAATACCTTCATATTTTCATTAAATGAATTTTCTTGGAAACCAAATTTAGGTTGATTTAGGAAATACATGAAAAATGAGGGAGAAAGTTCTACATTTTGTCCTCTGAGCAAGAGCCTATATCACAGTGTTTTTTAGTTATCAAATATTAATACTTCTTTGGGAGGTGAGATAGTCTAGGCCTTATGAGACTAGGCATTTCTCTGCTCTTAATCACCTATGGGGGTCTGGTAGAGTCGCTGGGACTCAATCAACTTCAGCTTTTTTATCTATAAGATATGGATAATAATCTCCTTTTGTAAGAATTGAATGACAAGTCCCTCACTTATGTACAGACACATAGCAATTGCTTAATAAACGAGAGCTTTCCTTTAAGAAAGGCAGCACATATTAATGGGTAGGAGCAGAGAGTCTGGCCCAGACTCCCGGGGTTCGAGTCCTGGCTCTGCCACTCCTCCAGCCGACCTTGGGCAGGTTATTTGACCTACTCATACCTCAATTTCCCTGTCTGAGAAATGGAAATAATAGCAGAATTTATTGCATTAGGTTGTTAGGAGGATTGAATGCATTAATATTATAAAATGGTTGGAACTGGGCATGGTGCATAGTTAGCAAATAAGGTTTGTGAAATAAAGTAAGCATTCTTTATTGGAGACGCTTCTGAAATCAGGTGTAACTACTGTAACTCTCTCTGAGGCAAATGGACGGTGCTTCACAAGGGACCCAGGACAAACCTCTTAGAAGTCAGTATGGTATATACAAAGAATAGCAGGAGCTGATTTTCTGGCTTAGACCTCAGGGCCCACAATGGCTTCTCCAAAATCCTAAAGACAGTGCAACTATTGGGATAAGTAGCAAAACGGGAGCATCTCAGTCATCTAACCCAACATAGAAAGCTGAAGTCACCTCCTAACCGCCCTGCTGAGTTCCAATGGCTCTCCCAGTCCCTGATTATCCCATTAACTGGCCATATTAACTCTTGTTTATGGGGAAATCTGCTTGTTGCAACTCTACAAACATTATCTTTTGATTTCTCACAACAACCCTAAGAGGACGGCACCACTGTCATCATTTTACAAATGAGGAAACTAAAGCACGGAACACTGAATTTTCCCAAGGTCTTAGGCTGGGAAAGGTGGAATCGGAACTCCCCCCAGGTATTATTAATTAATATGTTCTACTGTTTGTTTGTAAGTGACTTCGTGTCTTTGTGTGATGGTTCAGAAAATTCAAACTGGGTTTTGCTTGAGTTTTAGTGAGTCTTGGTGCAGAGGTAGAGTTATAGTGTGTGTGTGTGTGTGTGTGTGTGTGTCTGTGTGTGTGTTTACTTCAAAGGTGCTTGATGAAGGAGAACTTGAAATGCTATTTTCCAGAAGAAACAATAAGTAAGAATGAAGGTCCAAGGAGTGGGCAAATTTTCTTCCTTCTGGGAAGAAATAAATTAAAATCCAAACCTTATCCTTTTTGAAGTTCACTATGACAGGTTGAATATCCCTTATCCTTAATGCTTGAAATTAGAAGTATTTTGTATGTTTTCAGGTTGGGTGATATTTGTCTCTATATAATGAGCTATCGTAGGGGTAGGACTCGAAGTCAAAACATGAAATTCCATTAGTTTCAAACACACCTTATGCACACAGCTTGAAGGTAATTTTTTACAATATTTTAAATAATTTTGTGCATGAAATAAAGTTTATGTTAAATGTTCCCCTTGTAGCATCATGTTGGTGTGCAAAACATTTCCAATTCTGGAGCATTTTGGATTTGGGGTTTTCAGATGAGGGATGCTCAGCCTGTATTGGAACTATTCGGACAGATTAAGATGATTCAAGCTAAAGCTTTCTGTGGGAAAAAATATAACCAAGGTTCCCAGAGGGTATTCTCACCATAATGGGAGTCTATATTAACAACTTTTGTTCAAAGCCAAATCCTCTAGACTGGGACAAGATCGGAGGTAACAGAAAAGGGCTGGTTTCTGACAGAGTATGCAGCTACCTGGCTTAGTGGTCATTCTTTGGAAACAACCCCTGAATATACAATGAAGAGTCATAACATCAGGAGACTTAGGGTGGTAGCCCTTGCAGTCATGACCCCTCTTTTATTCATGTTTTCTCAGATCTGTGCCTGAGGAATTGCTTTCTCATACTGGCCTGGGCTTGGCCATGTGCCTTTGACTTGCTCTGTCCAATGGGCAACAGTAAATGTGACATAAGCAGAGATGTAAAAATGGCTTGCACTTTGGGGTTTGTCCTCCCTTGTGGTTCTTAGGTCTCTACTACCATGCATAAGAGCCTGAGACAGCCTGCCACCACTTCCAGGTGGATCAGTGGGGCATCTTAGATCACCCCACTGCCAATTGGCCTGTCAACTAATTTCAGATGCTTGAGATAACCCAGTAGAGATTAGCCATCCTCGGCCAAAAAAACCACCCAATACTTTCTAAGAATCATGAACTAAATGAATGTTTTATGTACTAAGTTTTGGGTATTTGTTACATAGCAAACCTAATTCATACCAATTCTGGGGTATCGGAAACTTCTGTAACAAAACTAAATATGTCTAGTGTTGGTTTAGGAGTTGGGCAAAGTATAAAAGCTGGAAAACACCTAGGAAACTATGACAACCTGGAAAAATAACAATCTCCTTGTTATAAAATAGTGAAGCAACTGGCCAGTAAGTTTTGTTATGCGGCAATAGCTTACTGAAACACCAAGTAAATTTTTCCAGGAATAGTTGATGCTCAACAGAATGCTGGATCCAGTAGCACATGTAGTTCATTCTGAAGAATGAGGCCTACTTCAGGGATCTGCACTAATTCAGGTGGCCTCTGGTGATTATCACTGAGCATAACACTGGAGGATTAATAACCTTTGCTTATTGCCACCCTTGTACCTTAGAAGCTAATGCTGAAACAGCAAGAATATCACTGTAGCAGTGGGCAAGGACTAATTCCCTCATTTAGTTATTCATTCATTCATTCAACAGATATTTTTAATTTCTTTTTCTGCTAGATCCTAAGCATACCATAGGAGAAAGAAAGAAAGTTTTTAGGAAAATTTAAGTTGACTACATAAAAGAAATTCTGTCAACTGACTCTCAAAAGAATATCAGTTCAACAAGCACATATTTAGTGCCTACTATGTGCCAGATATTGACCCCATGATTATATCATCATTAAAGAGAACTAGGGAAACACAGAGAGTGACAAAAATGGTCCATATTCAATAGAAGTCAATTCAGTGATACCTCCAAGGAAAGTGTTGATGATAACAGAAACAGTTCTGAATCAAGAGTCTGACTCTTAGTTCTGCCACTGGTCAACTGACATCAATAATAGGTATTATTTCTTTGGTGTTACTATGGTATGCCATGTAACATGTCAACTATTTTAAGATGCATTACTCGTTTAAATTTTATAACTATTCTATGTGCCATTATTATTATTCCAGTTTTATAAGTGGTAACATCGAGGCTCTAAGAAGGGATGTTAATTGCCCAATATCTCAGAAATAAGTCACAAAGCCATGAATAAAGTCCAGTTATATCTGACTCTTGAGCCAGGACTTTTATTTACTGTGCCACACTGCTAACCAAGTGACCTTGGACAAATCACTTACTATTTCTAAGATCCAGTTTATAGAACAAGAAATTCACAAAGTCCCAAAACTGCAGATGCTGGTGTGGATGTGGAGAGAAGGGAACATTTCTACACTGCTGGTGGGATGGCAAACTAACACAACCTTTATGGAAAGAAGGATGGAGAATCCTCAAAGAACTAAAAGTTGACACTCCATTTGATCCTGTAATTTCATTACTAGGTATCTACCCAGAAGAGCAAAAATCATTTTACCACAAAGACATTTGCATCAGAATGTTTACTGCAGCCCAATTCATAATTGCCAAGTTGCAGAAGCAACCCAAATGCTCATCAACTCATGAATGAGTTAACAAATTGTGGTATATATATACCATGGAATATTATTCTGCCATAAAAAGAAGCAGGCTTTACATCTCTTATGTTTACCTGGATGGAGGTGGAACACACTGTTCTTAGTAAAGTATCTAAAGAATGGGGGCTCAGCGCCTGTGGCTCAAGTGGCTAAGGCACCAGCCACATACACCTTGGGTGGTGGGTTTGAATCCAGCCCAGGACCACCAAACAACAATGATGGCTGCAACCAAACATGGCCAGGTATTGTGGCAGGTACCTGTGGTCCCAGCTACTTGGGAGGCTGAGGCAGGAGACTCACTTGAGCTCAGGAGTTGGAGTTTGCTGTGAGCAGTGAAGCCATGGCACTCTACCCAGGGGGACAGCTTGAGGCTCTGTCTCAAAGAAAAAAAAAAAAAAGAATGGGGGGAAAAAGTATCCAATGTACTCAATATTATTATGAAACCAGTATATAGCACTCACTCATACGAATGATAAAACACAAATATAGTCTAGGGAGAGTGTTAAGGTGGGAGGGGGAGGGGAAGGAGGGAGGGCAATTGGTGGGAGAAAAGAGGGCATTTGGTGGGATCTCACCTAACGTGCACAAAGCAAGGGTATATTGCAAAATAACTGAGAGTAAATTTTAAATGTCTTACCACAAAAAATAAGCAAGTGAGGTGATGGCTGTGTTAATCAGCTTGATTTAAGCATTCCACATTGTATATAAAATCATCACATTCTTCCCATAAATGTGTACTACTATAATTTTAATTAAAAAAACAAGGAATTCAAACCAGATGACCTCTAAATTCCTTTTATTCATAATATTTTATGATTCAAACACTGCTTATTACTCATATCTACTTAGTGAATAAAGTTTGAAAAATCTTGGCTAAACCCTGCAGCAGGTTTGGAAACATTTCCCCCAGACAGAAACTTTCTGACTATAAACCCCTGGCACCTTTCAGTATAATGTGGCCGTGTTCTGACTTTCAAATCTCAGATCCAGCATTCTCCCTCATCTTAGTTCTTCTCTATTTCTGTTTCTCTACTTTTAAAAGAAAAATGAAAAGGGAAAAGAAAATCTTGGGAGCGGGGAGGAGAAAGAACTTGAAAAAAATACTACTTCCAGTTCTACTGCAATGAAGGTTGGAAACCTAACTATGTAAAGGAAAATCTCTTTTCAAAATAAATGCATGAAATGGCTCAACCCTGAAACAACACCAGCTTGCTAAACTGCTCATATTGCTGTTGTGGATAATACCTACCACATTACCTTGTTTCATAAAATATCATATAGAAGACTTCTAGGTAACAGGGCAAATCAACCACAACCAATTTTTTTTCCTTTCCTTCCTGATAAAATGAAAACAAAAGTAGATACGAATCACAACACTAAGAGAATGGAAGAGGAACTATGGGAGGATGAAATACTTCAATGCATTTTTGTAATCATGAAAATTGATAACTGCCTTAGCAGATTAGAGGAAGCTATAGCCGCCTATGCAAAAGGAAAGAATTATGAAAAGCAAGGGTTTGTAGAACCCTGGAAATGCTCAGAATCAAAGATATCACAAATGTGTGTGAGTGCACGCATGTGGTGGGGGAGGTGGGGATAAGGTGTCTGATAAGAGGTGCTGACATCAGGGCAGCAAGTCAAAGTTTCTTATACAGTACAGCATTATGGGGCCATAAATTCTCCTCATCTAATGCCAGACAACTTATGGTCATGCAGGAGATCAAAGGAATGTTTTCTGGATAAATTATACTAAAGAAATCCAATTTGGAGGAAAAAACAAAACAAAACCCAAAAACCCCATAAAGGAGTGAACTTGAGCTCCAAGTCTGAGAGGTTTGTGGGTGAGGATTCTCTTCTGGCTCTGGCTAATTACCTTGTTTCACTGACAGTGGCCAGAAGAGCAGAGCATTTAAAAAGATCTATTTGAAGATATAACAGAGCTACCAAGACAACCAAGACTTAAGGGACTAAGACCCCAACTCTAAGGCAAGTGCAAGCTGGTGAGACACAGGCAGTATTGGTTTTCTCTTCAATTTACAAGGGGAGACTAAGAGGCTGCAATCTTATGGGGCTGGAGAGACAAAAATACAAGTTTGGAGTTTAATAGACGTAGCACTTCATGTAACATTCTAGACCCCTTGAGGCTTATGTGGTAGGAGTAAGAGCAAATTTGAAACAGACGAGTCTCACAAAGTTTGAGACCTAGCCTTGAATCCCTAAGTGGGTGCAGATTTTCTCCAGACCAAAATGCCTGCCTGCCAGAAGCAAACATACATTAATTCTGGAGGAAAATAGTATTTTCCAGAGTATGAAAACTTCTATATAAGTTTACCTACACAATGTCTAGGATTTAATTAAGCAAACAGCAACAGGGGAAAAAAAGCACATTAGAAGACAAAGACAAACCACAAAGAAAAGGAGAGAAATTAAAAACAGCACAAGAAATCTCAACATTTGGGCGGCACCTGTGGCTCAAAGGAGTAGGGTGCTGGCCCCATATACTGGAGGTGGTGGGTTCAAACCTGGTCCTGGCCAAAAAATGCAAAAAAAAAAAAAAAAAAGAAGAAATCTAAACATTGACATTATTAGTCAAGATTCTGAAATAACTATGATTGATATACTATAAAAAAAACCTTAAAAATTAAAATTCAGCAGAGAAATGAAATCTATATAAATAAATGAGTATTTTTCTAGCTAAAAAATACAAAATCTGAAATTAAGATAGCAACATGTGGGTTTAAGAAAAGATCCTAGTTGAAGAAAGGATTGGTGAAGTGGAAAATATGTTAGTAAAACAAAGACCTAAAACATAGAGAAAATAAGGCAATTATAAGAAAAAATCATAAAGCACCAATGGGATTCATGAAAGATTTTTTTTTTTGAGACGGAGTCTCACTTTGTTGCCTTGAGTAGAGTGCTATGGTGTCATAGCTCACAGCAACCTCAGTCTCTTGGGCTCAAGTGATCCTCTCATCTCAGTCTCCTGAATAGCCAGTACTAAAGGCATCCCCTACAATGCCCCACCATTTTTAGAGGTATCTCGCTCTTGCTCATGAAAGACTCTTTACTGGAGATAAGCCGGAATTTCATAGGTAACATTTTGATTTTATGTACCCACAAATATATAATTACTACAAGTTAATATAAACCTAATATTGCAGCATCAAAATGTATGAAGCAAAATTGAACTGAAAAGATGTAAACATAGCTACGACAAAGTTTAAAACTTATTTTGAAATCTGTTAGGACAATGTAAGAGATGTAATTCACTACCTTAACTGAATAAACGAGAAAAGCCATGATTATTTCAATAAATACAGAAAAACAATTGGTAAAGTCAATATTTTGGTAAAAATGCTCAAAAGAGAAACTATTAAAATCACAAAGTAGACTTAGCCAGGCAAGATCTATATGTTAATGCAACAATCAATTATGTTTCTTTTTTTTTTTTTTT
>NW_003852405.1:18326064-18362856 GCF_000181295.1 Otolemur garnettii
GCTTTGGGTAGTATGGACATTTTAACAATGTTGATTCTTCCCAGCCATGAGCATGGTATGTTTTTCCATTTGTTAACATTTTCAGCAGGATTCTGGGAAGATGGCCGACTGGTAGCAACCCTGTTCAGAGGCTCAATTATGTTTCTATTACATACTACCAAGATAATTGAAAATAAAAGCAAATACATTGTAGTAATGTTATAGATCAAATACGAAGGAAGAAATCTAACAAAATATTTGCAGAATATTTATTTTAAAACTACAGTATGTTACTGAAAAAAATTTTTAAAAGCCTAAAATAAAAATAGGAAGATGTACTATATTCATGAACTGGAATGCTCAACAAGGCAACATGGTAAGATTTCCCAGATCGATCTATAAATTCAGTGTTCACATAATATCACCACGGCTCTTTTTCTACACCTTGAAAAACTAATTCTAAAATTTATATGAGAATGTAAAGGATTAAGAATCATGAGGAGGAGCAGAGGTCAGCAAACTTGTTCTGTAAAGAGCCAGATGATAATCATCTTATGCTTTGTGATCCACACTGTCCCAGCTGCAGCTACCCAACTCTGCTATGGTGGTCGGGGTCATAGATCATATGTCAATGAAAGCTCATGAGTGGATTCAGAAAATGTGGCATCTATATTAATATGTTCACCACAGAATGAACATATTCAAAAAGAATGAAAGATTGTCTTTTGCAGCAACTTGGACGGAACTGGAGACCATTAGCCTAAGTGAAGTATCTCAAGAATGGAAAGCAAAGGCCACATGAACTCTGTAATAATTGGGAGCTAATCAGTGGACACACACGGGCACAAAGTGATGTAAAGGACTTCGGATATCAGGACGAGGGACAGGGAGGAGGGGGGGAACCCTTCTATCAGGTACAATAAACACTACTGGGATGATAGACGCACTAAAAGCCCTGACTTAAGCATTATAAAAACTATCCATCTAACAAAAACATCTGTAGCTCCTTAATATTTTGAAATTGAAAAAAAAATAGAAACGGATCGTGATCATGAGAATGCTATGCATGTGACCCAGGGCACTGGTGCCTACAGGGTCCAGGCTATGCATTTATGAGCAGGAAGACTTGGGCCTAGAAGTATTTTCATCTTAAATCCACGCAGATTTGATCTACCTAGTAGAAACAACAGTAGAACTCCAGAGTTACTTACAGCATTCAGATAAGGTTGCTGGTGGGACCTCTTTATGCCAGGCAAAATAGCTCTTCAAAGGGTTTTATTTCAGGGTTTTTTCTACATTAGGGGGAATTACAGTACTTAAATCCTCCATTAGGTTGCTATTGATTCTGGCCAAACCAATGCCATTCAGGTATTGCCTGTTAAGCTCTTTTTTGCTATGCAGACAAATTGTGCAATTAGAGAAAATAACATTTAGGAATTTTCCATACATCCAAACATAGATAAGGCATTTTGGCAAAAAAAAAAAAAAAAAAGGCATTTTATTAACTTAGAAAGGGTTTTTTAAACACAGGGCGTGATACAGCAGTTTGATGGTGATGATGATGGTGACACTTTTCAGCTATTTCCCCACTATTCCCCTGTGGGGGATATCTTGTGAGCAATTAACAAGCTTGTCTTCAAATGTCCATTTTAAAATATAACATGAAGAAACCACTTGTAAAATTGTTCTTTCAGTATTCTTAATAATCTTTATTAATAGGATATTTAGTTTTCTTGTGGGCATTGGATAACATAGAGAAACTGATTTTTATCTATTTATAGCATTTTCCATAAATAATCATTAGGATAAGCTGGATATTGTTTTTAAAGATTTTAAAAGTAGAAGCTATTTCCAAGGCAGCAATTCTTGTGTGAAGCCTGAAGTTGGTGCTGGGATATTAAAATAAAATTATTTTTTTTTGTTTATTTGTTTGGTTGGGGGGTTTGGGGGATTTTTTCTTTTTTTTTTTTTTTGAGTCTCACTTTGTCACCCGTGGCAGAGCTATGGGGTCATAGCTCACGGTAACCTCAAATTCTTGGGCACAAGCAATCCTCCTGCCTCAGCCTCCCAAGTAGCTGGGCCAATAGGCACCCACCACAATGTCTGGCTATTTTTAGAGACCAGGGTCTTGCTCTTGCTCAGGCTGGTCTTGAACTCCTGAGCTCAGGCACTCCACCCACTTTGGCCTCCCTGAGTAGTGCTGGATTATAGGCATGAGCCACCTTGCCTGACCAAGATAAAATTATCCTGACATTAAAAAGAATTCAAATGTAACTTGTCCAGAGTTACATTTGTACTTAGTTGTAACTGAACAAAAATTTCAAAGAAATGCCAAAAATTTCTCAAGGTGTTATCTGAAGATCACTAGGTACTTTAAATACTCCTTGAAAAAAGGAACTTTATGGTCAAAACAGTTGTGAAGTACTTTCTCCTCTTAGTTTCACCATGAAAAACACTTTAAGGGCTCCAGAAGTCTTATGTTAGAGAAACATGTTTAACTGTATGCCACCCAGTGTTTCCTTGTCTGAAGCAAATAATTTTATAATAGTCTACAGAAAAAAATGTGTGTGTGAATTTATTCTGTTTCATTGATTTGTAGATTCAAAGCTTTTTAAATCAATGATCTCACAATAACGATGGTCATTATGGTAACTTTCTTCTCTCTACGCCTCCACCCCAGCTGGTTTGTTTAGGTAAAATTGGCTTACAGTAAGGTGCATATATTTAAAATGCACAATTTGATTAGTTTTTACATCTGTACGTACACCCATGAAACCATCACCGGAATTCAGGGAATAAAGATATCTACCACTCCCAAAAGCATCTGCGTGTTCTTTGGTGATCCCAGATCACATTGGCTGCAAATGATGAGCGTGGACAGCCTTGTCTTGCTCCTGACTTTAGAAGAGAATCGTTCACTCAGGCTTTTATCATTAAATGTGATGTTAGCTGTACTTTTTTTGCATATGTCTCTTGCGAAGTGGAGGAAATTCCTTTCTATTCCGAGTTTGCAAATTTTTGTCCGGATGAATGTTTGATTTTTGTGTGTCATCACTTGGCAGAAGGCAAGAGGGCAAGACAGAGAAAGAGCACAGGAGAAAAACAGACTGAACTCCCCCTTTGATCATAAACTTATTCCTGTGATAATGGCAGTAATCCATCTGTGAGGCTAGAGTCCTCCTGGCCAAATCATCTCTCTCTGTCTTTTTTTTTTTTTTGATGTGATTAAGTTACTTGAAGACAGTTTGAATCTTTTGTGTCTTGCTTGCTTTTAAGCTCAATTGGGTAGGACAAGTCCAGGGTTAATATTTTTCTCCCACTATTATAGCAAAATCTTTCTGATTCTTCTACACATTTGCCAAAATAATGAAGTTTTCCATTCTGATTGTTGGTAACAGTCTCCATTCCTGCCCCTGTATCAGCTAAAGTTATTATTCCTTATAATCTCTTTTGGTGGCTCTTTCTGTAGCTTTGAGTAATTTTTTTTTTGTGAAATCATAACTGTGTATATTTATGGGGTACAATGTGCTGATCTGAGATACAATGTGGAAAGCTTACATCAAACTGATTAACATAACCATCACCTCACTTACTTATTTGTTGTAGTAAGACATTTATACTCTACTCTTAATAGTTTTGAAATGTACCATTGCATTGTGCACAATACATGTGTGTGATCATCAGTACTCCGCCAAATACTCAATAGAGACCCTCTAAACCATAAAACCCTCAAACATTTTTGTCTCACAGCACACTTGAACCTACCGTTAAACTTCCATGGAACACTTAAATTATGCTGATCAAAAAAAGAGTAAAAAAAAAAGAATATACTTGGAATTTATTTCAAAAATAATTTAGTTAACAATCTTTTTTTTTTTTAAAACAGAGTCTCACTATGTTGCCCTTGGTAGAATGCTGTGGTGTCACAGCTCACAGCAACCTCAAACTCTTGGACTTAAGTGATTCTCTTGCCTCAGCCTCCCAAGTAGCTGGGACTACAGGTGCCTACCACAATGCCTGGCTAGTTTTAGAGACGGGGGTCTTGCTTTTGCTCAGGCTGGTCTTGAACTCCTGAGCTCAAGCAATCCACCTACCTCAGTCTCCCAGAGTGCTGGGATTACAGACTCGAGCCAACGTGCCCAGGCCTCACCTCATTTATTTCCCTCCTCTCAGAGATCTCTTTCCTTCATGGTTTAATGTCCAATGTTTTATTGCCTTTTTTCTTTTTCTTGCTTTTTTGTTTCATTGTCCTTAGTGCTTTTTTCTTGTTTGGGGTTTTTTTTTTTCCTAGTTGTTTCAGACTGGAAAGTAAACCAGAACTTGCTAGTCGTCTGCTTGTTGAGGAATATATTACCAGTCTGTGTGCGTCTCTTTATATGCAAGACACGTGGTCACACTCTGGGCACAGACTATCAATTAAGTAGAAAATCTTCAACCTATAGATTTCGTTTCCTTCATTTTCTAGGAAGGCCATAAGAGATGAATACTGCCTGGCCTTTCCCTTTTTCCTGTAATCATTCAGGCCCACCCTGATATGACACTGACTTATTTGCTTGGGACACATCAAAGTCAAATCTAGCCCTGAAACCTGGGTGAAACTAACTTTCCTGATCTGGGTAACACTTCGCCCCGACACATCCCTGAATTTTCTAGGTCCTATTTTCCCGGCACGCAATGCAGATCTCTGTAGGTGAGCACTGAGTAAGCATTCTGAGGCTTTACTGCGCTAACACAAAGCAAAAGCTGTCAGAAAAGAAATATACCAGATTGGAGCCAATGTCTATGAGAAATGCAAAATGGCCAGGCTTCCTCCCAGAAAGCCACCCGAAGTCCCACGTTAAAAAGCCAACCTACATTTGGGGAAGCTCAGGTGTTTGGCTGCTTTTAGGTTTAGAAATAGATAACTTTGGTGATGCTATTTCATTTCTTACATTTTCTTTTAATTTAAATAGCTATATCCTGAGATACATCCAAACTATCCTGGGCTTTCTTTTCTCTCTGCTCAGTCTCCACACCTGATAGGCTCCGGGGTGGGGGGTATGTTTAGATCCCTCAAGCAGGGTGGTAATTCTTCCTCGCCAGCAGAGCAGTCATTATTTATTACACTGAGCTCTGCTCCTTCTCAGGCTCCTTGTGGGCACATTGCAGGGGCTGCTGGCTAGGAAATTAGCCCAGGGAACTTCTTCTGTTGGTCTCTTTCTTCATTTTACTAGTAGAAAAAATTGAACTGTAAGGTTCTCTGTATCCCTGCGCATATATGAGTGTGAGCGCGCGTGTGTGTATGTGTGTGTGTGAGAGTGTGTGTCCGTCCACACGGGTTGGACGCAGACTGCAGGGACGAATAGCGAGTAATTTAACTGCAGCGCGCTCACACGTTTTCCTCTCTTTCCTTCTCCGGAGTGACTGCAGAGGTACGGTGTGCTCGTGGATTTTTGCTCCCCATTATGAGCCGAGCGTGTGGGTTTATGTGTCATCTCACTGTTTCTGCCGGCTTGTTTTCTGGCTCGATGTGATATCGTTTCATCCATTGTCAGGGGGCTGCCCCAGATACTGGGATGCTCAAGAGAGGCGACACTTACTTGCCATGTGAGAGCAAAGGCTTCTGTTTATTTCTGTGGCTGCTCCTCCCGCAACCCTCTGTGGGATCCCTGGATACCCGAGCTGATGGTGAAGCTGAAAACCACACAACCTCACTGAGGCTGTAAGGATTTTTGCTTATGGGTGTTTTTAAGTAAGCACCGTGCAACTGCAAACTACAGTGTACAAGAACGACTTTGTTGTTTTAAGTGTCCTTATTATTTTGAGTCTGTTCTGGGTCACACTTCTGCAGTTCCATGAGCTTTTAACTAACGGCATTGTTAGTCCCACACAGCTGAGCTCTGGAAAGGTGACTAATAGTCACTTGAATAGGCTAAAAGCGGGGGCGATGCTTCATACCTTCCTCTGTATCTCAGCAACATCTTGTCGGGTGCCGGGCACTCTCAAAGTACCTGTTGACTGAGTGACTGATTTAGGACAAAATGACCTATTTGCTTAGGATAGAGTTTTGGAACCATGCCAGATACACTAGCCTTTTTCTATTGTGATGGTCTGCCTGCTTGAAGGGCTGAGAAGTTAAGAGATTTTAGGTAGATGATGAAGAAAATGTTAATCCAAAAGGGTCTGTCAATTTCTGCAAATGCTACAACCTCTATATAACGCGTTCGTTTCAGTCACAAAGGCGACACACTGTCTCTTCAATGTTGGGGGCAAAAAGGGAAGGTAATGATGGGAGACATACAGAAATAATACCTTAATGGCTTGGGTTTTTTCCCTGTTTTATTTTAGAGAAAACTATTCTCTATATGCCATTGATCAAGGGGGGAAGAGACAAATCCTGGCTTTTGGAAGAGGCATTGTCAGTAGTAACTAAAGCATAGGAATGTGAGATGAGTTCAACTTTGGGAAGAAACACATCCCATTTTCCATTGTGCTGTAAAGGAATCTATTTAATTGACTATCTGACTACTTAGCTTTCTAAGGTTTTTCAAGTTGTTTTAACAAGACTCTCGGTAATTAGGTCGAAGTGGTATAAAACAGTTACTGCTGGTACAAAGCTACAGTGTTTTATATTTGTATCTCATTAATGAGCCTTTAGATTAACATCACCAATTCATTTCTGGGGAGATGTCACTGTAGACAGTAAAACCCTTGTTTCCAGCTCTCCAGGCAAAGCGTGTATAACCCTTAACCTAAAACAGTGTCTTCCACTGGAGACATGTGTGAATGCTGGTCCTGTCTTCAGCTGGCCTTGTGCCCTCAAGTGGGAGGCAATCAGTTGTCTGACCAGTTTCAGGACATGTAGTGGGTACATCTCAAGGAGGGGAGAACATATAATGGATCAAAAGTGCATTCGCTGACCGTATCTCCCACATTCCAGCTACTCTGGGGAAGTCAGGCCACCCCATGATGTGCCATGCTGCTCCAAACTATTTGCAAGAAATAATCTAAATGTCAAGTTGTGGGTGTCATGGGGCACTGCACATGTTGAGACAAACCCGAGTGTGAGGAAGCTTAGACGGAAGTTGGTTTTGAAGGTTGTGCAAAAAAAAAAAAAAAAAAAAACCAGTCATCAAGCACCAGAGGGGTGCAAAGAGCCCGAAGAACCTTTGTTTCATCATTTCCCAATTCACTCTGGAAAGAGCAGAGGCAGTGTTCCGGGTATTTATATGTTCAAGACATATAAATTAGTCCATTCACTCAACAAGCATTTACTGAGCGTCTCTTCTGTGCTAGATACTATTCCAGACTTTGTGGATCCTCTCTAGGGTCACAACAGAGGGCACAAACTTGAAGTGTGCCTCCTCTTGGTGCTATGAAGGAAAATAAAGCATGATAAAAATAGAATCGCAAGAATGGGGCAATGCCTTATTCTGTGTAGAGGGTGGGAAGGGGAACTCTGATAGGGTGACACTGAAGAGCATGAGTTCCTTCAAGTCCCAATTCTTTTGAGACTATCATGGTCTTTTTCTGAATTATCACACTTACCCTTATCTGGACAATCAAAGCTGTGTCAACTTGGGTATTTCTCTCAAATCCATAATGTGCTCTATGGTCAAGAGTCAGTTCAACTGAAATTCTCGAGCAGAAGTTTATGAAGTGGGGTCCTGTCCTCTCACTCCCCTCTGCTCTCCAGGCAACAAAGGCTATAGTTTGCCCAAATGAACTATGAACCACGAAAGGAAAGGAATTCTAATGTCCTGGAGAAACATTATGAGAGATAAATTTCAAGGAAAGAAGATCCTGGAAGAACCCAGGCACCAGCCTTCATTTCTATCTTGGTTCCTGTACTTACCAGCGGGGTGATCTTGAACTCACTACTTAACTTTCCTATGCCTCAGTTTCCCAACTGCTGGAAAGAATAATAATGGTGCTCACCTCGATGGGGTCTGCTAAGAATTAGACGCGATGTCCCTGTGAAGCTCTTAGCGTGGTCCCTAAAATGTGACATGCACTCAGTGTTTGAAATGATCACCAACCTTATTACGGGTAACAAGATCATGCCTTGGCATGGCCACCTTCCTGTATAGCCACATGCTCTGTGAGTATGTGTAAGGAATTTTCTAGCCAGCATTGCTCTTGATTTTATTTCATTTATTCATTCATTGAATCATGAATTTATTCTAAAAATAGTATTAAATGGCTGGCCAGTTGCCAAGGACCAGGCCAGGGTTTGTGAGGAGTGAAGAATATGATGCTTTTTGACCACATAAAGAGAATTGAAGCTTCTAAGAGGACTTGCTTCAGATGACCTTTAAAGTCCCTTGCAAGCTGGATTGCCTGTGATCCTAAGGCACTGACTGTCCAACAGACAGAGAAGTAGAAGTTCTGGGAAGTGCTGAGATCCGTACAGGGCCCCAGGGCCACCTTGGGCCTCCCTTTCCTCAACCAAGAGAAAGTAACGGGTTTATAGGATTCTCCAGTCTCTCCCAATTCCTCACAAACTAAAAACACAGTAAGAATCCTTTACCTTTGCACAAGCCTGCAGAGTTTGTCAGCCATAGTCACACACACCATCTTGAGTGATCCTTTTACTCCAGAATTCCTACAAATGGAGCATAAGTGCTGAGGAGTCCTAGGGTTTAGGAGACACAGTGCTCCTGATTGTTAGGTGGTCCTCCTCGGTTTGGGAAGTCCTTCTTTCATGCCCAGGCTGCCTCCCTGGGGAGGCCAGCTGCTGATGAGACTATGAAGGGCCCCTCATGCTCCCACAGGTGAGCCAGCCCACTCTGATAGTCTATCGTGAAGGAACAATAGCACGATGCTTTACACCCATCCCTGGCCAGGGCTTAAAAGCAGGACTTCTGTGTCTGATTCCATACCGTTTACCTCCTACACCCTTGGTCCCTAAGGGGCAGATGCCCTGGAGACCCTGATCCCCCCTCCCTTCTCCCTCCCACCCCTTTCCCCAGTAGCTTAGCCCTGTGTGGGAGCTGGCACATGGGCTGCAAGTGTGCACAACTGCCTAGGTGAGGATGCATACCTAGCACCCGGATGTCAGATACGGCTGCTGCCCAAAGGCAGGAGGAAGAGCGCACGGTGCCCTTGCCCTCCTCTGTTTTGGGCTGCCTCTCTGAGCTGCAGTGGCAGCGCTCTGAGCCAGTAAAGAAGCCGGCTGGGCCCAGCAGCTCAGAGGCCTGCTTCCCCGCCTTTCTGATGACCACTGGGATAATTCAAACAGAAAGAGTAAAACTCACCCCAAGGTATGAAGAGTGCAGGCCTTGCACACCTCAGGGGCTCTGTGCATGCGTTCTGCGATACAACTCCCTGTCTCCACTCCTTTGCCCCCTTACCTGCACCGGGCTCACGTGGCCCCACAAGGCCCAGGTTCTCTTTTCCTGAAGGGGTTCTGCCAGGGAGCTCACACAGGAGCCTCTTCTTTTATCATGTCACAAGATGGCACACTGCTGTTTGTCCCACAGTATCTTGCAAAAAGCTGATATTCCAATGATGTTATTAAAAAGTGGCACCTTTCCCCGCACTGCGAGAAAATCTTTCTAGTGGGGGCACGGAGACTGCGATCTGTTTTCCCCAAGGAGCTCACTTCAGCCACAGCATTTGATGTATGGTGACATCTCCCCCCACACCCTGACGCACACGTGCACGCACACACACACACACACACACGCACACACAGATCTGCAAACACATTTCCTAGCTGAGCTGAATAAGGAAGTTAAGGGACTTGGTCAAGGTCACACACAGGGACAAGGAAGTCAAGTCATTTACACAAGGGCATAAAGCATCCAGCCAGTGCTTTTTGGCTCCTAGTCCTTCTCCCTGACCTCTGATCATCCACCTCCTCACCTCCTTTTCAGCTGAATAAATGTGTAATGCACATAGAAATGCCACCGCAATTCAGTATATCACTTTCCAACAGTGGCTTTTAGCTAACAAGAGTGCCGTTAACTCTTACTCCCTGTGGGCATTTCTCAATTCAGGGTTGTGTGTTTTTATTTTCGCTTTCTGGGAACTCAGATCCATGCTCTGCTCAACATAATATGCAGATCTGTGCGCTGAGCAAAGTCTGGACCAGAGACAGGAGGTCCGGTTCTAGTTCGAGCTCCGCCCCCTGAGCTGTCAGGAGGCGCAAGGTCAGTTCTTTGCTTCTCCCAAGTTCAGCTTCATCAGAGGTGAAGTGCAAACTATACTGCCCTTCCTGGCAGCCTCACAAAGATATTACAGGAAACAGATTTGATTTTAAGCTGGAAAAGTTCTGAAATTATTACAAGAAAACATGACTTTCTGTCTAGAGGGATCACGAAATACTGAAAAGCTCGTGGTTGTGTGTGTGCTCCTGGACAAGCTGTTCAAATAACCCCCCCCGAGTCCTTATAAAATGAAGAGGCAAAACCCGTTTGGCAGAGCTGTGAGGAGGACTAGACGAGGGTGTCTCCTTTGATCTCCTAGCAGAACACTGGGCACCAAGGAGGTGGCTGTGGGGTGCTAGTTCCTTCCTCCTTAATGCCCCCCCCCCCAGCACACAGACTTGGAGACCTATGACAGACATCTCACGGCTGACTTGTTCTTTTTTAAAATTTCAGATAATGCAAGAGCACAAAAATTAGGTTCCAATGTTTGCATCTGTAAGGTAGAGTCCCTGTTGTAGTTGTGTCCCGCACCCCGGTGTGCCCTATAGCCTTACCTTGGGCCCATTAGATGGGAGCATGCCCATCCTGTCCCCTCTCCCCACTCTTCCCCATCTCCCCCCTCCCAAGCCTTACTTGTTGGATATCCAGTGACCCCAACTGTGTCTGCTACCTTACCAGAACTCCGTCAACAGTGTGCTGATGAATGAATGTTTAGATTAGGGATGGAAATTATAAAATCATACATTTAGTTTCAAGAGCTAATTGTAATATTTGACACTGTCCACTGACCCGGCTTCCTAATTGGGAACATGGGAATGAATTTGCCAGTTTGATTCATATCAGAATAATTAAGTGGTGATTTTTGTGTATTTAACTATTGGCTTAGGATGGTCCAAAGCTAGCCGCAATTTTATTCACACAAAACAAATCTGACTTATCATCTGGCCCAAGGCAACACTGCAACAACCAGTGTCACAGCAGGAATTCACATAGACAAGGAACCACGTGGGGAAAGGAAAATTCCCTTGTGAAGTAACCACATGCCTCGTCGGAACGGTCTCAGAAATTAAGAGCCAGTTTTTTAAATAGCTGTCAAATAAACTGGCTAATTATTCTGGTGTCCAGCTAGTTGAGCACAAGAGGGAAGGAGGGGACTAAAAAGATCTAATAGTGTCCTGGGTGGCATTATATGTGGCAACATGGATGACTCTGTTTTTACCAGGTCTGCTTTGATATTGCATTTCTTGGTATTTTTTGAAAGTTGCTCTAAATGGATTTGTTTTTCAGGGAATTTGATTATATATGCACCATATATAATGATGTAATTTTTAACATCACTCACCAAGGTGTCAGATAATAATCCTTTCCATTAAATTCACCGCCAAATTAACTTCAAATATTTTGAACTTACTAAAAAAAAAAAAAATGAAAACATTGTACTAGGTGAGACTGGAGCCAAAGGGTTGGACACAGAATATAGGGAACAGGAAAGGGAAAATATCCTAAAGCTTTGAGAACTCGTGTTTGAATATCTTCTTTCTCCGGCTCCCTAAGAAATTAATGAACAGACAACCCTGAAACTTCAAAGTGGTAATACCCTGCTTTGGGAATTGCAACCTCCATCTTGGTTGTTTAAAAATGAGCACACAGAGAAATGATGTATCAGCATATCTTTTCAAGTTCTTTTTTTTTTCCTGTTGAAAATTAATCAACAACCCTCCAGTTATTTGTGGCTTAGTAAATGAATAAGAAAAAAAGTTAAATCTGTCTAAAAACAAAACAGGAATCTTTTTCAGTGCAATAGTAAGACACAGGCATAGTGAAAACACAGTAACAGGGCAGAAAAATGCAAGGTGAAAAGTTTGCCTCTGCCATCACCATTCAGGAGTGTTTGGTCTTTCCTTCTTGAAAATGCCCACACCTATGTAAGATTCATATGTGTGTATCCTCCCTGCCCTCTTGCATTTTAGGGGGTGGAGCTAGATGTGAACGTCTGGGTCTGCATGACCTCTGTCTGTCTCTTTGTATAGTAGGCTGTGTTCACGATGGTTGTGTGATCAGATGTTGAAGCCAGAGTGTCTCACCTTACAAACTCTATGACTCTGGGTGAATTATCTGACAAATTTATGTCTCTGCTTCACTACCCATGATGTGGAATGATAATACTCCACCTAATGACCTTGTTGTGAGGATTAAGTTTATATAGCAAAGTGTCCAAACACTTTGCTACATGAACACCTGGTCCAGAATAACCCCTCAATAAACGATAATTGTCGTCAAGGTATTATCAAAGCCACATCTGATTGTTCCAAAGCTCCAAAATTATTGCCTTTATTCTGATCGCATATATTCTCAGCTCATGTCTCCTCCAACTCAATATACATATTAATATATGTCTTAATGCGGTGTAAGAAGTAAGGTTATACGTTTTCTCCCCAGCTGATCTTTCCTCCAAAGCACCAGTACTTCAAAAGCTATAACCACGGTTCCCGAAAGCTTTCAAAACTTGGAGTGAACTCAATCACTTTCTCATTTGGTTTCTCTCCTGTGCTCTAGATGTATGTGGCCTATTTCCGACTGATGGGTTTATATCTGAGCTACACTGCATTTTAGGAATCTGAAGCACAAAAAGAAAGACCTGGCTTCAGAAGGGATCATGACTGGCCAGTTGATCTGTTAAATAATATGCCAAATACCGAGGCAAATAACGAGGAGGAGAAAATTACATTCACACTTCTTTATTGGTGCCATTAACAGTGTTTTGTCATCCAGCTGATGAAGCAGTGCCATCTCCCCAAAAGCCTCACATCCCAAGACTAGCTGGAGCCTCATCCAACCCTTCAGCCCTGCATCCCAGCAACTCCCTGCGCTCGTCACCCTTCCTTCTCACTGATGCCCCTTTGGTCACAGCAAGACAGCAGCCAGTCTGCTATGGGTCTGCGGCCTTCTCCTTGACCTCTGTGTGGCCTCTGCCATGTGGGTCTCTGTTCATCTTCATAATTGGCTTCTAGTTGCCTGGCTGTCACCGTGGCCTGTGTCAGGCCACTCCCCCTAACCTTTGACATTGCACCTCCATGGATCAGTGATAATCTCCCCTCTACACCTAAGGGTCTCCAGTAAGTCACACAAAACCAAACCCATACCATGCACAAAAATGCCACCCCCAAGACATGTAGAATACGGGGTCAGGAAATGAGGTGGTTTATTTTATTATCTTTGCAAGACAGCAGCATTTGGGTTGCACAAATGTAAATAGTTTTAGCAATTTCCAGAGTTGATGAATACATGGGTGAGAAAGAGGGCTGCTAACACAACCCAGAGTCGGCCAACCACACGCTTCCCAACAAGCTGCATCTGATACAGCACGCGCGGGACGAGTGGTGAGAATTGACTGTTACCAAATTTGTTAAAGCAACTTATAGGTATTTAAACTTGAGTATGTTTTTACAGTTTGAGGTAATTGGCCTATTTTAAACAACTGGCAATACACATGCACTGTACTTTTCTCCCATCCTGTCTCCGCACCCCCTGCTAAATGTTTCCCGGCATGCTGACAGCTGCACGGCACTCAGCAGCAGGGTGGCATGGGGTGGTGGTAGGCAACCGCTCACCTTGTCACAGGGCCTGAGCAGAGATTTGCCACTTGGGGCAGACAATTTGGGCTAGCAGGAGGGAATGTGGCCCAGGTCTGCATTTCTGACTTGAGGCCCAATTCAGGAATGGGTAGGAGCCTTGTCAGTTGGTGAGTGGGGAGTGAGGGAGACTTTCGCAGTAGAGCAGAGTGGCTGAGAATTCCACGTCAGAGGCAGGCCTGGGGTATGCAAACTCCTACTCAGCCAGCCCTCACTAGCTGTGTGCCTTGCTTCCTTCTGCCTCAGTTTCTTCAGCTGTAGAATGGGGATACACCTATCTCATGTTGTATGTGTACACAGTTGTGTACACAGTAACACAAGATAAACACCAGCAATTACTAGAAGTGGGATTATTAAGAATTATTAACAGCCCTGAATATGAATATGTTCAGTCCTGCCATCAGCCAAATGTGCAAATATACTTATCATAAGACATATACTTATTACTTAAAACCCTTCATTGTCAGTTAAAAATAGTCTTTTGATCACTATACAAATCCATAATGACAATAAGCCTTAATGGCAAGTTCTACAGTCAGGGAATGCACAGGGACACAGTCCACCACTCAGAAGCTACAACCTTGAACAGATTTTTAGCAGTGGTTATACCACTTCGTTTTCTGCTCATTTTGATGCCTCAGACACTACAGATCTGGAAACATTTATTTAGTTTAGATTTGTTTATTTGTTTGTAAGCACCTCAATGGAACACTGGGAATTCTCATGGCAGGTAAGCCCATTAAGTCCCAGTCCCACTCCCTTGGTGAATTCTGGGTGATTAGATCGGCTCATTGACACAGTTAACACAGAAGCTGTTCTGTCAGCCACTCTCCACCACACAGAGGAAGCTAGAGGGTAAAACTTAAGCTTACAGGATATCTGCTTTCATAAGTAGGATGTTCCCTTGGGTGAGGGCCAGAGAACTAGGTGGAGGCGGAAGAGCAGGTGATTCCTTTTCCCACTCCTTCCCCACCCATGCTTACCTCAACTCCCAGCATTGTTGACTGCATGAAATGGGATTACGGTGAAGACCACAGGCAACCTTGAAGGGGAAAGTAGTCCCAAAGGGCAGCCTAAAGCCTACTATGGGCAGAAAAGAAGGATCACCCACTCTGCCAGCAGGAAACATGGGCTGGGCAGGGTCTAACAGGGTCTAACCCTCTGTTCATTCTTCAAGAGCTCGAGGCCTTAAAGCTGAATGTGGGGGTCAGCCTGAATCCTGAGTCACTGAATGGGGGCAGTTGTCCCTGAGAGTTGCTTAGATCCACAATAATTTTTAAAAATGAGATATATACTTTTGTGGTGTTAGCCTCTGAGATAAATTCTGTCTCAACTTCTGTTTTTTTAAATATGGAATTATTAATATAACCTGCCTCATACGATTCTTGTAATGATTAAATGATATATTATATGCAAAGGTCTTATAACAAGGTTTGGCACATAGTAGATACTCAATAAATATTTAATTATTAAGATTCTCCTTTGGCCCTACAATTCTATTATATTATGCTTATTAGATATTATCCTAAACCATCCTTTCCTGCAGAAGTATTTAACAGGGAATGTTGCCTGCTCTGGAATAAATTGTGCCCCAACCAATTCTGTGTTGAAACCCTGCCTCCCAATGTGATGGTATTTGGAGATAAAGCCTTTGGGATCTAATTAAGGTGCGATGAAGTCATAAGGGTGGGGTCCTCATAAGGGATTAATGCCCTTTAAAAAAGGACCAGAAAGCAACGTCTCTCTCATTCTCTCTCTCTGCCCACCCTGCTTCTTCCTTCCTCCTACCCCCTACCCCAGAGGGTAGCCATTTACAATTCAGAGTGATTTCAGCAAGAATCAGATCAACTGGCACCTTGATCTCGGACTTCTAGCTTCTAGAACTGTGAGAAAATGAGTGTCTGTGTTTAAGCTGCACACAGTGGTGCTCGTTATGGCAGCCTACACAGACTAAGACATGTGCCTTCTGCAGGCTTCCAGAATACTCACACTGCTCCAAGCTAGCAACTATTGTATTGAATTTGAATTGTGTACTTATTTGTTAATGCCAAACTTTGAGCCATTTAAGGGGCAAGGACTATATATTTTCTCTCTGAAAATTCTCATATTTATCTAAGTAAGTGAATGTTTCATAGATACTTGTTGAATGACAGAAGAGTGAATTCTGCCTCTTTCTTTAAGCCTAACAAAATACTGGGGCTGAGAGTGTGTTGCATAACCCAGAGAGCCGTCTGTGGTCACTGAGTTGTTCTCAAGGATAGTGGCTGCTACCTGGTAGCCTTGGATACAAGAGGTGCCTGAAATCATTATAATATCCTACTGGGTGAGATAGGGAAAAGTGAATTGACTAGGAAAGGAAAAGCTTGACATCTGGCAGAGTCAATGTGTGATTAACAAAAGAATTGCTCTGTGGTTAATTGGAGTATTGGAGTAACTCCTAGTTGCCAGCTATAATAGAGAGCTTCTCTATGAGACAATGGAGTAATAAAAACATTTCATTTCTGGGCCAATATTCTGGTCCGAAAAAATACACTGAGAAAAAATATTGTATGTATTGACACATTTTTTTTTTTTTTTTGAGACAGAGTCTCACTATGTCTCCCTTGGTGGAGTTCTATGGTGTCACAGCTCACAGCAACCTAAAGCTCTTGGGCTTAAGTGATTCTTTTGCCTCAGCCTCTCAAGTACCTAGGACTACAGGCACCCACCACAATGCCTGGCTATTTTTTTGTTGCAGTTATTATTGTTTAGCTGGCCTGGGCTGGGCTTGAACCTGCCACCTTCAATGTATGTGACTGGTGCCGTAACCACTGTGCTATAGACGCTGAGCCTATATTGACACATTTTGGTACCTATTACATTGTAACAAATTAAATTATAATAAGATTTATATTTTTGTATTTTTCTAAGCATTTTACTTGTATTATTTTGCAATAACCCTTAAAAGTAAACAGGCCAGTACAAGTGTGGTAGATACCAACCAATTTATAATATCTGCCTAGCACTCCTTGGCCTGTTTTGGAGAAATGTTCTCCCTTATATTATAAATCATTCCATCCTCCCAATATTAAGGTTCTAGGGGAGCTCCCAAACGTAGAACTCCTCTCCCTGGTCACTAAAGGTCACATGACCCAAGATAAGCCAATCAAAGCTCTTCACTAGAATGGTTCCCATGGGAACTAAGAAAAAAGATCGACTTTCTATCTGGTGGTAGAGTTGGAGTAAATAAGCACAGGATTTGCCAGTGGTCATGTGTCTCCTCTAATGGGAAACTCTCCTTAGGAAGAAGGAGACCAATATATTAAGAGAAGCAAAGGCAAGCAATGTCTTGAAGAACTAGCTCTCTTTTGGTTGTAAGTGACAGAAACTCAATTTGAAACAGCTTAGGAAAATCAGGACATTCATTGGCTTATTTTACCAAATTGTGGAAAATATCATGGCATAATTGAGCCAAAAAAATAAAGCTACTAAGATTTTCTGTCTCCTAGAAGTAACTCCTGAGGCTCAGAGAAGTTAAATGAGTTATGCAAGTTATAAAAAAGGAAATAGAGATTATGTGTAATGAACACTTACTGTAGGCTAGGCAGTGTATTTGTGCTTTATATACTTTCTTATAAGAAGATGCTATTTTTCTTATTTTACAGGCAGAAATGGAGATCACATAGCTGGTACTGGCAGATCTGAGATTTGAATCCAAGCCTATCTAGTGCCAAAGGCCATGATTTATCCCTCTTATTAAATAGAAAAACCAGATACGTCAAGCATTGAGCAAGTCTTCTTTCCACTACATGATGGTCTCTCCTCAAATCTTTGAGACAAAAGTCCAAAAATATCTTCACAATTTACCTGCATGTTAAAATATACTATCTAGCCCTCACCACTTTTTTGTAATAGAAAAATACACTGCTTCTTCTGTAATTATTCATCACCTATCTAAATACTTCTTTTATTAACATTACTACAATTTATATTCCTGGAAGGAGTTGGTTGCAAGAGGTGTTGATTCTGAAGTAGAAACCAAATTTTTCATTCCCACATCCTGTCAAATATAATAAAAATGTAAGATCACAAAAATCTCAATTTGGTACTTCGGCCAAGCCTTCACCAGAGATGCTGTGAAGTGATGTGTTCCCTGAGAAAGTCTAGTGCAAACAAACCAGCAAGAAGAAAAGGATGGAGAATGAAAGAGAAGAAAGAAGAAGAAAAAATCAAGACGGACAAAAGAGTCCAAAAATAGGGAAATACAGAGTCAAGCTTTGGCATCCACCAGCAGAGAAGAAAGAAAATCCTAAAGGGAAGACAATGCCCAACTCATAGCACACAGCTTTGGTTTGCAATTTTCCTTTGGAGAAGATTCTGGGAAAGCTGATAGACCCTCTAACGTGCTTAACTGGTCTGTTGCACCTCCCAACACACACAGCCAGGGGGAGGTGGGAAGTGGGACACATTTCACAGAGCAAATTCCACGACCATTCCAATGATTCCAAAAGTGGATAAAAAGTTTGCTGAAAACCTATCACATGACTTATAGAAAGAAGGTCAGCAGTTACAGACCTTGAATGATTAAATAAAAATGAAAGAAAAAACTGGAGACTAATAACTAAGACAATAAAGTTATAACCATAGAAGAAAATAAAAGGAAATATGGAGAGTCATTTAGCAAATAATAGTGGATTTTTTTAAAAGTTGAGAATTGAAACCAAACCCTTTTGGGAATATGAAAGTCTGAAAAGAGGAGGCCTCCATGAACTGGAATTGCCCCCCAAACTAGACAGGGGCAGACCCCAAGGCAATGTTAAGGATTTTAATGTGTAGCCTAAGATCTGTAGGAAACTACTACTGACCTCAAGGGAAGGGTGGGATGGTGAGATGCAGGGGTAACATGATCACATTTGCATTTTGAAGATTTCTCTAGCTGGAATATGGGGAGTGGGTTTGAAGAGGGCTAGATGAGATGCGGGGAGACCAGAAAGCAGACTATCTCAAATGGTCTAGGTAAGAGGTGACGGCAGGTTGGACTAAATTGATGGTAGTGAAGAAGGATAAAAGTGGGCAATTTGAGAAATATTTTAAGAGCTGAAATAGATAAGGCTTTATGAGACATTAGACATGGAGAATAAGAGAGAAGGTAGTGAGGACACAAGATTAACAAGGTCTTATTAGAATAATTTTGTCATCTTCTATTAATTAGGACTCTTCAGGTTGCAGTGGACAAGAAGTCCAACCGAAACTTGCTTAGACAGAGAAAAAACAGCATTTGCTTCTTTAACTGAAAAGTCCAAATATAATTCTAAATTCAGGTGCCACTTGGTCTGGGGACTCAAGGAATCTTCCTGGAGTTCACCTTTTCCCAATTCTTGGTTTCTGCTACCCTCTACATTGGCTTTGTCTTCAGGACCCCCATGAGGTGGCAAGGTTACTGTCACTAGTTCCACATTGACAAATTCAAAGACAACAAGAAAGTGTCTCTTTACAGGCAATCCCACATAGCCTCAGATTAATAAGAAAAAATTTTCAGGGGAGAGAATGAGAGTCTTCACCCAAAGAAAATTCAGGGTATCCCCCTCAAAGCAAGGAGAAGCAGATGTTGGTGACCAAAAAACAGTGGCTATTTAGGACACCTTTCCAATAAGGTCATAGCAGTCTAGACAGATGCTCCTCTCTTTGAAATAACAAATTAATTTACAAACATGCACACATTCCATTGAATAAAAACTGGCACAGTTCTTAGCTAGACTATTTACCTTGTCCAAGACAAGGTTGGCAAAACTTTTTGACAACATGAAATTAAGGATGGATTGAATCACTTGCTGAGAACCAAAGTATAATTTTGCAATCTATTTGTTATTGTAAGTGAAATCTTTGAAATAATTTCCAGGCATCATTTTATTCCTAGGAAAGAATAATTGTATAAATAAAACAAATGCAATGTATGTTTGATCTCTAAAATAATTGATAGCTGTGCCATGGGCCTGACCAGGTAGGCAAAGAAGCTGAGAACAGAGGATGTATGTAGTGAGCCAGCAGACCCGACCTAGATGCAGCCAGCTTGTTGATTACTCATAGCTGCTGATTCCTTGCAGATTTCAGGTTACAGATTGCAGACAACAGGTAACAGTGGTGGATTACTTACAACATGCAACACATGTCTCCACTGCAGAGTGGTAACATGCATCTTGTCTCCTCCACTACTGGCTGTGTGACCTAGAGCAAATTATTTAACCTCCCTGAGCTTCAGTTTCCTTATCTGTATAATGGGAATAACAACAGTATTGCTGTAAGTGGTTTTAATGAGAATTAAATGAGTTAATATTGTAAAGTCCTTACCAGGGTGCCTGGCACATAACAACTACTACATATGTTGTTCTGTAAGCTTGAGAGTTTTTATTTAACCTGAGTCTCAATTTCCTTATCCACAAAATAAACAGAATAAAACCTACAACTTCTCAGGATTGTTCTGAGATTTAAATGAGATAATTGTACGGGAAGCTCTGTATGAGGATACAGAGTTTTGCACAAAGCAGGACATTCAGCAAATGTGGTTTGCCTTTCCCCCTTCAAAGACTGGTAAACGCTTCTTACTGGTACACTAAGCATTGGATATGAGCTCTTTCCTCACCTACTTATTCTTTAATTCTACATTCTCCAATATTTCTCTACGGCCCTCACCGTCTACCCCTATTAGACTATAAACTCCTAAGGCAAGTATTATGGTTGAACTGATCACCACTGCCTACCCAGCAGTGGGCACATGCATTGGCCCAATAACATGCAACTGGCACATAGTAGGTGCCCAATAAATGCTTGCTAAAAAATAAATGGCTATTTAACCCCATCCTTTCCATGCATTTTGTCCACTTAATAGTGTCCTTAACTTCAAGACAGATTCGGCAAAACGGACAGCTCACAATACAGACAGTTTTCCTCTGTGTGTGTAAAAATTCCGTCTATATAAAAATAACTGAGCAGGGCTGCAACCAGCTGTCAGTTCGTGTAGACATGTGTGAGCACAGAGCCCCGTGTGATGGGCAGAGCTCTTGAGTTGTGCCGCCTTACACTCTGTCAGATAGAATATGTTAGGAAGGGAAGTGTTAGCCCACAACTTTAAAGTTACAAGGAGGCATTTTGCAGATAGAAAAGGAATTTGAGAGATGTATACTTAAAAAGCAAACAAACAACTCTTTGCTTCCAAAGTTTTAGCTTAAAATCTGGCTGAGCTTGGTCCAAACTATTGTAACAGCAGAAACTTTGGGATGCTTCTCATCATTTGGATCCCCTTCCATTATTTCTGTTGTCCTAGGCAATACATTTCAGCATTTGATCAAATAGTGGCAGATTCCATGCTATCCCATTCAGGTATCCCCAGTTTATCTATAATGATTTTCCTCTTGTCAGCTCATTTCTTAAACCTTTGCTGAATCTGGTTTCAGTGGTACTATAAACAATCATCATTGCATTGTAAAACTGGAAACTCTCCACTAAAATAGTGTTTTGATCTGGGTTGCCATAGTAATAAGTGTAC
The DNA here is from genome assembly GCF_000181295.1 of Otolemur garnettii. NCBI lineage: Eukaryota > Metazoa > Chordata > Mammalia > Primates > Galagidae > Otolemur > Otolemur garnettii. Next base: position 18,347,328 of record NW_003852405.1, read on the forward strand.
GCTCCCCTCTTTGGAGGCCTTGTTATATGAAGTATCTGTGATTTGCTCAGAATGGCCCCAGTTCATCTGTCAAAATGGGTTTTTCCTTTTTTAAAATAATGATCTAGAAAATCCCACAGTGGCCACAAATATTTTACAACCATAACGAGGAGCATTGGAGCAGTCAAGCTTTATAAATCTATGCCATTATTACATTAGAATAAATCACATTTCTCAGGTATATTACACAGGCCCCCGTGTAAGCCTAATTTTAGACCCACTGTTCAACGAGGGTGCAGTTGTTTATAATGAAAAGAGAATTATTAAGTGTGACTTCAAAAACGTATCATATGTCAGTGCATGTAGAGAGACCCCGGAGCAAAAAAAATGGAAATTACTTCTTATTTCTATCAAAATACTGCAAATAGCTCTTCAGGTTCAAACTTAGTTACAATTAGAAAGTGATGAGCAATGATTTTTTATAACAGCGTGAAACTGTACATTCTATTCACGTTTGGGTTCAAGTTATTCATTGGTCGGAGGGGATAAAATGAGAAATCCGGCAAATCTATCAGTGTCACCATGAAAAAAAATAATGAGGGTACATTATTTAACATAAAAATGTTCCAGTCAGTTACGATAATTTGATACAGGAACTATAGTATTTTTTTTCCTGCTGGAATGAGAGTAAACAAACACTATATCAACAACCCAGCAATAGAATCTACAAAAAGGTGCAAGATCATTTTTCATCTAAGACAAATGGTGACGTTGGTTACTTTCCGTAAGTCATACCAGCTCCAGAGCTGTTTTGTGTAATTCACGGCTGGCTACTGCCTCCGTAATATCTGATGTGGGAATATTAACTACATCAGTGGGCGAAAGAACAGGAAGAATCCATCTGTATTCGATGAATTCTAATTAAAAAGTAATTACAGCACCATGATGTCGCTGCCAGTTTTTCCCCCTCTTCCCGACCACAAAGCACACACACGGAATGTTAGTCTCGGGCTATTTCCATCCTGCTAAACAACCAGAAAGGCAGGCAGCAACCAGCCCCACGTTTCCTTCCATTTTTCAGGTGACTTAGTTTTAAACAACTGCAGCCCCAGAAGACATTCAGGGCCAAGAGGTGATGCACATCTTCTGTTATAATTGACCTGGGCTTTGAGATTTCTCTGTCATGATGGATCCCAGAATGTTGCATGATGGGAAGACCCTTGTTATTCCTCCACCAGCCGAGCCAAACGGACAAGATCAAGTAGGCCTGGGACTTGGGAAAAAGGGGAAGAAATATTGACAGATAAGCAACCACTCCAGGAAATGACAGGCAGCTGGAGCGGTGTCGGCACTCTCCGGATTCAGATGTAATCCTTTAACCTCATGTTCAAACTCTATAATCTTTCAATGAGATGGAAGAGAAGACGGAAAAAAGCAAATTGCTTAATCAAAGCCCTTAATGTGTGACCAGGATTAGTAACTAAGTCAGAATAACAACTGGCAGGTATAGAAAGGCTTCGTGAAATGGCCTCAGTCGTTTCTGCAGGGATGAAAATAAGGAAGAACAAGCTGGCATTTCAGTTGGCACAGATAACCTTTCTCTGCGAGCACATAGGCATTCGCAACTGATTTCCTAGCCACCTGGAATTTTTCTTTAACTGCTAAGAGGAAGGGCCAGAGCCTGCACTTTTTTCTGGTTGCCAAAGCTCCCATTTCACCCACATTCTATAAAATCATCTTCATCTAATAGACAACATAACAGGTGTCAGCTGGCTTTCTGTCTAAAGGAGAAGAATCGGCACTGGCATAAGTCATTTGCTGCTGAGGGCACTAGAAGATGTCAGGGTTCTTCCTCAGAAAGGAAGTGCTAACAGACTAAAGTGGCTGTCAATTCACATTAAAAATGGAAAATAACAGCACCTTCGATTCATACAGCATCTTTGGAGGCAACCAGCCACGTTATACTATGCGTTTTTCTGTTAACCTTCAGAAACAGTGGGAAGTTGCCTTAGGTACCCCCTCCTACGGCAGGGCAGTATGAGGCCCTGACGAGCGATTCGTTATTACCATGATTGCACATAGCAAGAGAACCCTTGTTGAAAGAAAGTCTTTCAGTTATTTAGTTTACCTATTCTGCAACGCATTACCAGTGTTTCATGAAAATGATTTATACCACTGTAACTGGTTGGTCTTGGCTGAGCCCATGGAACAATAGGTGTGCACAAGGGCTACAGTTAACCCACTGCCTCTCCTCTGATTTTGTATCCGTTGTCTATTGCTATATTACCAATGTCCCTAGAACCTTGCAGCTTAAAATAATAAGAATTTATTATCGCAGTTTTGGAGTATCACAAATCTGAGAACAGCTTACGTGGGTGGTTCTGCCTCAGGGTCTCCTATGGGCCTGGCATCACCTGAAAGTTTGGTGCTGGAAGAAAGCTTTCTCATGTGGCTGTTGACAAGACTCCTCAGTTCTTCAACGGCTGTTGAGTGGAAGCCTTAGTTCTTCATCATGGGGGCCTCTCTAAAAAGCTCAGGACAGGGCAGATAGTCTGTCCCAGAGCAACTGAGTCAAGAGAAAGAAAGTAGGAGGGAGCCCAAGATAGAAACAGAACTGTCTTTTATAACCTGACATTGACAGTATTGTCACTTCTGCTATAAGGTACTTGGTCACATGGACCCACCCTGGTGTACTGTGGGAGTGGGAGGAATGCATAAGAGTGTGAACTATTAATAGGAGGCAAGAATCACCAGGGCTACCTCTGGCTGGCTACAATAATTATGCTCCTAAATACATCTGAGGCCTTTGGTTATTTTCTCATATGCTAAGAGGAACAGTGTTGGGGCACTGGCTACTGGGACATAGAAAGGTGTAGGTATGCTGTATGTGTGGGTATTTTGCTTGTTTCAGAAAGAACGTTCTGATGTTTATTGTCAGGCCAAAGAATTAGATTTGACTCCCTTGGTTCTGGGCCCCTGTCATAGCGGGCTAATTGGAGGTGGAGGGACTTTCACCCCATTTGGGAGAGCACCCTGGAGCCATGACATGTGGCAGTGGCACCTGCTATATCCACAAGGAAGTCAGCAAAGGAAGGTTCTCCTGGAGGACCCTGGCAGCATGGTGGAGAGATGCTTCTTCAAAAGGCCTGCAAAGAGGACAGACAGAAGACCACCAGCAAACATGCTCCTAATCACACACGGGGCTCTCCTCAGAGAGTGACAATACCTGGAATGTTGAGATCTTGCCATGATGCCTATGAACACTAATAAATCAACGAAGTTCATTAACAATGGCAGGTGTCCTCATTTAAACTTTCAGGCTGGTGAGATTGCAGCATAGAACTATAAATCTGCAGTATGCATTCTGAAGAGGGTAAGGTGATCTAAATGACATGGCCCCGTTCCATCATAGCCTGCAAGCAAAATATGCCAGGAACAAACTAGCAGATACCCCAGGTTCATTGACTTTCCTGCTGAACCAGCTGTCAATGTTTTCATCTCTTGTTTTGTCTCTCACTTCTCTTCTTTACAATATATCTATTGCTTTTCCCTGCTCCTCCCCAGATGAGCTGACTACGGAGCTCTTACACTAGGCTTTGACTAAGTTTTCTCCTTCCTGATACACCATTCTCTCAGATGTCCTGGAGCAGATCTTCTAAGAATGACCTGTTTGTGAGCCAGAAGAACCATACCCCATTCTTCTTTGTACCTCTAATACCTAGTGTAGCATCTGACATAAGAAGGTCCTTAGTAAATGTTCGAATTGAGCTGAATCATTGGTTTAGTTCTAACTTGTCAGAGACCTTATTCAACACCAAAGCATAGCCTTAACTTTGAGGAAATTTGTACCAATGTCCTAATTCTCAGTAGGCAAAAATGTCATTCTTTCTCACTTACTCAATTTTAACACTTGCTACTCAACTACTAAACTACTTTATATGCTAGTTTTGCAGTGATGAGCAAATGCATAGGACATTTGAGGTTATGAAACTTAGAATCCAATTTATCTAATAGGTGCCTAGCAAATGCTGGTAGATGATATAATGATATATGATAGTTATTCTCATATATATAAAGGACTATCTCGTATGAAAAAAGACTAAACTGATATTTAAAGGACATAATTGGGCTCTATGAGTGGTGGTTACCAGGATGTGGATTTTTAACTCAATTATAGTAATGACATTTTATTGTGGAAGTTGAACGCTGGGAAGAAATTGTCTTGAGAATTAAGGAGTCTCTTATCACTGAGAGGCTGAATGACCCTGGCAGCATGGTGAAGAGAATCTTGCCATGATGTTTACCCACTGGTCAAAGGATACTGTACTACTACTACTACTACTACTAATACAAATAATAATGGAGGGTAACATTTGTAAGGTTCTTACTCTATACTTTGTGAAGGAGGTACCATTACTGTTATCATCACCATTTTGTAGATGAAGAACTAAGGCCCAAGTCAGTCCTGAAATCAAACACAGGTAGTCCAACTCTGGAGTGCCACTTATTCCTCTACTAATATGGGGAGAATTCTTCAATGAGTAGAAGGTAGGCAAATGTTCCTTTCTAAGAATGAGATTTTCTGATGCTGAAATTCTCTTCAAGGGCACCTATGAAACCGAGGCACAGGGTTTATAAGTTATCTCCGATAAGGGTGGAATGTGGAGAGGCACAGAAAGCCATAGTGCAACTCTTCCACTTCCCACCTCCCCACTTCCCAGGAGAAGCACCAACTGACCAGTTTCTACAAACTGTATAAGACCTTGGCTTCTACACTTTAGTTTAAAATCTTTGTGTAAACACAAAGCCTTGAGAGGGGTTATACTTTAAGCTGGTGACTGGTAAAGAAACCATATTACAGAAGGAAATTTTGCAAGAATTGGATCTGCTTTAGTTTAAGAGAAAAAGGAGATCTGGAAAAAACATCAGACTCGAAGCAGCCTGCCAGCACACTGCTCCCAAGGAAAGAAGTGAAAAATGCAGGCAGCAGTCTACATATGGATTGCTCTTCTCTGAAGCAAAATTTTGAAATCACAGAGAAGCAACACAGGACACTCAGTGCGTATAAAAAAGATGGTGGGGCAACCTCTGTAAAGTTCTCTTACAGTAGAACCTCTGTAAGTTGACCACCCAGGGGTTGTAACAAACTGGTCAACATACAGAGGTGGTGGTCAATATAAGGAACTTCTATTAAGTCTGTGTAGTGCATGTCCAGTCTATACAAATTAGGTCAACTTAAAAAGATGGTCAATGTAGGAAGGTGGTCAACTATGGAGGTCCTACTTGTATATAACAAGATCAGAGAATGTATGAGGAAGAATAGGAGGATTAAGAACTCAGGCATCATGCTCAACCTGCTAGCACTGTAGGAGTTGTGAGAAGGCTCCCTCCACTGTCACAAATCTCTACCTGGTCTGACCAGGTACCTCCTTGGAGACTGTGCAGAGTCTTTGCACCAGATAACAGGTATGGTGGGGATCAGGTAGCAGTTAAAGCCATTCTGACCTCTCAGGCACACAGCATTAGTTCTGCAACAGACTGGGGATGAAGTGGACTAACTGGGGACTTCCCTGAGCCATACTTTGTGACTGGAAGCCAAGTGCTTCTAGAATGCAACAGGATCCAAGCATAGGAATTGACTGGGGTACATCAGGCTCTGACCTGAGAAGTTTTGAGTGACCATTTGGTAGGTCCTGGGTGGGGTGGGAGAACTCCATGATCCCTAGGCTGCCAGAACCAACCTCTGCCCACCTGACTTGGCATCCATGCAGTCCCAGAGGCCACAGAACAGTCTGCCACTTGTTTGGTCCCAAATCTAAATCTACCCTCTATTTCTTACTGCCTCCTGCCTGATCAGTTATGAACCCACCCTCTACGTCATTTCAGCTCCATCATGTGCATCACTCTACTTCTGGCTCAGAGGCCCTGCTCAGAAGCTCTGTTTCAGGTTTCTCCCGAGTCCTGGCTCTGAGGCACTCATGCTGGAGCCTGAAACTCTACCTCTGTAACTCCTGCCAGACCCAGGACACCATCCCCAAGACTCCAGCACTGCACCTGGACAAATAGGCACAGAACACTCAGGTGCATAGACTGACCAGGAGCTGTGGTCTCTCCCTTACCCATCCCAACTGGAAGAGCAGCTTGGGCCAAGAAGTTGATGAGGGGCCACATCTCTCTGGAGTGCACAAATTCTCAGCTAAGAGAGTAGAGCCCACAGCTCTTCCCTTGAGGACTTGTAGAGGTCACAGGTGCCCAGTTTGAGAGATCCCTGCCCACCAGGATTTCACAGAGATCCATACAAGCAGATCAGAATTTGAGAGCTAGACAGCCAGATTGTGAATCATAGATGGCCTCATCTCCACAAGCAGACTTTCTGCTTGTGTGACACCACTTCATTCCTTCCTTGGTGACTCTCCCCAGAAGCTGGAAGCAGACCTTTGAACCCTGCCAAACAGCTGCCTCACTTACTTTTGTGGAGCCTGAGGGTAGGCTCACCTAACCCAGTCCTTCCTATCCTCACTCCCCCATCTGCCTCCACCATGGCAGAAAATAACTCATATAGAAGGTCCAGGGCCCCATCTACCACCTAGGCAATTGAGTGCTTCCCTTCAGGAGCCAGAGCTGATTACAGGTCCCTAAAACAACACTGAAGCTTGTTTCTTCCAATAAGCCCCACCTACTGACAGGGAAGTCAATGCACATAGCACTTTATAACATTTAATGACTCAGTCATTCAGAGTGAAGTCAATTCTCACCCACAGCTGGGAACCTACTACTGAATGACTATTGGGTCAAGGATGAAATTAAGATGAAAATCATAAGATTCCTCAAACTAAATGGCAAAGGAGACACAAGTTATCAAAATCTATGGGATTCAGCAAAGGCAGTCCTAAGGGGAAAATTCATAGCCTTAAATGCCTACACAAAAAAGACAGAAAGAACAGAAACCAACACTCTGTTGAATCCTTTCAAGGAACTAGAGAAGGAAGAGAAAACCAAACCCAAACCCAGCAGTAGAAAAGAAATAACAGAAAATTGGTTCTTTGAAAAGATAAACAAAATTGATAGGTTAACCTAAAATAGAAAAGAAAGAACCTAAATAAACTCAATCAGAAATGAAAAGGAGATATTACAACTGATATCATAGAATTACACATCTCTGTGACTACTATAAAAATCTCTATGCATATAAACTTGAAAATATTGAAGAAATAGACAAATTCCTAGAAACCCAAAACCTTCCAAAGCTCCATCAGAAAGAAATAGAATTCCTCCACAAATAGGAGTTGTCCTTAATTAATCTCTTCCCATCCATCACCCCCACATCTAGCCCATCAGCAAGTCCTGACTCAAATTTATCTCAAATCCAACCACCTCACTATACTTATCCAGGCAACCAGCATTCCTGCCTGGGATGCTCTTAGAGCACCCCTGCTTCTATTCTGTTTCCCCTATAATCCAGTACCCAGAGGGCCTTTTTTATTAAACATAAATTCAATCATGTTACTTCTCTGCTTAAAATCCTCCAATAACTTCCCATCACCTTTAGAATACATTCAAAATTTTCTACTCTGGCAATCAAGCCCTCACTGATCTGACCCGCCTGTCTCTCCTACACTCTCTCCAGTCCCTGACCTGTGGTCTGGTCCTCAGGGACACCACCCTGGTGCCCACTGGGAGCCTCGCCCTGGGACATCCTATGTTTACCTTCTTTTGATTCAGAGCACAGCTTAGAGATCACCTCACAGAGAGTCCTCTCCCGACCCCAATCCCGCCTCTATTGTAATGGAGTTACTCTACATTTTATTGCTTTACCTTCCTTGTCTACATAACTCTAACTCTGATTTATTTCTGTCTGTTATCTTTCCTTTTTCCACTCTTTGTCTGGCTTCTCCACCAGAATGCAAAGACTTGTTGTTAACAGCTAAATCCTCAGCTCCTAGAACAAAGCCTGACGTCCAATAAGTATCCAATAAGTATTTGCTGAATAAACAAAAGATAAAGGCTTAGTGAGGTCCTGGAAATGAACGTCCATTCCCCTGGCTTCTGCTTGTGCCCAAGCTCTCCTGGTCACAACTGGATAATATCAGGCTTTTCATGTCATGATAATGAGCTCAGCTCTGAGGTCTTGTAACCACTGAATAAAAAGCCTAACTCTTGGGGCAGATTTGTGAACTGTGTGAAATCAAGCATGAAAAAGAAACCAAGACTTTCCTACATGGATCTAATTTGTGAAGATAACTGCTAAGAAACTAGAAAAGATTGGAAGGAAACTTCAGGATCAGGCAATTCCCCATTTGCTCTCGATGTTATAGGCTCTCTGTCCATTGAAGTGCTATCACTAATAGAACCTGCCAGGGACATAAAACTTGAGTTCAGATTTTATAAATTAACACCATGAGTGCCTTATGCCTTTGAGGTAGTTACGAATTGTATTGGTATTGGCCAAATTGAATGAAATCAGATTGGAGGCATGAGTTGATCTTTTTTCGCTTGAAATCACTGTCCTGAATAAAACTCCAATACTATTCTTATTGAATCAAACCTTTTAGTCAACAGGCAATTAAGTCCTTATGATACCCACACAGCTATACATAAATACATATCATACACATACAGCCATACACGTAACAGCTGGGCACAGCTGGATCTGGAGCCCTGACCTCTTAGCTATTAAGCCTCATTTCCCTTTTGCTTGTGCCACTCAGAATCATTCATCAACCAGTAGGGTTGTAATTCCCAATGTAAACTACTCATTTTATATTCGGATGTGGACAGCAACCTCTGGAACAGCCCCCCAGATCCATCCTGTCCTACGGGCCTCCCAAACTCCTGCAGTGACGTTGTTTCTGCACCCACGCTACAAATTGGTTTCATGGTTCCCCATCCCTGGTACTCAGGGAATATCTGCTCTTATGGAGGAGGCTTCACTCATCTTTCTTTCTTAAATCAAATCAGTCTCACAGTTAAAAAAAATAATATGAAAGCAATGACCTAGACAGGCAAATGATTCAGGAAATTACTGAAGTCTTTGCTCTTTATGTGGTCCATGGCTAGAGTCCTTCTCATGCTCTGCAGCCCAGTTACAAAATCAAAGAACTGTTTAGAAGCAGTAGAGAAAGAAAATAAGAAGTGAGGTACTGATTGAATGGAGAGGTAATTAACCATGCAAAATGGTTTTGAAGCTAGAGGAGGGAAATAAGCCTTAAACAGGGTGTTTCTGTTGCAGACAAACTTGCTTTAAAGTGTTAGCATTTAAATAGTCACACCTCTAGATTTGAACTTAACACTCCATTAAGCAGCTGAGGGAGCTCACACCTCTGTCTGTGGCGCCTTTCACTCTTGTTGAAGCCCAAGGAAGGGGACAGGGAAGGGAGAAGAGGAAGAGTAGCTCAGCGTGGAGCAGCGGCAAAGGCAACAGTCCGGGTTCTGCCTGCTGCCCCGGCACAGTCAGCATCTGCTTTCACTCCCCCAGTGTCCTGATGTGTCCGTATTTGTGGTCAACCAAAAGATAGTGACAATGCAACATTTATTTATATTCATATATAAAAATGGGGAATAACATTTTTTCCTTGGAAAGCATGCTTTGGTTTAAAACTTCTATGTCATTTCATATGCTAAGGCTAAGGGTTCGTGACTACAGGAGGAAAATCTAAGAATTTTTAAAAATGCCAGGCCAAGCATGGTGGTTCACGCCTGTAATCCCAGCACTCTGGAAGGCTGAGGCAGGTGAATTGCTTGAGCTCAGGAGATTGAGACCAGCCTGAGTAAAGTGAGAACCCATCTCTAAAAATTGCTGGGCACTGTGGTGGGCACCTGTAGTCCCAGATATTTGAGAGGCTGGGGCAAGTGGATGGCTTGAACCTAGATGTTTGAGGTTGCTGTGAGTTATGATGCCATGGCACTCTACTGAGGGTGACAAAGTGAGACTCCATCTCAAAATGTAAAAATTAAAAGACCTTGGAAACAGGCCCTGGAGGCGGCAAGGTTGTCATTTTGAAAGTGAGAAACTGAGGCTCAGAAGTTGAGTTGCCTGAGGCCACACAGCTAGTTAAGGTAGAAGTCGGAAATGAGAATCAAGTCTCCTAAATGTAAGTTATACATTTTTGATGTGTTGAATATTTTTAGGAATGTAAATCATGTTTTCAAGAACAGAGGAATAAAGTACAGGAGTTGTAAGCTGTACTGATGCCCTCCACCAGTCAGAGGTCTCAGAGAATAGGAGGAGGGTTTGGGGACACAGCACAAACGCTGACTCCGGGAGTGAAGTTCCTGAGCTCACTGATGATGTCAGCTGACAAGGAGATGAAGAATTCTCCCAGAATAAACAGAAGCTAGGAATCCAATTGACTTCTGGCTTTGCAATTTAATAGCTGGTTGACCTTGGTCAAAGTTACTGAATGTCTCAGCCAGGTATCGGTGGCTTACGGCTGGCTGTAATCCTAGCATTCTGGGAAGCCGAGGTGGGTGGAGTGCTTGAGCTCAGGAGTTGGAGACCAGCTGAGCAAGAGTGAGACCCTGTCTCTATTAAAAACAGAAAAACTAGCCACACATAGAGGCTCACATTTGTAGTCCCAGCTGCTGGGGAAGCTGAGGCAAGAGGATTGCTCAAGCCCAAGAGTTTGAGGTTGCTGTGAGCTGTGATGCCATATCACTCTACCCAGGGTGACCAGGTAACTCTCTGTCTCAAAAAAAGAAAAAGAAAGTTACTGGATGTCTTTAAAACTCCTGTTTCCTCAACTATAAAATAGGTATAGAATGAATATTTGCCTCAGGTGACTATTGCTTAAATAAAACAGCATATGCAAAGCACCTGGCCCAATGCCTGGCACATAGTTAACTGTTATATGCCCATTGTCACCATCATTTGTCATTAGCAGCGTCACAGCAGCGTTTTTCCTTCAGTCCTCACCTGACCCACTTTGCATCGTCAGCGGACTTCACAATTCCACGCCACTCTTTTTACTTAAAAACATAATGTCCTACCCTAACCTCATTTAGTGCCACATAGCTCACAGAGACAAATACTATTGTTCCTCCTTTAACAGATCGGCAAACAAGCTTAAGGAAATGAAATAATGTGCTCAAGGTCACACAACCTCTAAGTGAAAAAAGCAGAATTCAGACAAATTCTTCTTGTCTTTTCTGGTTGTCTCTGCTAAGAAATTATAGGGTGAAGTGGTGAGGTGAAAAGGGGGGAGGGCAGAATGGCAGCTGGGAGCTGCTGAGAGGTGGGTGGCCCGGGAAGGTGACAGGGTGCCGGGCACTGGACTGTCCTGCACCTGTGTCCACATACACTCAAGGTTTTCTCTACACAGTCAATCAAGGGATGTGAGCTTAAAATCTGGAGGGAGCTCGGTCCCGGCCTTCAGAGTCAGAACTGATGCTATCTGTCTCCTCAGCAGAAAATATCCTTCTAAGACCCCCAAAAGAAAGCCAAGCTGGATCGGTGCCTATAATGAAGACAGGAGCTGGCCCTGGCAGGAGATGGGACAGTGAGAAGTCCCTGTGCTCTCTGCATTTTCAAGCCCTTCCCCTGGGGAGACCAAGTCAGGGAAGCAACCTCTCTGTGGTTCATGGTTCTTTGTCATTCACTGGGCTATGTGGTATTAATTTGGTCACCATCAGGACTCTTTCTGTGAAATGGTGGCTAGTATCATCACAATTACTTGATTTGGAGTTATTTCTAAGTACACAATTAGGACTTTCAGTAAGGAGCAGAGAAATTCAAGTAATAAAAGCTAATTAGTAATTAGTAAACACACAAGCCAAACAGAGGCCAACGCAAAGTAACAGATCCTCTGTATTCATACACCTGAGGACACCCATGATGGAGAGACCAAGGATCTCCGCCTTCCCCCGAGTTCTCTGATTGTGGCTCCATATGACTGTGACTTTCAGTAATTATGATGGCATGCTTTGGAGTCAAGCAAGCTTGAATCTGAAGCTTGTCCCTACCCCTTCCACCTTGTAGCACTGGACAGGTGACTTAACTTCTCTAAGCCTTCATTTCCTCACATATAAAATAGTGGTGATAACACTAACCTTATAATGCAAGCTATGTACTTATTTCTTTCCTGACACATATTAAATGCCCTATCAGTGGCAGCCACCTTATTCTGTTAGCATCCCTGCTGAGAAGTTCAAGCTGTGACAAAACACATCTCTTCATAACTCTCATCTCCTTCTTTAGAGTCTATCTACTGGATTAGCCTTTGGCTCACTTGCAGCTGTGGGATGGGGGAAGAGGAAAGGTAACAATCTCTCTCTTCCCTTCTTTGACCTTATGCTGATTATCAATTGCATCAGTTAAATCATGGAAACTGTGTATCAAATCTGCAAATTATATCAAGCCAAGAGAAGTGGCAAACACATTCAGTGAAAGAATTTAGACTAATAAATTCGCACTGATTTTCAAAATGAACAGAGTCTAACATGATAGAATATAATAGAGGGTCTTCATTTGAGTCCAAACAAATGCCAGATGCAGGAGGGTCAGACTGAGAAAAAAATAAAACAAAATTCTCATAGACTTCTGATTCATACATAAACTCAATTTAGTTCATACCGTGATATTTCTTTGCTGGTTTTTTTTGGCTGGGCCTGGGTTTGAACCCGCCACCTCCAGCATATGGGGCCGGTGCCCTACTCCTTTGAGCCATAGGCGCTGCCCAATACTGTGATATTTCTACCAGAATAACGGATGTAAACTTGCCTAATATGTAGACACATAGCCTATAGCCTAAAATGTAGTCTGCCTGCTATGACTTGGATAAGGTTTGGCCCTGCTGTGTCTCATCTGGAATTCAACTTCCAGTGCTGCAAGTGGGGCCTGGTGGGAGGCATTTGGATGATGGAGGCAGACCCCTCATGAATGGCTTGGTGCCTTTCTCTCGGGAGTGGGTGTCTTCCCAGTCTTAGTTCCCATGAGAACTAGCTGTTGAAAAGAGCCTGGCATCACTTCCCTCTCTCTCTTCTTTCCTCTCTCGCCATATGATCTTCCCCTGTCGGCTCCCTTTTGGCTTCCACCATGAGTGGAAGCAGCCTGAGTCCCTCGACAGAAGCAGAGGTTGATGTCACACCCGTAGAAATGTGAGTTAAATAAACCTCTTTCTTTATGAATCATCCAGCCTCGTGTATCCCTTTATAGCAATGTACATGAAGGTGTTAGCCTTTTATCCTTCTTTCACGAAGGAAAGGAGATAATGTATTCTGTAACACTAGGGTTAGGCAAGACCCAATATGTAGTTGGGTCATTCTTTGTTAAGGAGACTCAAGTATCAACAGATGTTTGTACCAGATGCCATTAAGGTCCTTTTAAACCAGAAAGTATCTGTACCCCAGAAGTGCATTAATGTACATAGTTACCATTCAATAAAAAAAAATAAAAAAACAGAAAGTATCTTTATGATAGTTTGTGCCATCTCCCAGAGCCAATAATCTTCCTGGCAGAACACACATGTTATCTTTTTATAATTTCTAAAGAAAGTGAACAAATAGATAAAAGGTCACAGGTGTAGGTTTCTTTGTCATTTTTGAGTACCAAGCTTGACAAGTTCAATTCTCTCTCAAAGAAAATTACTTTCCAAAAGGAAGTATGAATTGGCTTCCCTGGACCCTGTGCACATCCCAGCTATTTCATCCTCTGGGATTGTATTCAGCCACCCCTGCCCTTGGAATGCCCCCACCATCCTCTCTCTGCCAATCTATCACCCCCTTCAAAATCTGGCTTCATGGGCTGAGCGTGGTGGCTCACACCTGTAATCTTAGCACTCTTGGAGGCTGAGGCAGGAGGATCCCTTGAGCTCTGGAATTCTGCAGCAGCCTGAGCAGAAGTGAGATCCTGTGTCTCCTAAAAGTAGAAAAATTAGCTGGACATTGTAGTGGGTGCCTGTAGCCCCAGCTATTCAGGAGGCTGAAGCAGGAGGATAGCGAACCCAGGGCTTTGAGTTTGCTAGGCTGAAGGGCCACAGCACGATAGCCTGGGCAATAGAGTGAGACTGTGTCTCGAAAAATAAAAAAAAAAAATCTGGTTCCTTGTTAGCCTCCTCCTAAAAGACCTCCTTGTTTCTCCTAGTCTTCTAAGTTGCTCAAAGACTCTCTGTATTACACCCAAATAAGTGTGCTCACATGGTGCCTGTGACTCATTCTCTAGTTGTTTCATGTTTCTGTGCCTCTCCACCTGAATGCCAAACTCCTAAAGGGCAGTGAATCTCTGTCAATGAGATGAAAGGAAGAAGCACTCTGGATTTTTCTAGTGATCATACCACACTGGGCACAAAGCACCCACTGGGGTCCTAAGACCCACGAAACAGCAATGAAATTCCACTCGGATTAAGGTCAGATGGGGCGATCCAACTCAGAAGATCAGACACATTTACATTCTGTTCTTAGTAGTTCCGCAGTCCTTCCAAATCACCAGGACTGCACACATAAAAGTTTCATCTAGCCACTAGCTCTAGCTGAACATATCACAGGTTACTTAAAGTGCAATTTATTTTTAATAGAAAAATTGATTCTGGAATGAATCATGAAGTAGACTTTTTTTTTTTTTTTTTTACTTTTTTGGTAGTAGACTAACCTTTTAAAGACTAGCATTCTTGCCCTAGAGAGGGGCATAAAAGTTTAAAAGGTTATTTTCCACATTTCACGTAACCTGGTGCTCACCTTTCCTATCTCCTTGCTGGATCTGCACACAGGGTGCCTGTGGCGCTAACTCGCTGAAAATATCGGCTCCATTAATGCATGATTTACTTCTCTTTACTCGGCAAAGTACAGACTCCACATATTTCAAAGCAAATTCAAGGCTTTGTGATTCATTACCTACTCCGTGAGATGTGATGGCATGGAATTCTCTCTCTCCGAAACTTGAAAGAGCAAAGCAAATGCCGAGGAGAAATCTTCCCTGACCCACCCAGAGGAGAGGCTTGCCCCCTGACGTGAGTCTCTGTGGCACTCTCCACTACTGCCCCCCTTAGACTTATCAGAGTCCATCATGACTGTTTGTTTACATGTCTGTCTTGGGGTTCCCCAAGGAGCTTTCAACAGCCCACTCTCAGAGAGCAGAATTCTGCCCTGCCCTTCTCTTTCTGGCCTTATGTTGTGGGCGCTAACGTGTGTCATCTAGATCCTTCTTGGGACAAGGTGGCCGTTCACCCAGGTGCTTGAGTTGCTGCCTCACAGCTGCCTCACAGCTGAGTCTGTGTTTGGGAACTGCCCCCAGCTGAGGGCAGGCATTAGCCCTCTCCCAATGTCTAACCATGCGAGGACATGAAGGCCCAGACTCATCGCTTCCGTTCAGGATAGCTCCAGATCTCTGCACTATCAGCTTGTTTGCAACCGCAGCACAGCTTAGCTTCCCTTCAGCCCGGCCCTGCTTCTCCCACTGCCTCATAGCCATTATTTCTGATAGCCCCTTCCAAGAAGTCTACACACATCTCCATCTCCAAGTCTGTTTCTCAGGGAAACCCACTCAAGATGCTCCATGTCCTAGCACAGAGTCTACGGCTTAATAGGTATTCCATTAATATCTGATAAAAAAAAAAAAAAA
>NW_003852405.1:18364006-18368644 GCF_000181295.1 Otolemur garnettii
AAGCCACGGCACTCTACCCAGGGGGACAGCTTGAGGCTCTGTCTCAAAAAAAAAAAAAAACAAAAAAAACAAATACTGGCTAAAGAGAAAATTAGAATTATGATTTAATAAAAAAAATGTTAAGAGGGAATAAAAAGAACTTCTGAGGATAATATGACCCTATTAGAGTGAAGAACTAGAAAAATCTCCAAATCCAAATATTATAGTCCAGAATTGCCAAATGCAAAGGACAGAGTGTTTGTGGAGTAAAGCAAGTAGCACAGGTCCCCAAACTCTAACCAGAGCATAGCTAAGCATGAAGGAAAGGTTTGCTGAATCAATGGCATTAACATATGTGAAACAAAGATACGGAAATATGACCGGAAAGGCTGCAATGAGACAAGAATCCGTGAACCAGAAGACAAAACAACAGAAATTACCCAATCTCTACAACAAAGAGAAAATAGATTAATTAACACAAATGAGCAGAATCTCAGGAACGTGGAGGTAACAAGAGACCTAACACTTTGTCATCATGTCCCAGAACAGACACTTCTTAGAAAGTAACAGTTTAGATAATGTGGACCAATTCCTTCAAAAATAAACACAAAATAAAATAAAACACATCTTTCAGTAGCCCTATAACTATTAAGAAAATTAAATTTATAATTCAAAAACTGTCAATAGAAAAAGAATCTACAAGCCCAGGTCATTTCACCAGACAATTCTACAAAATATTTAAAGGAGGACTAATACCAATTCAATGTATTCTCTTCCAGAAATAGGAAGGAACACTTCCCAAACCATTTTAGGAAGTTAGTACTACATGGAAAGGAAAAGAAGACAAAAATAGTATTAAAAAAGGTGAAGAAAACTACAGACCAAAATTTCTCCTGAATGTAAACCAAAAAAAAAAAAAATCGTTAAGAAAAATATTAGCAAATAAAATTCAGCAATAAATAAAAAAATTATAAGTCATGACAAATGGAGTTTATTCTAGGAGTCCAAAGCTAGTTTAATCTTTTAAAATCTATCAATGTAATGTACTATAATAATAGCCTTGAGAAAAAAAAAAAAACCATGATGACTTCAAGTGACATAGAAAAGGCATTTGACAAAATTCCACATCCTTTCATGATAAGAACTCTCAGAAAAGAAGAAATACAGGAGAATTTCCTCAACTTGCAAAGAAAATCTACAAAGTTAAGAACCAGAAAAATTTACAAAATACCTTCACTAACATTACACTTAATGGTGGAAGACTGTGGGCTTTCCCCTAAGATCAAAAACAAGGAAGAGACATCTATCTTACTGCTCTTATTCAACACAGTGCTAGAAGTTATAGCTACTGCAATAAGTCAAGAAGACATAATAAGCATACAGTTAGGAAGAAGTAAAGCTGCCCCTATGTGGAGATGACATGATTGGTTTCATAGGATATTCCAAGAAATCTACCAAAAAACGAAAGAAAGGAAACTCCTAATAAGTTCAGCAAAGCTGCAGAATACAAAATAAGCATACAAAAATTAATTGTACTTCTATATACTAGCAATAAACATGTAAATGAAAACATTAAAAATACAATACCATTTATATTTCCTCCCAAAATTGAACTGCTTGGGTGTCTCTCTAGCATGTACAGAAACTAAAAACTACAAAATGCTAACAAAAGAAATCAAAGGAGGCCCAAAGAAATGTAGATATACTGTTTCCATGAATTGAAAGACTTGACATAGTAAAGATATCAAGTTTTTCCAAAAGAATATACAAGTTTAACCGAATTCCTATCAAAATTCCAGCAAGATTTCTATTTTTCAAAATAATCTTTCTAACCAAGATTATTCTAAAATGTATATTAGAAGGCAAAAACATCCTAGAATATCTGAAACTATTTTAAGAATAAAATGGGAGCAATCAGTAGATTCCAAGACTTATTATAGAGCTACAATAATCAACTTCCTAGTTTTGGCAGAGAAACAGACTCAGACTAATGGGACAGAATGGAAAAACTTAAAATAGACTAACCCACAAACTATGTCCTCTGATATTTGACGAGGGCGCGAAAGAAAGAACCTCAAGCTGAGTCTCACACTTTATACAAAATCAGCTCAAAATAGACAGTAGACTTAAATATAAAACTATCAACTATTAGAAAAAAATAGAATATTTCCAGGATCTAGGTCTTGGGCAAAGAGTTCTCAAACTAAACACCCAAAGTATGATTCATAAAAGGAAACAATAAATTTAACTTCAAATTACACTTTATTAAAAACTTTTGCTCTGTGGAAGACCCTGTTGAGAGGATGAAAAGACAAGTTGCATACTAGGAGAAAATATCTGCAAATCACATATCCAACAAAGGACTAGTACCTAGCTCATAAAACTCTTAAAACCTAAAGTAAAACAAAATCCAAATAGAAAATGGACAAAGGGCATGCGCAGACATTTCACTGAAGATGATATGTAGATGGCAAAAAAGCACGTGAAAAGATACAAATGTCAGCCGTTGGAAAATGCAAATAAAACCATAATGAGATATCACTACACACTTACCTAATTGGCTATAAGAAAAAATAGTGACAAAACCAAATGTGGGTAAGTATGGGGAGAAATTGGATTACTCATATGTTGCTGTTAGGAACGCAAAGTAGTACTGCCCATCTGGAAAACAGTTGGACAGTTTTTTTTAAATGCTAAATATCCAGGCGGTGCCTGTGGCTTAAAGGAGTAGGGCCCCAGCCTCATATGCCGGAGGTGGCAGGTCCAAACCTGGACCCAGTCAAAAAAAAAGCTAAATATCCAAGTATCATATGACTCAGCAAATATACTCATGGGCATTTATCTCAGAGAAATGAAAACTTATGTTTCACTTCATTAACGTGCACAAAGCCATACATTAATGTTGACAGTAGCCATATTCGTCATAGGCAAAAAATGGAAACAACCCAGATGTCCTTCAGTGGGTGAATGGTGAAACCACCTCTAGCATAGACACCAAGGCACACTGCTCAGCATTAAGGAGTGAACTAATGATATGATGCATGTGCTACAGCCAGGGTGGATATTCAGAGAATTACACTGAGCAAAAAGAGCCAATCCCCAAAGTTATATATAGTATGATTCACTTAATATCCCTGAAAGAACAAAATGTAGAAATGGAGAGCAGATTAGCAGTTGCCAGGGCATTGAGAGGGGTATAGGAGGGAGGAATTTGGGTGTGTATATAAAAAGGCAGCAGGGGAGCACCCTGTGGTGATGGCAGTCCTTTGTATATTTGCTATGCCAGTGCACACACCCTGATTGTGCATTGCACCATAGTTTTGCAAGATGTTACCAGCAGGAAAACACTGCATCTCTGTATTATTTCTTACGAGTGCATATGAGCCTACAATTATCTCAGATTAAAAAATCAATTAATCCATGAAAAGATGAAAATTGTAAAAAAATTTTTTGAAGAAAAAAATTCAATTAAAAAAGGGAGGACAACATTGGATTTGGCAATAATTTCTTCGATCTGACACCAAAAAGGATAAGCAACAACAACAGAAGAGACAAATTATACTTCAGGGAAATTTTAAAAGTTTGTGCATCAAAAGACACTATCAACAAAGTAAAAAGGCCACCCACAGAATAGGAGAAGATATTTGCGAATTATATACCTGACAAGGGACTACTATCCTGAATATATAAAGAACAACAACCAAAAATCAAGCAACCTGGTTCAAAGATAGGCAAAGGACTAAAAAGACATTTCTCCAAAGCAGGTGTACAACATTGGCCAATAAATACATGAAAAAATGCTCAACATCACTAATCATCAGGGAAATACACAACAAAATGACAATGAGATGCCACTTCACACCCACTAGGACAGCTACTATTTAAAAAAAAAATGTTGGCAAGCACGTAGAGAAATTGGAAGCTGTGTTCTGTTAATGGGAATGTAAAATGGTACAGCTGCTAAGGAAAACAGTATGGCGATTTCTCAAGAAATTAAAGATAGAATTAGCACATGATGGGGCAATTCCATTTCTGCCTATACATGTATAAGCCAAATAACATGCCTTCATGTTCATAATAGCATTATTCACGGTAGCTGAAACGTGAAGCAATCCAAATGTCCTCCCCACAGATTTATATGCTGAAATTCCACCCCCCAAGATGATGGAGGTTCTGTAGGGGGTGATTAAATCATGATGGAGGGCTTACAAATGGAATTAGAACCCCCATAAAAGGGATCCCAGCAGGTCTGCACCCCCTTTCTACCATGTGAGGGTTCAGTGCGAGGGCACAGTGAGAAGTTGGCAGTCTATCACCTGGAAGAAGGCCCTCACCAGAACCCTCCTCCCATGCTGGCACCCTGAGCTGAGACTTCCAGCCTCCAGGACTGTGAGAAATCATTTCTGTAGTTTATAAGCCCCTGGACTATGGTACTTTGTTACAACAGCCCAAACTGACAAAGAGAGATGGTAAATTTTTAATGTGTATTTTACCATAATAAAAGAAAATATAGGCTTGGCACCTGTGGCTCAAGTGGCTAAGGCGCCAGCCACATACACCTAAGGTGGCGGGTTTGAATCCAACCCGGCCCGCCAAACAATAATGATGGCTGCAACCGAAAAAAAATAGCCAGGTGTTGTGGTGGGCGCCTGTGGTCCC
>NW_003852405.1:18368760-18387573 GCF_000181295.1 Otolemur garnettii
AAAAAAAAAAAAAAAAAAAGAAAAAGAAAAAGAAAAGAAAATATAGGTGGAGGCACTGACTTTATTAGTGTTCATTCAGAGCTATCCAGACATGGAGGGGAAAAAAATGTACTTGAAGGTACTTGGTTAAAACTGTAATATATCAGAGCCTGGGTGAACGGCCCCTCAGAATCCTGCCAGCCCTTTGCTGTCTGTGAACCTACTCCTTGCAACATGCTGATTTTCACTGGCTCCGCAGCGGGCCTTCCCACAGGGCGGGGAATCTTCCTGCATAGCGGGTGGGCCAGAGAGGACATACCGAACACTCGTTCATGCTGCAGCTCATGTGGGTAGAGCTCCAGCCCCCTTGAACCCACCACTGCTGCCAAAGGAGCTAGGGTACAGGGCAGCAGGGACCTGCCTCGCCTGGCCTGCTGCGTCCTCGCCCACACGCCACCACCCACCCCATGTGCTGCTGCGTGTCCACCAGCCTCCTGCCATTCTGTCCCAACTTTGGGCTTCAACTGAGACAATGCTGTAGAAGGAGCACTGTGGCTCACATCTTTTTTTATTTTATTTAGTTTAGTTTAGTTTATTGATTGATTTAGACAATCTTACTTTGTCACCCTCAGTAGAGTACAGTGGCGTCATAGTTCACAGCAAACTCGAACTCTTGGACTCAAGCAATCCTCTTGCCTCAGTCTCCCAAATAGCTGGGACAACAGGCGCCCAACACAATGCCCACCTAGCTTTTCTATTTTTAGTAGAGATGGTCTAGTTCTTGCTCAGACTGGTCTTGAACTCCTGAGTTCAAGTTATGCACATAGCGAGGCTTCCCGGAGTGCTAGGATTGTAGGCATGAGCCACCCTCCTGCCTCAACACATCCTTTATTTTAAAAGTGGAGAAATCTGCCTTTGAGACAGGAACTCACAGTCCGGGGCCTGCTTAGACTCAATTTGTGAATTCTTTGCCACAGTTATAACTCTTTTCTATTCCAGGTTGCCTGGCAGCCAACTTTAGGTGTAGCTTACATACAGGCATACATATCATACCTCACATACATATCTATCAGATATGCCAGTAGAAGGTATTTGCTTATTTCTGTAGCTTTTCCTGTTTCCACCTGTGCACCTATTCCTGCCATGTAGATACTGAATCTGATTCTGCTCAGAGCTTGCCAATTAAGACTTTTCCTATACAATTCTTATTTCTCTAGGTCTGTATGTTATATCAAGTTCAAAACTGGTAACTCCCCTTGACACCTACTGATGACCTACTGATGTGTAAGTGGTAAGTGGCTCACACAGGGACCAGTGAGAAAGGTGGGCTTCCCAGTGGCACAGGCATTTAAACCTACTCCACCCAGTAGCTTGTTCTAAGCAGGCCCTCCAGTGCCTGGGGACCGACTCACAGACTGAGCTCTTCTGGGGTTTTGGAGTTTTCTTACCCAGAAAATAGGATCAACACCACTGCTGCCATGAATTATTCAGCACCTGCCTGGACTACTCCTTGGTGAACGATGAAATAATGAAAGTTGACAAAATTGATTTGTGGTGAATTTTTAGTGAATCCAAGTTCATGGCAAGTGAGCAAGAGCCAGTAAACCTCAGAAGTACTTGACCACAAGAACAGTCAGCCTGCGGCTCCTTTGGGAACATCACCATTTGGCCAACAGTGTAGCCAGGGTGAACGTTCTGTGCAAGGGATCCTTTTTCTCCCAGGGTTCGGGGGAGATAAATGTGGTCTCCCACTGAAAAAGCAGAGCCACTTGGGTCCACCATACCGGTTCCAGCTAGAAGGATGGGTGTCAACTCTTGAAAAATATCATGAAGAATTTAAATTGCTAGATAATTAGAAGCTCAATAACCAAATCTCCGAACATGATTTTAGCTGCTTAGGAGAGTGCTAAGAAAGGCAGGCTTCGATGCAGCCTATTTTGAATTTTGCATGAGGGTTTCACTAATTAAAAGGAAAAAAGTATTGGCACCATGTTTAATCCTTTCATTAATCTCCCTCAACATATATGACTGCTGCCCGTTATTGGATAATCATTAAATGTAAAATATTAAACTGTACATTTGACTTTATTGATCACTTTATGGACTAAAGATACAGCAAGTAATTATCTGCCAAGACAGATTCATTGATTGGGCTGTCATGGGGAGAGCTGAAATTGACACATAGTTGACTATTATTCTGGTATGCTGTTTTCATCAATTAGTTTGTCTCATTCTTTTGCTTACCAAGAATTTGTATTTATAGTTAGTTTCTATTTAAGAACTCCAAAGAAGAGTATTCACTGTAAAATCAGGTAGGTGGTTCTCTACGTAGATCAGACACATTGAAGTCCAGGTGTTAGACTTAGTTTTGTATCCTGGGATATTTTACCAGTTTTGATACTGGACAACTTTGCACTTGTATTTTATCTTTCTAAGCCAGAGTT
Organism: Otolemur garnettii; assembly: GCF_000181295.1. Lineage (NCBI taxonomy): Eukaryota > Metazoa > Chordata > Mammalia > Primates > Galagidae > Otolemur > Otolemur garnettii. Next base: position 18,371,184 of record NW_003852405.1, read on the forward strand.
ACCATACTTGAAAAATAATTTTATGTCTTCTGGATGTTTTTTTCCTTCCTAACTCTGCTTGCGCTCTCCACATTTACAATTCAGCTGAGTTTGCTGAGGTGTAAGGCCTTTCCAATGTTCCAGGCACCAGTGGGTAGGTTGGAGTACCACGATGGGGAAGATAGAGCTGGACCCTGGGGTGGGGGGGGTTCTCAGTCTACTGAAAGAAACTGTCCTGGCCTCAAGTAAAGGGGTAGAAGAGTCTGGAGGGGTAAAGCCTGAGTGTGGGCAATATTTGGAACTAAGAAACCTCTAGGTTCATTGTAATATAGGATTTTGTTTTTAAATCCTGTGCTAGCAAAAGGGTCAAAGTCACCCACCAAATTGTGGGATAGAATGAAGAATTATTTTATAAATCTCATTCCAGGGCATGCAAAGAGGCTGTTCTTAGAGTTCATTTCTCTCAAAATTTAGCAGCTTATTTCATGGATGATCTTTTTAAGACAAATGAGAGTTTCATGGAATTCCTAACTTGGAATAGATTTGTAAAGAAGTGCTATTACGGTGTTAGGGCCTGCCCCGCTTTTGGTTAAATCGTGGAGATTAACCATGAAAATTAGGTAGCGTAAGGAGGCCATCAAGGCAGGGAGGTGGTCAGCTATGGAGGTTCTACTGTATTTGTATTGTTCATGGAGATTTAACGAAAATAATCATTATATTTATACAATATTACTGTCCACATTTTGTATTCCATAAGGGTAGGAACCATGACATGCATGTTTTCTTTTGTTTTTTAACTTTCTCCCACTTCTTTGTTTCTGTATTCAGTAGGTAGTCAAATAAATGATAATGGAAAGCTCTTGCAGGGTCGTTTGAGATGGTGACCTGCTTTGAACAACCCAGTTTCTAAGAAGCTGAGTTCTGAATTCCAATTAGAGGTTTGGATTTTGGCACAGTGTAAGTGTGCATTACACTTCTTTTGGGTTCCTTGGGAGTAAAGAACTCAAGTCACTTTAAATATTGGAGGATCAATTGCTGATATTAATGAATTAAGCTAAAATCAATTTTACTTAAGCATCTTTCCAGTATTAACATAGAACACAGCCTGGTGTCATAGAACAACGTTGCACACAGGTTAGAAAGTCTGGCTTTCGGTCTTAGCTGCCCTAGGGAGGGACTCAACACTTTGGGCCAAGTTCTTCTAAATGAAGTGGTTGGGCCAGATAGTCAGGAAAGGCACTTACCACTTTGAAATTCTACTATGCTATTTTCTTTGAGTTAGGATACAGTCTTTGTGGCATCTCATTTCATGTATCGGGATAAAGGAAAGAAAATGATTTTCTATTAACTTGTCATGACTCCAGCTTTGGAAAATACTTCTGGGTGAGCAACAATTATCTTTGAATTTCCAAGTAAATCTGCAATATATTTCTCTGTAATTATAGAGAGCTATAGAGATAGTATTTTTGGACTAGCACTCCACATATCTTTAGGGCAGAGATTCTCAGTCTTTTTTACTTTTCTTTTTCTTTTAAAATGGTTTTTAAAAAATCTCATTGACACTACAAACCCTCTCCCTAAACAATGATGGAACTCATGAATACAACATGTCGCCTACAATTTCAGGGTAGTAGGAAGGACCATGGTGTTTCCAGATTGAGAAGCCCCCTCTAAGCTCTTTAAAGGGCCAAACCCTCTCGGCTCTGCTACCTTCTAGCTATGTGACCATAAACATTGCTTAACCTTTGTGGTCCCTTTGGAAACCACAAATGTTTGGATGATAACATCTACTCGCAAGTGGCTGGGAGCCTTAGCATCACGAGCATAAGGAAAGCATCTGTGCCTGTCACACAGCAGTGGGCACTCGCTCATCAAACAGGTTTTTTTTTCCCCTGCTATTCCTCATTTTTTAAATCTCCATCAAACCTGCATAACTATATGCCCTCCTTTCACAATTCGGGGTCCCAAGTCCTTTTTGTATTACCCACACGCCTCTTCACTATTACCCCCCAGCTTTCCGCTCTAACTGAATACAGTGTCATTTCTATAAATTGACCATCCAAGGGATAGTAGCAAACTGATCAACATAGAGAGGTGGTCAACACCAGGAACTAGGCCTACCGTACGGATAGCTACACGTGCTACATGTCCAGTCTATGAAAATTCGGTAGCGTAAGGAGGCGGTCAAGGCAGGGAGATGGTCAACTATGGAGGTTCTACTGTATTTGTATGGTTCAGTCTTACACAGTACACTTGGATTTCTTCCTTGCTGTATAAAATTTTTTTTCTACTATTTAGAAACAGTGTTATCGTGCTTCTTTTGTTAAAATGGAGTTCATTTTTAATTCTCCAGATTTGCTACTTCTGAGATAAAGCCTTAGTCACATTAGCATGGCCCAGAATTTCCCATTCTAAATCTTTCCTGGGGCTGAAAATTAATCTTTCCTTAGGCAGTACCTAAAGGGTATGCGCATTGAGTGATCTAAAGATCAATTAAACAATGACTGAATGTCACACAAAGAGGCAATGGTAGCGGAGGTAGAATCCAGGAACTTTGAGCTTAACTTCCCCAGGCTCCTGGGAACACAGGGGTAATGAGGGAAGCTACTGCGCTCCAGGCTGAGTGGGTAACCTTGTGCCTCGGAGAGTGAACATTCAGAGAGCCACAGTTACCTGCCTGGTGGAAGTCAGGTTACAGCCCACATGCAGTCCAGAGGTGGGGTTTTTTGCTTGGTTCTGGTGCCTTCTTGCCTGAGCCTCTCAGGTAATTCTTAAGCGCTCTTCCTACAGCGGTAGCCATCCTTTGGAAAATGTCTCTCTGCTCTAGGGCCAGCCGTCAGTGCTGTTCCCTCGTTGCCTCTCTCCCCTCCTTGGTTATCAAAGACCTCAAAGGTCAGGTTGAAAGTTTTTGGAGTTGGCTCGGCGCCTGTGGCTCAAGCAGCTAAGGCGCCAGCCACATACACCTAAGGTGGCGGGTTCGAATCCCCAGCCCGGACCCGCCAAACAACAATGACGGCTGCAACCAAAAAATGGCCAGGCGTTGTGGCGGGCGCCTGTAGTCCCAGCTACTTGGGAGGCTGAGGCAGGAGACTCGCTTGAGCCCAGGAGTTGGAGGTTGCTGTGAGCTGTGATGCCATGGCACTCTACCCAGGGGGATAGCTTGAGGCTCCGTCTCAAAAAAAAAAAAAAAGAAAGTTTTTGGAGTTTACATCAAATTTCAGGAGCTGCCCGGGAGAGGCAGTCCATGGCTAGGATGGATTGTCCCTCGCCGGTGTCACAATCTAAATTAGTAAAGAGACAAATGGCCTCAGATAGTTGTAAAAGGCAAAGGGTTTAATTTTCATCCTGGCACGGGGTAATGTACGATGTCTTCTTATCCAGCAACCTCCCAAAGCGGGAGCTGGGGCACAGGTGGGGAGGGGTTTTGGAATAGCTGGCCCGGAGCAAGTGTGGCTGGGTGACAGGAATGGAGATGGAGAAGAAAGAAGAGGGGAAGAAGTAGGAGGGCAGCTACATGGAGGGGCCGCAGAGGAGCCAAAGGAGAAACATCTTCAGGAAAGTGAAGGCAGTGGGAGAGATGCAGGGGCAGGAAGTAATATGCAGCAGGCAGAGTGAGACTCCGGATGTCTGGCAAGGTCAAGGAAAGCCTGACCTTGGGGAAGTTTAGACCACTTTGCCCAGCCAGTGGCAATACAGGTTGAGTTGTAGAATGGAATGCTTACAAGATCCATTCTTGGGTCACATCTCTTGGTCATCTAATTTATATTGTAGATTACAATAGAAAACTATATTTTCAGGCTGGAAGTTGGTAAGTCCCAAAGTTTCAAATTCCTATGGAGACATCCCAATGGGGAGTCTTTAGGTGGGGCTGACTAAATGTTGCCCATGGTGATAACTAGGAGAAAGAAAAAGGAAAGGACTTCAGGGTTGGTCACACATTGAAACACTGAAGAATCTGAGAGGGTGTCTCCAATTCAGACTTCAAAGTTCTGATCAGATATCATATGTCCCCAATTCTGAGTCAGACCAAAACTGAGGGATCTGGCCAGAAAATGGGTATCCTCAAGTTCCAACTCAGACCAAACCCCTAGATCTTCCCAAAGCCTGGTATTACTGGGACTGGGTAAAGATTGAAGGGAGCAGTTAGGTGGCACCCCTCCAAGTCCCCCCCCATGAGTGGCAGACCTGGTGCCAGGTTTTCAAACTAGGCCAAATCAAAGAGAGCTGCCACTCTTAGACTCAGGAGCACAACCATCTCCAAAGGCCATGGGACTCACCAAATTCCAGATCCTATTGAGGCCACTGAGAAGAATGTTCTGGGAGCTGCCTAGCAGAGGAGGGAGCAGTCTCAAGACAGAAGCAGAAAAGTGAGTTCCCTGAGACAAAGGTAGAAAAGTGAGGTCTCTGTATGGGCTACCAAATGTTAGGATAAGAGCTTGTAGTGCAGAAAGAGAAAGAATTCTCAAAGATTAGGACAGGTTTAAAGAAAAATTGATTTTACTTTCTAAGAGAGTAAAGGGTTTGGCATGAAAAAAGAAGTGTCAGTCCTGAGGGTGGAGGGTTGACATTTTATACTGGGGGTGATAAAGGGTTAAAAAATATAGTTATTGCTGCAGACCAATAACATGAGGTGGCCCTGAAGGGGCTGGGTTTTGTTGTTGTTGTTTGTTTGTTTGTTTGTTTCTTCTCTATGAGGCCAGCTTTATCAGACTCTGGAATGTGGTTCTGGCAGATAAGAGAGAGGGTGATGCTCCTATCTGCTCAGTGCTTTTCAAGTCTTATAAAAACAAACTCTTAAAGATGAGTGAAGAGTCGGGTGCTGTGGCTCACACCTGTAATCTCAGCATTCTGGGAGGCTGAAGCAGGTAGGTTGCTTGAGCTCAGGAGTTCAAGACCAGACTGAGCAGGAATGAGACCCTGTCTCTACTAAAAATTAGCCAGGCATTATGGTGGGTGCCTTTTGTCCAAACTACTTGGGAGGCTGAGGCAAGAGGATCGATTGGCCCAAGACTTTGAGGTTGCTGTGAGCTATGATGCCATGGCACTCTACCTAGGATGACTGAATGAGACTCTGTCTAAAAAAAAAAAAAAATGAGGACAAAGTAAGGCACAGGTGGTTAATCAAATGAAGGGGCAGTTGTGTGCTCTGATCTTTCTCTCTTTTCATTTACCTGTTAGAAAGTTTATTAGCCATGTTGCCCTTTCACTAATAATCAGAAATTAAAACAGAATATCACATGAACACATGAATAGAGAAATGTACCATGTTTCTGATTAGAAAGATTCAATACTATAAAGTGATCTATTGTCCCTGAATTAATTTATAGATTTAATATATACTTTAAAAAAAATTCAGATTAATGTGAGAGTACAAAATGATTAAGTTCCATTGTTTGTGTTTCTAAGGTAAAGTTCAAGTTGTAGTAGAGGCAGCTGAGCCCTTCAGCCAGGGGTGTGCTGTACACCCTCACACTGTCCAACAGGTGAGAGCTCACCAATCCCCTCCCTCCTCTCCTTTCGCCTTTTCCTCCTCCCCTCTCCCCCGACTTGAACATAATTGTGTTATTCTCTTGTATGGGCATGTAGTCGTTTTTCTATTACATTCATATTAGTATTGAGTACATTGGATACTTGTATTTCCATTTTTGTGATACTGATTAAATATATACTTTTAATAAAAATTCTAACATACAGGGTGCTTATTATAGAGGAAGACTTACTTAAAGCTCTAGTAACGAGAGTATTGTGATGAGGCCATAGGGATAGGCAGCTAGAATAATGGAGCAAAATAACAGATATGGGAGATATCTCTATCCAACAGATAGAGTTGGAATTGCAAATCAGTGGAAATTTATTATTCAATATACTATTCAACAATTGGTACTAGGACAATCATTTACTCTATAGAAAGAAAGAAAAATAAATCTTGGCATTAGCACCATTTGTTGACATGTGTCTGTGTGTACATGCCTGTGTGCATGTGTGCTGGCTCTTTGCCAGGCTCTATGGCAAAGTAATATCAATAGTTATAGAAGTGGAGCCATAAGCTGCCAAGAAAGGCTAGGGAATGTGGGCTTCAAAGAAGGAAAAATGATTACTTAAGGATGAAAAGGGACTTTATCAAGTGAAGAAAGTAGAAAGAAGGAATCAAAAATAGAGGAGGGTTATTTGTAAAAGTCCACATTTATACAGGTGTTATCCAATAGCCTCACTGGAAAGATGTGTCTCAGAGAGAGAATATTGTTGGGAAAAAGTGACGGAGACATTCCTTGGGATTAAGAAGCATCACATTCTCTCTCTCTCTTTTTCTCTTCCTCCCCTGTTTCCCCCCTCTCTTTCCTATTCTAAGTCATCCTTTAAATGTGTGACTCTTGGAAGTGTGACTCTTGGCTCAGTAATGACAACTAGAACAAGAATACTCTTTACAGCCAATGGAGAGTTTTTCCCATACAAACATGACTAATATTCTAGGTACATGGGTAGCCTGCTTGGACTTGAACCCTGCTTGGCTCAGACACGGACCTGCTGTGTCTTAGCTCATTATCACTAATGTGTGTGCCTGTGTCTATGTTTATAAGAGATGACTATAAATTCAAAAGGCTCTTAGTGTCATCATATTTCCAAATGAGAGCTCTATTTAGACATCTGTCTTAGTCTGTTTTGTGTTGCCAAAACAGAATATTTGATTCTGGGTAATTTATAAAGAAAAGAGGTTTATTCAGCTCACAGCTCTGGTGACTAGGAAGTCCATGGTCAAGTAGTCTACCTGGTGAGGGCCTCATAATGCTTCAGCTCATGGCAAAAAGTAGAAGAGTGAGCAGGTGTGTGCAAACATATCATGTGGTGGAAGAGGAAGCAAGAGAAAGAGAAACCAACGAAGCCAGAATCTTTTCAACAATGCCCTCTGGTGGGAACTAACCCATTCCTATGAAAGTGAGAACACACTCACCCTTGAAGGAGGGCATTAACCTATTTATGAGGGATGTACCCACATGGCCCAAAAACCTGCCACCAGGCCCCGCCTCCCAGCACTGCCACATTGGGGAGCAAATTCGAACATTTCAATAGGAGTTTTGGCCAGGACAAACCACATTCAAACCATATCTGCATCTCCATGATAAAAAATAGTAATGATAAGCATTTGTTAATTTACAATCCTTTGCTCTTTATTAATTTTACTGATTTAATTCACACAATTTATAAAACCTATATATTAGATTCAAACCCATGCTCTCATTTACTGACAGGCCCAAATGACCTGTCAGAAGACAGAATGGTTTCTTGGTAACATAAAACTGATGATGAAATTATTTTTTATAGTATATTAATCATTTATTTATTGACTAGTCCAAGATGTGGAAAGAAAAATCTATCTGTAACCAAAAAACATTTCCATACTACCATATTATTTACAGTTATACAGGTCAATATAAACTGAACATCTTTAACATATTTTTAATCTGTCACTTGTGTATTATTTGTTACACATCAAACAGAAATGCTTGAGGGAGAAAGACATATCATAAAGAGTAACTGTTTACAACTGACCATAGGTGTTAAATTTTTCTTAACTGGTGATTTTTTTTTCTTGTTAAAACATTCATAAGCCCAGAGAAGAGTCACTATTTCCTACATTTCTAACCCTAAATCTATGAGTATGTTGCTGGCATTGGACTGAAATTTACATTTATACTATTCTGAAAAAGATTTGCTAAGTTGTTTTATAGTGTAAATAGATTACTAGGCCATAAATAAATAAGTTTTAGAAAATATAGATAAAGAATGATGGTACTTGTTTTAGTCTGTTTTGTGTTGCTATAACAGAATACCACTGACTGGGTAATTCATTAAAAAAGAAATTTATTTCCAACAGTTCTAGATACTAAGTTCACCATCCTGGGACCAGCCTCTGGGAGGGGCCTTTTTGCTCCATTGTCCCATGGCAGAAGATGGAAAGAAAAGAGAGCACAGAGAGTAAGTGGAAAGAAGCCAAACTCATCTTTTCATCAGGACCTCATGCCCATAATAACTCACTCCTGTGATAACAACATTAATCCATTCATTAGGGTTCAGCTCCTGTGACCCACTCTCCTCTTAAAGACCCCACCTCTCAACATTGTTGCTTTAGGATTATGTTGGCAATGCATGAACTTTGGGGGACGTATTCAAACCATAGCATTATTAATCATATTTGAGTTTTCTGGTTTTTTTGGTTTTTTTTTTTTGAGACAGAGTCTCAAGCTGATGCACTGGGTAGAGTGCTGTGGCATCACAGCTCACAGCAACCTCAAACTCTTGAGCTTAATTAATTCTCTTGCCTCAGCCTCCTAAGTAGCTGAGATTACAGGCGCCTGCCACAATGCCCAGCTATTTTTTTGTTGCAGTTGTCATTGTTGTTTAGCTGGCCCAGGCCAGATTTGAATCCACCAGCCTCAGTGTACGTGGCTAGCACTCTACCCACTGAACTATGGACACCACCTCTAATCATATTTGTATCAACAATTAATAAATCATTATAGGGTGGTGCCTCTGGCTCAAGGGAGTAGGACACTGGCCCCATATGCTGGAGATGGAGGGTTCAGCCCCAGCCAAAAATAAATAAATAAATAAATTATTATAAATCAATTTACATACAGAGAGCAAAAGATTTGCACCAATTCATCCAGGTATTTATTTTCACTTGCTTATTTGGCAGAAATGTGTAAGAAGCCTGTCTAGGTCTAAATTGGCAATTGTGCTAAATCTCTATGTACTCTTAGACTATCATACACTTTTTTCTCCTAGGGATTTTCATGGAACTTGACCAAATGTCAGGTCAAGATCAATACTTTTTCACAATAGGCCATGGACCTCTTATAACAGAATTATTTGGGAATCTTTTTTAAAATTCAGATTCCTGGGCCATACTCCACTTCTCTATTAAGATAGCTCTGTGTAAAGTCTGTAGAAATTTACAATTGAATGGATTCTCAAGAGGATTCTTAAAGATCTCAAGTTTGAGTCTCAATGTTCCAGAGTTTCTCACTCTTCATGACAACCATTCTGACTACCTTCATTTCAGTTTTTCCCTCTTCCATCTTCCATATCATCCCATTAATTTTAACAGTCTTCTTTTATTTCCTTGAGCCAACCTGCTTGCAATAAGCATCTGAGGAGTTAAAACAACCTAAAAGGGATGTACATTATTAACACCAAAAACCCCTCTATGTTATGGTTTCCTACCACTTCCCTGTCCTTCATTTCTTTTTTATTCTGTTTTTCATTGATGAAAGGTAATGACTTTGGTCATTGTAATCCTGAAATTATCTGTAAGTTGCACCACAGTGAGTGGTTCTCCACTGGGCTGTGCATCAGAATAACCTGTGTTCCATATATTCATCAAGGGAAAAAACTGAACATCTTAACTAGAGTTACAAAGGATATATATATGTATGTCCAAACTTGAACTTCAAGAAATGAAAACTACTATGTCTGAGATGAAAAATACACTAGATGGAATTAATAAGTTAAACATTAAAAAAAGATCAGTGAGCTTGAAGATATGGCAATGGCAACTATCCAAAATGAAACACTCAGAGATTTAAGTTTTAAAAACATCAGTAAGCTGGGAGGTGTCTGTGGCTCAAGGAGTAGGGTGCAGGCCCCATATACCAGAGGTGGTGGGTTCAAACCTGGTGCCAGCCAAAAAAAAAAAAAAACTGAAAAAAAACTATCAGTAAGCTGTGGGGCTACTCCAAACAACCTATATATATGCAATTAAAGTTCCCAAAGGAAAGAGTATACCAAAAACATGCTACATAAAAGAATAAGTTGATTAATAGGCAGTTAAAACTGTAAGTTTCTGCCTTCAAATTCTTTTTTAAGAGAATTGAAAAGCCACAAATTTGGAGAAAATATCTGCAAATCATAAAAACCTAAATTCAAAATATATAAAAAAAACTCTTAAAATTTAATAAGAAAAAGATAAATTGGCAAACATTTTGAATAGATTGCTTCTGTTTAAAGATTTTTATTTGGTGGATGAGCACCTGAAAATATGCTTGATATCATTAGTCACTAGGGAAGTACAAGTTAAAACCCCAATGAGACACTACTACACACATGTTAGAATAATAAAAAAATAAAAAGACTGACCATACCAAGTGCTGGCAAGGAATATGTAGTAACTGCACCCTTCATACCTTGCTAGTGGAAATGCAAAATAGTACAACCACTTTGGAAAACTATTTGGCAGTTTCTAAATATCATATACAGACACAAAAACAATGACCCAGCTATTCTACACCTAGATATGCACCCAAGAGAAATAAAAGCATTATGTCCACACAAAACTTGTACACAAATGTACATAGAAAGTTTGTCTGCAGTAGCCCCAAAACTGGGTACAACTCAAAACTCCATCAACAAGTGAATGAAGAAAACAACTCTCAAGCCTACGCCATTGATCTATTATACATTTTATGCTTCTTTTGTTAAATTTTTTACTAAACATTTTCTTCTTTTGGCACTGTTGTGAACAGAAATGTTTCTTAAGTTTATTTTTCCTTAGAATCCTTTTTATTTCTGTCAAGTCAGTAGTAATACCCCCTCTATCATTCCTAATTTTACTGATTTGCATCTTCGTCTCTTAGTCACTCTCTCTACAGGTTTGTCAACTTTGTTGATCTTTTCAAAGAAACAACTTTTGGTTTCATTGATTGTCTTTATTGTTCTTCTATTTCCTGCACTCTTTTTACAACTTCCTGTGAGTCTATAATTATTTCTAAATAAAAAGTTAAAAATAAATAAAAAGGATATTATGTACATATAATAGAATACCCAGAAATAAAAAAGAATGCACTAGTGATAGACATCAAGCTCATAGGAATCTCTAAATTATTACATTTTACTAAGTGAAGGAAGCTAGATAAAAAAGAGTATAGCCTGTATGGTACCATGTCTATAAAATTCTATAAAATACAAACTAATCTTTGGTGACAGATGGGTCAGTCATCACCTCATTCTGGTGATGGTTCCACAAGTGTATTCCTGTGTCAAAACTTGACAATTTATGCACTTTAAACAAGCTCAATGTACTGTATATCAATTATAATTCATTAAAGCTACTCAAAAGTAAATGGTGGGAAGACAGCAGAGATGTATTAGAGCCAAGTGATTATTATAAATAATCCCTGGGACCAAAACCAAAAGATTACAAGGGAAAACTTTTGTTGCTTATGCCAAATGGTGCTGTGTTTCAGTTTCAACATTTCTTTTAAATTTTAATAAAGAACTGAAGCTGAAATAATTTGTCCCCTATTTGATTCTATTCCTATCCCAAGAATGGGCATGTATACCTTGTAATACCCGAAAGTTGTAAAGACTCTCTAATTTTGTTGTCCTAAAGAAACAAATGATCTAGAGTTCACCCTCCCTTTTCTCTCTCAGTGAACACACACACATACGTTATGATGGAACACGAAGCTGTCTTTATTTGGGAAGCTCAAGACAAGCTGTAATGCTCTCAAAGATCTTCATGTCTTTCAGTCTGGTCAAGCTCTGAGAACAACCAAGGTTGTGAAGGCACATTAAAATAAGGTATTTCACCCTGGGCAACACCCAAACCCAAGATCGCTCTTGACTTCTAACCACCCTGCCTTCATGCACAGGCTCTAAATGGGGGCAAGAAAGTTCTGTTCGTACAGCTCCCACTCTCTGTGGCTCTGTCTGCCTCCTTAAAGGGATCTCTCATTGAAGACAAGATAAAAAAGACTGGAAAATCCCCCGACCCATCCCCATGTATCACCACCCAGATCCTTTGATGATCAAAACAATTCCATTTTAACAACAACTGCTTGCAGAATTCTTTCGTTCTTTCAACAAACATTCCTTGCACACTTACTCTGTTTGCACATGTTGAATGAAATACACAAATTCTCTAGATGTTGGGGGGAGCATAATGATTGAAAATAAACAAACAAATAAATGTAAGGTAAAAGAATATATGTAGAATTTGAAGCATTATGTTGAACAGGCAGGACTCAGTAAGATCAAAGCAAAACTTTACCCCTATAGCCACTTTAACTACAGGCAGGATCCTGATTTGCCAGAGTGCTCGCCGCTGCTCTGTTCTCAAATTCCAGGGACACACAACAAGCTCTTTAAACAGTCTTTAATGCATTCTTCAGACAGACTGTCCTCCTAGCCTCTTCCATTTCAGCCCTTTTATAATATAAAGGTGTATGATGAGCTAAGGTTTGTGAGACTATTTTCTGGCAAGCTCTATGTGTGGTCTAGCTAGCCCTTTGCTCAGGTATGAGCGCTAGGAACTCACTGCTTTGTGTCCATGCTCTGAGTTTTCAGCATTTATTTTACATTCTGTTAGAGAATTATAGATTGTTGACATTTTCTAACAGGAAAGAACCAAGAAGATCACGTAATTCAAGTGGAAAACAGGTTTTAACTCTCATTCTACATTCAGGTGCATGGTGGTGACTTTCTAGAATAAGAATGAGTAAAGGGGCTCAGGTTGAAACTACTAAGAACGCAATCAGTGTTTGGCCAAGGGTGAGGCACAGAGCAGGGACAGCGGTATGCTTGGTGTCTGCCAGCTCCAGTCATTTTCAGCAGAAGTGAGTACATATAAGGAGATAGTTAAAAGTTTCTGCTATAAATTCAATGTGAATAGAATAGAAGGAGAAGTGAGTACATACAAGGAGATAGTTAAAAGTTTCTGCTGTACATTCTATGGCTCCTTAGTACCTATAAAATAAGGCTTAAACTTCTTAACTGGTGACCACAAAACCGTGAGCTGGTTCTGGTCCACACGGCCGGCTATATCTTCTGCAACTGGTCTTGCCCTCTGTGTTTTGAGGTCAGCAACAATGAACCACTTGTCTTCCCGCAAATCCATAAAGAACTTTTCCTTATTTGGGATCATTCTGCCCACCCAGGTTGGTCTACTCCCAACTTCCCCCTTCTAAATCCTCCCTCAGCTCCCTTTGTTCTCCCAGCACTTGCTCTGGGCCTCTGCCACAGCACCAATGCACCTGCCTGGTTCTGCAAGGAGATGCGTGGGTGTCTGCAACACCCTCGATGGCAGAGACTGCGACATCTCTCCTCATACCTCTTCCCAGCTTCCTCTTTAGTGGTAAAGTCCCTGACATTTAGCCGAGTACATAGGCAATAGAAAAGCAATAAGATTTCCAAGCCTTCCTTTTGGCTGGGTGTGTGTGACTAAGTTGTGACCTGTGTGACATAAGTGGATGTGCAACCACTAAGAAATATCCTTAAAGAGAGGGCCTCCATTGCTTTCTCTCGCCTCACCCTTCCTCATCTCTAGAATGCAGTCACAACGGGGGAAGCTTAAGCAGATGTATAGACCAGGAGAAGAAAGCCATGTATTGAATATGGAGGAGTTAACCTGATTTTAAAAAAATTAACGGACAAATCCAGACCTGGACTGTTTACCTCCTGACTTTGTTTATCTAAGAGGAAATAAATGCTTAGGCCATTACGTTGGGGTTTCTGTTTCTCTTGCCTCCCCATTTCATGCACTCCACACAGAAGGCAACATACACCTCAAAAAGTGCATTCCAGCAGACGATGGAAAACTCAAGAGCAGACAACAGGGCCAGGCACAGTGGCTCACACCTATAATCCCAGCTCTCTGGGAGGCCCAGGTGGGTGGATCGCCTGAGCTCAGGAGTTTGAGACCAGCCTGAGCAAGAGCGAGACCCCATCCCTAAAAACTAGCCAGGCGTTGTGGCCAGTGCCTGTAGTCCCAGCTACTCAGGAGGCTGAAGCAAGAGGATTGCTTGAACCTAGGAGTTTGAGGTTGCTGTGAGCTATGATGTCATGGTACTTTACCCAGGGTGACATAATGAGACTCTGTCTCAAAAAAAAAACAAAAAAAGCTAACAACAACCAAGTGACATCCATGTGTAAACGGTTTGGTTTGAGGAGGACTCTGGAGCTGTGAGCTTTGCTGCAAAAAAGCTGTACAAACTAAATATAATAATTAGTTTGATGCTTTGCACGTGTTAAATGAGCTAATGAAGCTTTGAACGAAGACACATTCGGATTTCCCTTGACTTAATAAAATTTTCCTCCTCTGAATGTCCACACAACTTTATTTCAATAGCCTTTTAACCCCTTTCTTCTTTTCATTACGATGACTTAGAAAGCTCACCTCGTACCCCTGTTTGTCAACTCCCTGGGGTCAGCGGCCGTGTTTTATGGATCTTCAGGCCTCCAGGGCACCTCAGGTGCTGGCCGGCTTTGCCGATTGCTTCTGGGCTGGTAGAGGTGGCCAATGGCTCAGAAAACATGCTGCAAACGTAACTTCAAATCCATTTGCATTTTCTGCCCAACCCAGACGTGGGCCCAATCCCAGTAGGTGGTTCTCCTTCGTTTAATTTACTGTCAGTCGCCCATAAACAGAAAGGGTGGGGACAGACAGCTCAGGACCCAGATGCCGCACCCGTCACAGCTGAGGCTTAGCGCGAGACGGTGCCCCTCTCAGGCGGGCTCTGCGGCCAGCCTTCTCCTGCAGACGCCCTGTTAGTTTCTCCTACTTGTTAAGCAAAGTAAAAACCCACCTGCTCAGCCTGAGCAACTGTTTTCAATCAATAATTAAGTAACTTTAAGGTCCCGATCTATACAAACTTATCAATCTTTTCACTGAAAAAGAATCAATAGAGAGAGACGAAGTATCCCACTAAACCCTTTTAATGGCCGTGTTTGGGCTGTGAGAAGCCAGTGAATTGATTAAATGAGTGGCCAATATCGGCCTGCCAAGGCAATTCTTTTCTCACTTTCATAAACATTCCCACCAACCCAGTTTAACACTCTCTCAGTGTGATGTTGCTTTGGTAAAGTTCTGCTCTAAATGTTCTGCTCAAGAGGGAGCCTTTGTTGACGTTCAGTGTGAGAGGGGTCCTGAGTTCATATGGCTGATTACTGATAATTAATGACACCCGGGCACTACGTTGGTGCTTTACGGGAATCATTACATCTTTGCAAAACTCTATGAGCTAGGTATTATTATTAATTTCCATTTTACAAGGGAAGGGACAGAGGTTTTACAAAAGTGAAATACTTGGCTGCAGATCATAGTAACCAGTAGATATTAGAGCTGGCGCTTTCACCTTATTCAAACATCCCCTACCCTACTCCGCATGCTGTTTGGTACACTAACATTATTCCCCTGCCCTTCCCTCCACTGTGGGCCCCGCTGCTCGCTGTCACGTAGGGGACAACGGTGGAGTCTGGGCTCTGAATGTGTGCAGCCAAAAATAAAATGAGTAATCCCTCGGGACTCCATTCACTAATTTGCATTTTGGCCTATTGTTGCCATCATTCAGAACATTCCTGGAGATCTGTTTTCAGAATCTACAGAAGCCACCAGCTCTGTGCTCTGAGTGAGGTAGGGTTAAAATTCCAGCTCCCCTATTTCCTGGCTGATCATCTTGGGCAAGCTCTTGATTCCCTCTGAGCCTCAGTTTGCGTATTTTCATATTGTGGATAAAAATAGGGGCATTGAGAGGACTGAGTGAGATTGGCCATGGAGAGCACAGTGTGGCACACACAGGGTATTGGTTATTAGCTTTTGAGAACAAGTTTTATTCTGTAAAAGTTCACTTGAAATCAGTCTGATAAAGAAAAGAGGAGTATCTTCGCCCATTTGTTCTGGCTGATTACCCTGTAATAACTGGAAATGTCTGATAGTACTGGAGGCTGGAAGCCCCAAGTCAAGGGGCCGGCAGGTTGGTGTCTGGTGAGCGCCCAGCCTCTGCCTCCAGGAAGGTACATGTTGCTACATCCTCCAGTGGGGAGGATCACTGTGTCTTCACATGGCAGAAAGGCCTGAAGGGACAAAAATGGGCAAACTCCCTCTATCAGCCCTGCTATAAGGGCACCTAATGCTGTTTATGAGAGCAGAGCCCTGTGGTCTACAGACCATACCTCCAACACTACTGAGTTGGGAACATTCAAATCATAGCAAGGACAATCCAGTTTGGGGTAGAGCCTGCTTAGGTGTGTTGACTGCCTTGCCGGCTGGCTGAGCAAGTTTCCTGACACCCTGGGTCATTGCCACTTCCTCCAGATAAATCTAGGCCTCCCAAGATGACTCTTTCAAAGGCAAACACACAATGAACGTGTGCTTTCTAGGAGTCCTTAAAAAAAATCACACCTCATACACAATAAAACAGATGCATTGCACAGACATAATGTTGAATAAGAAAAGACAGAAAAATAAGAGAGTACTATATGGGCAGGTACAGTGGCTCATGGCTGTAATCCCAGCACTCAGGGAGGCCAAGGTGGGAAGATTGCTTGAGCTCAGGAATTCCAGGCCTGAACAAAGCAAGACCCCATCTCTACAATAAAATATAATTATATATATATATATATAAAATACATATATATA
>NW_003852405.1:18387593-18466041 GCF_000181295.1 Otolemur garnettii
TGGCTGACACCTGTAGTCCCAGCTACTTGGGAGGCTGAGGCAAGAGAATCACTTGAGCCCAAGAGTTTGAGGTTGCTATGAGCTGTGATGCCATGAGCACTCTACTGAGATGACATAGTGAAACTCGGTTTCAAAAAATTTTTTTTATATTGTCTTTTTAATTTTTGGTTTTGTTTTGTTTTTTAAGACAGGGTCTTGCTCTGTTGCCCAGGCTGGAGTGCAGTATTATGACCCTAGCTCACTGCAAACTTGAACTCCTGGACTCAAGTGATCCTCCTGCCACAGCCTCCAGAGTAGTTAGGACTATGAGCATGTACCACAACACCCAGCTAATTGTTTTTATTCTTTGTAGAGATGGGGTCTTGCTATTCTGCCCATCCTGGTCTCAAACTTCTGGCCTCAAAAGATCCTCCCACCTTGTTCTCCCAAAGTACTAATATTACAGGCATGAGCCACTGTGCACAGCCTGTTTAATTTTTTTTAATGTAGCTACTAGAAAAAGTTTAAGTTATATATGTGGCTCACATTTTTCTATCACACAATGCTGAGTTTGACAATGATGGCTAATGTTTACTAAGTGTTTACTGTGTACTAAAGGTTACCTAAGAGATGTAGTATGCTAAAAGTTTTATACACACTGGTTTTTCCTATAATTTCTGTAATAGCATTGCTAAAAATATGTATTATTGGCCAGGTGTGGTGACTCTTTCCTGTAATCCTGGCACTATGGGAGGCCAAGAAAGGAGGATCCTTGAGGCCAGGAGTTGGAGACAAGCCTATACAAGAGGGAGACTCCATTTCTACTAAAAATAGAAAGAATAGGCAGGTATGATGGTAGGTGCTTGTAGTCCTTGCGACTCAGGAGGCTCAAACAGGAGGATTGCTTGAGCCCAGGAGTTTGAGGTTGCTGTGAGCTAGGCTGACCCCCATGACATTCTACCCAGGGCAATAGAGAGAGATTCTGTCTCCAAAAAAAAAAAAGTATCTATTGTATGATACTGTATGATTCAATTTATATGAAGCTCAATGCCAAAGCAAACTAATCTCTGGGGATAGGAGTCAGAATAACGCCTGCCTCTGGGGAAGTGGTTTTGAGTGAGAAGGGGCAGGGGGAGCCTTCTGAGGTGCTTGAAACATTCCGTGTCTTGAACTGGTCAGGGGTTATGACACATACACACGTGACAATTCACTGAGGTGGATACTTAGCATTAGCCACTTCACCGTATTTCTGTCATGCCTCCATAAAAAACAATTCTTAAAAGTCATATTTTGTGTTCATAATTTCGCTTGGCGACCTTCTCTTCATTTCCTCACCCCCATTGCAGGTAGAGGGAAGCCCTGAGATGGAGCTGGGCTCCTCCAGGGACAACAGAGAAGGAGGTCAGTGCAAAACACTCGATTTGAGATGAAAAACCCACCATGGGCCCTGCCACAGAAGAGGCTCATCGAGTCTGTTGGCTTCAAAAAGCAGCTCCGACCTTCACATTCAGAATTAATCTGTAGATTAGATTCCATATTTAAAAGACATGAGAGAATGTCCAATTTCAAGGTCTCGTGGGCAGCACATGTGCATGCATGTGTGTGCATGTGTGTGCATGTGTGTGTGTGCGTGTGTGTCTGTGTGTTCCTTTCTGTGCATGCAGGGGCACAGACTTTTCTTCCTTTGTGCTTTGAAAGAAGCTTCCCCTAACTGTGTGTATTCTCAGCATTTACCAACTAGACCATAAGTAGGAAAAGATGGGTGTTTATCTTTAACATTTAACTATCAAAAAATCAGAGGCCATAGAGTTAGAAGGGACCTTTGCAGTGGAGGTCATTGGCTCATCTTCCTACTCTGTCCGGAATCCGTCCACGGGCAGCCCTGACTGAGGGTCGAGATGCTCCACTGAAGTCTAATCCAGACTCCTAGAGAGTTTCCGTCTCGTTTGCCACTGGGTCATCTGAGGATGTGAGGGGCTGAAGGGTGGGTATGGGCCCAGGAAAGAGAAGAGCCACCAAATAGCTTTTACGTGTAATCAACGCAGGGCAATTCAGCGGCAATAAGAATTGCCACATCACCCCTTGGGCTCTCCACTTTGTCATCTAAAGTCAGCCACATTAAGTTTAAAGTAATTCGTGCTTGGATTGTTGGAAATAGGCATGTCAGAGAAATGCAGAAGTTGCACTGGCATTTTAGGTCTGCTCTGCCCTTCAGCAGAGAAGGAAATCTACCTCCCATTACAGCTGCCCTGGTTACCGAGGAGCCTTCCGCTGCCCTCAGCTGGGGGAAGGCACTGAACGGGCTCTCCTTCATTGTAAATAGTTTTTTCAAAGGTTCACTTTTTTGAAAGGATAAATACACATTCTATCTGTAAAGGCTGAAACTCCCCTTTTCCATCTCTCCCTGCCCTTCATGGAATTGCTCTCCCCGATGGAGCACAGCTGAGAAGTGTTCACTTATGCTCTGTAGAAAAGGACTTCCATGTGACAGAATGGAAAATCTCGAACTACCAAAGTGACCTGCAAATTGCACAGAGCACTTACTGGCCGCTGATGGGTCCCAGTCATGAATAATTATTGATCTGCAGGGTCTAGAAGCTGGGTGGTTAATGCTAGGGAGGGTGCGAATGACACATTTCCGAAGCAAGCAGATTATTTCTGTGTCTGCAATCTACGTGGTCCCATTGCAAGTACTTGCCACTGTATGTTTCTTTTAAAGAGAAAAACGCTTATGTAATATTTATGTAACCAGTGATAATAAACATCAATTTTAAGCAAATTTCCCATTTTGGCCTTGTTACACAGCTGGCTAAAGCAGTCACTAGAAAAATAGAAAGCTAACTAAATCTTTAGATTTAGAGAGAAACCAGAGTTGAGAAGCCCTTTTTCTCAAAATTACAGATGAAATATTTGCCCAGAGCCCTTCATCACCCCCACCCCCACCCCCGTTCAAATGTTTAAATGTAACATTCAGAGCCCCAAGACCATGAAAACAGATCAGCTATTGCTTCGGTGCCAAGTGAGCCGAAGATAATGAGAAAAAGCCCAAATAATCACACGGCATAGAAGAAAGAAGGGAAATGAGCATTTCCCAGATACATACCATGAACGGGGCACGTTAGACCAACTCCAACCTCTCAGGATGCCACGAGGGTTAAATCAAACAACGAGCGCGAAGAAGACAGCACAATGCCCGGCACTTAGCAGAGATTTAACAAATTATACCCATTTATAGCAGGTGATACGTGTATGTTTGCATTGATTTGTTTTTATTTTTTAAGGTCACAACAACTTTGCTACTTAACATGGAGACATTCTTTCCGTTATCTCACCTATTATAGTAATTAGAAAAAAAAAAACTCCAGCATTACAAAAAGTTAAAAGGGAAAAAAGCCAATGTCTCCCCCAGCCAGCCACCATCAACATTTGGTTGAAAATTCTTTCATACTCACCTCTGTCTACATTTACACTGCACCCCCACCCCCTGTATTCACATATATACAAGTTACGTAAGTGGTATCATATTGCTGATGCGTTTTGAAACCTGCCCCTTGAATTCAACAACGTGTCCTGGTATCTACAAGGTAGATATTACTATTTCTACTTGGAGGCCTTGAGAAATTCAAGGCTCAGGGAGGTTAGGTGTATATTTTCCCACAGTCAGTCATTTTGCTATCAGAAGAGCAGAGTTAAATTTTTGAATTTTAATCTATCTAATCCAAACCCATGCTCTTTCCACACAAAGAAGAAACATACCATGATTGTAAATTTCCCTCAAGAAAAATTCAGTCGTACATACATTTACTTCTATAAACCGTTTTTGGCAACTTGTTTCCGGTACATACAAATGGCAAGCCAGTTCCGTTGGGAGTAATTTTAAAAAGAGAGAATTGGGGTGTGGGACTTAGAAAGGAGAGATCAAACAGATGGCAAAGAAAAAGATTCTGCACCACAACTTTGGGAAAGGTAAGGGAAGATGGAAGGAAATTGCTTCAGTCTCAAAACTGTACCTGTCGCTAAGGTGGGGCCAAGAACATATTTAGGAGGGATGGACTGAAACAGGAGCCCAGGCTAGATGTTAACATGTGCAGACCTAAGCAGTCTAATCCCAAGGCCTTTCAGGGTGGGAAGGGTGCTCAATACTTCCTCAGCAGAGCATGACGGGGGGTTTCCAATGCCTTTGCCATTTCAGGCAGCCTCTGACACCACTGCAGGAACTCAAGATGAAGCATCAGAGAAGAGGACTCCTAGCTAGAAAAGGCATGGAACAGTTGATAGGAGGATGAGAAAGACACACCAAAATGCCTGTTAGTACGGCTGTTCCCTTTTAAAATGGTTAGTAGCATGCATATTGGAGCAAAACAAACTGGCAAGCATCCTAGCGACGTAATGGGGACGAGAGATCCTCCAAAGTTTCACTTTACTGTCCAGGCTGTAGTGCCATGGTGTCAGCCTAGCTCACAGCAATGTCACCTCCTGGGCTCAGCAATCTTCCTGCCTTAGCCTCCCAAGTAGCTGGGGCTACAGGCTGGACTGTCACACACAGCTAGATTTTCTATTTTTAATAAAGATAGGGTCTTGCTTTGCTCAGGCCGGTCTGGAACTCCTGAGCTCAAGCAATCCTCCCACCTTGGCCTCCCAGAGTGCTAGGATTACAGATTACAGGCATGAGCCACCATGCCCAGCCTCCTAAAAAGTCTCAATCAAGCTAAATAAGTTAATGGGAAATAAATGTCCCAGGCATGATTACTGATTTGGGGAGGAAAAGTCATTGATGACTATACAGGTAGGTAATGTTTATTTTTATGATTTAATTTCTTCAATAGAAAAGTATTTATAAGAGCTTTCATACATAGACTGCTGTCCTTTATCTTAGTAATTCTATTTTCTGCCATAAGGTCTTCCTCAAAAGTGAGTTTTCTCAGCATAGGGGTTTTCCAAATGCCTTCTGACTGTATTAGCCAGGCATTTCTACTAAACATGGTGATGTGGAAGGACAGGGAAAGAGGGGACAATCTACAGTTCCTTCTCCTGATAGCCCTTCCTTACTCAGAAGTGAGCAGAAGGTAGGAAACGTCACTAGAAAGTACTCACATCAAGAAATGAAAAGAAAAGGCTAAATTAATTTGGTGCTGAGTTTCCACCGTTCTGGTAAGAACAAAATACATGTGCTTGTATGAACCAGCAAACACAAATTGTGTCATTTCAGTGATTCTGCAAACATGTTAAATGCCCTTATTCATCTTTGCATTTAAAATGAGCATTGTACGATTTAACGTACAATTAGCATGAATGTTAAAATTCATGCCAATAATAGAGGGTTTTGATTTTTTTCTTTACTGAGAATGACATTTCAAATAGCAAACAAACACCATGACAAATGGAGAGAATGGTGGAAGAAAAAGGCCTCGTATTTTGGTTCCTTTAACACAACTACTTGTCCGCTTTTTGGACCAGGGCCCCATATTTTAATTTTGCACTGAGCCCCACAGTGTAAGCAGCCAGCTCTCTGGCTACATATATTTGAGAGTCAAAATAATTGCCTGTTACTTTTTCACTGACTCATTGTTCCGCTCATTTGGCAAGTACGAGCTCAGCACTCGCTATGAATCAGGAGTGTGCTGGGGGATGGGAAGAGTTAATGAACAAAAAGCTAAGCCCGGTCTCCACTGCACTGGACCTCATAGACTAGCTTCCTTCCTTGAAATACGTCTATTGTTCATGTTTTAGTGTTCTCTAACTCAGATGAGACCTCCCTATATTAGTGAAGTTGAGTCTCCTATTAACTGCAGTGAGGAAGCCCACTTATCCCTATGTCTTAGTGTCATATATGGGAGCAATGTCATTGCTCACAGTAAATCCACAGCCACACAGACTACGGCATCCTGGATAAGAATTCAGTAAAAAAAGTGAGAGAGGATTCCAGGTACCTGGATTTCATCACAATCCTATCTCTGGCTAAATATGTGCTTTATCCGCACCTGTTCTGATGTCCCTATCTGAAAAATGGAAGTGTGCCGGTCTCACGCCCATTGAGTTTACAGTGACTTTGTAACTATTAAAGAGCCGCCCAACTGCAAAAGCCTTCTCAGCAAGAAGAGTCTTTGCAGGTACCAGGTGGCAGCAGCATTTGTTGTGTCTCACAAAGATACGAGGAGCTGACTTCCAAAGAGAGTGCAGTGTGGTGCACAGACATGCGAATATTGCATATTGGTGAATAGTGGAGGAAGGCAGAGAGACCCTGGCCAGGGCAGGTTATCCAGCAGCACCTGGGGGAATTGGTGTCTGGGGTCATCTTCGGACCACTCTTCCAAGGCTCAGAGCCTCCCCAGGGAGGGCACAGGCTGATGTCGTCAGAAGGTCCAGTAGCCACCCCTCTGATCTAAACTGCATTGAATGGTCACAAAGCCCCAATCACATGCACCAACTCTCTTAATATGGTTAAACAAGGCATGTGTGGGCTGGTCATAGTCCTTGAAGATCACTGTCAAGTCCCTGAGGGAGGGCTGCAAATGCAGAGCACTTATTCTTACCCCCAGGAAAATGGAACAGCAGGGAATTGTGCTCCAACATTAGAGAGAGAAGCAACAGATCAAGGATCCGGGCCAGGGTCTCCCACTAATTAGCCTAGGTGCCCTCAGCCAGTCACTTAGCTTTCTAAGTCTCAGTTTCCTCATCTAGTAAAGGAGAGTTTGATAAGGTTATTTCCTTTATCAGCTTAATCCCAAACATGACTTTTCCTGTGTCTTTTGTCTACTGTCTTCTCCTATCAACTCTTTTCAAAAACATGCTACCATTCAGAGGTCATGGGACCACATCTCTCTTGTCCTTAAAACCCTAGTACATACTGAGAGTGACTGGCACACAGTAGGTGTGCAAGAAATACTGGCCGGATGAATGTTTCTTTGGAACCATCTCTGTGCGTGGATGTTGCTTTCTATTTTTCCTTCCCAGAGAAAAGGAAATCTGTGGTCACATAATAAGATGGGGAAATCATTCTAATAGTTGATGACACAGAATACATTGAAGCAATGCTCAGTCACCATACATTAAGTCTTTTAAATATAGCATCTAAACAGCTTTTCTTATTAGCCAAATGAAATACAGTAATCCTTTAACTCTCCTGTGTCAGATTATCAGCTATTTCAAGTAAGTGTTAACATTTCTGTCACCGGCAAAAGTGAATTATGTTTTCCTTCCCAAGCTTGCATCAACATGCCCAACAAGCGGGCCGCGCACGCCTCTCTAATAGGACAGTGTGAGGTGCCACTGCTTGGTGATTATGAAGCAGCCTGACATCTGGGGGGTGAGGAGGGGATGTCAGCCCCACCCTGCAGCCCCAGCAGGGCCAGGCAACCTTTGCAGGGCACGTGAATGAATGAATTGGAATGTCATCACGGGTGAATAGCAAGATAGCTATGACCGTGCTGGCTTTGTTCTATAAATAGCTTGCACAGAAAATTCTAGATCCTATTATCCCTTGTACATTTCTGTGTCAGGGTTGATGACAATATGGAGGATATCAGTCACTTTATACTGAAACTTCCATTCTTTCTAGTCGGAAAATTCAGCTGGGGGCACAAAGTTCTTATTTTACAAACCAATTGGTTGTAGTGTATCAGAGGCAGAGAGAGATCATAGGAAGAGAACAATTGCAACACAAATTCAAATTTCTTAGCAGGGGAATGTGAGCAGACCTGGAAGCTGGCTCCTCACCGCCTCTCTGGCCCCCTCCTGGTCTCCAGTTTGCCAAGCTGCTGCGCCCCATTATGTCTTTTCACTGTTCTTCCTTCTGCTTGGAACAATCTCCCCATGTCGTCCACCTTGAGGACTCTCACTTGTCCCCCAAAGTGATGCTGAAATAGAACCTTTTCTACGTTCTCTAGCACTTTGTATCTGCCTCTATTGGTGCTTCCAAAACTCATTCTATTTATATACATATTATCTTGTCTCTTCCATTAGATGGTGAATTTCTGGGTATCAGAAACTATATTTCATGTTGAATTTCAAATGCTCTGGCATATGTCAGAAACCAAATAAATGTTTGTTGAATGAATTCTAACTATAACTACAACTTGGAGTATCTCATTTATGTATGTTGCAACACAGAAAAGTAGGCATTACTTTCAGTTTAAAGATTGTTTTTAGATCACTTGTTCAAAGTAACAGACAAGAGGTAGAATATTTAATGGTAAAACCAAAGGATCATTGATTCTAAAATTAAGCCCCTTTCATTGTCCGAAGTTCAGTCTTCTAATAAGGAAATAGTATTTTCTGAACAGCTATATCACTACACTAAGTATTTTCATATGCAAATTCCCATCGAATCCTAAGAAGGACCCTAGGAAAATTTGACCTATCTTCCTTTTATAGGTGAGGAAACAGAAGCTCCGAGAGGTTAAGTAACTTTCCTAAACCTACAGCTACATCATATCCACACCAAGTCATCCGACTCCCTGTTAAAGGAATCATGGGATGGAATTGTGAAGGGCTATGTTAGCGGCAGGGCAGGAGGTCCAGGCAGGCAAAGCCAGGAGGGAGCCCCAGACTCAGTGCCAGGAGGCCCCCAGGCGGTCCTTGCCCACAACTCCAGTAGTCAATGAAATCAGCTCTTTTTAAAGCTGAAATAATCAAGCCTAAAGCCAAAGACCCACTAATTCTGGTTCTTTTTCTCTTCTCCTTTTTCTTTCTTCCTTTATTCTTCCTCCACACCCTTTAATGTATACTCTGTGCACCAGGCACTGTTCCTGCTTCCCAGGACAGGGAGCTCCCTGTCCCCCTGCGATACCGTGAACTCAACCTGACTCTATTCTCAGATAAAACAACAGAACTTACCCCCAGCCCTGGGGATCCTTCCTCCCCCACACAGCAGGGCTGTGTGCTCCTCTCCAGGAGATTGCCAGGGGGGCATGGGTGGAGACCCGGCGAGGGGGCCAGATGCTGATACGGACGGGTGGGGCTCCCTTCACACCCACTTGATTCCCAGGTGAGTCACTCCTTGGTGACAATAGGAGGCAAGAAGGAGACTGAGGTGGTTGGTGCCTAAAAGCCACCTCAAGTCACAGGCATTCAGAAGAAGCATGAACAGGGCCACACAGGAGAAGCCACGTGCATCCACAAACACTGGGTGCTTTCCCTGTGGTACCAGAAATTTCTGAGGTTATAGGCTCAGTGAGTTTCTTTTATTTAAATAATTCAAGGCTGTCCCTCTGGTTAATTTTAGCCCTCATTTACTTCATAAACCAAATTCTTTTCCACACCCTCCCCTAAATTGGACCTAAAACTTTTATAAGCTGGACATTAAAAAAATGTATGTTCCTCCACCCTTAAGTTCTGTCTACTGCATTTACAAAAGGCGTTTCTCCTTATTATTTCATCGACATGAGAGGTTCACCACCACCACCACCACCACCAGTCCAGGTACCTGGGGCAGCTGCAGTCCAGACACCAGCTCTGTCCTCCGTCACCTCACTCTTGGGGTCCTGATGGCACAAAAACGCTGCTGTCTCCTCCTGCTTCATCTGTGCCCACTGCCTCCCATAAATTCACTGACTCAGCAAATCATGTTTCTACGAACTAATTTTCCCCTCTCGAGGGAAGGTACTTACTTCTGGTCAATCTTAAGGAACGCTACTAATCTTAACACTATTAGTATTACCAATAAAATGACTATCATTTATGGTATACTCACTATGGGCCAGCCATTGTGCTGAGTGCTTTATGCGCATTATCTAAGTTAATTCTACACTAATCCTATGTGGGAGGCCTTGTTTTTATTATTTTCTTTGCACAAATGAAGCTCAATCAGGCTGAGTAACTTATACAAAGTTATGCCCATGATAATTATTTATGCCTGTCTATAAATCTGAGTCCTTGCAACTCAAAGACTGTACCGTCACCGCGTCCTCCGAGCTTACCCTCTCCTTGTTCCCCCAGAGCACTCGGTGGTAGTCAAAACCCCTGGGTGGGTCCCGAGTGGCAAATATTAGTCATTAACCCTGATTCTTAGAGGAGCTGACATCACCCAGATTCTGAAGCCTCTGTGCTTTTGTGGTCTGCCTCCTGGGAAGGGGAAAAGTCAATTTTCAGAACTTTTGCTCCAGTTAAATGAAGCCATGATTGTGTTGTTTGGGAATTAAAAACAATGCCAACAATTCCATAATAGTTGAAAAAACTCCAGCTGGAGTGAAGGTGTGTCTCATCCTAGAAAGAAGGGATCCAGGGGAAAGAGCTGGAGTCGGGCGCTTTGTGTCTATTCCCCTCCACCACCGAGCGGTTTTGTGGTCTTGATCCTTCTGACCTCAATCTCCTCATCTTTAGAAAAGAGGGAATATTATCCCTCTCCCAGAATCCTCATGAGGACCAAAGAATACCAGGCTCGGAGTGACACCAGGCACAAGGCCTGGCATGAGGGTGGTGTCTGAGCCGTAATTTATCTGAATTCCCCGAGATACCTACGTAAGAGCAAGTTAAATCGGAAATCAGACCCTAATCTCTTTACACGTGTTTCCTTAAGCCTCCGAAGTTAATAAAACTTTACATTGATCAGCATTCTTTTCACCCCTGTGTTTGTATTACATGCATATCGAGGTGTGTGGTGAAAGAATTATCTTTCCCCTCCTTATCCTTTGGGTCTTCTCCTTGCATTAACCTCCATTTGAAAAGACTGGAAGCTAAATGTGAATAAAAAATACAAAGTTTGCCCAACTAGAACTTGGGTCAGTGCTTGGGAACCAAAATCTTGCTTTATTGCTACTTGCATAAAATTCCTGGGCTATTCAGAGCTGCTCTCCAGCCCTTGCCATATCACAGAGATGCCTGTGATCCTCTGACCTTTTGATCAATTGCTCACCTATCATCTAACATCTTCTGCTAAGTGAAGAGCAGGGTATCCCTAAGAGTAGGCATTCATTATTAATATATATTAATAATACATTGCATTACTCTTTCATGGGACTGCAAGCTTTAGGATATAGTCAAGTTTTATAAAGTATTGTCAATTTAAATAGGCGTGGCATTTTTCAATAAGTCACTACAAACCAGATCTGTTTACCTCATGTAACTTCTGATCAATTGTTGCCCAGGGAAGAGAAATGCCTGTAGTATGGATTTAATTATCTTTGTTCACTCCAAGTCTATTTCAACTTTTTTCTGGAAATAGCACCCAGATTTTCCTGAAAGTTCTACCTGGGCCCAGCCCATGGGGATCAATTAAGCAAGCTAACTCTTCCTCTGTCCCCAAAGCTGGGCATGGGACCCAGAACTGGTAGCATGCAGTGTTCCTTTGGTTCAGCCAGGGGCATGTGACCCAATCAGAACTCATCGGGACTTATCCCAAGACTTTTCTCCCCGAGCTCGTTTCCTCATCTGAGAATGTGTGTGTGTGAGTGTATGTATGAGTGTGTGTGAGAGAGTGTGAATGTGTCAAGGGTTATGGGAAGGAAGGAACTGTTTGTGTGGGCCCATGTTAGCAGAGTTGAAAGGGAGGCAAACAAGGGGTATGAGCCTTACTTTAAAATCTGGAGAATTACTTCTAGAAAGATCCTTGCTACCATTTATGAAACACTTTAATTTGTGCTAGGCAGTTGTGCTAAGCACCTTATATGAACCATCTCCCTTAAGTCTCACAACTACATGAGGTAGATTATACTATTATTATCCACATTTTACACAAGCAGCAGCTTGCCCAAAGTCACACAGCCAGGAAGTAAGAGCCAGGATTTGAACCAAGGTCTGTCCTTCCCCAGCTCTTACTGTGGATAAACTGGTTACATACCAGTCTAACTAACAATTTACAAATTCCTAAATTCCTCTAATTACCCATGATACAGATTTGTTACCTCAAGTTTATGTAGACGAGGAGAAAAAATATTTGTCATTGTATTCTCCTGGTAATTAAAATATTTTGATCATTGTACTTGTACAATGGCTGTTGTTGTTTGTTTGTTTTTCTGTTTGGGGGGATAGAGTCTCACTCTGTCACTCTGAGTAGAGTTCTGCGGCATCATCGTACCTCACAGTAACCTCAAACTCTTGGACTGAAGCTATTCTCTTGCGTCAGCCTCCTGTGTAACTCTGCGATTACAGACATGCACTACTATGCCCAGCTAATTTTCCTGTTTTTAGTAGAGTTGGGGTCTAGCTCTTGCTTAGGCTGGTCTCAAACTCCTGAGCTCAAGCAATCCACCCACCTCAGCCTCCCAAAGTGGTAGGATTACAGATGTGAGCCATCTACAATGGGTGTTTTGAAAAGACAAATCTGCAGATGAAAGCCTGTATTCTTTTTCCAAGCTAAACTGGCTTCATCCCTACATGGAATTTAGACCATGGGGCTCTCCTAATGGTCGCAGGAAACCAAGTGTTAAGGGTTGCACTTCCCTTCGTTGATCAAAAACTTTTAGAATTGGAAAGGTAATTAGAAATTACCTTGAGATGTCGACTTTGAATTTAGAAACATAGAACTGGAAAAAGAAAAAAAAGTAATGGATAATTTCTGATGACACGACCAAACCTATGAAATATGCATTTCTCCTCTCCCCATCTTGCGTCAACCCATTCGGTATTTCAGTTTGTGTAATAGTTAAAACTCCTGGCAGAGCAGAGGCAGTAATTGCAAACAGCTGTAAAGTATTACTCATCTTGCTGATCAAAATGACTTCCCGCTAAATAAACCATGAAAAAAGCTTTTCCACCCACAGAGAAGTGAAGTGTAAATGATATATAGACTTCACCATGAAGAGATCAACAGATTGCATTTTCCTATAACTATGGTTTTATACAGCGACAGCCACTTTCAAAAATGGCTTAGAAACTCAGCTATGTTCAGGAAAAAGAACTTGGGTAACAGCATTAACTTGGCAGTGGGGATCCTGGAATGTATTTGCATTTACAAAGCTTTGGGGACATCTGTCTTGCTGCTTCTCTTAGACTTTCCAACTTGATGAAAAAGACTTGCAGTGTGGCTTTGTCAATGCCTGTTTTGGACATCCTTCCATCTACCTCACCCTTCTGAGATGTTCCCGTCTAAGGACCGTTAGGTGGGGAGTCATGGCTTGATCTTCTGTCATGGGTGTGAGATTTAAGGGCCCTTGGTGGGGGCAGTCCTGATCATATTGGTGCTACTGTAATGAGCATCTAGCTAAGAACAGTCTGTGCTGGAGCCTCAGAGCTGACCGCTGATGTCGCTCCGGCTCCCTACCCACCCAACACTGCCCAGTCCTTGTGATTCTCTTAAACTGGGAAATTCACTGGGCTCTATATGTGAAATTAAAAAAGTTAAAACTCTCTGTTATTCTTTGTTTATTTCTGATTAATGTGGGGGTACCAATGACTAGATTACAATGTTTGCATTTGTTAGGTAGAGTCCCTCTTGTAGTTGTGTCCTGTACCCAAGAAGCGTGTCATACCTTCAGACTGTGCCCGTTAAGTGGGAGAACACTTTCTTCCCTCTCCCTCCTTTCTCCTCCACCTTCTCCCCCTCCCCCCCTCCTCCCAATTTGAAATGAACTGAATTTTTCTCTTATGTGGGCATGTATTAGATCATCTCCTGAAACACGTTCTTCATAGTAAAGTATCACAAGAATAGAAAAGCAAGTAGCCAACGGACTCGATACTAAAACAGTCCCTTTCACAGTCCAACATAAAGCTTCGTCTCCCATCCATCTTTTTCCTCAAACCAACACTCATATATAAATTGCTACGACACTGTTTTTCCAGCCTTACTCTTTTTTTTTTATTTTTAGTGGACACATAATAATGGTACATGTGATTGGGCTATAGGCGATATTTTGACACATGCATAAAATATGCAATGATCAAATCAAGATAATTAACATATCCAAAACCTCAAACATGGCTATTTCTTGATGTTGTAAATAGCCAAAATCCTCTTTTAGTTTCTTTAAAAAAAAAAAACTTAATAAATAACATATTTTGGAAAATATATTTAAAAATTATTGTCAACTATATTCCCCCTACAGTGTTACAGAACACTCATTCCTCTAACTGTGATTTCGACCCTGTGAGCCAACCTCTTCCTGTCCTCCCAGGCTATAATAACCACAGTTCCACTCCCTACTTCTGTCACCTTAACTTTTTTCAGCTCCCACATGGGAGTAAGATCATGGAGTATCTGTCCTTCTGTGTAAGTTTTATTCTCTAAAGAGAGTAAGAGTTTATACCAAGATTAACCCACCCGGGGAGCACCTGTGGCTCAAAGGAGTAGGGCGCCAGCCCCATACACCAGAGGGGGGGGGTTCAAACCCGGCCCCCGCCAAAAAAACTCCAAAAACCAAAAAGATTAACCAACCCTCAAGGCAGACTCCAGATATACAGAGAGTGCCCCCAAAAGGTATAGACTTTTTTAAAAAGGAAAAACTGTATGACATTTGTAATACTCAACTCACATTTGACTTTTGCAACCAAGAAGTGCTCAGGGTGACTATTATTCATCTTTTGTTATCAGCATATATTACCCATTAATTTTAATACAGTTCTTTCCCTTTCTTAAAATGTGGATACATTTTTGGAACCCTTTGTATATTGCAGAAGTACTAAACTTCTGGAAACTGCATATTCAACAGGGAAAATATTTAATGCCACATGTCTAAGACTTTTGCCAGCTGGAATCTGAACATCAAAAATTCTGAAGGGCTTACTCTACCTTCTCAGCACAAAAATGTTTTCAATAAACGCACATGTTTACGTGCAAAAGTAAAGAAAAACGGACTCTAATATATACTGGCAAATTGATTTTAGCAATTTTCCCTGGGAATACAGAGTAGTCCAGGACTGGGGTGATGGGGATAGGACATTAGCTAAGTGATGGTACTTTACTTCTTAAAAAGTAATTTCTGAAACCGATACACTAAGATGTTAATTGTGAGGGCAGCACCTGTGGCTCAAAATAGTAGGGCACCGGCCCCATATACCAGACATGGTGGGTTCAAATCCAGCCCCAGCAAAAAAAAAAAAAAAAAGATGTTAATGGTGGGAGTTGGGAATATTAGTGTTTATTACATTCTTCTTTGCATGTTTCAATATCTTTTTCTTAAAAGAAAAAGCAGTAAAGGGAAACATTTATTAAAATACAAATGAAGGAATGGGCAGCTAAAAACAAAAAATCCTAATTCTGGCCAGGCGCAGTGGCTCACACTTGTAATCCAGCACTTTAGGAGACCAAGACGGGAGACTCACTTGAAGTCAGGAGTTCCAGACCAGTCTGAGCAAGAGTGAGACCCTGTCTCTACAAAAAATAGCTGGTGTGGTGGTGTATGCCTGTAGTCTCATCCACTTGGGAGGCCGAGGCAGGAGGATGATGGCTTAAGGCCAGGAGTTTGAGGTTGCTGTGAGCTATCATGATACCACTGCACTCTACCTGGGTGACCCTGTCTCAAAAGAAAAAAAAAGGAAACCTAATTCTGAGCAGCTGCATTTTCTATCAGCCGGAGCAATCAATGAACGATATGCAGTGGGTTAAACAGCCTACCATCTTACCAGGAGAAAAAACATTGCCACGGGGCTCGATTTGGAAAGAATTCATCATAGGAATCTTAACAGAAAAGTCCTTGCATGACATACTACAGTACAAAGTCTTTGATAGCGATGCCACCCAAAGAGCAAAGATCCTGGTCTATAGGTGTCTCAAATCAGTTCTCAGTAAGTAATCTGGACGTACTGTGAAATTACATCTGGGCAGACAATTCAATTTAAGGTGATGCAATCCAAATAGATGGCTTTCTTCTGATCTGGCTTAACATAAATCTTGGAAAATCTGGAGGAGGAGTGAATGTTCAATAGATTCTTGGTTCTCAGCTACTCTTGTTCACATGATGACAACATGACGTGTGGGACACCCTGCCAAGGGCACGCTCGTATTGTGCCCATGTCCCACACAAGATAGCACATCACTATCTTACTGAGAATGGTGTCCTCAGAGGGTCAATCAGAGCCCCCTGCATAGTTGGGCAAGTATGAATATGAAACCAACTACTCACAAGCATCACTGACTTGATGATTAGTAATAATCCACACTTTTCCTTTATCAAGACAAAATGTTATTTTGACACTGGGGTTGAAATATTGGTCAGAGGCTAAAGCTCTCCATTATTTATTGTTGTTGCTGAGCTTTTGAGAGGTGTTTTCTGTAGGGCAAGAGATTCATTCCTGTCCCTATGGCCAAAGCAAAAGTGAAACAAAGGTGACTGAAAGAATGTACCACAGCCACCACACCCAGCATAAGGTAGACCTTGTTTCTGTGGTTGGGAGGTGTTGTAAGATCAGGGTGCAGTAGAAAGAGCACACAGCTAGAGTATGGGAAGGTATCCCTGACTACAGCTCTGCCTCTGACTTCCTGAGTGACGTCAAGCTGGTCACCCAATGACTGCCCTCTATGTCCTTCTTTGTAAACTGCAAGGCAGTTGAACCAGACAATGGCCTCTAAATTTTCTCTGAGCTCTCATACTTAAGGTTGCTAATGGTGTTTGTTGGCAGGATGAACCACACAATTTGTAGGGCCTAGTGGAAAATGAAAACATCTGGCTCCTTGTTCAAACGTGAAGAATTTCAAGATGGCCAGAGCAGAGCATTAAACCAAGAGCAGAACACTTCTGAGCCCCGGCTTTCTGCAACTGCACAGGTCCCAGGCCTGGAAGCCAGTCCAGGGGAGCTTCCAGGCTGAAAGTAGGAAGGGAGCACATGTTGGGTCCATCACAGCTGG
Source organism: Otolemur garnettii (assembly GCF_000181295.1). Classification (NCBI taxonomy): domain Eukaryota; kingdom Metazoa; phylum Chordata; class Mammalia; order Primates; family Galagidae; genus Otolemur; species Otolemur garnettii. The sequence continues at coordinate 18,404,290 of NW_003852405.1, forward strand.
AGGATAACAGGAAGAGGATGTAACAAGGGCCCAGGCACAGCACAGTGTCGTAAGGAAGAGACGAGAGTCATCAAGGGCCACAACACAAAATTGCTACTACTCTGCTGGGTCTCCTCTCCAGAGCTCTGTCATAAGGACTGCTCCAGATTTCAGGGCCTGGAGAGAAGATGTTAGCTCTGCTTTGAAACCTGGGCAGAGTCTGGGTAGCAGGTTCCCTGCCACCTTGTTCATCTATCTCTTTCTCTTAGAATGAATAGCTGCATTGGGAAGCCCAGCAGATAACCCTGCTACAGGTGGTCACAAAGCAGACAGGTGACTACTACCCCCCTCCTGCTGAGATTGCAGCCATGTCGGGATGGCAGTGGTGGCCTGGGCCTTGCACACGTGAGAACAGGTTGCATCGTCTGTGGCACCAAAACACCACACTTCTGCCTGACCTAGTGCATCGTCTCAGGTCTCAGCACTCACGGTGGATGGTCTTAATTCTACACACAAATGTCAATGAAGATCATTGACCAGCCATTCTGCAGAGCACGGTGGGTGGACGGGAGAGAAGGCACCTCCATTAGGGGCCCACCTGCCTACCCCCAAGTGCTTTGTATCTGAGAGATCAGCCTGGGTAATTCTCTGATGTGTGGCAGGATGTTGTCAGCAGGCCAGTCAAACCTACGCTCAGTGTTGCCCATAATGAGGTCTTTGGTGTCAGGTGACATTAAAGAATGAGTGGCGAAGAAACACGTCTGGTGAACCACTCTCTGATAGCCTGGGAACGCAGCTTTCAAATCACTTCTGTTACTGGGCTTAAAGAAACCAGGGAGGCTTAGCGACAAAAAGCAGAGGACTGAAGGTCAGAGAATTCAAGGTCCAGCCCTCAATCCCCATTTACGGGTTGAATGACCGAAGATAAGTCATTTGTCCTTCTGTATTTCTGTTTCTCCATTGAAAAATGGCAAAACGGTGGGGACATCATGGCCATAAAATGAAGTAAAAGATAAACCATACATTTAAAAATAAAATCACTCTGCAACTAGCGGGTATAACCTGAGTTTCCTAAGACCTCAGAAGCGTCACACGTCCAATAAAATAAGTCACGATGATAACAATAATCTTTCCAGGTAGCCCCCAAAGCAGAAACTGCTATTATTTCAACCCCCCAAATCCCTCTAAGGTTATCTGTACAACCTCGAAAGGACACACACTCAAATTAGCAAAGTCATATCAAAATGTGAAGGAAAAAAAAATGAAAAAGAGGTTTAAGAGATTTACCCCACCAATCTCTTAGTAATTTTCGTGCTCATTATCAGTAAGCTGTGTTTTTCTTGCAAAGGAGCTACTTGGGCGTGCAGTGACTTGAGATAATTAAGAATGCATTTACATTTTCTGGAGCTACAAATGCCCTCAGCATTCCAGGATCTTGCATTAGATTTGCTCATGGTACTTCCCCCCACTCCCATCAGTGAATATTAAAATATTTAACCTGTCGTCAGGCAGTAACTTCTCGAGACACTGGGACTTGATTCAGAGATGTCAAGAAGTCAGAAGGAGGTTTGTCAACAGAGAAAAACCACAGCTGCCCTCCCAATCCTGGCTCTGAGAGTGCTTTCTTCCTTTTAAATTGCTTGAAAAATGTCATCACAATTTCCCAGTGAAAATAGGCATTGGTAGGACCCAGAGTAACTCAGGGAAGGATGGCCTTTAACATAGTTGCCAAATAGCCACACAAAAAGGGACATCGCAAATCATGGGCCCTTTGAAAAGGATTCCAAGAAGGTAGGGAATTGGGACAAATGCTCTTTCAAGGTCTCTTTCTGCTCTAAGATCTATGTAGTATATAAAGATTAGGATTTGTGATTGCCCCCTGTCCCAGTCCTCTGAGAACAAAGAGCCAGACTCCATTTGGTGCTATGGAATTGTGCCTGACATCCGCTGGAAAGAGAAGATCTCTGCCATAAGCAGCTCCTGAAAGATGTTTTCCACTGGCAGCAGATGCGAACCTGCACCATCCCCATTTGCAAATCTCCCTGGTCATCCTGCAAACTGACATGTGAGCTGGGGAAGGCAACGGGCTGGCCTGTAAGCAGGCCACTGCATTGCAGCCTCGCTGCCCTCTCATTTGAGCAAGTGCACATAAATAATTGAGCAAATAAATTGCAGCCCAACACGGTCCACACAGCGCCGGGCAGCCCAAACCAACTGGGACTAAGTATATGAAGAAGGGAATATAAAAACCGAGTATTTCGGAGTCCGATCTGTCTGGAGTTCTAATTTTCAAAGTCAGAAGAGACCCATCCCCGAGGAGACTGGACCCTGCTTGGAAAGACATTGGGACTAGGCAATAAGATAATATGAAAATACCCCCCAAAAATAAAAATAAGGAAGAGAAAGAGATATGTAACTTTATCACGGGACTCCTGTGGTATCTCACCACACTACGCTCATGACCCCAAAAGAAAGCAAAAACTCCAGCTCGTGTTATAAATCCTGGTCAGCTGAATTATTTCACATGTTGCAGCCTGACTTAAGTTATTCATCGCAGAGGCTAGCAGCTCCCTGATGCACCCTTCCATGTCACTGGACAGGGTAAAAATAATAAATTGGCCATTGTGAGCCACTCTGAGTTTCGTGGGGTTGAGCAGAGCATATTTTATCTTCTTCTCCAGGAACTGCCTCTTGTTGGTAGTAAATGGTTGCCAGCGCTGCTGTTTCTCAATAGACAAATCCTAGAAATAAAGATAATTCAATTTTCATTCACTCTGAGCTCTCCTGCTACCCATGTTCCTCCCTGACACTGGCAAGGCTGTACCTGTCCTCCTGGCTGCAGTAGCACTTGTATGGTTTGTCCCTTGCCAGAAAATGCCATGAGCCACTCTGAGAAACCCATCACCCGGTGGAGGCCACTCGAGTGAGTACAAATTGTCCCAGGGTCTTTTTAGCTGGCGTCCCTCCTTCGCTCACATCTCTCTAAAAGCAAAGATATGAAGGTTGTGGATTTTAGCAGCAGCTCCTAAAAGACAATCTCATTTGACTTCCACCTTTAAAGGTTTCCATTGAAAGAGAAAATATAATAACAATGGTAGCACCCTCTATGAGACTGAAATTAAATTACCGCTCTTCCATTGTTGGAGTGGCAAGTGTAACTTCTATCACTTCTTTGGAAAGTAATATGGCAAGTTATTAAGGACCAAATGTGTGCACTTTTTGGAACCAATAACCTCACTTATGAAAAATTCAGTCTAAAAACATTATTTAACAGGAAAAAACAAGTAGTGCACCTGTGTATGTTTTTTGCTATGAAAACAATATAGAACGTATTCAATGAATCTGAATACAAATGGCTATGTAGAAACACAGAACAACATTCTCCTATAATGTTAAAGATTTAAAGCTTAGACAGTAAAATATATTCTCTGATTGCAACTACGAAAGAAAACATATATCTATGTAAAGACAAAGAGGATAAATTTGCAAAAACAAGTGTTAGGGTAATGGTTTATGGTGTATTTCTCCTGTATTCAACTTTATCTTGAATATTATTTTTTATATGTCCACCACTACAAAAAATATCTTCTTTTTTTAATTTTTTGAGACAGAGTCTCACTCTGTATCCCAGGCTAGAGTGCTGTGGCCTCAACCTAGCTTACAGCAACCTCAAACTCCTGGCTTTAAGCAATCCTCCTGCCTCAGCCTCCTAAATAGCTAGGACTATAGGCACCATCATAACATCCAGCCAATTTTTATTTTTGGTAGAGATGGCGTCTTGCTCTTGCTCAGACTGGTTTCATACTCCTGAGCTAAAGAGATCCCCCCACTGATCTCCTCCTCACCTCAGCCTCCCAGAGGTTTACAGGCGTGAGCCACCAGCTACTACACCTGGCAAAAAAAATATCTAAAAGGTATCAAATCTCTTAAAGGGACCCTACCAGGGTTTGGCATTTCTCCTGAAACTGGGTCTGGGTGATTCAATCCGCTCCAGTTTTTTTAACAAGATGAAAAAGAAGATTATCCTTTTCATTGTTTTTGTAATGGCTAGGCAGTTGGCTTTAATCACTCAGCTGGCTTCTTTGTTTTAAATGCCGTCCCTTCAGTAGTTTTCATGATCCTTTGCGTGATTTACAAAAGCTGAGTGGTAGGCTCTGCTATCTCTACAGCCCTTCTTCTGCACTGTCACAGGGTTCTTAGGTGAGGTTTTGGAGCCATTACCCTCCATTCGCAAAGGTAGAATGCAGAGGCAGGAAGGAGCTGGGACTGTGGAAACTACCAGCTGAGAACCCAAAGTACACCACATGGCACACTACAAACCACTCAAATAAGAGGCCCCCCAGCAGACACTGTCTATATTGGACAAAACAAAAGTGAAACTGCAGTCTCAAAAACAGCATCTATTGCCTGGGACGGTGACACAGGTATTTGGACAGATGAATAAATGCAATTATGAAACCAGGCAAAGTAAGCACGTCATGTAGCCTACAAAAGGCCAGCCACATTGTGTTTATTTTAATACAGTTTAACAATAACACCTAATAAAGAGAGCATCATGATTGTGTGAACTAAATTTTCAGTCATAATGAATGCTACAAACTTAACCTTCCAAGTTTAAATAGGCTACCACGTCTTGGGAAAAATGCAAGAAAAATTATTTGATAAAGGTGACGGTTTTTCACACCTGAAAATAATGTTTTTCTTCCAGCCTATCTTGATCAACAGCCGGCAGCCACACATTGCAGATATAATCTCAAGACCTTGTGGCATGTACTTGTCACTACATGCATAACTTACTATGGACAGAGGATCACGGAGACTTTGAACATAATTTCCCACACGACAGGAGATTAAATAGACCACATTGGAAGAAGGCAAGAAGCAGCTAGGTCTCTGGAGTACCAAGAAAGTAAACTTCAGCCAGTTCTAGAAGCAGATAAGCAGCAGGAAATATACTTTCCGATGGGCTACTTACTCAATAGTTCCTGCTTTTAAGAACTCTAGGGAAAGTATGAGTTACCGGGTAAGAGCGTAATAAGACCAGGGCCAGCCCTGGGAAGATTTGCAGTGGAAGGAAATTTATGTCTTTCTCTCTCCTCTTCCTTTGTGATGCTGCCTTTCTTGGGGTGTACCCTCCCTCAGAAGACCTTGCCTATCACCCCATCATAACCCGCTTTGGGGACTGCATTCCTACAGCCTCTAACAGTTTGTTAACGTCAGTGCCTTATCTATCTCTCAGCGTGTGTATATAAATATTAGGCTTTCTCTCCACACTGTGTTTACTAATGCAAGAATATCAGATATTGGTGAACAGAAAGAAGATACTAGGGCACGGTAGCACTTTCCCAGTGTTCCCAAAGCCATCTCACACAGCAATCTGCAGCATGGCCTTACTGTGACTGGTTGTCTCACTTGTGAAAACAGAATACCAGGAATACCCACCTCGCAGGATGGTTTTGAAGATTAAATGAGTTTATTCATGCAAAGCTCTAGAGCAGGGCCTGACACATACGAAGCGCTCAATATGTTAATTATTATTATCATCACATCATCTGATGTAAATACCTTTCTGAAATAAAGTCACACAAGAGCACGATCAGTTAAAAAAAAAAAAAAAACCATGAATGAAGAGTATGCTTGGGGCTGGCTTACTGTGAAGAGTGGGAAAGAACACAGGTTTTGGAGGTCAACCACTTGTGCTCAAAACCTAGTGTCACCACATGACCACTGTGAGACACTGGGTCTCAGATTTCTGACCAGAAAAATGGGGAAATGATGTGAGTCACGCAGAGTTGCTGTGAGGATCGAACCGGCTAAGAAATGTAAACTACTGAACAGTGCCTGACCCAGAATAAATACTTAATAAATGGCAGCAGGAAGAAAAATGCTTTCTTCAAACAGAATCTCATCTTTGAAAATTGGTTAAGAAGGAATGAGTGTTGAGGAGTGTTGCTATTGGAACTGCAGACTACAGATCATCCTGAAGACATGATTAACTGAGAAATTAGAGCTCAGGGTCAGCCAGTCTCTCTGGACTGGAGAATGTCATAGATGGGCAGCCAAAAGGGCCTCCCAACACCCCATTCCTGAACTAGGTAGACTTTCCCTTCAGTCTGTGGCTGAGCTGGACTGCAAGCCTCCTCTAAGGGGAGACATGAACTTGGACATCTAGAAGAGAGTTTACTCTGAAGGTATAAAGGTAACTGTAGTGATATTCAGCAATGAGATATGTTTCTCTTTGAAGAAGAGAAACAAATACTCAACAAAGGCTGAGTATTACCAGCTCAACTACTTCTTCCAAACACATTTCTCAGAAAAGTTATTTCTCTTCCTGGGGAGGACTGAATGAGTTTATGGTGGGAGACTAGAAGCATTTCTCCCTGTTTTTCCCTCATGAAAGAGAAAGGGGAATGCTATCCCTCTGTGAGAAACTATAGACCACAGAAGTTCCCTTAATACTTGGCCTTGACATATATATATATAGACTGACAATTAACTTGAACTCTTCCTAGAAAAAGTGCTACATATCTCACTGCTGAATATCACTACAGTCACCTTGGAAATACTCCCCTTGAGAAGCTATGCACCAAAGCCAGTGCCTAGTCTATCCTTCAAAGCAATTTTGGAACTGTTTTCTGGAATGGCCATCAAAGCTGTCATCATATTATCCTTGATGGCCTGAATGTTATCAAAATGTCCTCCTTTCAATATTTTCCTTTGTCTTACAGTAAAGAAAAATGTTACTGAGGGCCAAATCAGATGGGTAGGGAGGATGTTCCAATACAGGTATCTGTTTACTGGCTAAAAACTCTCTCAAAGACAGTGCTGTGTAAGCTGGTGCATTGTTGTGATGCAAGAGGCATGATGTATCAGCCAAGATTTTCAGGTAAGATTTTTCTCTTGATGTTTACCTGGTCTGCTGTGCTTCTCACAGTCAGCCAACAAATTTGATACACAGTTTGGTAAATTTTACAATGCTTTCACCAGTTATACTTGTTCCTGACTGCCCTGACCTGGACCTCCCTTCATCAATGGCACTTCCTCTGCCCTCAGAAAAACATTTAATCCATTTGTACACTATCGTTTTCTTTATGACATTATCCCCATCAATGTGGACTAACATGTCCCTGATTTTACTTCCACTCTTCAATTTTAACAAGAAATTTATGAATGTTTGTTCATTTCTAGAATTCAAGCTCCGACATTGTCACAACAGCACAAAAAACAGGCAGCAATGATGAACACTAATCAGCAAGACACTGCCACATGTCGACATGAACACAACTGTGAGACACTACTATACCAAGGTTATGAACCCTTGCCAAGTTATTTGTATAGTGCTGCCAATGTGACCACACAGTGGCAAATTTTTGGTTGTTTGCTTTTTTGAAACAGAGTCTCACTCTGCCACACTAGGTATAATGCTGTGGCATCATAGCTCAGAGCAACCTCAAACTCCTGGGTTCAAGTGATCCTCTTGCCTCGGTCTCCCAACTAGCTGGGACTATGGGCACCCACCACCACATTTGTCTAGTTTTTCTACTTTTAGTAGAGACAGAGTCTCATTCTTGGTCAGGCTGGTCTTGAACTCCTGAACTCAGGCAATCCACCCACCTTGGCCTCCCAGAGTGCTGGGATTGCAGGCTATGTATGTATGTATTATACAAAGAATATAAGTGAGAATATCCTCAAAATTAATGTGATAGACACATTACAAATATGAATATTGTTTATTCTCCCTGTGATCGCTTGTCTTTGAGATGACTACCCTCCATGCCTGCCCTCTCTGAATGTACACTCCTTTCCTCCATTTAGAGGTAAAGTTTATTTCTTCACCCTAATTAACCTGGACTAGCCTGTGACTGCTTTGACAGGCAGGATACAGCAGAAATGACACCACATGGATGCCAAGGTTGGATCATAAGATGTCTTACAATTTCTGATTGGCTCACTTGGAATGTTTGCTCTGGAAGAAATAAACCTCCTTGTAAAAATCATACTGTCCTAAAAAGTCCATGCTGTGAGGAAACCCAAGCTAGCCATATGGGGAATGAGATGGCTCACCAGCCCCCAGCTGTTCTGGCCATCCCAACATCAGACATGAGAATTAAGACTCCATCTGAGACGTCCAACTCAGTCAGTTCCTCAGATGACTCCAACCTCAGCTGAAAACCTCTGAGAAATTCCAAGTTAAATTCACCCAGCTGGGTCCAGTCAACCCACACAAACCATGGAAAATAATAATAATGAATAGTAATTTCAAGTGACTAAATTTGGTGGGTTAGTTATGCAGCAATAGATAAACACTCTCTTTATTAGACTTCATCAGATTTTTCACTGAGCCTGCTTTCTTCTTGTTTTTTTTGTTTGTTTGTTTGTTTTGATCTCACGCAAATGGCATTTGAACAACCAAAACTAATTCTCATTAAAGAAACTTTAACATTAAAGATAGGTGATACGGCTCGGCACCTGTGGCTCAAGTGGCTAAGGCGCCAGCCACGTACACCTAAGGTGGCGGGTTCAAATCCCCAGCCCGGGCCCGCCAAATAACAATGATGGCTGCAACCAAAAAATGGCCAGGCATTGTGGTGGGCGCCTGTAGTCTCAGCTACTTGGGAGGCTGAGGCAGGAGATTCGCTTGAGCCCAGGAGTTGGGGGTTGCTGTGAGCGTGATGCCATGGCACTCTACCCAGGGGGATAGCTTGAGGCTCCATCTCAAAAAAAAAAAGATAGGTGATGCCTGGCATTAGTTTTGGTGGTATCTGAACAAAACAAAAAATTCTCCTGTGGTCTTCACAAAGGCTTGGTCCTTAATCCTCAATTAAAATGCTTTATAAAAACAAACGAAATTGGGTTCCTCCGAGCAGGCTAAATGTCACATCTCGAATGCAAATAATAGATTTGATAACAGAGAGAATGAATATTTACCATGAAACTAATTTCCTATCATTTGATGCCAATTAAGATTGTAATTGCTTCCTCAGTATCACCAGATCATTCACAGTTTCAAGAAGTACGAGCATATTTGGTTACATTTATTTAACTTGTGTAAACTCTTTTGTGATTCATTATTTTCAGAGGAAAATGGAACTGAAAGTCAGAAATAATTCTGAACTAATTTTCTGTAAAGGTAGACCTCAAAATCAGATCAATTAGTTAAGCCAGTCCTGCAAATGAGTTTCTTCCCACTAGCTTGGTGTTCAAAGGAACTCAAAAGGGCAACCAAAGTTATATCCAGAGAGTAATTGTTAATAATTAGTCTTCCTGGCCTATAAAGTCCATTTTATAGATTTGATGGAATTTTTTGTGAAATACATTCTCTTAACATAGGTTATAATATCAAGAAATCAAAATGCCGTGACTGGGACACAAGGTAGATACTGATTTGTACAGTGGAGGGCATCACATGTTGGCCTGCTAGGAATATTTCACCCAACACTGGACGTGCTGTGTCTGCACAACGATGCTCCTTCCTCTGGCCTAGGAAACCAGTTCACATGAGACTTGCACTCTTTCAACTCCCCTGCATTCTTTATCTCTTTATTTCTCTGAGTTTCTGTTTACCCTCTCGGGGGGTAGGGGAAGGAGAAGAATATGTGGGATTTAGGAATTAGCACATGAACTAATTCATGTAAAAGTGACCTTCCTGAGCTCTGATTTATCTTTATAGCAAACAATATATAGGTAAGAACATGAAGAGGAGAACTCTCCAATTCCCCAAAGCCCAGGCCAGTCTGTTGAGCACTTTGAACACCACTGGTAGCAGCTTATGTTAACTCTTAGAGACGATAAGTAAATTGCTGTACGGGTACAATTTCTACCTGAGAGAATCTTACTAGGATCAGATCTGTGTTTAGGATAGGGTTGGTGTGTCCCTCTCATAGGCATTTCTGCTGTTTTAACCACATGATTCCACCTGCTAATCCTACCATTCCCAATCATCTCAACCTGCTAGCCAACTAAACATGAAAGGCAGAGGAGCACTGTCTCAGTTACAGTAGTGGGTGAATTAAGGGGGGCTGGTATGGGACAGTCTCCCCATTGTGGAACTTAAAACCAGGAAGTGTGTGTCTTTTTGCCATCTGCTCTGGGTACGTGGCTAAATCTTAGAACAAAAGACGCCAAGCATAGATGTAGTGAGTGAAACACTGGGCTTTGGTGAGGGTCCATGAGTCATTGTCACTGGCCCCAAGGGACGACACTTAGTTGTTTTCCCTAGCTCTGAAATACTTAGGACTGCTTTTAGACCTCTCCTAGGAATACTCAACCACAAGAAGAAAAAAGTGAGGGTGAGGGAGAAGAGAGAAAGCAGATAAAGGAGAAAATACAGGCAGGAGAGCTTGATCTCCAAGGATACAAAAAGAAAGGCTTTTATCTTGACATAGTTTTGAATTATTACTGTTACCGAAGATTGAAGTCAACCAATCACAGACTGAATTGAATTAGAATTTTTTAAATGTGTGTTGCAAGCAGTTCTAAATTTAGCAAATCATGACATAAGCAAACAGGTTCTTGCAAAAAAGCAAACATGAGGTAAGTCCAGTAAACAGGACATCAGTGTCACCAAAGGCAACCCAAGCGATTGTAGTTTTCTTTGTTCTTATTCTCTAAGTTAATGGAAAAATTGTGATTTTTTTTTTCATTGAGTAAGAAAGTCAATAGAATTGGGACTTACATTTCACAGTCTAAATGGCTGATTTCACACACTGTTGAAAACCTAATTTTACTTCTTAAGATATATTCTTTCCTTGTTTTGAAAAGTTTTAAGGGGACATGCCCCCATCTTTCCCTAATGCTTTGTGAATATTGTTTTCTCTAATGATTTTTCTCCAGTTTTAAGGGGACATGCCCCCATCTTTCCCTAATGCTCTGTGAATATTGTTTTCTCTAATGATTTTTCTCCAGTTTCTCTGAGGAGCTATGATAACATCAGGGCCTTACCTAGCAAATGGAACTCAAAAGGCCAAATAAAATATACCATAGATGAGTCAGAAATTTGGAATCCTATAAAGGCTGGGGCAGAGAATTTAAATGGAAGCTATTTTGATTGTCATTGAAAATAACAACTGAGCGCCATACTGGCGTTCAGAGTATTAGAAACCCGTGGCAATTGTGGATTTAACATTCATCATCCCCAATGTTCTTAAATGACCCTGAAAGTCCATAACGCATAGTAATCCGTAATTTTGCTGAGGCACGAATCTCAATTGCCTGCACTGAGAGCCCAGAACGAGTCCTTTAACTAGGTAACATGACTCTGTTCTCTATTTGTGTCCTTGTGGGAGTTTTGTGGACTTGGGGATTTGCAAAGGTCTCAGAGATTCCTTCACGAGCACTGTGGTATTTAATATCGTGTTAGAAACACCATTAAAACAACAGTGAAGGGGGAAGGCAGGCACATACAGAGAAACGTCTGCCGTGTCACAACTTCAGCACAGAAACAGACATGCTGAGAAAGCTCAACCAATACTTATGTGGGTTGATTCATTATTAAACGAAACAACGTCTGTCAAGCCTTTAACACAACGCTGGACGCGGGCGAGATGTCCTCTATGCCTGCCTTCCTTTTTCTTTACTTCACGTTCTCTATTGAAACATTTCTCCTGTAATTTTCACTTGCAGACGAATGCCTTTAAATGACACGAAGAGAGAAAAACACCAGAAATGATCAGTGAGTTATTTTAATATATATATATATATATATATTTTTTTTTTTTTTTATTTGAGCCAGGTTTAGCACAAAATATGCTTCAGATAAAGAGGTCTCTGTTTCAGAGCCCACACGTGAGGTAGCGGTCTGCATTATGGGAGGCGACAGAGGCGTTGATTATACATTCTCTTAATCTGTAGCATCACAGTGTGACAGGATTAGGAATCTGGGCCCCTATGCAGATGTTAGGGCGGGTGGCAAAATTGAGACACTTCAATAAATTTGCTTCTGAAGATTAGAAATGGGTGCTTGATAGGCCCATTTGGCTTTTCCTGGTGCCTGAACATGGAATCTCCGTAATCCTTCTGGCAGCAATCTCATTAACGTGTCTTTCAGAACCCATTACATTTATACACGTAGCATGTCTGCTTAAAAATCAAATAAGGCTGGCTTTTCATTAAGATGGCCCTTTTCAATGAGTGAATATTTCAATAAATGACAGTGAAATAACTTTTCTCAAAGCTTTGGTGATTTGCATATTTCCGAGCTATTCAAAGGAAAGAGGCCCCAAAATGCAGCCATCGTTGTTGTATAGCTCCGAAAACTGAGCGTTTTCTGATGTATCCTTGTAACAGATTGTCATAATGAGAGGATCCTAAGATTTCCTCTTTGTATTTGGACATTTGGGGGGAGAGGAGGGATCTTTAATCCCACCTTTCCCTGCACTTACAAAGGACTGACAAATAATGGAAATCAGCCAATTGTTTGGTCATCAAAACATGAATATGGTAATTCACACCAACAGGAATACTGAGCTACCGTCCCTTCAATCAAAATAATGAGAAAGCCATTATCCATTTGCATGAAAATAGAAATTTAGGGGGGTGTTCCAGTATTTTTATTGTAATCTGCTTTTCCACCACCCCTCCATCACTGCTTTAGGTTTGCAAACTGCTTTAGCAACCGTCAGCCGAGACATGTGCATGTCATCTGCAAATCACAGATCACAGATCTTAACTCAAGTGACCGCAGAGGGAGAAGTGCTGAAGGGTTCGTAGCGGCCAGAACAAGACTTAAAAGTGACGCGAAATAGGGAGCAAGGAGGGCTGCAGTTGCCTTGGAGCCTAAAATAGACTGAGCTTCAATGCCATGGAACAAAAATCACTAGCTTCTCTATCATTTCTTTAAAGGTCAAAATTTTTGTAGGTGGACTGGGAGAGCAGCGGATTGTAGATGCGTTTAACAGCAGGGTATTTTCCGCTGCCATGACCAGTTAAGGGAGATTTTCAAAAACACACCTGCTGGTAAACAGTTTGGCCCTACTCTGGGTCATCTGCCTTCTCCGGTCTCCTCACAGCCTGGATTCTTACCTGGGTAGAGTCCCAAGCCTCACATCAGTCAAAGCTAGGCTTTCAGCACAGTCCATTATGGTTTTTAGAGAGGTACCTCGGTGGTTTTCAGGGAGGTTTTATGGTGTGAAGCTGCCTATCCCCAAATGCAGGAAGCACACCCATGAGGCACACAGCCCGGGGCATGGGCTCATATCACTTCCCCTTCACGCTGCTGGCCCGCAGGTGGGCACCTCGTGGTCAAGCACCCAGTGCAAACCAGCTAAGTTTGGTCACTCCCTCTGGGGCGCTCCCCCATGGAACTAGAGAGGACCAGCAGTTTGGGTGCCTCTGAGATAGGTCACCCAAGGATGCACGATATTACACTGACCCAAAGACTGCTATAAAATAAGTAAGCCATCTGGCAACCCCATTCTGAACCCTGGTAACAGCCAGACTGAGGATAACAGGAAGGCTTCCATCTGCATCCACACTGCACACCAGTCTGCAGGGGTGCATAGCAAGAATGATACAGACCTAGGAGCTCCTTCCAGATGTCACAGGTTCCCATAAAGAGCACATCTCCGGATGTAAACGTGAGAAGACAAAGTCCTGCGGTAGCGAAATTCCCAAAGTTTTTCTCTGAGCGAAAGGTATCCTGGAAGCCACCTATTCCACAAATTTGCTCTGTCTCAAATGTCTTGGGTTCAAATGAAAACTCAGCACTGATTATAAATTACATCTTATCTTACCTTCCTGCCTGCAACCGGTAAGTGACACATCACACATCTGGACGGATGTGGCCATGGAAGGGGAGTAAGGGGGTGAGCAGAGGGTGTGTGATGGGAGCTTACTGTCCACAATTGTCTTAAAGATGCCTTAAAGTATTCACGTAGCCGTGCATTCAGGTTGGGATGGCAAAGTATTTAACGTGACCTGTCCTGAACAAGGGACTCTCTGAGGATGGCTCACGTTTTCCAAAAGGCCATTATTGGGATAGAGAGGCTGAAGTTCTTAACTCTTTTCCTTTGGAAGGGACATAGAACATCCTCCTTTCAACACTTCACAGTACCCACTTTTACATTTGGCGAAGAAATAATAGCCAGGAACATTAACTTTTTATATAAGTTCCTTATTTAATCCTTTAAGGTGACCCCAAGCAGAAGAGAGTGGGAACTAAGAAAGGGCCACAGTTGTATAACCTTAGCAAGTTACTTCAGCTCTCTGTGCCTCCTTCCCTCACCTAAAGTGAAAGAATAATAGCATACGTATACCCATGGGATTGTTGTGAAGAATTAATTAGCAAGTTAAAATGTGAAAAGTGGTTAGGATAGTGCCTGGTACATAGCAAATAACTCAGTAACAGGTTAAAAGGTTGCTGTTGTTCTTACTGTTATTGTCACTAGATCTTTGCAACCTTGTCCACCATCTTTCTGTGGATGGAGGAAAGATACCAGTGAAGAAGTGGAAGGAGGGTTCAGTGACCTGAGAGCAACAGAGCCCAGGAGTCTCATTCATTTGTAAACATTGCTGCAGCCTCTGCTATGGTCTTTGCTTTACCTTTGTAACCCCCATAGCCCCCTTTCTCTGTTCATATACATCTAGATCTTTCACAGGAATCAAACGAGACCCTTTGAAGAGCTTTTAGAAGTCAGCACAGACAGAAGAATGAACAAAGCCAGAGCACACAGATGCACAGATGCAAGGACCAGTGTGGGTCATGGAAGGGGACATGGCAATAGAGGGCTGGGGGTCCTAGGATTTGATCTCACACCACCTCGATTTTTGTGAATGAGAATGCAACAAAGGAGAGGAAGGAATTTCACTGGGGAACTCATACCATTTTCTTTGCCCTTAATCATTAAGGGATCCAAGGAAAAATGCTTTCGCCCAGCCTGGGAGATGCGGAGTACACCGTCATGCCAGGACTGCCTCTGCCTGCTGCTTCAAAAACGCCCAGCACCCAGACCCAGGAGGAAAGCAAATGGTAGTTTATGCTAAAATGCCAAAGCCATTCAAAGTAAATGCACATAATAGAAAGAATTTAAGCAGCTGGTGGATGTCATTACATTCATTTCTTAAGGAGGCCTGTATGCTGGTGACACCAATCAAAGAACTAGGTCATCTCTCAACAGTAATTTTCTTGGAGGCCATGAAATTCTTGCATTGATTTCGTCCCCCTTTGGCTGAAGATGCACTGAGAAGAGCCAGGCTGGTGAGGGCTCCAGCAGCCCACAGGGCTGTCATCAACTCCATCTGAAGAGTTTATACCCTTAATGGGATCAGAGGTCTTATCGGCAATTCTTTGTAAGTGCAACAGAGAAACTATCTCTCCCTCACCACTGATTCCACACCTGACAATCCTCCTGTTTATCAGTTAACAATTATTGTCTGAAAGCAAGTCAATTACGAGAGGAATTTATGGAGTCCTTAACAACTAAAGAAATTTGATGGAATCTCTTCGTTCTGTCCAGAAAACTGAAACGTGAACTGTCTGAAGACAGGACTAACTTCGCATATATTAGCACCACATCATAACACAAATCATTAGGACTTTAATTCTTCTGTGTCTGTGTTTATCCAACAAGTTGGAGCTATATAGAAAGGGCAACAAAAGCCTGTGGTTACTGTAAGGGGTGGGCATTGGTCATGGCTTTGAAAACGCCTTCTCTGTGAACCTTCCCAGCACCCCAGGAAGAGTTCTGCTCTCTTCAAATCTGTGTCATGGCTCAGAATTTATTGTGGTGTTATTCACCTGTTTCCTTTTATCTACCACTAACTGAGCCCTCTTTGAGAATGACTGAGGTGGCAGGGGAACCCTCAGGTCTCTGCCAAAATGTTTAGGTTATGGATAATTGCTATTGCACCAAGGCCTTCACACAGTTTAACTTCACCTATTTAATTCAACCTTCTATTCCTGATATCTAGCATGTGTATGGCACATAAAGGGCTTGAGAACAGTGGTCCATTAAATATATAAATAAATCTTGCTATTAATTCAGTCCTAATCAGCATTGCCAAGGAAAAAAATTATTCATAAGGGCATATTTTGTTCAAAGGGAGGGAGAGACTATGAAGTTAGGGACCACAGTGGGGGAGAGACTGGGCTCCCCTCCCACTCCCAAGGATAAGTGGGAATTTATAATCACAGACCAGGGTGGGGATCAGTGGACAGAAAATTACTAAGAGGGAACATAAGTTGGTAAGTGAGATTTTTTTCAAGACCAACTCGATAGAATTCTTGCTGAAGACAGGCCAACATGGTAAGATACTGAGAGTGGCCAATACCTATGGGGTGAGATTTTCACTGGCCTGACTTAGTGGGAGTCCTGTTCTGATTGCGTTCCAGGAGGACAGAGAGGAAAGCCCATCTTCAGGGCTAGTCCAGCAGAGGGCTCAGGGGAGCCTGGTTAAAATTGATTCAAGGATAGGGTGACCAGAGGTCCTGATTTTGGCGGGACAGTCCCGCTTTTCAACAATTTGTCCCGCACCTCGCAGCGTTTTAAGAAAGTCCCGATTTTTGGAAAGAATGCACGAATGGGCTGGAGAACAAGAAGGGAATATACGGTTTTTGGTCGCCATGTGGCTATTTTGCCAGAATATGAGTTTTATATTATTTTTGTTAATTTTATAATGTTAAATTGTAATAAATAATTGCTGAGAAGTGATTATCGAGAACGGCTTATCAAAGTTTGCCTTGTTGTCAGGCCCTGCCCTGCCCGGTCTCCTGCCCCGCTCCACCCCCCACTCCGCTCCCCAGCCATGTTGTCCTGCCTTACAGATGTTAGGATCTGGTCACCCTATTCAAGGAGAGAGTCAGCATTTTGAAGAGATTTCCCTCTTATTCTCTAAAGCTCTGGCTATCAAATACTCATGAAACTCCTAAGCAGCCTTCAAAACACCAGGGTCCATTCTGGACACTGAAATCACAGAATCCAATGACATCTTTAGAAGGAGATTGTTTTGAAAAGGAACCACACACTTCCAACTTGTGCTGTGTTGTAGATGCACTGACACCCCCACCCCACCTTCAGCCATAGAATGGAAGGAAATATTTTAAATAGCTCTTTGTAAGGGGTATTTGAGGTCTCATCTCTCCCCCTTATTCTGGCTGTTGTTACACAGCCAGCTGGAGCCTGACAGCCCCTGGCTCCAGTTTCTACATGTAATCTTGCTTCCTGTCCTGGATGTATCCACCACCAGAGACTGGGACAGCTGCTAGAGCCTGCTCAGCCATCCCTGGGCACACTGGAGTCATCCTTAGTGAAGGCTAGTGGATGGCCATTGTTCTCTAAGAACTCTAAGTTACATTCACAAGGCTCACCAGGCTATCCCCAGAAGGAAGGAGCCTCAGTTTCCAACAGTGGCCATCAGTTCAGTTCAGCTGCGTGGTCCTCCCTTCATGCTTCATTTTTCTAGTTGTGATGCCTCTGTCTCTGGAACTACTTCCCCAAAGAAACCACCTGCTTGCATGCCTTTGTCCAGGCTCTGCTCTTTAGGGAAAAGCAGAGTCCAAGCCATGGTGTGACCAAACAACCCCTATGGCCTATGTAAGTGATGATTCTGATTGGGTTCAAGCATGATCATGATGACAAATAAAAAGAAACGTAACACCTTTGTCTATAGTTCCATAAAATACAAAGAATGTATAAAGGATTCTATAATTCAATACATTAAAATCAACCAGTGCATAATTTTTTAACTGTCCTTTAGCAATTTATATATTCTTCTTTTGGATTTATACAAGAAATGAGGTCAATAAAACATGGTTTCCTTAAAACACATCCTTACATATGTTTGACCATGTTAAACACGTTCCCAGGAAAGAATGAATAGCTACTTCCCTAGAAGCAATGGGTTTTAAATGTTACTCTTCAAATGTTTCTTTCCTGAGACAGAAATAACCTTCTCCAGACTTAAAGTAAAGCCCAAATTGCCTTTGCCTTGGTTTTTCTCCCCATCCATTTCCCTTTCATTGATGTTCACCATCAGTGAGATTATTTGCTTAATAATCTGTGGTCCCATCAGGCTGAAGTACCACGACGGTGAGGGCTGTGTTTGCCTCATTTACAAGTACAAGCTCAGTGCCTGGTTCTGCAGCTGGCACACAGTGGGTCTTCAGTGATGTTCATGGAATTAAACTGAGTAGTGGGATTGAATTTAACTACATAAAATGTAAAGTGCCTGACAAAATCTGTACCACTTGGGTGCTGACTCAAAGACCATCGCACACAGCATCAGCCACCTGTGTTCTCGTCAGGAAGACCCTGAGTCGATCCAGAAGCCCCTTCTACGGTGGAGATGTAGCAAAGGTTCAGGCTGCTCAGGAGAGAACCCAGAGTGAAGGGACCTGATTTCCCTGACATTTGAACATGGACCCTAACATAAACCCTTTCTCTCTAGCAAAGTCACTCAGTTTCTGAATTGTCTTTACAGGAGAAAGATGAAACTAATATTAAATCTTGAATTCTGAGCCTAAGGAGCAAAGTCAGCCAAACACCCAGTGACCCTACCTGGATCATATAGCCAAGGATTTATTGCCACTTTAATATCAAAAAGCAAATGACCAAGGTATTTTTCAATAATCTTTTATGACATTTAAAATATTATTCAAAAGTTCTACTTAATGTTCCAATAAAATCTTTTCTGCTAACTTCCATTAGAACTCTTTGGGGTGGTGCCTGTGGCTGAAGGAGTAGGGCGCCAGCCCCATATGCTGGAGGTGGTGGGTTCAAACCCAGCCCCAGCCAAAAAAAAAAGAACTCTTTCTGTTCTCCACTTTTCTACCCTACACGAAGTAACTCCCTTAGTGTTTGAAACTCAGTTAATACCTCTCCTAACTCAGTCATTTAATCATATGGAACTTTCAGCTCTTTCTATGGTCACTGTATCTTCTTTTCTTTCTCCAGTGAAAATTGGTCTGATAATGCCATAAATCTAATTAGTCCTAGAATTGAACATAGGAGGCTAAGTAACACCAACTTATTTGCTCGCCCCTTGACTAGCTCCACGGCCCAGGGCAGACAATACACCTTCTCCAGCTTCTCCTTCCTCTGTTATAAACAGAGGGGATTGATCTCCAGCGTGCTTCTCGGCTTTAACTTTCAGAGATGAGTCATGGTAGGTATTTTTTTAATTGTACCATGTCTACTGTCTACTGAGTGTAAATTGGCATGCTTCGTTTGTCTCGTGATGCTAATGACAGCATTTTGGAAATCAGAGTACTTCCTACACGTTGATGGCTTTACTCCTTCAGTCTCAAGTAGTAAGTGTGCGAGTATAAACTTCTCTGCAGAGCTAGCCATGCCTTGCAGAAGGCTGAGTTTGTAGTTTGTAGGTACCTTCCCTCAGTTTTTTCCCCTGACTTTCTAACTGTCAAATTGGGTAAAGGATAGAAGCAAAACATTGCCTTTTTCTCCATACCAGAACCAAAATCATACACAATTGATGATAGCTTATAAGTATTTATACAAGCCGGAGGTAAGGAGACAGTGATGCCATTGTCTGTGGTCATAGAATGTATTTTGAAATTTCTTGAAGGACGTAAACATTAAAATATAGGGGCTAAAAATATATTGTGAAAATAGTGATGATGTGTTACTAAATCCCAGTGCACATCTTGTACATGATCATAAGTTCATGAACTCATCCTAGAAAAAGTGCTATATACCTCATTGTTGAATATCACTACAGTCACCTTGGAAGTACTCCCCTTGGGAAGCTAAGTACTAATTAATGCCAGTGCCTAGTTTACCCTTCAAAGCAAATTTGGAAGTCTTTTTCTAGAATGATCATCAGAGCTATTATCATATACCACATAAAAATATACAACAATAATAACGATAATACCATTATCATTGTTTCCTTATCATGAACGCCACTCAGCGAGACATGAATGCAGCTGTGAGACACTGACATACCAAGGTTATAAAACCTTATGGAGTTGTTTGTACAGTGCTGCCAGTGTAACCACATGGTGGCATGTTCATGAATTTAATTGTCAGATCTCATATAATGACAGCTCTGATGGTGCATAGCTTCCCAATGGGAGTACTTTGAAGGGGACCATACTGATACTCACTACGGTCAATGAGGTATGCAGCACATCTTTAAGGATGAGTTCGCAAACTTAATTGTCAGGCCTTGTATGTCAGATTCCAAATGGACCCCATCAAATCATGCAAATATCTCACTTTTTCCCTAAAGAATGACCATGACATGTTAAGGAATCTACCTTGCCATTCCTCAAATTGTCCTTAAGATAGAGACCCTGAGGCCACAGATTTTCAGTCACAGAAATTCAAGAACATATTAATCAAGTTTTAGAAGAACTTCCTCTCAAGAGAGAACCATTATTTGCTTTTAATTTAAACATCTATTTTAAAGAAATTTAGAGCTGTTCATCAGAAATCATATTTTTTTTTAATTTCACTTGCTAGTTATAAATGAATAATAGTTTGTATAATCTTTCCTCAAGCTTATCCTTCAGGGTAGGTGTATAGATCTATTTGTTGCTATAGAGAATTACTTCCTGAACTAGGTGCCATCAATAATGTATTGTCTAATAAGTCAAAAAACAAGCAGATCAATCAGAAGGAGTTTTCTGGAATTATATCCAGTCTTACAGAAATGATTAATGATTTCAAAAATACATTGTCTAACTGATAGATAATCAAATTAATCCCTGTTTACCTTACAACAATTCTGAATCTTCTGAGGTCAAACTCACTGTCATTAATTACATTATTCTAATGTTTTCCCAGGCCTTATCTGTTCTTTTCCAATCTGATTAATACTCTTTAAAAGTTATTTTTTATGAAATAATTCAGACACAAAAAATATAGCAAAAACTTCCATACTTGCCACCAGCCTTAATAAACAACATCACAACCATAATTGAAGACTCTCTCATTCTCCTCCCTTATTTTGTTCTCTTCCTTTTCCATACCATCAAACATCTATGCATGCATGATTTTATTTTTATTAAAGAAAAAATATTTTATTCAATCTTCACCATAAGCTTTTGAGGTAGCTTTTATCATCATAGTTTTTTTAAATTATTAAAGGTATATAATCGTTGTATATATTTATAGGATACATGTGTATCCTATAGGCATAAATATATGCATATAATTAAATTAAGGTAATTGGGGAATCTACCACCTCAGATATTTAACATTTCCTTGTTATAGGAACATTCCAATTCTACTCTTTTATTTAAAGTACCACATATACCCTAACTTCTTATTGATTATAGTTATATGTATGCTTTTATGCCCTTGCTCTTTTATAAGTGCTCCAAAATTTTGAACAAATGGCATCACACTGTATGTGCCAACCATTTACTTTTATTGATTTAATAATATGTGTTTGAGAGTTAGCCACATTGATATATGTAGTTGTTTGTTCATTTAAACTCCTAGATAGTATCACAATTGATTTATTCATTCTTTTACTGGTAAATATTTAAGATTTTTATCTAATTTTCACGCTTACAAACAATGTTATAATGAATATTCTTACATATGTGACTTGTGCAAGAGTTTCTCTATGGTATGTAGCTAGGAGTGAAATTTCTGGAACACTGAGTTGATATCTTCAACTCAATTAGTTAAGAAATTTGCCCAAAGAAAGTTAAGTATCTCTCTCTCTAAAGTATAAATTGCTCCCGTTGACACTCCCACCAGTAGGTACAGTCCCCACCAGCGACTTTTTGTCATCATTTAGTATGCTCACCATTTTCATACTTGCCATTCTGATAAATGCAAAATGGTATTTTATTGGGGTTTAATTTATATCACTCCGGCTCTTATCTTTGTGAGAATACAGACCCAAGCATAAGATATTATGAAAATTCTGTCTGTACCATCCCATTCCTCACTCTTATTCTGCTGGGAAAAGGGACCCTTCCATTGTTTCCTTCCATCCAGAGGTGTAACAGTCGTGACCTCTCCTTCCCACAGTAAGTCAGAAACCATGACATTACCATACTTGGAAAGTAACAAGTTAGCCTGCCATAATTTTATGTATATATACTGACAGAAGACACAAGACCTTGGGTCAGACAACCAGACCATTTATTACTCACAGCACGACTCCTGTCTCACAGAATTACTCAGTGAGTCATATGCACAAGATTGCACTAAGCTGCCCACTATCACCTCTTATTCCTTCATACTTAGGATAAATGACCAGAAATGCAAAACCCATTTGCTTTCCCAAGCAACTGGAGAAACTCACTACCTTGAAACCCTTTTTATTTTGACAGAAACCATGCATATCAACAGAGGAAACTTTTGGTATGTTATTTTTCATCTTTTGTTTTGGCTTAGCCTGTTAAAAGCTCAGAATTGCAGCATAGTAAATTCTGGTAAAACACAATTTCATCTGGTTTTGAAAACCAATTCTGCCATTTAACAACTAGTTGGCTTTGGGCAAGTTTCTTAATTTCTCTGAGAGTTAATGACCCCATTCTGTCAAATGATAATAATAGTGCTTATGTCAAAGAGTTCACAAACATAGATGAGCCAGGCCAAGTAAAGTAAGTGATACATAATACCTTGGTATTAACAGCCATTTTTATGTGAAAGGTAATGTCCTTTTGTGGAAAGATGTTAATGTCCCTGAATTTAGCAACAACTCTTGCCCTAATGTTATTCCAGTTATTACTTTCAGAGATATTTAGATTTGGCATATGACGTTGATTGAATATGTACACACTAGGAGTTTTTTTCACAGTAGAAATTATACCACCCATTTTACAGATAAGGGTATAAGATAAGAGGCTACTTGCCTGCAGTCGTATAGCCAGCAAATGGCAGAGTCAGAATCTGAACTCTTCTCTGTTTACCTCTAATGCAGGATGTGAACATTTCAACATAGGATCCCACTCCTTTTAGTTAACCATGAATGCGAATTACGGCAATAAATCAGATGACAGGATTTGGAATAGAAATCACACCAAATTCCCCTGTGATCTTCATTATCAGGGAAGTCTATCTACCAAACACACACACACAGAAAATATTTAGGCTTCTTTTTTGCGGGGGGAGTTTGTCAAATAATCCTTTATTGAACTATTTTCCTTTGTAGTTTTTAACTGGCTGGACATCCCACTGCACCACTGCTAATGTCATCCATGATGTCATAAGGGTGGCAGTCATCAAACTTGAAGCCCCCAAGACTGGACAGTCCCCAAAATGTCTTAAATGTTTCCAGAGAGTTCTCTGGCTAAAGATGGTTGCCGCATCTCTCTGGTAATGTTGCAATCTCATTGAAAGTGATATTTACAGTGTTGGGCAAACTGGCTGGTGACCTACAGAAGACTGAAACTGGATCCACACCTTTCACCACTGATTAAGATAGACTCTCACTGGATTAAAGATTTAAACTTAAGACTTGAAACTATAAAAAAACTAGAAGAAAGTGTAGGAAAAACACTTGAAGAAATTGGTCTGGGCGAATATTTTATGAGGAGGACCCCCCAGGCAATTGAAGCAACATCAAAAATACACTACTGAGACCTCATCAAACATAAAAAGTTTCTGCACTGTCAAGAACACAGTGAGTAAAGCAAGCAGACAGCCCTCAGAATGGGAGAAGATATTTGTAGGTTATGTCTCCAACAAAGGTTTAATAACCAGAATCCACAGAGAACGCAAACATATTAGCAAGAAGAGAACAAGTGATCCCATCTCAGGGTGGGCAAGAGACCTGAAGAGAAACTTCGCTGAAGAAGACAGGCGCATGGCCTATAGATATATGAAAAAATGCTCATCATCCTCAATCATCAGATAAATACAAATCAAAACTACTTTGAGGTATCATCTAACACCAGTAAGATTAGCCCATATCCCCAAACCACAGATGCTCGTGTGGTTGTGGAGAAAAGGGAACACTTCTACACTGCTGGTGGGATTGCAAACTAATACGTTCCTTTTGGAAAGATATCTGGAGAACACTTAGAGAACTAAAAATAGACCTGCCATTTGATCCTATAACTCCTCTACTAGGTATATATCCAGAAGACCAAAAATCACATTACAACAAAGATATTTGTACCAGAATGTTTATTGCAGGCCAATTCATAATTGCTAGGTCATGGAAGAAGCCCAAGTGCCCATCAACCCATGAATGGATCAACAAACTGTGGTATATGTACACCATGGAATACTATGGAACCCTAAAGAAAGATGGAGACTTTACCTCCTTCATGTTTACATGGATGGAGCTGGAAAATATTCTTCTTAGCAAAGTATCTCAAGAATGGAAGAAAAGTATCAAATGTACTCAGCCCTACTATGAAACTAATTTATAGCTTTCATAGGAAAGCTATAACCCAATTTTAGCCCAAGAATATGAGGAAAGGGGAGAGGGAGGGGAGGAGAAGGGGGAGGATGGGTAAAGGGAGGGTGTCTGGTAGGACCACACCTATGGTTCATCTTATAAGGGTACATGTGAATCTTTCTAAATGTAGAATATAAATGTCTTAACACAATAACTAAGAGGATGCCATGAAGGCTGTGTTAACCAGTTTGATGAAAGTATTTCAAATTGTATATAAAACCAGCACACTGTACCCCATGACTGCATTGATGTACACAGCTATGATTTAATAAAAAAAAAATAAAAAAGAAAGTGATATTTACATTATGCTTAATGTTTTTCTGTTTCTTTCTGTCACTTGGTGGTTCCCTGAGGGCTTTGATGATCAGGGCAGAGGTAGAAGGCACCACTTCAATCTGAGCCTGTCTGTTCTAGATAGTTAGTTTCACTGTAATCCTCAGACCCTTCCAATCACCAGTTGTCTTGGCAATGTCATCACCCACTTTTCTTGGAGACAAACCCAGAGGGCTGACCTTGGAGACCAGGGCAGACGTGGCACCAACTTCATCACTGGTGTACCTCAGGTACATGACTTTGATCTTGTTGGGAGAAAAATTGGATCGCCTGGCGGGGGCAGTTGATGTTGGATAAACCCAAATTCGGGGCAACCAAAGAAAGTTACATCCTGGCCTCCTTCGAGCCAAAACAGTATTTAGGCTTCTTAAGTGAGTTTGGTAGTTAGCAGAGCCTTTTGATAAAATGTTATCCAAAATTCAATAATGTTGTAAAGACATTTCTTTTTTTCCTGCTTAACTGAAAGTATTTGAAAAAACAGAGCAACAACTCTAAGGAAGCATCTCTGACATAGGAAACGATCCCAGGCCAGAGACAACTTGAACTCGAGCACTTTATAACCAACTTACTTTATCTTTTTTATTTTTACAACCCTTTTGCTTAAGCAGTAAAATGAGCAAGAGGTATACAAGAATATCAGAATTTTTAGTGTTTTCAGATTCAGTCAGAAGGCTTGATCTGATCTGAGTTACACTTTCACTATGTTAACACAGAAATACAGCATCAATGTCGGTGGCTTAGACTTAAAGAACCATGCGTAGTATTGAGTAGCATATTTAACTTCTGTCTTTCCCATAATCTAAAGACTTATCTGAAGTCATACAATAGAAAAGATCAATGTTTAAACTCTGAAGGACTTATTAAGTTTAGAAATCTACTCCCCAAAGTCCTTCATCTTTTAATATGTGATTAAAGCACTGTAATGCCACAAGTGCTGATGTGAGATTTTCTGTGGGATTAGTCAACCCAGTGCAGACGCGGCACCAACTTCGCCTCTGTCCTTTGCGTCTTGGTTGAGCAGAACTCTGCTATCATTGCCTGTCGATTTTTCCCATTGTTAAAGTTAATTTCAAAATAAATAATTCTAAGAAGCTATTCGTGCCATACCCATGTTATATTTTTTCTTTCAAAAATTATTTTTCTTCTTGTTACTCAGATCACTCTTCAGAAGACTTCCAAATAAATGCTTAGAAATAGAAGCTCCCTGAGCACCTCTTTGACACACTCGTGCATACATACTGGACTACCTAGAAATACAATAGGATTAACCCATTTCCTTGGACCTTTAAGGTATATATGAGGATTAAAATAGTTATTCTCTTCCACTCTGGGCAGACTCTTAGTTTAACTTTTAATTACTTCCTAGGAAGGCCTGCCTCTACCCAGTTCACTTAAGCAGATGTAACTACAACCACAAAAACACTGTTGACTGATGTCCTCCAGAGATCTGTTCATTACCTGTCATTAAATGTTTTAAAAGTTTGCATAATTGATCCAGCCAATAAGTCATCATTGATTTATGGGGTTCTGTGCTGAAAAGTTGCTCTTTAAAAATTCATAACACCGGTATGTGTCTTTACAATCCATTAGCTGTTTACGTACCCACAGTCTTAGCATTGATTGACCTTGGACTGAGATTCTCATGGACTTCTTTTTTTTTTTTTTGCAAGTCCTCAGTATAGAAAAGCAATACTTCAGCCTTATCCCTTGACAGATATACTTTGATTTTTTTTTCCCCTCCATCAAAACGAAAACTTTACTTGAAATGATGAATAAATAAAGCATATTCCATAAACAGCTCTTCACTATTATTTAAGCTTATGGCTGCGTTGTGTGAATCTCCTTTCCCCACCATCAGACTCAAGTGTGTAAATGTTCTAAAAGGCTTTGAAAGTTTTATGATGATTTCAGGGGATGGAGGAGTAATAGCTGAAGAGTGAAGCTATTAGTTTTAATATTTATATTGAGTGCTCTGAAACATTAATGTGACAGGATGTAAGATCAGTGCAGTGGGATATATTTACTTCACAACCACTGCCACGTGGCAAAAGAAAAAAAATGTCTCTGTGTGTTTATGTTCCAAAACGTCAAGGCCAAAGTTCAGTGTCTGTGGGAGTTTTTTGGTTTGTTTCCCCTTTTCACAAGATTTAAAGTTTTAGTTAACAAATACATTAGCTTTTCTTGAACTTGGGCTGTTTCTAGGAAGCAGAAATGGACTGCTAGACAAAGCTTGACACATGGTATATTAGTTTGTGTGGGTCTGCATGCAAATGTCCTCTGAGCCTGCCATGGTAAATACCGTCCACCAGTTGGTCATATTCAACTGTGTCTTGGGAAACTTTAAACAATGATGATTGTAAAGCTGGATTGAGAAACCTTCAGGAGAGCCGCTCTTAGTCACTTCATATGGACACGTAAAGCAGGGCATTTCTGATTTCTGGATTCTGACAGTCCTGGGTTTCAGTCTCAGCTCCACCATGAATGCTGTGTGGCTCAGGCATGTTCCATCACATCTTTAAACTCTTGTTACTGACTTTGTAAGTGAGAATAATAATTATAGCAACTCACATAGTTCTAGTGATGTAAATGAAGTAATCCCTGTAAAGACCTCACATAAGAGATATTCCATATTGTTATCCCCATAATCAAATGAACAAATGCCTTGGGAGGAGCTATAGTGTGCAAGACACTGAATTTGTAACTATAATTAGATTTGGGGGTGGCAAACATCAGAGGTATTACAGGTTAAGTTTCAAACCACCTCAATAAAGCAAATAGCTCAATAAAGCAAGTCACATATATTTTTTTTGTTTCCTGGTATATATTTGAGTTATGTTTACAGTATACCATAGTCTATTAAGAGTACAATAGCATATGTCTTCAAAATATGCATACTTTATTTTAAAAATACCTTATTGATAAAAAAAAACTAACAGTCATCTGAGTCATCAGCAAGTGGTAATCTCTTCTGCTGGTGGAGGGTCTTGACTTTTGTGATGGTTGATCAGGGTAGTGGCTGAAGAAATTTCTTAAAACAAGACAATAATAAAGTTTGCCACATCAATTGACTTTTTTCATGAAAGATTTCTCAGTAGCATGCAATGTTGTTCAATAGCATTTTAACCACTTCTTGTATCCTAGGATGTAATCCAGTAGAACTTCATTCAAAATTAGACCAATCTTCCCAAAACCTGTGGCTACTTTATCAACTAAGTTTATGGAACATCCTAAATCCTTTGTTTTTGTTTTGACATGTTCATTGCATCACCAGAATTAGGTTCCATCTTAAAAAACCACCTTCTTTGCTTACCCATAAGAAGCAACTCTTCATCAATTCAAGCTTTATCATGAGATTGTGGTAATCCAGGCACATCTTCAGGCTCCACTTTCTAATTCTAGTTCTCCTGTTATTTCCACCACATCTGCAGTGACATCTTCCTCTGAAGTCTTGAACCTCTCAAAGTCATCTATCTGAGGGTTAGAATCAACTTCTTCCAAACTGCTAAAAAATGTTGATATTTTGACCTCCTTCCATGAATCATAAATATTCTTAACATCATCTAGAATGCTAAATCCTCTCCAGAAGTTTTCAGTCTACTTTTCCCAGATCCACTAGTGGAATAAGGCTATGGCAACTATAGCCTCTTATGACATGTAAGTTAAAATTACTCTTTGACCCATTGGTTGCAGAATGAATGTTGTGTCAGTAGGCATGAAAGCAATGTTAATCTCTGTGCACATCTCTGTTAGAGCTTTTGGATGACTAGATGCATTGTCAATGAGCACTAATATTTTGAAAGGAGTCTATTTTTCTAAGCAGTAGGTCTCAACAGGTGGCTTAAAATATTTAGTAAATCATGCTGTAAACAGATGTGCTGTTATCCATCTGTTGTTTTCCCATTCATAGAGCACAGGAAGAGCAGATTTAGTATAATTTCTAAGGGCTTTAGGATTTTCAGAATGACAAATGAGCATTGGCTTCAACTTAAGGTCACCTGCTGCATGAAGAGAAGCAGCCTGTCCTTTGAAGTTTTGAAGCCAGTTTTCGACTTCTCCTCTCTAGCTATGAAAATCCCAGATGGCATCTTCTTCCAATAGAAATCTGTTTCATCTAAATTGAAAATCTGTTGTTTACTGTATCCTCCTCCATTGGTGAATTTAGCCAGATCTTCTGATAACTCGCTGCAGTTGCTCCATCAGCATTTGCTTCTTCATCTTGCATTTTTATGTTATAGAAATGACTTCTTTCCTTAAACCTCATGAATCAGCCTCTACTAGCTTCCAACTTTTCTTCTGCAGCTTCCTCACCTCTCTCAGCCTTCATGACATCAAGTTAAGGCTTTGCTTGAATTAGACTTTGCATTCAGAACTTGGCTAACTGGTGCAAGACGCCTGGCTTTTGGCCTGTCTTGGTTTTCCACATGCCTGTTTCATTAAGCTTAATTATTTTTAGCTGTTGATTTAAAGTGATGCATGGCTCTTCCTTTCACGGGAACACTTAGAGGCCATTATAGGATTATTAACAGGCCTAATTTCAATAGTGTTGTGTCTAAGGACATAGGAAGGCCTGAGGAGAAGGAGAGAAAAGGGGGAACAGCTCTGTGATGGAACAGCCAGAACACACACAACATTTAGTAAGTTTACATCTTATAAGGCAATTATAATAGAGGTCTAAATTCAACACAATTCATAGGGGTCCAAAATAATTACAATAGTAACATCAAAAATCACTAATCACAGATCACCATAACAGATACAAGTCTTCAAAAAGTCGGAAATGTTGTGACAATTACCAAATTGACACGGACATGAAGTGATCACATGCTATTGGAAAAATGGCATTGGCAGACTTGCTCAATGCAGGTAGCCATGCACCTTCAATTTATAAAAAAACAAAGTATCTCTGAAGCACAATAAAGTGAGGTATTCCTCTACTGGGAAAACAAAACCATTAAATCGTGAAGCAAGAGCAGAAGTGTTGTTCTGGAATAAAGCAGACTTACAAAACTTGGATTCAAGTTCTAGCTCAGCCATTTGCTGCCTGGACAATACCATGTTTGTCCGTTTATCATTCTTCTTACACAAAATGGGGATAGTGACACTTCACATAGTTACTGCAAAGCTTAAAGAAGACAATGTTATCCCAGCACAGAGGTATGTGCCTGTAGTCCTACCTACTTGGGAGACTGATACAAATAAAACTTTGGGTTTCAGTTTAAGGTGCAAGGTCAGCCTGGGGAACCATTGCCAAGACACCATCTCCAAAAAGACAAAGTAAAAAAGATATAATGTGAACGATGGCTGTGATAAACAGTAAATTGCTACAAATGTGATATGTTCAGCCAATCTCAGGTTTGGGGAGTTAGAGAGACTTGAATGATCACAAGACTTAGGTAATTTTAGATGTTGGCAGCAATGAAAACACTCATTATGAAATAAAAGAGGTGGGGCGGCCCCTGTGGCTCAAAGGAGTAGGGCTCTGGCCCCATATGCCGGAGGTGGCAGGTTCAAACCCAGCCCTGGCCAAAAAAAAGAAATAAAGAAAAGAAAAAGGAAATGAAAGAGATAAGGAGTAAGTTGCGGTACAGATCAGCAAAGGTCTGGTGCTTTATGCTGTGTGATCAGCTGGGCTGGATGAGAGCTGGGCATTTAAGAACAATTTCAACATTAATAGGCAAAGAAAAGCATTTGAATAAAATCACACTTAAAATGGGATGAGTATTATGAACAGAAAGCAAATGAAGGGGAGTCTTGGAGTGAGGGGCTGGTAGAAGTAAGGGGTGGGTTTGCCTGAACGCGGAACCCTGGGAGATGAAGTTGAAAGTGAGCTGGGGAAGATGGACAGCCTTAAGTAGTCATGTAATCCTGGAGTCCATTTTTCCCCCTTAAGCAGTATGACATTTAAATATAAATTAACTTTTTAAAATCTAAGTAAAATGAGAACATAGTTTAAAGCAGCTGTCATAACCTTGACTATAAATCTAAATCACTTAGGGGAGCGGTTCTCAACCTGTGGGTTGCGACCCCTATTTTCCATTTGTAACAATGCGGCAAGTAGGAAGGTTGAGAACCACTGGCTTAAGGAGTTTTAAAAATCCAAAAACAGTGCTCCACCCCAGGCCAGTTAAATCAGAATCTCTGGGAGTGGGACCCAGACATCAGCATTTTTAAAGCTCCTAGGTGATTCTGACGCAGCCAAGGTTAAGAACCACTGGCTTAAAATGATCATGTGTACTGCAACAAAAAAGAGCTATTCCTCTGTTCCAGGGCTCCTTTCCTTTAGTCCCATGTTCTTTTCTTTATTTCAAATTAGTATGAGGGTACACATGTTTAGGTTACATTTGTTTTCAATCCTAGGGTAAAGTTCAAGTTGTAGTTGAGCCCTTCATCCGGGGGGTGTGCTGAACACACTCACATTGTGCACATCAGGTGAGATCCCACCAGTTGCCCTCCCTCCTTTCCTCTCCCCTCCCTCTTGCTAGACTATATTTGTGTTTTTCCTTTTCTGTGGGTGTGTAGTTGTTTATATGTTGGCTTCATATAAGTTTTGAGTACATGGAATTTTTTTTTTATTCTTGAGATACTTTACTAAGAAGGATATATTTCAATTCCATCCAGGTAAACAAAAGACATGAAGTCTCCATCTTTTCTTATGGCTGAATAGCACTCCACTGTATACATTACACCATAATTGGTTATTCCATTCATGGGTTGATGGGCACTTGGAGGTCACAGCTACTTTTTTTTGTTTGTTTAAATAGAGGGAAAGCAAACTCAGTGGAAATTGAGTAGGAGGAAGGGGGAAGACAGGATGGGTGAACCTAACGGGTACAATGAGCACTATCTGGGTGATGGGAACACTTCCAATCCTGACTCAAGCATAACAAAGGTGATCCACGTAATCAAAGGTATTTGTATCCCCATAACACTTCCCAAATAAAAAAAACCCAGACAAACTAATACATAGGGAACAGGAGATAATAAAAATTATGAATTTAGGATACGGGACTAGGCCAGGCACAATAACTCATGCCTATAATCCTAACACTTTGGGAGGCCAAGGCAGATGGATAGCTTAAGCTCAGGAGTTCCAGACCAGTTTGAACAAGAGAGAAACCCCATCTCTACTAAAAATAGAAAAACTAGCCAGGTGGTGTGGTGGGTGCATGTAGTCCTAGCTACTTGAGAGGCTGAAGCAAGAGCATAGCTTGAGCCCAAGGGTTTGAGGTTGCTGTGAGTTATGATAATTCCAGGGCACTCTCCCCAGGTGACAGAGTAAGATTCTATTTCAAAAAAAAAAGAAGGTTTTCTGCTAGAACGTGGAGCAACCAAGGATGCATGAGAGAGTTGTCTTGTTCTCTGTACAATTTGACATATTTCTTTTTTAGATTCTGTTATTCAGCGAAGTGTCCTTAAGCACCTTCTTCCTAAAGATGCTTAAAATTGTGTGGGGGAGGCAAAGCTCAACAAAACAACCTTACTCTGAAGAAATTTAGGAACTGATAGGGAAAAACTGTCACATCACATGCCCTTCCAAAGGCTCTCTGTTCACCTTACAAGTCCTCCAGAGGTGAGCGGCCCTCCTGCCATTCCCTGACCCCATCTTGTCAGCATCAAAACACACTGGTCTCCTGGAGGTTCTGAGAGGCAAGGTTCAAAGAGGAAACCACGAATGGCAAACAGGTGAGCGTTGCACCTGTGAAATAAACATGCTCTGATTCTGACTCCACTCAACTCCACGCCTCAGCAGAGAAATGGACAAGTGGAAGCTCTTGTCCAGTGCCAATTCACATTCTAATACTTAGTATTGTCCCGGTCCCAAGTTCAAAACAGGAAACACATATCACAGGGGAGAGTCTGGACGGGCACATTCTCATTTTCACCTTCTTTTCTTTCCTCTCTCCCTTCCCCTGAGTTCCTCCCTTGGCCTTTCTTCATTTAAAAGATTCACTTGGAGCAACACCCCCAAATGCTCACTTGGAGACAAACAAACATGCTCTTTCTTTGTCCCTAGCTATGGGTCCTTTAATGTAAAGGTTACATGGCAAATATTCTCTATCCCAAATGTCAGAACAACCATGGACTTCCCTGAGGGGACTGTTTTTCCAAAACTCCGTGAAATCAGGTTGGCAGGCCAGGAAAGACATAATGCTTCAGCTACACGTATCCTTTGAAAAACCACAGGAAATAGCACACTCAGAGCCCTCACAGCACCACAGGGGAGCAGCCCAGGCTGGGGGTTCCTGAGGGACTCCCCAGCATCATGGGTGGCAAGTACAGCTACCTGCCCACTCAAAGTCAAGACCGTGGCCCCTGACACTGTCTGCTCATGGGTCCTGACAAAGAAAATCTCCAGATGTACACACCTCACTCAAAAGGAATAATTAAGTTAAAAAAATCTGTGGGGGAAAAATCTCATACACCCTTGCAGGCTTGTTCTCTGGGGTGCCCAAGCCCCACCATGCTAATACAGCGGTAGCAGCAGCTATCATACGAATGCTCTTCCCTCTGTGGAATTCCAAAGTGCAGTGCACACCATGGGGAAAATCTCATACAACAACTCAGATTGGTAGTTAGATTCTGAACCCCTTTTCATAAATCCTTCCCTGCCTTCATAGTGAGGGGAAAGGAGGAAGACAGCAAGAAGAGAAATGTGAGAAGGTTATTCACTTGCCCACAGCCTTCCCCCTTCCTCTGCCTGACTCCGAGGTTTGGGGTCTTGTCTGCTTATCTGCTATCCATCCCCTCGTGTTTTGAGAAAAGGAAGAATCCAAGGCATACTGGAAGATGATACCAAGAAAATCAATAAGAATAAAAGAAACTGCACGTCCCCAGGGGGCTGTGGGACGGAAGAAAGAGTGGCATATTGGGAGGCATTGTACAGGAGGGGAAGCCTGGAGAGAGACGTGACAGAAAGACTAACGTAGGGGCGAGAGGACAGCACTTTTCTAGACTCAGTGGGTGAGAAATTTCTGCAAGTTTACTTGGGCAAAATGTTAGAAGATGATAGATGATATTCCTATCATCCTGTGTCTTGGTCCAAATACTTGAGTGTCTCTCCATGTTTAAGATATAGCAGAGAAACTCTGAATTTTTACTGAAACTATAGTTCTTTTACTAGAACACTTCATTGGTATGGAACCATATTGCAGAAGCTTTTAAAGCCTGCCCAGAGAGTAGCTCTATACATGTTTGAGCTGTCTGCTCATCTTTTCTGCAACCCTAATGATATTGTCTTCCATTCAACCACCTCCCGAGAATCAGCCTTCTAGGCAGTTTTTCTTCCCTTTCTCAGGAAATGCACAGGGTCTTCATCCAAAACACTCCTCAAGTTGAGGCCTGGGAAGCAAGTAGAGAATACACTTGAACCAATGAAAAGATAAAGACTCTGATTGATGCACTACCCTTTGCCTGCCCTTCCCAGTATCCCCTTCTCTACCCTGGTCTAGGCCCTGGGGGTTGACCTGTATGGTCTGATTAATAGATCCCTTGCCCTCTGACTTACAGTTGAATTTGAGTGATGGGGAGCACCAGAAGGAGATCTGCGAATAGCAATGAGGCTATTTATTCCCTGAACTCATTTTCTGCTATAGAAGAGAGTCTCTCAACCAAAGGCACAGCCTCTATCAAGAGGTCCCCTCTACAAGCTCTGTCTCCCTCCCTGGATTCTGATAACTACTCTTTCCCTTGTTCATTCTGTCCTGGGGTTCACTAGCATTAGGAGTTTGGCACTACCCCTTGTGAGTTTTTCCTGCTTCTCACCCACATTCAAGTAAATAGTCTTTACTAGAATATCTCCAAATTATCCAATTAAAGTATACAATCTGTTTCCTGCTGGGACCCTGACTGACGTAGCTGGCAGAATGAAATTTACCAAGCAAAATACCTAGCCTAGGCATTTCAGAGGGTTAAAATAAGGCTGCTATTTATTAAGTGTTCATAAAAATAAACATAAACTGAGAAAAAAGGCTTGTTACATAAGAAAGCATTAAATTATAACAAATGAATCCCACTGATTATATTAATTCCTGTTAGGAAGGAATTGCTTTAGGAAGTCTATTCTGATCACTGTATTACAAAAAAAGGGTGATGAAATCTTGTATAATCACTTTTCTTTTTAAATTTCTAAAAAAAAAATAAAACCCCAAATGCTACTTTCAATAATGGGACTAATCCTAATAGACTGAAATAAAAGCAATCTCTCTGGGATAGTAAAGATTATAAATAAACTAAAAGTGAAATAGAAGAAGAAAGACCTGCATTAGAAGCAGTAAAGAGCAGAATTGCCATGGAATAAAATAAAGTCAGTGGTTGCGAAGAATTCACCTGAAGCACTCACTCAATTATAACGTAGAGACAATATATAACATAGCTGAAAACAAGCTGAGCTCTAAGTGAAGTTATCAAATAGGCCATATGCAATATTCAATAAGCAAAGCTTTCTAATGTATCAGAATATTTACAAAATATAATAAGAAAAAATTTCATTCATGTTAGAAACAATAAGTGTTACTTAATATACTACAGTAGAACCTCTATAGTTGACCACCTCCCTACATTGACCACCTCCGTAAGTTGACCTAATTTTCACAGACCAGACATCCACCACATGTATGTATCAGTACAGTAGCTCTATTTCCTTATGTTGACCACCTCCATATGCTGACCAGTTTGTTACAGTCCCTCGAGTGGTCAACTTAGAGAGGTTCTACTATATTTATTTGTACTTATATTAACAATGAATTACTTTATGGGGATGTATAAAAAACTGAAGTTTTATTTAGTTATAACAAACAGAATGGCATGTTATATTATTGGGCAGGAGGCTCCACTATTGTAAAAATGTCAATCATTTCCAAATTAATTAGGGTCTAAATGAAATAATAATCAAAACTCTTTGGAGACTTTTGTGCATAATGAGATAATATAAATCAATGGAGAAAAGAGAGATTATTCAATAAGTTGTCCTGAAAAAAAATGTGTTCAATTTTACCTCGTGTTATACCAAAACCAATTCCAAATGGATTAAGAATCTACAGTTTTTAAATTACACCATAAAAAGCTAGAAAAACTGATAAATGCTTATAAGATCTTGTGGTGAGAAAGAATTGCCTACACAAAAGCAATGCAAAATATCGTAAAGAAATAGTTTATTCATTTTTTAAAAAGTTAACTTCTGTATGACAAAAGATACTAAAGTAAGGGTAGGTTGCTGTAACAGAGACAACAACATGAAGTGCCTTTGTGTGTTCTTACTGCTCCAACAGAATACCAAAAACAACAGAAATCCAAGTCCAAGATCAAGGCGCTGGAGGATTTGGTGTCTGGTGAAGACTTGCTTCCTAGTTCAGAGGCAGTTGTCTTCTTGTTATAACCTCACAGAGTAAAGAACAAGGCAGTCCTCTCTGGGGCTTCTTTTTCACAAGAGTATGCCACCCTCATAATCTAATCACTTCTCAAAGACCTCATCTCCTAATGCCATCATCCTGGGGGTTAAGATTTTCAAAATATAAATTCTGAGGGAACATAAACATCAGTCTATAGCAGATGGCTCAAAGGACAAACATTTTATGTGTTCTCACCTAAAAGCCCAATGTTCTCTCAAACTGTTTGCTCTGCCATCTCTTAGGGCTTCAGTATCCAACCCCCAAGCTGTGGGCCAGTCCCAGGCCCTGGCCTGTTAGGAAGCAGCTGCCCAGCAGACGGCAGGAGGTGAGCAGCAGACCAGTGAGCAAAGCTTCATCTGTATTTACAGCCGCTCCTCATTGCTTACATCACCACTTGAGCTCCACCTCCTGTCAGATCAGCAGCAGCATTAGATTCTCCAGGAAGATGAATCCTACTATAAAATGCACATGTGAGGGACCTAGGTTGTATGCTCCTTATAAGAATCTGATGTGGAGCTATAATGTGCTTGGATCATCCCCAACCCGTCCTCTTCACCCCCAAGTCCAAGTGAAAACTGTCTTCCATGAAACTGGCCCCTAGTGCCAGAAAGACTGGGAGCCACAGTGCGAGGGCTTTCTTGTTGCCTGTATGGTTAAAAGTGGGCCTGGACTACCTCTGGGTTTTTAGCTGGTGAGAGTAGGGAAGGAAGCATGTGAAGGAAGCCCTCCCATTGTTTTCAAAGACCTGGTCAGACAATGGTAGCTGTTACGTCCACTCACATTGTACTGCAAAAAGTTAGCCACTTGGCTTCACTTAACTGCAAGGAGGGTTGGAGCATGCCGTCCCTGCTTAGCTAGCCACAAGCCTATCTGTAATTGACTATAGAAAAAGAAGGATAAATTTAGGTGGAAAATAGCAATAACTATGATGAAGACAATTGAAAGGCAGAGAGAAAACTGGGGGCACACACTTGCATCAAATATGGAAAAAGGTTTTCATCTTGTAACATAAAGTTTATATAGCAATCAAAAAGAAAAACATCAATGCACCAATAAAAAATAGGCAGAGGACATAAACAAACACTATAAACATTCTATAAATATGAAAGCTACACAGCACTGCTTGTAATAAAAATCACTTCAAGTTGAAAACATTAAATGATATTGTTTATCAATCTATGTCCCAAAGTCTTTTTTTTTTTTTTTTTTAGTATTTCTGAGATAGACTCTGACTCTGTCTCCCAGGCTAGAGTACAATGACATCATCATAGCTCATTGCAATATCAAACTCCTGGTCTCAAGCGACCCTCCTGGCACAGTCTCCCGAGTAGCTGGAACTACAGACAAGCAATACTATGCCCAGGTAATTTTTCTATTTCTTTTGTAGAGATGAGGGTCTCGCTCTTACTAAGGCTGGTCTCAAACTCTTAGCCTCCAGCAATCCTACCACCTTGGCTTCCCAAAATGCTAGGATTAGAGGTGTGAACTACCAGTGCCTGGGCCTAAAATCTTTCTTAAAGATCATTCACAATGCTGCTACAGTGTGGTAAGGACATTTGGGTAAAGCATTCTGCTGTTCAGCCTTTGTGAAATGCACTTTGTTAGAACACACGAGAGCCCTTACTATGCTCTTCTTATAGAACCCTGTGTCCACTTTAGAAACCTACCCTAAGGAAATCATCCAAGAAGTAGTCAGAGAGGTATGTGTAAATATGTTCACTGTAGCATGAACAATTAGAAATAAGCTAAATGTCTGACTATAAGAGAATGGTTAAATAAATTATGTGTAGGGAGTAACACTGTTGCTATCTCTCTGTTCTCATCCCGCCTTATAGACAAGATGACTTAGGTTTATCTCCCCATTTGAGAAGTACTGGCAAGGAAAATATTTCACACAATTTCTTCCCTCTTTGTTTGTTCTTTTTCCAGAAAAAAAAAAAGCTTATTTTATTTCATATCTGTTGAGCCCCATGCCGCATAGGTGGGGTTGGCAGGAAACACATTCCATTCTCTGGCCTCAAGTACCCAAGTCATGAATTTGGTTGAAAGAGTTCCCAGTCATCTGGCAGAATCAGGAATTACACGACAGAAAAACAGTCCCAAGGAACACAGCTTTCACACACACACACACACACACACGCACACAGGCACGCACACACACGCGCACACACACACATACCACCACCACCATGAACAATTATTAATAGAAGGAAACGTCCAGCAATTGGACCTGTAGAGATAATATTCAAATGACTAGATACAAAATGTAACATACACATGAGTATATGTTTAACATTTTTAAAGAAATGAATAAAAGCATGACTGAGGAATAAGAGACTATCTGAAAATGAGCAGGCAAGCAAATTTGAAAAAGAGACAAATAGAACTTCTAAAAAGTAAAAGCACAATGAATACAATTAGAAATAAGAATGTTTCATAAGGAAACAACTTAAAAGGAGCAAAAAAGAAATTATCATATTCAGATTGTGGTAGTAATTCCTACCAAGAAAAGAATAGGAATAATCCATGTGATCTATTAATTAGTTGACATAAACATTTGCTAAACCTAAATAAAAAGGCATATTAGACTTAGCTGAGAAAGAGTTTGTAAACTAGTGATTTGTTAACATCTTGTAGCAATTTCTACATGTATATGTTTTTATAATTTAATATTTCACAACAATGTAATTTACTTATTGCAATTTACAAAGCACTTTTACTATAAATTTCACACTATTCTGGTAATAATCCCACAGGCTTTTTTAGGGTAGTTAATTCCTCAAATAGATTGAAGATTCTTTGAAAGCAAAAATTGAAACATATATTTGGTCTCCCACAAATAACTGTATGTAATCAACAGATATTTTATCTGTTGAATGCATATAGTTAAATCCATTTAATGTTTCTCTAATTAATAATGCTTTTAAACAAAATATTCACTCTTCCTTTAAAAATCTTTCTCCAACTTAAAAGTAGTACTTTTTAGCAAGTAGTTTTGCAATCCTAAAACAAAAGTTTCTAGAAAAGAAACAACCTACATAAATACCATTTAACTGGGAGCCCAGGCTCAGATCTTCCCTCACATAGTCATTTGATTTGGGGAAACGGAAGAGGTATAGGTGAATTTGGTAAATATTGATTTTCTACCAATTCCCAGGCATTTTTTGGTAATTTACATTTGTTATAATCTGAGTAGACCTTTGAGAAAATGCTTCTGTAGCGGTGTCCAACATGCTGATTTTGTGAGCACTTTTTTTGTTTATCTATGATGGTTGATATCATGAAAAGCATGCAGGGACCTTTTTGTGTGTGTGTGTGCTCCTCAGCTTTCCTTAGTGTTATTTGTTTAATGTGTGGCCCAGACAATTCTTAATCCTTCCAATGTGAGCAGAGAGAAAAAAAAATTGGACACCCCTGAGGGATCTTTTTGTGTGTAAAGATAATAGATAAAGAATCATTATTTATTGGATGCTATAGTTTGTTCCAGGCACTGTGTTATAGTTAATGTATTTTTTCCTTTAAATAGTTAACCAATTTCCCCAGCATTTATGTGACATTCTCCTAGAAATTTCTCCTGCATGAAGTAAGGTACCAGTGGAATAACCCCTTGACACTGCTCTGCCCCAGTCTCTTTAGAAGGGAGACAGAAACTACAGACCACGTCCATGGTCATATTAGTCTATAGGACTCTGCAGCTTTGCTCACCTTTCATTCTAGCCTCATTTGTATAAATTCTCTCATGTAATTGGGTTCTACCAGAGCTGGCTGAAAAATCCAAGTAAGCCACTCAGGAAGATAAATCCTAACACAGACTGCGGTGGCCAAAAGCAATTTGAAACTTAAGCCAAGGTCATGGCAAGAGTCCAGCCATTGCACTCCTTGCCCTGGTGTATGTAAGGAACCGAGCAACAATGCCCATGTGGAGACAAACCTCCCAATAATTTTTTTTAAAGATTAATAATGGCAAATACCCAGGTGGGTATTTCCTGTATGCCAGGTGTTCTTCTAAGCTATATGTGTAAATTCATTTCATCTTCTTAGTTAGGAAGTAAGTATTGGTATCTCAAAAAAAAATTTTTTTTGCAGTTTTTTTTTTTGGCTGGGGGCCAGGTTTGAACCCACCACCTCTGGTATATGGGGGCAGCGCCCTACTCCTTTGAGCCACAGGCGCCGCCCCGTAGCTCAATTTTTAGATGAGGAATCATCTGCTAAGATCACAGGTACCACGTGGCAGAGCCAGGGTTCAAATACCTGCAGTGGTTCCAGAGTCCACAGTCTTTTTGTTTTTTTTGTTTTTTTTTTTTTTGCAATTTTTGGCCGGGGCTGGGTTTGAACCCAGCACCTCCAGTATATGGAGCCAGCACCCCACTCCTCTGAGCCATAGGTGCTGCCTCAGAGTCCACATTCTTAACCATTAACTCTACAACCTCCTACACATCAATCAGAGATTCTTACCACAGGGATACACAAAGGGCTTTGATAACTAAAACCTAATACACAACACATGTACTCTACATCCGTGGCATTGAAGGCTTACAGAAATAATTCTTACAAGGCTTTAGTCTGTAATTCCTATTCACCTCAGTGCATGACAAACTTAAAGACATGTGCCTCGAAATGATTAGAGCTCAGTTTCTGCATATGCCAGATCAGACCTCAGCCATTCGTTTCAAATGTCTTCACAAAGCAGTCAGTGCTACTGTGCAGACCTCTGCCTTGGAGCAAGCACCCAGACCTGTACCAGATCTGTACACAGTGGGTGACAGAAGTGACTAAGGAAAGTAAAGCAGCTGGGTCCGAAGACCTCATTGGAAAAATAGTTTGGGTCTAGGAAGGGACTTGGAGTCCCAGGCCCTGGCAACCTTATCACTCTCCCACCTCTAAACTCTTCTATTGGCTTTCAGTTTGGCTTTCATCTCTTCCACCTCTAAACTCTTCTATTTGGTGATCAAGGTAGGAATTTAGGACCATCTACTCAATATCAAGAAGTAGGTTGGCCCCTTAATCTTCTTGTTAGTGCTCAGAACTCCAATTTTACTATGAAGTCCAGTGTTAAAATATAGTCACTGGATTTCTTAGGAGAAATCTAATCAAAAAGAGAAATTCAGACAGTCCACCAAGCTGAAATTGGACCTCAAGCTATTCCTTAAGTCAAACCAACTCAATTAAGTTATCACACGCTTCATTTTCAAGGCACTTCTCAATTGGTGACCAATGAGAAGTATGTCCCACCGTGCAAACTCTACCTATGATGTAGTTGACGTCAATGAAGGTCACTCTAGAGAAATTAAGCTTCACCCCACACTGCCTCTCTGACTTCCCGCAGAGAAGAGCATGAGGAGTCCCACAGAATACCTGTTGTGGTTACCCTTCCTATGTCTGTGGTTGTGAGCAATTTCACAGTCCTGATGCCTGGCTCATTGTACTAGCCTCAGAGTACCATCAAGTTGGTTTTCAGAGGAAACTTTTTAAAATATGCGATAGGTCCTGATAACAAAATAAAACAAAACAAGACAAAAACCTGTTGACAGCCAAAAAGAGAAGCAAGGTGCAT
This sequence comes from Otolemur garnettii, assembly GCF_000181295.1. NCBI lineage: Eukaryota > Metazoa > Chordata > Mammalia > Primates > Galagidae > Otolemur > Otolemur garnettii. The sequence goes on from NW_003852405.1 coordinate 18,445,867, forward strand.
TACTACTGCATTGGCATGCTTCTTTAGAGATCAGAGGAAATAGGACAGGCACGAGTCCTATTACCGTTACAGCCTATTGGGTGCAGCCATGATGGAGCAGAACTGGCAAAGTGTATCCTGAGGTATTTTCACTTCATGCATTTGACATTGTTGTTAGTTATTGCATTTAAGATACATTGATCTGTTTACTCCTCATGTTTCCTTGCAGAGAAAATATTAACTGTGGAAAAAGAATATTTGATGTTACAAATTATCCAGCTTGCTAGTCTCATTTCTCTGTTAGTATGCGATTGTTTGTTTAGCTTCCCTTAGCGAATGAAATTTCAAGGGCATTTCAAGGACTATAAATAATATAAAAAGAAAGGAACGCCCCAAAGAATTTTTCTTTCCTCATCTTTCTTCTTCCTTTTCTTTTTTTTTTTTTTGTATTCAGGAACAGCGCTGACTCATGCATATGTATGAATCAACAAAATCAGGTTAGCTAAGAAATTGGAAATCGCACTCCGCTTGAACATTTGTCTTGCTCTAGAGATCTTTGTTATGGATTTGAAGGACTAATAAAAAATCACCAGCATGACTGGAACAGATGTTTTTTATGGACTTGGGTTGTTAATAGTCTTTTTAGCTTCTCCTAAGGACTTAAGCAGATTCCTCACTTGTCCTCAGTACCTGAAATTATGTTAACATTGTCCAAAATGTACACTAACAAGCTACATTAAAAATGCCATAAATTGGAATAGGGATACTGAAAATTTCAACAAACCAGAATAAATTGTAAAAGCTGCAAAGAGAGACAGATGCTAGATATATAACTAGATGAATGAATAAATAGAAGGTATTTCTATTTATTCTTTGGAGAGATAAATGAAGATAGATTTCAGACAGATCAATACTAGCATGAAATAAACATAACAAAAATAATTAGCTAATCATTGTTTTCTTCTTAAGGCAAGAGAATAACCCCTTTCCTCACCAGAAATTGCCAGAATCGTGAGAAGCACAGAATAGAAAAGAAACTCAAAATGCTGTTCCTATGTTTACCTTGATGGTGTGCTTGGAAGTGTTTTTTCAGAGTACTTATATGCAATGTTCTTTCTTTCTAAGCCCTTACAAGTTGCTCCCAGTGGAGACCAAAATTGATCAATTTTGCAGAGACCAAAATAGGTAAGAAACAGCAGCAAGCAAGCTTCCTGGTGTCCCTGGGAAGGCTGTTTGTTGCCATCTTAAACTGCATGAGTAGGTGCAAATGGGGCACCTGCCCCCAGCCTTGCCCTCTCTCTGCCCATCTCAGTTGGAGCACACCCCTGCTGAGATGCCCAGTCCCATTCAGCTTGAGGCCATTTTGCCATCTGCTTCCTCAATTCCTGGTGTTGCCCACGATTTATTTTGCTCTCATTAATGAATGATGATATAGGATGAGAGGCAGGATCAAACCCGGTAGTATGCGACAATGCTAAGCACTTTCTCCTTCCTCATTAATCACAAAGATACACTGGTTTCAATTCCAGCTCTTCATTTATAAGCTATGTAAGCTTGAGCAAGTCTGTCGAGCTCTGAGCCTCAGCCTCTTCCTCTATTGAATCAAGGTATATATTATTTATTTGTTAAGATTGTTGTGAGAGGAAAAAAGGTTGTTGTGATCTAGGGATGACAAATTCACAAATACTTAAAATAGTGGCACATAATCAGCGTTCAATAAGTGCTCATCACTACCATTCATTTATTCATTAATTCCACATACATATTTTGAACTTTTCCCATGTATTTGTTATGAAACATTATGAGGCTATAGAAAAAAACAAGACTCTGACCTCTCAAAAAATTCCTCTTGCAGGGCCAGGCACAGTGGCTCACACCTAAAATCCTAGCACTCTGGAAGGACAAGGCAGGTGGAATGCTGAGCTCACAGGTTTGAGACCAGCTTGAGCAAGAGTGAGACCTGGTCTCTAAATAGCCAGGCATTGTGGCAGGTGCCTGCAGTCTCAGCTACTCAGGGTGAGGCAAGAGAATCACTTGAGCCAAGAGTTGGAGATTGCTATGAGCTACGATGCCACAGCACTCTATGGAGGGCGACAAAGTGAGACTCTGTCTCAAAAAGAAAAAAAAAGTTCCTGTTCCACTTGAAGAAACAGGTATGTAGATAAGTAATTTACTCCCAACAGCACACAAATAAATGTGTCAAGAAAGGCATAAGTGTAATTGGAATATAAGGGGAGGGCGGCAGAAAACTGTTTGAAAAAGAGATGGCTGAATTTTTCTGAAAACTTGATGGAAACCATATACCCACAAAAGCAAGAAGAACCTCTCCCCAAGCAGAGAAATACAAAGAAAACTATACCTAGACACATTATAGTCAAATTGAAGGAAAAAAACAAAGGTAAAAAGAAAATCTTAAAATCCCTCAGAGATAAAAGACACTTTATAGCAGAACAACAATAAGAATAATTTCTGACTTCTGATCAGAAATAATTCAAGCCAGAAGATAATGGATAACATGATTAAATTGCTGAGAAAAAAAATTAAAACTGTCAACTTCGAATTCTATTAACAGTGAATACATATCAAAACTGTAGATGAAATAAATATATTTTCAGATAAACAAAAATGGAGAGAATTATAGTCAGCAGATTCAGAATTTGAGAAATGTTAAAAAAAAAAAAAAAGAAAAGAAAAGAAAAGAAAGTTCTTCAGCCTGAAGACAAATAATACCAGATAATAAAACAAATCTACAGGAAAAAATTAAGAACATAGAAAATATAATAGATTATTTTCCTCGAGTTCTTTAAAAGACAAAAAAACCCACCAGAGTGTGTGTTTAATAGCATACTAATAATATATATCTTGCATTAAAATAGTTGCACAAAGAAAAAGTAAGTTAAATGGTCATATACTGTTGTAAGGGTCTATATTAAACATAAAGTGGCATAATGTTGATTTAAAACAGACTAACATAAACAGGACACATTGCAATGCCTAGAATAGCTACTAAAAATTAAATAAGTAAACAAAGAAGTGTATCTAAATGTTAATAGAGGAGACAAAATACAATAATAGGTGGGGCATGGTGGCTCAGGCCTGTAATCGTAGCACTCTGGGAGGCTAAGACAGGAGGGTTGCCTGAGCTCAGGAGTTCAAGACCAGTCTGAGCAAGAGCAAGACCCTTGTCTGTTAAAAATAGCTGGGTGTTGTGGCCAGTGCCTGCAGTCCTAGCTACTCAGGAGGCTGAGGCAGAAGGATTGCTTGAGCCCAAGAATTTGAGGTTGCTATGAGCTAGATGCCCCAGCACTCTACCCAGGGTGACAGAGACTCTGTCTCAAAAAAAACCCCAAAACGAATAATAAAAGTACTTGAGTAATCTAAAAGAAGCTAGAAAAGCAGAAACAAAGAACAGAGGGGACAAATAGAAAACAAATAGCAAAATAGTAGATTTAAACCTGGGAATGAGAATAATTGCATTAAATGTAAGTGAATACACATAACAGCTGAAAGTCAGAGCTTGTCAAACTAGATAAAAGGGGAAAAATACATAACTAAAAGAGGCACAGTTGATATACAAAGATATGGATATTTGGAGGTAAGAAGATAGAAAATAGACATGCAAATGTGCACACGCATAAGCTAGTGTGGCTCTATTAATATCAGACAAAACGGAATCAAAAACAGGAGAGATCACTGAAAATAAAGGAAGACATTTGGTAGTGATCAATGTGCCAATTTATTTGAAGGACACGACAATATTCAATGTGTATGCCTCTAACAAGAGAGCTTTAAAATAGAGCAAAACCTGACTAAGCACACACTTACAGCTAGAGATTTCTGCATTCTTCTCTCAGTAAGTGATAGAACAAGTAGACAGAAAAAAAGTAAGTATATGGAAAACTCAAATAACTCTTACCAATAAACTTGACCTACGTGACATGAAGAGAATGTATCAACCAAGCAGAGCAGAAAACACATTCTTTTCAAGTACATATAGAACATTCACCAAAAGGAACCATGTTCTGGGCCATAAAATCAAATCTCTGTAAGCTTCAAAGAAACAAAATTATACACAGGATGCTCTTTGATCACACTGAAATATAAAGCAGAGAAATAATGCCAACAGTTTTTCTTTTGAAAAGATTAATAAAGTTAATAAGCCCCTAGAAAGAAAAAATTTTAAGGAAGGAAATGAGCTATCAAGCTACAAAAAAGACAAAGAAGAACTTTAAATGCATATTTCTAAGTGAAAAAAAGCTATAATCCTGACCTTACAAGTTGACAGAGGCATTACAAGAGAAGAAAATTACAAACCATAATTCTAACAAAATATGAGTAAATTAAACCCAGAAAAGAATAATACCACATGATCAAGTAGGTTTTGTACCAAGGATATAAAGTTGCTTTACCATTCAAAAATCAATCAAATTATTTCACCACATTAAGAGAATAAAGAATAAAAAACAAATGATCATCTCAGTAGATACAAAAAGTTAATTTGTCATCATTCAACATCATAATAAAAATTCATCAAAGTAGTATAGGAAGGAGCTTCACAGAGGGAATCTATGAAAAACATACTACTATTTAATGGTAAAATATCGAATACAGGCAGTTCTCAAGTTCCAAACATCTGTCTTGCATACAACTTGCACTTATGAGTGGAGGCTATTACAGGTAATAGGTAAATGTGCCTGTTCCAACTTACACACAAATTCAACTTACGAACAAATCTACAGACTCATTTGTAACCTAGGGACTGCCTGGACTTTCCCCCTAAGATTTGAAAGAAGATAAGAATGTCTGTTCCTACCAAAACTATTCCACATTATACAGAAATCATAGTGAGTGCAAAAAAGCAAGAAAAAAAACAAAAATCAAAATATCAAATTGTTAATAAAGACATAAAACAATATTCATCAAAAAACAGTATGATTATGGGCATACACAATCCTAAGGAAGTAATATACCCAAAAAAGCCACAACCTACAACAAGAAGTCAGTTTAGCAAGTATCACTTTACAAAGCCAACATTTAAAAATGTATTGAATTTCTATGTTTTGGCAACTGGGAATTGAATTAGAAAAAATACTATTAATGGTAGCCCCCTAAACATTAAATATAAATATTGACATTTAAATTATCAGAATGTGAGGTTTACCTTATAGGGGTACAGGTGAATCTTTCTAAGAGTAGAATGTGAACGTTTTAAAGCAATAACTGAGAAAATGACATGAAGGCTGTGTTGACCAGTTGATGGAAGTATTTCAGATTGCATGTGAAAACCCCACACTGTACCCTAGAAATGCATTAATGTACATAGTTACCATTCAATTAAAAAAAAAATTATCAGAATGTAAGACCTATGCACTGAAAACTATAAAGAACTGAGAGAAATTTTAGTTGACCTAAATATCCTAATAAACAAAAAGTATACCATACTTGAAGATCAAAAGTTTTAATTTTGTTAAGACATTGTGATGCCCTGAATTGTGTCCTCCCCAAATTCATATGTTGAGGTCCTCAGAATATGACTATATTTGAAAATAGGACCTATAAAGAGGTAGATAAGGTAGAATGAGGTCATATGGGCAGGCAGTAGTCTAATATGACTCATGTCCTTATAAGGAGAGAAAATAAAGACACAGACTCAGGGAAAAGGCGGATAACTGCAAGCTAAGGAGAGAGGCTTCAAAAGAGACCAAACCTGCTAACACCTTGATCTTGGCCTTCTGACCTTCAGAACTGTGAGAAAATAAATCTGTATTATTTAAGCTGTCTGTGCTATTTTGTTATGGCAGCAGCAGCAAACTCATACAGATTTTAATGCTCCCTAAGTTCATTTATTGATGCAAGGCTATTATAATCAAAATCCAAGCAGGCATTTTTATAGAAACTGATATATTTATTTTAAAATTTATATGGAAAGATAAGGAAAAAGTAATTCATGTGAAAAACCAAAATAGTTTTGGGTGGTGCCTGTGGCTCAAAGAAGTAGGGCACTGTCCCCATATGCTGGAGGCAACAGGTTCAAACCCAGCCCTGGCCAAAACCTGCAAAAAAACCAAAATAGTTTTGAAGACTATAAAAGATTTACTCTAACCTAACCTGATTTATTTTTTATTTTGTTTATTTATTTATTTAGACAGGGTCTCACTCAGTAACCCTGAGTAGACTGTTGCCTCCGAGCTCATGGCAACCTAAAACTCCTGGACCCAAGAGATCCTCTTGTCTCAACCTCCCCAGTAGCTGGAACTACAGGCACTAGCCACCAAGCCTAGCTAGTTTTCTTTTCTTTTCTTTTCTATTTTTTTTGAGACAGAGTCTCATTTTGTCACTTTCGATAGAGTGCTATGGCATCATAGTTCACAGCAACCTCAAACTCTTGGGCTTAAGGCTCCCAAGTAGCTGGGATGACAGGTGCCCACCACAACACCAGGCTATTTTTTTTAGAGATAAGCTCTTGTTCTTGCTTAGGCTGGTCTCAGACTCCTGAGCACTATATGGGCTTTTACCTCCCAAAGTGCTAGGATTATAAGCATGAGCCACCATGCCCAGCTTACTCTACCTGATTTAAAGAAATAATAAAACTACCATAATCTAAGCAGTGAGGAATAGGGTAGACAAATAGACCAAATGAACAGAATAGAGAATATATAAATAAGCCCACATATATATTATCACTTGATTATTCATAAAGGTACTAAGACATTTAGTGGGGAAAGGAATGTTTTTAACAAATGACTCTAGAACAACTAGATAACTGTATGAAAAAAATTAATTTCAACTCCTAACTTGTTGCAAACAAGTGTGGGGAAGGGGAACAAACCAGAGTGTAATTGGCGGGGAGTGAGAAAAATACAGCAGAAGAGAAGACATGGAAACGAAAGATGGGATCTGGAGGTCTGACTGAGCTAATGGCTACAGCCAGCACCAAAGCACAAAATCAGCTTTATTTTATAGTATCTGTACAGGGTTGTCCAGGGGGAAGTAGCATAGACAATATGGGGAAATAGCATAAGCAAAAGATATATTTTTGGTTTTGCAGTATGATAAGACAATTAAATGACTTGAATAAAGATAAATCATCTTGTTAATGGTTTCTACTCAACTTCATTAACATATGACAAGAAGGGAGAGGCCACAAGGATCTCTGCATAGTTAACAAAACAAAGGAAGAACTATGGGACTTGTTGGTTTCTACTTAACTTTGTTAGCATATTACAAGAAGTAAGAATGCAAAGATCACAAGGATCTCTGCATAGTTAACTAGACAAAGAAAGACCTTTGTGACTTTTGGCAGAGGGAGCATGAAGAAAGGAATATGGCTGTTTTGGGAATGGAGGAGAAGCAGTTGGGGGTTCATTCCCTGAATGTTCCCCAGACTGTGAGGACCCTGCCATCTCACAGCCTGCTCTCCACACTAACTCATACCATGCAGAAAAATAAATTTGAGATGGAGCATAGACTCAATCACAAAAGTAAAATTTTCTAGAAAAAAAACACAAGAGAATATATTCATAAAATTGGGCAAGCAAAAATTTCTTAGGCAAGATTTAAAGGACCTTAACCAGAAAATTTCTAAAATGACAAATGGAAACTTTCTGAAATGTAAAGCTTCTGCTTGTCAAAACAAAAAAGAAAATGAATAGGCAAAGAAAGTGTAGGAGAAAATATTTATATCACATCCATCCAGGGAAGAACTTATCATCAGAATATCTAAACAATACATAAAGAACTCCCATTAATTAAATGCTAAGAAGACAACTCATTGAAAATGTCATCAATGGATTTGCACAAACTCTCATAAAACAAGATATATTCATGGTCAGTATGGGAAAGGATACCCAAGAAGGGTGAGGTCTAGGGGAACAGATCTTCTCAAGGAGACCACAAGAATGCACCTGCAGGGTCCTCTCCATGGTGACTCAACTCTTAAGAATTTGTAACATAACTTCCAGGAACTTAGAAATTTCCAAGTTCTGTGAAATCCTGTAGTTCTGCAGGGGCTGGAATAGCATCTCCCACTTGATTCAAAGTGACCATTGAGAAGGGTACCAATGGGGTGGAACTTTTTGACTGTCAATAAAAAGGGAAAGATCAAGCCAGTCAGGGAGCACGGCCATTTGGAATTCTTCTATGCCGTAAGCTCCCAGCCAGTAAATAAAGCCCTTCCTCTTATAAACGTGGTGTTTGGGTGCTCTTTCTCTGTGTTGGGCCTCATCTTCCTGCAACAAATACTCAATGAGAAGATGCTTAACACCATTAGTTACCAGGGAAATGCAAATTAAACGACAATGTGATATCTCTATCATAGCCAGTAAAAGACCCAAAATTAGAAAGACAGGTAAAACTAAATGCTAGAGACAACGTATAGTGGCTGAAACTCTCATACATTGCTGGTAAGGGTGTAAAGTTGAACAATTATTTCAGATAACCAATCATCAATTTTTTATAAAGTTAAACATACCCTTACCACATGACCCATTAATTCCACTTTTAATATTTATCCAAGAGAAATTAAAATATGTGAATATAAAAAGACTTATCGAAGAATGTTCACAACACCTTTATTAAGAGTATATTACTATGGGAGGGAGAGGGGAGGGGGGAATGGGTGGAGGGAGGGGGTTTGGAGGGATCACTTCTGAGGTTTATCTTACAGGGGTACATGTGAATCTTTCTAAGAGTAGAATGTAAACGTTTTAAAACAATAACTAAGAAAATGACATGAAGGCTATGTTGGCCAGTTTGATGGAAGTGTTTCAGATCATGTGTGAAAACCCCACACTGTACCCTAGAAGTACATTAATGTACATAGTTACCATTCAATAAAAAGAAAAAAAGAGTATATTACTAAACTGAAATCCACCCAATTGTCTGTCAAAAAAATGAACAGGTAAACACATCATGGCTTATTTACACCATTGAATACTACTTTGCAATAAAAACAAATTATTTACTTGATGTATTCTTAACTATCTGGAAATTGTACCTCAACAAAATTAAAATATATATTATATAACAAGTCAAGAATTAAGAAGAAAAGTAAAGCAGAGAGAGAGGAAATGGGGAGCCCAGGGTTTAAATAGTCTTGTGAAGTCCTCTGCTGCCGGTGTTTGAGGAAGAAATCTAAAGGAAATGATCAAGTGGGAGGAGGGTGTTCCAGGTAGAGGGATCAGAAAGGACAAATTCCTTGAGGCAAGAGCATGTTTGGCTTGCTCAAGGAACAGCAAGGAGGTCAATGCATCCTGAATGGCACGTTTAAGGGAGACCATGCTGTGAAATACGTATTTGTTCTTCCCCAGTTTCCTGACACACAGCTCCTAAGTCCTCCAGTCTCTCCTAAGTGATAAGTGCCTTTTGTATGCTAATGAGACGACTGGTGTCTGGGGCACCTACATAGCCTCAGGGTGAAGACTGGTTGCCAGAGGAACAAATCACGTGATTAAAGCATTGGTACTTTCTCAGTCTGACCCCCACACCTCACTTCCTGGGAAGGCAATTGGACTGAAGGCTGAGTTATCACTAAGGGCCAATGATCAACCATGCCTACCTAATAAAGGCTCCATAAAACCCCAAAGGGCAGGGTTCAGAGAGCTTCCAAATAGCCAAACAGGGAACAGTTCTTGGAGTGAACAGAGGCTGTGAAGCTCAGTATCCTTCCTATAGGCCTTGCCCTGTGCATCTCTTCATCTGTATCCTCTGTAATATCCCTTAAGTGTTAGAGCCATGTGGTCGTGGCTCAAGGCAGTCACTAAAATAATTGAAAAGAGTAAACAAACTTTTAGCAAGAAAAAGGTTTATCAACTATTAACAGTTTTGCAGCAAGCTGGGCCTCATCCTAGCTGCTGCAGGCCTTATGGAAAGTGTAGTTTTTGGATTTTGTACACAACTTTGAGAGATACCAGCAACTTCTTAGAAATCTCCCAGGGTCTTAATCAACTGTTTCCAAAACAAAATTTTGGATTTCAAGGCAGCTGCATGTCTCCTAAACTTTAGGGGTTTCAGTCAGCTGTCTGTGGCCTTGGTTTTTGAAGTGCTCTTGACTGAAAAATGACCATAGTATAGGAGTCAGGGATGGACAAGGACCCCCATTTTCTAGGCCTGGGTGAGCTCAGAAATCAGTCTCATGACAATTCCCATCTCTCCCTAGACTCAAGCAAGATCACAAAAAAACAGCCTGACTGATCATCTAGGGAGTTTCTCTTGGAGTAGGGAGCACACACCTACTGCTTCACTTTGGGCATGGACTGCAACAACTGCATTCCTTTGTTAATTTTTGCATTATTTTCTGCCTGCAGGCTTCTTACTGTGGCCTATTTCGGACGTACATTTCCAACACCCCCCTCCCCTCACCTGCAGGATAGGAAAAGTAGTATATAAAAACCTAGACAGAAGGTCCAAATGGGCCTCCCACTTGATTCCCCTCCTCTGTTGCCAGAGGTTCTGTTCCCCCTCTTTCATTTATCTCTTTATCTTTCTTTTTTCTTCCCCCCCTCTCTCCTTCCCTCTGTCTGCTCTTCCTTTTCCTCTTTATCTTTCAATAAACTCTGTCCTTTCACTTACTTGTGTGGTCCATGGTTTCATTCTTCCAACCCCAGGCAAGATCAAGAAACTGACACAGAGTTAATTCCAGCTACAACCAGACACTCCAAAGTAAGGCAAGCATGCAACAAAGTTTACTGAGAAAGAGAAAGACAGGTTTATAGAGTAAGAGCAAGGTACAGGCTTGGCTTACAGAGCAAGATACATTCACCACAGTGAACAGGCTCCCATTGTTGTAATGAAGAAAAGGCAAGGAGGCAAAGGTTAGGGCCAGTGGTTCTCCTTTATACCACCTGGGTCAGGCTTACCTTGTGGTTCAGAGGTCACCTTAGAACCAGAGTCTTGCTGCACATATAGACTTCCCAGGAGCCTCTCTGAGAATCCATAGGGGGAATGTGGATCAGATGATTAATCTTAAGGCTATTCTAGGCCACCTTTAAAACTCTGTTGCACCTATTGTTAGGCTAGAGAGCCTTCTATATCCTTTTGCAGTTGGCCTGCTAAGTTCTAACTGGTAGATTGGTAGGGTGGGCCCTCCTCCCCAGGTGTGAGCAATCACTTGGGACAAAATTAAGGTGTCCAAGTGATTAGGACCTGGGAGCCCCTCCTTGTCTCCTTCCCTGGGAGAGCCATTCCTAACTACCTACCTAACATTTTGATTACCTGAGTTCTGTGAACCTTGCTAGAAAATGAATTGCACCTGGAGAAGGGGTCATGGGAACCCTGATGTACTGCAGGTCACACCCTGTGCTTGTGACTGGCGTCCAGAGCAGGAAGAGGGCAGTCTGTGCAACTGTGCCAGTCACCTGTGGCATCTGATGCTGACTCCAGGTAGATGATGGTATCAGAATGCAGTTAAATGACAGGACACACGATTGTTTCCCACTGAAGAACTGATGGGTTGTTGGTGGGGAGAAATGCCCACACGTTTTAGTGACCAGAGGTTAAGTGTTCTGTGTTAAGAGTGTGAGAGCAAAAGGAAAAAACAAGCTTTTTCCCCCTTAGGTGCTATTAGGAAATGAGATGGGAGAGGATGGAGGTTCAGATCACAAGCACTTGACAGGGCTTGTGAAGACTCTGGGCTTCACCCTGAGCGAGTGGAAAGCCATAGGAAGTGTTTGAGCCAAGAAGTGGCAAGATCCTTTATCAAGGATCACTCTGGCTGCTGTGATGAGAAGAAACTCGGGGTGGAGGCGGTGGTGGGTAGAAACAAGCAAGGACACAAGCAGAGAGGGGAGTCAGAGGCCACGTTAGTGGTTTCAAACAAGAGTAGTGGCAAGAGTGAAAAGGGTTCATAGTCTGGATATATTTTGAAAGTAGAGCAAGCAGGATTTGCCAGTGGATTGGATGTGCTTTACGATAGAGTGAAGGGTAAATCTGAGATTTTTAGCCTGAGCACCCCTGCCATGTAGTTTCAGGGCTGGCAAGCTCAGCCACCTCAGTTGCTGTACCTTCCTGAGATCTCCACCACAGTCATTGCTGACCCCTGTCCTACCAGCTCAGCCTGCTCCTAGGACCTGCCCTTGGGGAGTCACCCAGGCCCCCTGGCCATCTCTCCTCCTGAGGCCGCCTTCCCCACCTTACTGTCTCTGGTCAAATGCAACTTCTGCTTTTCCACCACTCCCTTTGGATGTGGATTCATCTCCACCGCCTGGTCCTCAGCCCACCCTTGTCAGCAGATGTTGTCTTTGTAGAAATCCCCCTCAGCCTCAGGTTGCTGCTGACTTACACATCTGCAACAAACCCCCATTCTGGCAAGACACCTATGTTGACCAAGAGAGATGTTCAGACATCACAAGATTTCAAAGCAAACCATTAGGTAAAACCATGTTCTATACAAGACACGCAGACAAAGGGTCAACTGGGAGCCGAAATCCCACCCAGACTCTGGGCTATAAGATCTGAGCCCTGGTGCCAGACTGAAGCCTGGAAGCTGCAGCTTTAATTCTTAGTTTGTCCATTCAGAGATGTCTTTTATGAAAGCCTCCTTTTTCTAATTTGTCCTAAGGTAACAATTACACAAAAGAAGTCCCTATTTCAAGGCCAGCCATACAGAACTCAGATTCATATAAGTTGGACTTTTTTTCCAGCTAACATTAATGCAGCGACTTAAACTGCTGTCTCTCTTGCTTAGAATTTTTATAAAATTTAAGTGAAAGAAAAGACCAAACTTCATTGATCGCGGCATATCAGAAGGCAGTTTTCCTGGTAGTGTCCCTTGTCTTGTCCCACATCCACACAACATTGTTGTTTCTCCTCCACTCCAGAAATGCAAACAGCTTTTGCTTATTTCCACTGAACACGGTTCCTTTTTCTCTGATGTTGTCTCGATTGAACCTGAGAAGCTGACATAATTGTGCAATTCATATCTAGTGAAAGTTGAACTTTGAACAGTAACTGAAGATCTGAGCAGATAAAGGCATCTGACAAGAGTTTGTACTTGACAACACCAGCCTCTCGTCTCTCCTGAATAATAATATAACCAATTCAACGCCTTCTACTTTCATGCTGTTGTGATGTACAATTTAAGGGTTAGTATGACCTGACTGTTTATCAGGTAAGAACTCAATTAATTTGTGTCCAGACTCATTAATTGTTCTTAATTCACATTTGACTGTTGTGTTGGGTCCCTGACCTCGGTCCCGCTTTTGCTTGGAAATTTCCCTCTTGGTGGAAACACATCGTGCACTCACATAGCCTCTCACTGCTCATTCTGATTGAGACTTCACTGCCACCACAGGTGCTAAATTTCCCTGGACACAGCTCAAAGATAGGTTCAGAGAGGCTACTTTTTAAAGATAGATTTGTGTGTGTGTGTGTGTGTATACAAAGGGTGTCAAAAAATGTATACACATTTTAAGAAAGGAAAAAAACTGTATTAAAACTGTAATCCTAGAGTCACGTTTAACTTCTGCAATTACAAGAGGTGCTCGAATGTGACTGGTATTCACCTTTTATTATCGGTATATATTGAGTATTACCAATTCAATACAATTTTTTCCTTTCTTAAAATGTGTATATATTTTTAACACCTTCTGTGTTGTGTGTGTATATACAGGGTGGGCATAAAGTTTGTGTTCAATTTATAATAATCGGACATAGTAAATTGCACATGAACTCTATGTCTGCCCTGTATGTGTGTGTGTGTGTGTGTGTGTGTGTGTGTGTACATATACATACATAGGTTCCGACAAGCTCTTTCCATGTAACTACAATTCACGAAGGAAGGCCTATGGCACAATGCACACAGTATGTGTTTCATGAATATTTGTTAAAAGAAAGAATAGTTATTGCTGTCCCTGTAACTAGACTGGCAGACTAGATTTGGCTCAGGTCACATCATCTCCTAAGGCCTCAGTCTCCTCATTTATAATGTCAAGAAGCTAGAAAAGATGGGTTCTGACATCCAGAATGGGAGGGCGTTAAGTTCCCATCTCTCTATCACAGTTTTAGAAAGTGTTCCTTAGGTAAAGTAATGACAAAGGCTGAGGGGTGGTGCTGGTATCTCAGGGAGAAAGGTGCTGGCCCCGTATGCTGGGGGTGGCAGGTTCAAGCCCAGCCCCAACCAAAACTGCAAAAAAAAAATTTAAAAAAAAAAGCAAAGGCTGAAAAACAAGCTCCTAGAAGTCAAAATGGCTTGGGGAGTTTCTTTGTAATCAGTCCTCCTTAAAATTTTATGAAAATTCTAAGCAAGAGAGAAGACAGCAGTTTAAGTCACTCTGTTAATGCTCTCTGTAGTGGACAACTTTGGAGACCAGTTATGTATCTCTGGGGAGTTTTCTCAAACAGCCAAAGCAATCTGGAAATTCAATAAATCTAGCCAACATTTTGAAACACATCCTATCCCTTTACTTTTATTTTTTTCCCTTTTTCTTTCAACTCCATATCATTTTTAGAAGAAAATTCACCTTTAGGGTCTGGTTTGTTTTCCAGGAACTCAGCTGACTTTATCTCCTGGTGATTCATGGAGGTATTGTGAAAGTACTTCTTGGGGAAAATCTTTAGGCCATTTAGTTTTTTTTCCACCCTTTGAGTAAAATCACTGATCTTATCGTGACTAGGATGTTGACACATTCAAAGAGAGAAAAACTGTCTAAGTAGACACTTAGGACAGCCATCTTGCAAGTTCTATGCTTAATAAATATTCTCCCACTCAAGTTGTTTAATTTTTATCTCTTTCATAGTCATTTTCATGGATAGTTTAGTTAAAATTGAAGAGGCAATTCTAAAGATTAGTCAGAGACATATCACTAACCTGGGATTCACAAGAACAGATCTCTACTTGAGTTCTAACTAAGCACTGTTGAACTGAGACATTATTCAAAAGTATTGTAGAATCTGAAATTTGGAAGGAAATATAGATTGTTCGTAACAAGGAAGAATTTCTTTTAAAGAACACCTCTTAGCTATAGACTATGTAAATACTTCCTGTAATTAAAAAAATAATAAAACCTTACTATTTCCTACCTATTTTCATTGCTGAAAAGGTATGGTAGAAAGATCTTTCTCAACTATCACTTCCATCTGTTGGTCCTAGTTCTACCTGCTGAAGCAACAGAGAAAATCAATAATAGCTTACATGTTTTATTAACTTCTGACCAAAATGGAGTACTAGCGATTCCTGCATTACACAACTAGAAAAATAAATGAAATATATGAAACAATGCATTTTTCATGCATTGTTCATTCTATTTGACAATAGAAAATAGATAGCATAGGACTGTGATCCCTGAGAAAAGGGAAACAAACCAGGCAAGCCTCTACTTGCTGAAGTTTACTACCTCGAGGCAGTTCCTAGTCTGCAGCATAAGATAAGGGTCCTAACAGAGCTCAAAGTTCTCACCTAAGTTAGGAGACAGAGGTAGAAGACCAGAACTGTAAAATAGCTAAAACCTACAAGATAGAAAGTCAGGGAGAGAGTAGCTTCACAGAGAGAAATAGCTTTGCAGTTTTGCAGAGAGAGTCCCTCAAGTCTTTTGGCAAAGACCTCGATCTTCACATGCATGAGAGTAAATTCCCCAAGGCCCCCCGGGTGGATGAACCTTCTGAAAAGTGAAAGGCCAAACAATTCCCAAAGCTCATTTCATATTCCTACCAGACAGAGTGGACAAACCTTATAATATACAGGGAATCAGGCAGAATTATAAGAAGAGTTTGATCTTAGTAGCTGAATTAAATTATCCATCAAATAAAAGCTGCCCTGCCCTAACAAAGTTTCAAGCAAGATTTACAGTAAGACCTCTGAAAGGTGATCACTCAAGGGACTCTAACAAACTGGCCAACACACGAAAGGGGGCAACACAAGGAATTTCCATTGAGTACATGTGGTGCATGTCCAGTCTGTGAAAATTAGGTCAACTTAAGGAGGAGGAGGTCAATGTAGAGAGGTGGTCAACTGTGGAGATTCTACTGTAACTGATTCCAAGTAACTTAACTACATATCAGAATAAGTTCAACACTATTTAAAGGAATAGGCTTAACACCTAACAAAATAAAATTTATAATGCCTGGTATCTAACCTAAATTACAGAAAAATATTATGCCCAATGAGAAGAAAAATATCAGTCACTAAAGTCAGACACAGAAATGATAGATGATAAAACTGGAGGATAGGGAGATGGAACCTACTGTTATACTCTATAGTTTCAAGAATATGGAGAAAAACATGGGTATAATGAGGAGACCTATGGAAGATACGTTTTTTCAAAGGACCGAAATGGAATTTCTAGCAATAAAAACTAAAACACCTCAAATGAAAACACACTGGATGGGATTAATAGCAGACTAGACATTGTGAAAGAAAAAAAGAAATCAGTAAACTTTAAGATAGAGCAATAGAACATATCAAAAATGATGCAAGGATGGAAAAAAGACTTAAAAATTGAACAGCACCAGTGACCTGTAGAATAAGTAGTCTAATGCACAGGAAATTGGAATATCAGAAAGAGAGAGGGAGTAGACAGAAAAAAATTGAAGCTATAATGCTCAAGTTTTTTCAAAACCAATCGTAAGTGTAAACTCCAAGATTGAAGAAGTCCAACCAATTTCAGAATAAATAACCATAAAGAAAAGCACAGGAAGGCCCAACAGAATCGTATTGCCACACCAGCGACAAAGAGAAAATCTTATAAGCATATCAAGGAAAAAAGAGACATATTATAAACACAGGAAGAAAGATAAGAATAATATTAGACTTCTTGTCAGAAACTAAGGTAGAAAACAATGAATTGCTATCTTCAAAGTACAAAAAGAAAAAAACCGTCAACCTGGAATTCTATATCCACTGAAAATATTTTTTTTTTAATGAAGGCAAAATAAACACTTTTCAGACAAATGAGAGCTGAGAAAATTAATTGCCTGCAGAACAACACTATGTAAAGTAATTTCTTTGAGCAGAAGATAAATGATAAGAAATGGAAACCTAGACAAACATGAAGGAATGAAGAGAGAGCTAGAAAGAGTAAACGTGGAGAGAACTGTGTATGAGCCATGGCACCCAGCCAAGACTATTTTCTCACTTTTAATGTTAAATAACTGCTTAAAGCAGCAATAACAACAATAATGGTAGGTTTATAAAATATGTAAAATTAAAGTGTATAATGATAGCAAAAAGAAGGAGAACTAGAGTGTCATGAGTTTTGCCCATTATCTGTGACATAATATGATTACTTAACATACAGTATGATAAGTTAAAAGTATATGCTGTAAATATTGTAATAACTAGAAATAAAGAAAAGAGAGCTAGGCAGTTAATAAGCTAATAATGAAGCAAATAAAAAAATTTTAAAACCATACACACAATTTTTTAAAAGCCAGGAAAAGAAGAAAAAAGGAACAAAAGGCTGGGTGCGGTGGCTTATACCTGTAATCCTCACACTCTGGGAGGCTGAGGTGGGTGGATTGCCCTGAGGTCATAGGTTTGAGACCAGCCTGAGCCAGACCCTGTCTCTAAAAATAGCCAGGCATTGTGGCAAGTACCTGTAGTCCCAGCTACTAGGGAGGCTGAGGCAAGAGGATCACTTGGGTCCAAGAGTTGGAGGTTGCTATGAGCTATGACACTATGGCACTCTACAGAGGGCAACAAAGTAAAATTCTATCTCAAAAAAAAAAAAACAAAAAAAAACAAAGACAACACAAATAGGAAATAGTAAGTTAGTAGATTTAAATCTGGTAATGTGAATAATTAAATTAAGAGTAAGTGGTCTGGCCAGATGCAGTAGCTCATGGCTATAATCCTAGCACTCTGGGAGGCCAAGGCAGGAAGATTGCTTGAGGTCAGGAGTTCAAGAAAAACCTGAATAAAACAACACCCTATCTCTACTAAAAATAGAAAAATTAGCCAGGCAGGGAGGCAAGCATCTATAGTCCCAACTACATGGGAGGCTGAGGCTAGAGGATTTCTAAGCCCAAGAGTTTTAGGTTGCTGTGAGCTATGACACCACTGCACTCAACCCCAGGATTGGGTGAAACTCTGTGTCCAAAAAAAAAAAAAAAGAAAAAGAAACAAAAGTGTATGTTCTAAATACTCCAAGTAAAGAAATAAGTTGTTAAGAGTGGATTAAAAAAAAAGACCCAAATATATGCTGTCAATAAGAAACCTTCTAAAGACACAAAAAGATTAAAAATTAAAAATAGGAAATAATAGATCACATGCACACTAACAAAAAAAAGAGAGGGAAGAAGGAAAGAAGCTAGTGTTTCAATATGAACTATATGAAACTGTATTAGCATCGTATGCACACCAACATACATGATGAATAATAAATATTTTCTTTGTTAAATAGTAAAGAAAGTAAAAGGGATATTTTATAGTGATGTGAAGTAAAGGGGTGAGAGAACCCAATAACCCTAAACATGTATGTACCTAATAACAGTTTCAAAATACACAGAGCAAAAAATGAGAGAACTCAAAGTACAAGTAGATTGTGATTATAGTTGAAGAGTTCAACACTTTTACATCAGTCGCTTACAGAAGAATTGAACACAAAATCATTAAAGATGTTGCAGAGTTAAACAAGAGGCCATCCTCTTTTCTTGGTTAAACTTTGATGGACTCCTTCTCCTCTCACTGCGTCTGGCATCACGTCAACTTCTTTCTCGCCCAGTCCAGCACACAGACGTTGTCACTGGAGTCTAACCCAAGTCATACTGCGATGCGGCAAGAAGCAGATAAACATGGTGGGTATAGAAGAATGAAGACAGCAAGGTAATGGGGGGGGGTCATTTTTCTGCTCCCCGGATTGGTAACTCAGGCAAGCATAAAGCCTCTATTTCTTTTGTATACAGTGACCCACAGACTGTATCTTTGCTTTTCACAAACGTGTCCAAATGTACATTGATTGAGTCACATGAGTCCACACATTTATGTATATGTATTGGCTCATGCTGTCAGATACTCCAAGAAGCATCCTTCACTCCCTGAGAATCTTGAACAAAGACCCTGCATTCCAATATGTACTGTCCTTTTTTCTAGCCCTAACAATTTAGATTCTTCCCACACATTATGGTGAATAGCCTACATTAAGGAATAGCCTCTCCTCCCTCCTCCGTAGTAAGTTAATTAACACCATTCTCAATGTAAATTGATAAACTGACCAACTGGAGTAATTTGTCAGTCCAAACATTCTCCGGAGAAAGGATGCATTCATATTCTCTCTCTCTCTCTCTCATGTTCCCAATCTTACTCTGTCTCTATTTCTCTCTTACTTTTCCTGTACTGTCAAATAGAATCCTAATCTTACCTAAGTGATTACCTTGCAGCTTTGAATTGCTTTGCATAAAATGTTTCCATTCATTAATCATTCAATCACGCAACCATGAAGGAAAGACTTGTCAGTGATTCTCCTGCCTGATGGACTGACTTTGATGGGCCACAGCTCAGGAGCTTGCCAGCTGCTGACTTGAG
Organism: Otolemur garnettii; assembly: GCF_000181295.1. Lineage (NCBI taxonomy): Eukaryota > Metazoa > Chordata > Mammalia > Primates > Galagidae > Otolemur > Otolemur garnettii. The sequence goes on from NW_003852405.1 coordinate 18,465,299, forward strand.
CAAATCTCTAAATGTTCACAGGCAACTAGCCGAGGCACGGCTTACCCTACAGCACACCCTTTCCCCCATCCCCAGGGCACCCAGAACAATTCACATGGGCAGAAATTTAAAGCAAGAGAAGGGAAGTGGAGGTGGATAGCAAAAAATTTGGAGTTTTTCATATCTTTTGATTATGTAGCATTATGTAAGATTCTTTGTATACGTTACAATTTAGCATTAAGGAAAAGCTTCTTGAGGAAAAAAAGTATTCTTTTCCCAGGAAATTTACCTTCCTTTTGTATTCCATATCTCTACATGAAATATTCCTTTCTTCTCTCTCAGCCAGTCTCTAAAATATTGTATTACTGTATCCCACCATCTACAATGCATCTTCCTAATAAGGCAAGACACAAATAATATCAAGACACAAATAATATGTTGCTTCCTTTTGCTAAATACCAGGAAACTCCTCAATTATATTGAATGGTTCTACTATTTTAATAGTTCTTCATTACCAGTAGGTTAAAAAAAAAAGTGACTAGCTTCAAAATGAGCTGTCAAATCTATTCAAGACCATGGATTCCCCAAATCAAATTATTTATAAAACATAATTTTCATGGGCCCAATATTGGGCTCAGAAAGTCACAAAAAATTTTTTAAAGAAACTATAATGGCTCAGCGCCTATAGCTCAACCGGCTAAGGCGCCAGCCACGTACACCTAAGGTGGCAGGTTTGAATCCCCAGCCCGGACCCGCCAAACAAC
>NW_003852405.1:18466223-18629036 GCF_000181295.1 Otolemur garnettii
AAACTATAATCCTCACAACAATGACTACAAATAAATCAAAACATTGGACTTGGACTTGATGAGATGCTTGTAATTATACAGCTTTTGATCCTATAACAACTATGAATCCCAGAATACCCTGAAAAAACAAGCAGAGCCAACTCTTACGAAAGGAAAAAGCAGTAAGCTCCATCTCTTCTTTCTGGTACGTTCGAATCATTTCATGATGGTAGCGATTAACCTTTGCATATTTCATAATTTGCCAAGTGTTTTCAAGTACTTTATCTAAGTCTCTGTGCTAAAGGAATCAAGTTTGAGCTTCTGTAATACATGGGACAAAAAATATATATATATGTGGGACAGCATCCATTGGCAGAATGGGGAACGCTTGGGAAATGTGAACTTCTGGAAATGCGATCACAGTGGAGCCTAGAACTTGTTCCATAGACCATCAGTCTCATAACTATGCCACCTGGAGAGAATAAGAGTACTAAGGTGTAATTTGCCAATAAGGGCAAGCCAGATTGTTACCTAATACCTATTAATTATAATAATATCTATTCATTTCCTGTTCACTTGTATTTAAAGTCAGTATAGAAGTGTAGCATGTGGACTGTGATTATGACAACCTGTTAGGCAAACCTAATACACAGATCATTCTTTAAGTTGCCTCAAAAAGCCCTTTGCTCTTGAAATCATAAAAGAAACATTAACTTTGTTCAAGCAAAAAACTCAGGTGACGATTATTGCTACAGAAGAATTTGGTTTCCCTGTGTCTGTGGAAGTGAAAGTCCATTTGGTGGAACGAGGGACGTGTATAGCTCCTGGGTGTGCCAGGAGCTATACCTTATATGCAAGGACAAGAAGCAACGGTGCTCCACGTCTTTCTTTATCTGTTTACCCCATTCACAATTACTTTTCTTTCTCTTCCAACAGAATTCACATTTCTGTGTCTTTTAGAGAATGGGAATACGATTGCTTATTGTTTCAAAGGGTGTGTCAAGAAAGAGGAGATAATAACATCAGAGAAGTAGGGAGCTGTTGTAAAAGGAAGAACATGAACTTTGTAGTCAAAGCATTCAAGTTCAAGTTCTGTTTTTTGCTGACTGTGAGACCTTAGACAAGTCACTTATGCGCTCCACACTTTAGTTCACTGGGGGCTAAATTGAGATAATTGGATTGTTGGGAAGCCTTGCCTTACAGTGGAGATAAGGTGCCTTGCATCTAAGGAAGGTGTTACATACTAGCAGCTAATGGCTCCCAACCCAAGAGCTTGAAGACACCAGAGGCAAATCTAAGCCCAAGCCTAGGGATGCTCTGAACCTAGTAACAAAACACTCATTTTGTACATTTATTTATTCATTCAATCACTCCAGCCACAGCCACAGACTCCACCCATGAAGCACCTGCTCTGGACCAACCACCCTAAGAGCTTTGTGGACCCTGCCCTTCCCCCGTTCATTGTCTTGTGGGCAAGAAAGCATCTTAACAAATAGAAGCCATGAAGTGTTTTATAGGGATGTTTAGATGAGCAAATTTCTTCTATTCACATCTCTTATGCCCTTTGTTTTTGAACACGAACCACTAAAGTATGAGAACTTGAAATCCAGCGCCAGAACCTGGTTTTGTTAGTTCTGGTACCTGTTCCCTGTCACTGTGTGTGTTAATAATTGCATGTGGCTTAGTTAGGTGCCCCGGATTCTGGGAGTTAAGGAAATTATGCATAGATCTGCCATTAACACTAATGGGGGGTTACACGCGCAAATCCTCCACACACAAGAAGAGAATAGACTCTTCTCATTCATACATAATAGATCTGTAGAAAAATTAGCATGTATGCTTTTAGGAGCTGAACTCTGAAGATGTACCTTTTATGGGAAATATGTAAATAAGGAGAGAGGATCTGCTGAAGGACAAGTGCTGTAATGTGCTCCTTTTCTGATGCCTGGGCACCTTGTCAGTTTTGCTGCTGCATAAAATAGGACTGGGCTTGCCTCTGCAGATTCCCCAGCGCATTCATCTCCTGGTGCATTACCGAATTTCCCTGGGTGCAGCTTACTTCACCAAATTTGCCAGTTCCCCTGGGGAAAGGGAAGTGGGACAGAGCAACTGATCAGTCAGCAAGCAAGGGCCAGTACGAACATTTGCCACGGACGTGCTGCTTCTTTTCTTAGCAGATATTATTAAATTGCCTTCTGATTTAAGCTGTCTTAGAGACAAGGAAATACGGTATTCATTGTAAGATGGTGATCTCCCCCGTCAGCTGGAGCCATCCCTGAAGGCTGCAGAATGGCCAGAATGGTGGGCAGGGTGGTTTTGTCTGTGAAAGGGAGGGAGGGCCTTTTCTGTGTCTTCCTTTTTCTTTTGTTTTGTCTTGTTATTGTTTTTTTGTTTGTTTGTTTGTTTGGGGTTTTTTTTGCCTCAGCCCACAGAAGAAGGAAATTCTGTCTCCATAGTTTCTCTGTCATCTCCCTCTGATCTCCCCCACAGCAGAGCTGCTAATCTGACATTTATTGGACCACCTATCACTAGTGGGCAAAGTCATGGCAGAGAAAGGTGACTCTCATCTAGAAGGCAGACCAGCGCCAGCCTCCTTCCTCCATAGGGGAGTCCCACTGCTCACACCCAGTGGCCTGTCCCTTGCTTCCTGTTCATGGGCATGGTACCCAAGGCAGGCTACTCTGCAGGCCCAGCCTCCCTTCCAGTTGTCTGTTCTAGATCCCTGCCCACTGGTTGGTTACATAGACTTGGCACTTGCTGTATAATCAGGTGGGTAGGAGGATAGAATAGGAAACTTTACTGGGGTGTCCAGTCCCACTTAGCAAGGATACCCTGCATTTGGAGAGTGATGGGGAGAGTTGCATCAAGGCTTTCCTAGATTCCAGTAAAAGTCACTGAACTCTGTCCCTTGTATGTGTAACTTGCTGAACATAACCCAGAAGAGAGGATCATTGAGACACCAAACCTTACCCGCAATACCTAACAGTTAAAACTGCTCATCAGTATTACAGTGTGTCCTTTATTCAGTCATTCATCCACTCATCAGTATTGGCATATCTTCCTAATTCCAGGTGCCTGCCCAAAGCTGGAAATACTCCCAGGAAAATGGGGTACACCTTCACTTTGAGGACCACACAATCTACTGGAGAAGAATGAGAGGTCAAAGAAAATTTCCAGATTATGAGAAATGTTATGCTAGAAGCAAGCAGGGGCGAGGAAAGGGGACAAAAATAGAGGCATTGCCCCAGGCTCTGAAGCCATGTGTACCACCTTTCACTGAGTAAAGCTTTTGAGATACAGTCAATGAGAAATGACAAAAGCCAGGGTCAGCCATAAGGTTATAACCACAGGCGCAAGATGTTCAAAGCGTGCCCAAGTCAGAGGTGCTCACTCGAGGGTGCTCAATCCTCTCCTAGAACTGAGAAACACTGGCGGGACAGGTGTTTATAATTCAATGTGTTGAATCAATCACAGGTTTACTTCCTCCTCCTATGATGTCCTTCAGGCTTTGACGATTAACACAATGGTTCTACATAATCAATCAATGGAGGGAATGCACTGAACTGATTGTGTCCAGCTCGCAGTTTTTTGGCAGTTGTGTCTAATGGATAGAACACTGTATTTACTCTAGGAGATTGTATCAGTAAGCAGGGAAGGGCCAGAAAATTGCCAGCCAGGGCCAAGCAGCCAGCTAGAACTGAGGTTTTAAAAGAGTTTGAGTGTAGTGCTTTACCTGACCCAGGACCACTAGCACCTGACGGCAGTGGACCCCATCCTATGAAACATCCTATTCTGCTGATCCCATAAAGCAGTGGTTCTCAACCTGTGGATCGCAACCCCTTTGTAATAATGAAAATACATCGCAGCATTAGGAAGGTTGAGAACCACCGCAAAGCTTGCTATAAAGCAAAGATAGATCAAGAAGCAGGGAGGAAGACACAGGTGGAGCTCTTCCACTGTGAAGATTTATCACCACCAAGACACTGCCAGAATTCCCAGTCCCCAACTCAAGCCTGAACCCCTGCCATGCCACCTCCTCTGACAAAAAGATCATGCTCACAGAATTCCACTGAAATTCACCTAGAAAGTGAACAGTGCGTGCAGACACACAGAGTAACGTCTCCTCCTGGAGTCCAGGGACACTGAGTCCTGGCCCTAGCACTGCCCTGTGAAATCACAGCCATGGAGCCATTTGGGCCACTAGCTTCTGATTCATTGTTCTTCTAAAAATCTAACAGTGCAAACCTTTTTCAGAATCATTATTTGCATTTTCCTAAAAAATGGGTGTGAAATGGAATGCATAGGAAAATAGAGACAAGAGGTAAACCTCAAAGCAAGTACGGCAATTAGAATAAAACCAGAGATCTGATAGCATGGAAAAACCCATCCTTCCATTAGTCAAAGAAAAAGAATTTAAGTGTCACTGTAATCAAAGTGTGCTCCTATCAGGTATATAACATCGAAATTGACAGCTTTGTAAGAAAATCAAGTCAAAGCCCAGCATTATATCTTTTATGTAGCTTAAAATCTCAATTAGACTGCATTCCTACTATTGATTTTTATCCTGAATGACAGCACTTGGAAAGAGAGAGTTAAAAAGAAAAAAAGAAAAGAAAAAAAAAACGAGAAAGATTGAACTGGCATTGCACATGCAAATGAAGGCATTATGGTAGTGGGGGCTTTTTTCCACTGAATAAATTTACATTTACATCAGTTAGATCTGATGTAATTCCGCAACCAATGAAACTTAAATATATCCATATTTTGTCATAAAAGCCCTCACAGCTATAACCTTTTGATTAAGATCTATTGTAAAACTAAGAATAAATTTCAGTCAACCCATTTTAGATTTGACAACTTTTATTACTCATTTTACCCAGAAGTACACTTTAACTGGTATTTTACCAATACTCCATAGGAGAAATCTTCTCTGGTTTTCCTGTTAATTCCCTAGATTTTGTAACAATGTCATAAACTGATGAAATTTTATAAACTCTCCCCATAAAGAATGAATACCAGAAATCGTCCGCTCTTGGCCAAGGACATGTACGTGTGTGTGTGTGTGTGTGTGTGAGAGAGAGAGAGAGAGAGAGAGAGAGAGAGCGCTACCTGGCTACTATCTACATTTGCCCGCTGAACCAAAAATTGATCACAAAATTAAAGAAATGGGAAAAATGGTGAAGAAATAATCCCCTTGCGTAGCCACCCTACCCCTCTGTTTCTTGGTTAGGTTAGCTATTCCAAAAAGAGTAAACACAGTCCTAGGCATTTGACCTGTTCACTTAAGGAGGCAGCTCCAATTAGTATGCAAGTAAAACAGCATTGAAACAGGCAACAGTCGGGCTCTAACGCGCTGAGTGATCTTCCGATGCAATTACAATTTGTTCTATCACAGTCACTTCACAGGGCAAATTAGTGGAGCTCAGATTAGGGAGCTATGCATGGTGGGGCTGTGTCAAGATTTTTAAAAAGTAACCTGCCACTAAGTTATCAAATTCAGGGGAAAAATATAATTTACAGGACTAGTAATAATAACCATTTGTTGAGTGTCCGTGGGCTAGAGACACTGTTAGCTGAAATGTCAATTCTCCCAAAAGCCAACTTTTATAAGACATTGTTAGGGAACCACCAAAGAAGTTATATCAGTAGCTTTTCATTTTAATTGTAATAAGCCTTAAAGTTACTCTGTCTTCAGTAAAATATAGACTCTAAGGTCATTGCTCCCTAAAACATATAACCTATGGTTTTAGAGTAGGAGGACCTAGCAGTTCGTATTTGTATGAGGCATCTGGTGATTCAGTCAGTGGAGCTTGGGAGGGGATCTCATCATCATACCTTGAGCAACACTGGTGTATATCAGAGGGTAATGACATAACTTCACCAGCACCCTGCACCATGTGTGGAGGTAGTGACAAGAGGGGCCCCCTGCCACTATTCTGAAGAGATGACCACTCTCCTTAGCATGCAGCTATTTTTATTACAGGTGTTCTCCTGCACTCAATGATGGGTGAGTGGCTACCTTGATGCCCAAATTCCATATCCTATCTCTGACTCTTCTGGCTTTTTATTGCCAATACCCGCTCAGTCCTTTTCTCCTGTTGTTTTTCCTGTGTTCTCTTCCACTCCCCAGGTCTTCTAAGTCCTCAGTGGGACTCTGCACATTTTAAAATGCCAACAACAAATGTACTTTAAATACCCAGCACTATGTTGGAGTCCATCCCCAGTGCTCAGGGCATGTGCCCCGCACTTCCACCAGTTTAGGTAGCAACAGCGTGAAGTTGGAAACCTTGCATCTCTGTGTACCAGGGTCACATCAGGAATTTACCACAGGCCCAGCATACACAAATCTATTTTCTGCTTCAGGATCCAGGGTGGGAAATCTCAATCTCAGGATTCTCATCCTCAAGCTCAAACTCCTCCAGACAAATGGCGGCTGCTCAGACGCCTGCACTCTGGTTTCTGCCCTCTCTGTGCCTGGCTGCCTGCTCCATTTAGCCTACAGTACCTCAAGAGTAGGAGCTGTGCCAGGTCCTCCCTGAATTCCCAGGGCCTAGGCCAGGGCAAGGCACATAACAGATGCTCAATAAATGCTTTAAGTCACATCAAGGAAATTGACCAAGTGATGAATGGAGGGGGTGGGGTGAAGGAAACAGCCTATCATTTCAGCCATCTCAGAGTCTCTGCACTTGTCCCCCCCACCCCCGCCTTCACCCAGTAGGAACTAGATATAAATTTTCTCCAAGATATGCCTATGGTCATATCTGTAGACTGGACAAGAAGTATCCCTGAACTTGAACTTTATACATTAGAAGGGAGTTACTGTATTCTTATATGTGTTGTTTGTTTTGTGTGTTCCTTGATTTTGTTTTAGAAGAAAGAATCAGCCTTCCCTGTTTGTGGAAAGGCTTAATCACCGAGACACACTAGAAAGAATGGTTGATGGTGCTGGGTCATCTTTGCACTCTTGGGAAGTACTTGGTGTCCCCCAGGTCCACCATCTTCTGTGCACCATTCCTGCATACCTCCAGGAAGGGAGATCAGCATTGCAGTTGGGCTCAGCAGAAGAGAGATTTAAAACCCAGGAGGGAAAGAGGCAGGCAGGGCTGAGGCAGGGCTCAAACCGTCTCTCCCAGCCAGGACTGAAGAACGCTTCCTGCAGAAAAACTTTTGCAAAGCCTCTGCAGGCTTCTGGATGGGAAAGGCCAGGGACAAGCTGCAAGAAGCCAATTCAACCTGGTTATTTCAGGAGAAAAAAGAATGGAAATCAAACCTGCAAATGTATGTCTGGGAATCCACAGCCCCTCTAGTGGTGAGGAATTAAATGCGAGGTTTAAGCCCCATGCAGGAGTAGTTCATAAAGTATTTACAAGGTTAATTACCAGTGTTCATCCCTGTGCTGTTAGCAGCATCCTGGTGGCCCACACGCAGTGGGCAGGCCAAAGGCGGGCACCATTCTTGAGACAGTGGTTCCCTCACGAGTCCGGGCCATGTTTCTGTTCTCAAGGTAATGGGCAGAGGAGCAATAACTTGGAACACAACTCAGTGGATTCTACTTCACCTGGGGCTCCCCTCCCCAACATACACAGAGACAAAGGCAATGTGAAATTTGGAACTGCTGGATTCACTAGAGAAATGGCCAGGATAAGACTTGGGTTTGTTAATTCCAAGAACTTGCAGGTGTTTTGGTCCCTTTGGGCCACTGTAACGAAGTACGAAAGACTGGGTGGCTTATAAACAGCAGACGTATATTTTTCCCAGTTCTTGAAGCTGGAAACCCAAGCTCAGGGTACCAGCACAGCCACGTTCTTCCAAGTTGCAGACTATCAATCCCTCATTATATCCTCAAATGGCAGGAACGAGGCAAGAGAGCTCTCTGGGGTCTCCTTCATAAGAACATGACCCATCCATGAGGCTCCACCCTCATGACCTAACTACCTCCCAAAGGCCACCCTCCTCATACCATCACATTGGGAAACATATGAATTTGGGGGACATAAACATTCATCCATCATAGCAGGATTGTCTTTCTCTCTGCTGGAGAAGCACTAGAAGGGAAGTAGAGAGATGACGGCGAGAGAAAGCCTCATGATAGGAGTTCACAGTGTGGGCCTGGGGATAATGCCAAGTGTGGCCCAAGGGCCAGCAGCAGCTTACCAGGGAGCTTGTTAGAAAGGCCCAACATGGAGCTGGAGTTGCTGCCGCCGAGTCCTGATATCGTCATTGTGCACCCCCGACACCCGCCCGACTTGCATTCCCGATCCCTTTGGGTTCCAAATCCAAAATGGCAACTGTCAAGGATCAGCTGATTCTTAATGTTCTAAAAGAAGAACAGAGCCCCCAGAATAAGATTACAGTTGTTGGGGTTGGTGCTGTCGGCATGGCCTGTGCCATCAGTATCTTAATGAAGGACTTGGCAGATGAGCTTGCTCTTGTTGATGTCATTGAAGACAAATTGAAGGGAGAGATGATGGATCTCCAACATGGCAGCCTTTTCCTTAGAACACCAAAACTCATCTCTAGCAAAGACTATAACGTGCCTGCAAACTCCAAGCTGGTTATTCTCACAGCGGGGCCCGCCAGCAGGAAGGAGAAAGCCGTCTTAATTTGGTCCAGCGAAACGTTAACATCTTTAAGTTCATCATTCCCAATGGTGTAAAATACAGCCCAAACTGCAAGTTGCTCGTTGTCTCAAATCCAGTGGCTATCTTGACCTATGTGGCTTGGAAGATAAGTGGCTTTCCCAAAAACTGTGTCATTGGAAGTGGTTGTAATCTAGATTCAGCCCGGTTCTCCCCCTGATGGGGGCGAGGCTGGGAGTTCACCCATTAAGCTGTCCCGGATGGGTCCTTGGGGAGCATGGAGACTCTAGTGTGCCCATGTGGAGTGGAGTGAATGTTGCTGGTGTCTCCCTAGAGAATCTACACCCAGATTTAGGCACTGATACAGAAAAGGAGAAGTGGAAAGAGGGTCACAAGCAGGTGGTTCAGAGTGCTTATGAAGTGATCAAACTGAAAGGCTACAGCTCCTGGGCCACTGGACTCTCTGTGGCAGATTTGGCAGAAAAGCACGATGAAGAACCTCAGGCATGTGCATCCAGTTTCCACCATGATCAAGGGTCTCTATGGAATAAAAGATGATGTCTTCCTTAGTGTTCCTTGCATCCTGGGACAGAATGGAATTTCAGACCTTGTGAAGGTGACTCTAACTCCTGAGGAAGAGGCCCGTTTGAAGAAGAGTGCAGATACACTTTGGGGGATCCAAAAAGAGCTGCAATTTTAAAATCTGCTACTGTCATAGCACTTCACTGTCCAGGCTACAACAGGATTTTAGTTGGAGGTTGTGCATGTTGTCCTTTTTATCTGATCTGTGATTAAAACAGTTATATTAAGATGGCCCAGGAAAAACATCATTGTCCTAAAGTTAAAAATGAGAATGGTTCGTAAAACCCTACAGCTGTATCCTGATACTGGGTGAACCTTACCCTGTGTGGTCCTAAACGGATTAGTGTAAAACAAACAGTTCCGCCACTGCTGAGGCACCACTGCCAATGCGGCACGTGTTGCCCTTTGAACCAGATGTGTGTTTACTGGTGTTATATGACTTCTGGTTCCTTCACCCAACATGCCTAGTCCAGCCTTTTCCCAATCAGTCACATCCGGGGATCTAATGTATAAATCCAACACTGCATGTTCTGTGCATAACTGTTCTAAAGGATATTTGGTGTACTGTATTTATCAGTAGTGTACATTGCCATGTAATATAAAAAGAAAGATCTATATGTAAACAGTGCAACCAACTACCGAAATGTCATACCAACTAAACTACCCAATAAACCTTGAACAGTGAAAAAAAAAAAAAAAAAAGAAAGAAAGAAAGGCCCAACACAGGATCCCACAGAGCTGGGGAGGGTCAGAATCCCTGGGGGTGGAGCCCAGGACTTTGAGTTTTAATAAGTGCTCCAGGTGATCCTTCTATGTGCTAAAGACTAAGCAGCACCAGCCCTGGGGTGAACAGTCTGGGTTTGAATCTTGCTCCATCTTTCCTTCCAGTAACACTTCCTTCATGCAACCGTTGGGTGGTAAGGATGACATGTGATAATATGTATGAAAGCACTTAGGTCAAGATCTGGCCAATAACAAGCCCTCACTAAAGGTATACAGAAGAAATCACAGACTATCCCTTCCCTAACCCGTAAGTCCCACTCTACCCAGGACTGATGGTCCCAGCTACCTTTAGCAGTTAACTCTCAGCCCACTCTCTGCTCTAACTCACAGAGAAACTCTTGAATCTTGCTGCAGCCATTCATGACTCGTTCATTCGCGGGTCATAGGCAGTCTGCAGATACCATTTTTCAGCCCCCTACAAAAACTTCTGCACCCCTCAGCAGTTTAGGAATCAGCTGTGGACACTGCCACTCTTGGCTTGTGATGGGAGGGGAGCATAGGATGTGTCTCCCACAAAAATTAAACTCACTTAAATTGGCTGCTAAGAGTAAATGAACATTTGTAGAGTAGAGGAAATGAATGAAATTCATTCAACCTGGAAAATACAGTCACAAGGTATCTGCAAGGTGAATCCCCAGTGCTCAGCCCTGTGCTGTTAGCAGCATCCTGGTGGCCCACACGCAGTGGGTGGGCACAGTTCCTGAAACACCGGTTCCCTCAGGAGCCCCAGTCATGTTTTACTGCCCCACAGGTTATGGGGCAGGAGACTGGACTGGGTTTCTCCTCTTAGTTTACTGCAGAGATTTATTCCTGGTTCATACATTCAGTCAGAGGTTCCAGGGCAGCTTGGTTTATGGTGGCACCCTGCCAGTTTGGTATGTGTGCTAACCAGGCTCCTTTTTATTTAAAAAAATCACTATGTTTAACACAATGTTTAAAAATAACTCATTCCTAAAAAAGCCATTACAAAGAAGAAAAATGAAGATACCCCTGGATTCATTTGGTCTATTGTTAGAGAAATTGAAAGTTAAATCATGAGATTGATGGCTCTGAGATGGTGAATGTGGAGTGTGTGTGTGTGTGTGTGTGTGTGTGTGTAAACAAAAGGAAATGGATGCAGGGAACAGATTCCCACATACTTGCACAGATATAGATATAGCCATATACTGAGATATAGATCCAGACACAGATATGTGAGGAAAGATCTGAACGTTTTTTCTTTCTCCAACCCTGCAAAGACCAAGGAGGGCCCCACACCAGTGCTTCTCAGACTGTGGTGAAGAATCAGTTTTTGTTCTTCGGTTTTTGCTTCTTCACATCCTTTCTGTCATAGACTAATACTACAAATGCACTAAAATGAATTCTTTTAAAAATAAAATTAAATAAATGCACACAAAAGACATGGCACTATCCTGGCAGGCTACTCTTCCCTTGCGCCCGCCCTCATGCCAAAGGAGGAAAGTAGACACCAAATCCTACCAGAACCCGCATCTAAAATTCTAAGACTGTCAAGTGAGCAAAAGACACGGGTGACAGTGATAACAGACCCAGAACAGGTCCCCCAGCCCCTCTGGCCCTGCCAGGAGAGCCAGCGTTCTGGGACGAGCCCAGTGAGTTCACCGGTACAGGCGCGTTCTAGTGGCCAGCAGACAGGACTGCCAAGGCAGGACTCGCAAGAAAACCTACTTCCTTCCATTTTTCCTTTTTTTTTTTTTCTGGTCCAAAGTATCATGAAGACTCATGTACCCCCAGTGGGGATGGATGGAGACATGGCAAGGCGTGGCGTGACTGTTATTTCTCTTCCCCTTTAATTAGGCATATTTCTGGTATTTCTCTAATCATGTGCAAATAGTTCTTACAAGAAGTGAGGACTGGGGAGACAGGGCTTGCTGTGAGATGTCAGTTCCTAAGGGTGGTGAGGACATGGCTCCGGAAGGTGAAAGCAATGCCTGGGCCCTCTGGGTGGCCATATTAATGGAAGAGGGACTTTGAACTCCTGCATGTCCTGAAATCTCTTCTGCTGTTCTGCCCCCTTCTCTGCACACGCTCCTTTAATTGTACTATTTATCCCTGAGATGGCCCCTGCTTACCGCCTCTGCCTCCAGCAGCTCATTTTGGTCCTTCCTTTGGAAGGACTGGCTTTATCAGGGGCCTGTGGCTTTGTATGTGCTGGCCCTTCCTGTGTTAGATAAGTCTATTAAAAAGTATAACCTAAAGTACGAAGCCAATAAATATGATAACAATGATAAAAATGTGATTTTTCTTCTTTGAGATGTCTCCCTTCACCTGATGAGCTATTTCTGCACCCGCAGGAGAGTAACGCTCTGCTCAGAGCTCACCAAGGGAGGAATAGATGTTACAGACTTTCCTCGCTTGCTCTGTCTAAGCCATGAGCTTCATTCCTTAGCTTGGCCTGGTCAACTAGAGCAACTAACTCACTGTGGCTCACGGTTCATTCTCTCAGCTTTGTTCTTGACTTCCTTTGTGGTTGGGAGGTCGAGAGGCTGCTTGGCCCTCCCCGCACACACAGGGCCTCAGAAAACATCCTCTCTGGTTATAGCCACAGGCTTTGAAGTCAGGCAGAACTAGGTTCAGGTTTGGGGCCCACCGCTTAGCAACTTCACGGCCTTAAGCAGGTTCCTGAGAGTCAAGGAGACCCAGTGTAGCTCATGGATAAGACGGAAATAACAATAGCACCTGCCCAGAGGGTTAGTGTGAGGATTAAATTAGATGGCACATAGAAAGTGGGTACTGCAGTATCTGGGACATGGCAGACATGGAATAAAAGTTAGCCATTGTTGTCATCTGTCCGTATGGGCAGGGTGCAGATGGTCTGTTAACAGACAACAAGCAACATTTGAAGACATTGAGCTTAAAAAGTAAGCGTACATGAATACCATGCTTGCTCAGATGAGCCTGCCCATTTACTCAGACACGCCATTCAGGACCTACGTAGTACCCATTACGGGGTTAGGTTAATAAGGCAGAATGCCCTGATGGAGAGCTCACATATCCTGGGAAAGTGAAACCCATAAACACAGAATAAAAACTCTGTGTCATCCGTGCTGGCTAAATGAAGATCGGCAGGCTCGTTGCATCCTTGGGAAACCTGATTGCCTGTAAAAACTACCTGCAGTCACGGCCCCTGAGCCCCAGCCTGCACTGGAAGCAGATTTGAGGACAAATGTGAAGGGGTGAAGAAGGGGGAAGTTTCCCAGGGACCTGATCTAACAGGGCACCCCAAACCCAAAAGATCCAGGGCCCAGGACTTCCTGTCAACAGCAAGTTGCTACCGCAGACCCGTCACCACTCGTCAAGGCAACCGACAAGGCACAGCCAAATCTTCCCATTTAAATTCACTTCTTGGCACATCTTCCTGCTGCGTGTGTCACCTCTAGAAGGGGGCAGGGGCTCAGACCACTGCTTTTCTTTCCACAGTTGTTTATAAAATTGAAAAGAAAAAAGAAGCAGCCTTGGTCTCAAATAAATCGTTTCCTCCTTCCTCTGAAGGATTCAAGCACCGGGTCCACTGTCTCTGAGCAAAACGGTCTGTGTGTTCTTTTGAACAAAGAGCACCTGTGACCGGAGGACTTAAGCGTTACCTGTACGTGATAAAGGGGAGGGTGTCACAGCTTCAGTGGCAGCTGTTTTCTTCCTCTCTCCCTTTTTTCTTTTCTTTCTTTCTTTCTTTTTTTTTTTTAAATGCCTTCTTAAGAGGCAGCAGAAAAGGCTCTCCTTTCCAGAAGATTTCCCGGTTCGAGGGAGGGTTAAATAAACAAATGATAACAACACCAATCAGCCCTCTTTGCTTACAGCCTGCAGAGTCAATCTGCCTCCTGGCTGTGGAGTTACCAGCCAGCAAAGGCAAACTAATTAGACGCAGACAAACACTTAGGCAATCACACCTTGTGAATGTAAGCGTCTTCCTGTCATTTGGCAAGTCTCTCAGCTGCCTCGGAGCGTGAGACAACAAATCCCCGGCAAACAAGTTCCTCGCTCTCCCCCGTTAGTGAGACCTAACGGATCACAATGGCTAGAGGTGAAAGGTGGCAGTGTCGTCAGGTAACGACAGCTCTCCAACAGCCCATATTAAAACGGCGGCACTTGTTTAGACTAGCCTATTTGCACCTACCTACAGAGGGCCTTTTAAATGTAATTATTAGCCTCTGCCGCCCTGCTTAGGATTTGAAAATATCGTTCATTTTCATCTTGCTTCAGCTACCGCTGCTATCTCCCATTCAGCCCCAGTCACCTCATCTTCCCACGACTAAGTGTAGAAAGGAGCAGGAGCCGGGAGAGCTGAATTAACAAGAACAAGTTGGCAGGTGAGCTATGTGACAAAAGAAAAAAAAAGGGATTTGACAATATATTCTAATCACTACCTGTCTGTGGAAATCTCGAAAAACTTTAAATGGCTTTTCTTAGAGAGACCAAAAAGGTACTGTAATAATTGACCAAACCTAGAGATGTAAAAGCAAAGACCTTGAAATCTAGTAACAGTGTGCCCAGGGTGCCATCCGTAAACTGCATGTTGCTTTAAAAAAAAAAAAAAACCAGACGGAGGCTGGAATCTATTGACAGGCTGGGTCAAGAGTTCTGATAACTGCTCATCATAGTGCAGAATTTGGCCTTTGACATCTTAAGTAGCTGGAAGGGATGGTCCCACCTGACCTCACTCTGTATTATACAAACAAATGCATTGCCATGTAAAAGTTTGGCTGATACATTATAGACCTGTAGGTCAAAGACCAGAATTTCTAAGTCCCCCGAATGGTTTCCATCTCTGCTCGGAAGTATCCAGGTCATATTCGGGCAGAGCAGTGAGGCATTTTATCTACCCACTATTAATTGTTAAATATCTGCTCTTGCTTGGAGCTGTGCTCACTTAAAAATGATGCAGTTGACTTTCTGTCGGAACGGTTTTCAGTCTTGCTCCTCAAACCTTATTGGTGCTTGAACCGCACTGTAGTTTTTGGCCATCGCTTGTTAATGGTTATAAACAGGGATGATTTTTTTTTTAAAGCATCAGCTTAAACTGTCACTAAGGAGAGCCTTTTGTAGACAGGAATGTATAGCTTCCTGTTTTCTACCCGTATTTTGTCCCTTTGTTTCTTCTGCTTTATCTTCTTTCTCTCTCCCTACTCCCCACCTCGCCTCTCCCCATGGAAGAGGCAGATTTTATAGAAGTCAGTTTCCAAGAGAGCCTTGAATGAGAAGAGTGATCAGGGCCACAGAAACTCCAGGAATACAAAACAGTATGCGATAAGTCTCCAGGGTAGGAAAGAAAAGAGACCACCTGTAAAGAGAGAAGCTAGAAGGCACTTTCGCTCCATATGGGTTGACCCCCTACCTTATGCCAGGTACTGTGCTAAGCAAACGGGGTAAGAAGAAACATGTGAAATGGTCTCTGCTCAAAGCCACGGAGGAAAAGGGAAATTATGGCAACTGTGAGATGATTCCGCCCTTCACCTTCCCATTCCAAATCAGCCGCTTAGCCATGTGTTGGCTGCACTGTTAGCATAGAATTCAGAATTCCCAGAAAAGGTTGCTGCTCAAAACTCAAAAGGAGGACAAAAATTCAAATTCCAAACAGCAAAGAAGAGGAGGTGTAGAGGGGAAAGGGCGTTGCTTTTTCTAGTAAATAACATAGTTTTAACAAAAACTTTTAGAGAGGAAAATGAGAGAAATAGAATCAGAGTATTGCTCTGCTCTCCTGGCTCTCTTCTCAAAGCAGAAGATGGAGGACGTCCGTGCCAGGTGGGGACACAGATCAGGGCCCACCCCTCCAAGACTGGGTCTGTTGAGTAGGCTCTTGGTCTACACTCTATAACCCGAATTTAGAGCTACGACCAGAGCATAGGATGATAGCAGAAAAGATTATGTTTATTGCATTTTGCTTCAGAAAGCAGAGAAGCACAATGTCTTTCAGGATTATTGCCATCAAAAAGCTACTTACAAGCCTCAGTGCTGGAGCAGGAGTTACAAACCCAAATGCCTGTGTGTCCCAAGTGACTCAGCCGTACAGATCATGAGGGGCAGAGTCATAGTGGGTGGGCTGGGCTGGGGAAAGTTCTCCAATTGTACCTGCCGTGAGATTTGGCCCTCTGTTCTACTGGTTCTTGCCCCTGCCTTAAAGGGTTAACTTTGACTATCTTTAAAATGCTGGTATTTGAAACAACACATTCTCAGAAGGCTCTAGCATGCTCAAGTTTGACCAGACTCTTTCATAATTATAAAAGATGTGCTAGGCTCAGATGCCAAGTTCCCCTTTATATTTTTAACTTTCTCCTTCTGAATGAGAGCAGTAGGAACTACCGGTATCAGCTGCTTGACCCAAATGATGCTATGATTTCAGCAGGAAAAGGTGGTCTCAACTGGGGAGTGAGGTGGAATTATGCAGGATTCAGGGCTCCATATGGCCCCTCAGTCAGGGGTGCCATTAGAGGACATCAAATGCATTACCTTCTCTCAAAGAGCTGGCTGGGGGCCTTCTCATTCCATCTGACCACCTGTCCCCTCTTCCTTCTCTGTCATAAAGACTCCTTCTCTGTACCAGTGCTGGTACACTCAGCTCTTGCCAGTCACAGCGGAGGTGGGGGAGGTGCTGAGATGTCAGGGAACTGCCAGCTTGACCACTGGAGAGAAGTCAGCTGTCTTTCTAAGAGAAGGTCCAAGAAAGCTACTGGTTCAGAATCCAAAGGTCATTAAGGAGTATTCATGCTTTAAAGGGCCATGAGGGTGCGCAAAGATGGGAGAGGCCAGGCTCCTAAATGTGTGGGCAAGGGTTCCTGCCTTCCCCGGGCGCATTGGAACCATTTGTAATGCAAGGCAGGGTGCTCTGCACTTGGCTCAGCTCCAGATGGGAATATTTTGCATCTGTTTGGGAACCCGGGAGTTTAGAGGACAGAAAAATGTTTTTGTTAAAACAAAAACATTCTTAACTCTGCCTAGAATCAGTGATGGCGTTCAGAATAGCTGTCTGTGTCCTGAGTCTAAACTGACGACAGTCATCATCTGCTTTTATATCAGGACCCCTCCCTCATTTCCACTCATTATCTCTTCCCAGTGGAGCCCTCTGAATAAACCTGTCCCTCCTCCCGCCAGCCTTTCCCCAGCAGCACGGTGGCAATACCAGTCCCCATGCTTGCAATGACACAAGGCAGAGCTCTTCACCGTGTGTAAGACCCGCGAATGTCGGTTCCTGGCTGGATATGAGGACATGGGACTCCTTTCTCCTCTGAGATAGCTCAGTGCGGGAAGAAGACAAATTCTAACCACAAAGCATAAAAGCCTTAATGCTTTTTAAAAAGAATCTACTTGCTCATAAATGTACCTAAAACAGGCCTAAGTCTATAGAGTAAGTGCCCAACAAATGTTGGTTAATGAACTGACCAAGTCTCCTCTCCCAGCCCATGTCCGGGGGGCTCCCCATGGTTCTCCTTAAAGGCTTTGCTGCTACCCACGAACACCCTGCTTCTGAAACCTCTGCTTTAAGGTGAAATCGTGCCGAGAAGAAAAAACACCTGCACAGCAAGGCGCCAGCGGAAGGCATGACTCAAAAATGGCCAGAGGCACTTGAAAGCCCAATTTCACTTTTATTCAGTAACTTCACTTTTTTTAAGATGAATCATTGATGTGGAAAGAGAACTTCAACTTACCCCAAACTCACTGAAAACCTCTCCTGGCTGGAGACCTTGAAAGACCTCCCTAGACACATGGGAGTCCGGGTTGCACATTCCCTGGTTTCCAACCTGAGTTGCCAGCTCTATGTTGTCACTAATTAAAGGTGTGTTCAGTGACACCATCAGTTTACTCATCTGTTTTCCAGAGACTCTTGCGGGCACTTTGAAATTCACTTATTTGTCTATGTTATATGGTGGCAATAGGAAAATGGAAAAGAAGTAATTGCTAATGGGATATATTGGTACAGGCCAACACCTCTTACTTTATATTCTTACCTGCTCTTTTCCAGAGAGAGAACCCACTCTCTTGTCTTTCTGCCATATACACCAGCTTAGATTACTGACATCTTAATCGTCTTCCAAGACCCGTCTCAACTGCAGTCTATCCATAGAGTCTTTATTTTCTCCACTAGATATGACTTCTTCCCCCTAATTCTGGTGTCAGACTGCCGTGGATCTTGGCCCTGCACTTTCCCACTTCAGGACCCTAGGAAATTATTTCAACTCCATGACCCCCAATTTACTCATCTGTAAAATGGGAAGAATACAAGCTAACTTAAAGGGCTATGAGAATAAAAAAAAAAAAAACCAATCCTTGAACAGTGCTTAGAATGTTATGTGGCTACATCGACCCTATGAGTTAGCCATTTTACTCCTAGGTATTCACCTGTGAAATATAGTATATATCCATTCAAAGATTTGCATAGGAATGTTCATAGGAGCTTTATTTGTAATAGTCATAAACTAGAAACCACCGAAATGGCCCATCCAGCAAGCAAGTGGATAAACAAAGTCTGGCACATTCACTCAACTGATGTAGATGAACTGTTGAAATGTGTTACGATGTGAATGGGTCTCAAAAGAATTAAGCGGTATGGAAGAAATTGCTCAAAACATAAATGCTGTGTGATTTATATGAAATTCTAGAAACTACAAACAAATCCATCATGACAAAAAGCAGATATTAGCTGTCTGCAAGTCATCAAGGCAGGTAGGGGTGGTGGGGGGAGGTTACATTCATTATCTTGATTGTGTAGGTGGTTTCCATGGGTGTGCCCGAGGGTCCAAACTTATCAACTGGTATACCTTAAATCAATAATTTGTTGCAGGTCAATTATATCTCAATTAAACCATCAAAAGTTTTAAAAAACATTTAACAAGAATGTTATGTGGCATACGCAAGCCCATGACGCTAATTGCTGCTACTGGCTATTAGCTATGAACTCCAGGAAAACCTTTATTTCTCACAAAGCTCTCACCTGACTTCCTTATTTGTGTGGTACCTGGCCCTGCTACTTCTCTCTACTTTTCTTATGTGTGTAGAGAGGTCTCTCATCTCCCCCAGCCAGGAGGGTTTTAGGTGATTTCAGAGTGGAGACAGCATCTCTTGTCTTCACAGCTGGTTCACATGTGTATGCAATGAACATTCATATTAAACACATGAGCTTTCCAGAGCACCAAGCATATGCTTAGCTCTTAGAATATTCTTGTTGACTTTTTATTGACATACTCTTATCCTAAGAGGAAGAATACAGGTGCCTGCATCAAATGTGTGCCTCTGTATGAAGTATATATCATTGAAAGTCTCCACATACCACAGAGACACAAGAGATAACACAAAGTCAGGTAACCCATCAAGACTAAAAAAGTCTTAGAGCACTCAGAAAATTTTCCCAACATGCAGAGCTGTTGCCGGCTCTTGCCCACCCTCCCAACAGCATACAAATGCCACAGCGGGTGCCAGAAACAACTGCAAGGACAGTGCCCTGCCCATAGCTGATCTGTAGTCAGCTTCATTCCCTGCAGATCGGTAGTGATACTGTGAGATATGACAAGAAGTCTTCAACATGTGGTTTCTAATGTCGATTTTCAAAGTGTTCTCTTGTGAATGCAAAGTAAATTGGAGGGGTTTTGTAATGCTCCTGGACCTTGTCTGCAGTCAGCATACCCCTTTCCTACATTCTTTTCTTCTCTAATCTTTTAGAATTTTCCCCCTAAGAACTCCTTTTATCTGTTTCTTCAACCTGATGCTCCTAACCTAGTACTTGGTCTGCAACCCCCACCCTGACTAGTAGAGACCACATCCTCCCCCAGACAGCTCCCACCAGCTGGCCCCCATCTATGGCGCCAGCTCTGACCAAGCTCCATCATGGAACACTATTTTCCTCCCTCGCTCCTTCAGGTTCTTGGGGCCAATGGCTTCCCACTGTTGCTAGTCCTGGACCCTGCAATGCTCCTTGCTGGATCCTGACTATGTAAATAGTCCCTCCTTCCCACCCTCCTTTCCCATGCCATTCCTTCAGAGTCCCGTCTGAGTGGGCCTTCTGTCGCCTACTGGGACCTGTCTGATGGGCCAATCTCATTCCATATTGCTCCCTGAATGTTTACATAGAGGATCCCAGAGGTTTGTCTCTTTGGAGACCAATTAGACCTATCAGACTAGCAACAGCGGGAAGCCATTGGCCCCAAGGGCCTGAAGGAGCAAGGGAAGAAAATGGTGTTCCATGATGGAGCTTGGTAAGAGCTGGTGCCATAGATGGGGGCCAGCTGGTGGGAGCTGTCTGGGGGAGGATGTGGTCTCTACTACTCAGGGTGGGGGTTGAAGCCATCCAGCCAGCTAGAGTCCATGGCAGAAAGGAAAGGGCAGAGAAGGAATCTCGCAGGGATGGTGGAGATGGGCAAGCAGTATCCAAATCTGTACATGAAACTGCTCCCTGTCAGTCTCTGCACCACAGCACAACTCCGTCATCCACACAACCTTCCAGGGAAGTTTAAAGAACTTTCTGGCTCGGCGCCTATAGCTCACCCGGCTAAGGCGCCAGCCACGTACACCTAAGGTGGCGGGTTCGAATCCCCAGCCCGGACCCGCCAAACAACAATGACGGCTGCAACCAAAAAATAGCCGAGCGTTGTGGCGGGCGCCTGTGGTCCCAGCTACTTGGGAGGCGGAGGCAGGAGACTCGCTTGAGCCCAGGAGTTGGAGGTTGCTGTGAGCTGTAATGCCACGGCACTCTACCCAGGGGGACAGCTTGAGGCTCTGTCTCAAAAAAAAAAAAAAAAAAATAATAAAGAACTTTCTATTTGTTTAACTCTAACTCATCTTTGTTGGTGTTACTACCGTGTTTCCCTGAAAATAAGACCTACCCAAACAATAAGCCCTAGCAGGATTTCTATGCATTTGTTAAATATAAGCCCTCCCTGATAATAAGACCTAGTGATGGGCATGGCTATGCAGCATATCTGCATAGCCACGCCCTGCATTTCAGGGAGGAGAGGAAGACATCCCCTGAAAATAAGCCCTAGTGTGTCTTTTTGAGAAAAAATAAATATAAGACTGTGTCTTATTTTCAGGGAAACACAGGTAAGAAAAGAAGTCATTTTAATTTCTGAAGAGGGAACATAGGCTGACCTTACTTGTGATTTCAATTCTCTCAGGAACTCCTGAGATTTGTGCTATATCACTCTTTTGGTTGTGGACACATATTAAGGAGAGAAATTTTCTTTCTTCAGTCTATTATGCCTGGAATAAAAACAGTAATCACTACAGTATCTATAGATTGTGCTTTTTTTTTTAAGTGGGTAATTTCATGGGCTCCAATTCCAGATAAGAAGCAGTAGCCTCAATCCTGGTTACTAGTCAACAACCACTTGAGAATTTTTTGTATCTAGTATAGAATCCTGCCACCTGCCCCAAAATCCCAATCAAGAATCATTCATTCAAAATTATGAACATATGATTAGGAAGCGCCATGTGGAGATTTTTACCCAGGCCTCTTTGATCTATCAATAAAATGTAACATCACTCTGTGTTGTGTTTTTAAAAGATAGCCCATGTTAGACCTGAGAAAATCCATTAGTTAAAGGTATACACCCAAGGAAAATAGAAATTAACTTCCATATAGTTTCGTGCTCTTAAAAAGAAATGGATTTAAATGAAACAGACAGAATTCAGACAGAATTAAAACTAGTTTGTGGTTGAAGGCTAGAGCTATGACACTTCTGAAAATTACAATAAACAAACTAAAACTTACCTCTATAGCTTTCCCAGCCCAAAAGAAACTCTCCAGAAAATATCCAACATGACGTCTCCAACAGGCGCAATCTGTCCCCTGAATAAGCAAAATCTGCTCATACCTCTTATTTGATTTTATTTGCTTATTAATTCTTCTACATTTTACCTTCTGGTTTTTCGAAAGCACTTATTTGTGGACATGGGTGGCCCCTGTGGCTCAAAGGGTAGGGCACCAGCTCCATATGCTGGAGGTGGTGGGTTCAAACCCAGCTCCAGCCAAAAAAAAAAGCAATGGCAGAATTATTTGTGGACATGTTGTATATGAATGTTTTGAGGTCAGAGAATCTGTGTTGCCAATTTCTACATCATAACCCTCAGTGCTGGTTCATCTTAGCTGTTCACTCTGTCTTTGCTGAATTAGTACATTACTTCACAAACAAAAAAATTCTTTTCAAATGAGCTGAGTGAAAAAAATGTACCAGTTATTAATAATGTTTTCCATCAACCTTCACCTTTCCCCATCAAACCAACCCATGGTACCATACTCAACTCTTCTACTCAAGGCCCAGGCAAGAAAAGAAACTCTCGATCCCAGATCCAAAGACCCCAAGTTCAATTTCAGCATTGAAAATACTGTGGGTTTCAGATCCAGAATTTCAGGAAACAGTCTTTTTCAGGCAAATGTTTATGTCATTTAGCTGAACTTTGTATGATCTCTTGATTTTCTGTTATTATTGAACCTCTCTGCAGGTCTCTCCTGATGAATAACAAGCATCCCCCATTTTTTTTTTTTTTGTTCTCCATGTCATTTTTAGTGAAAGTTTAAAGCTATCCACAAGATGGTGATGATATTGTTTAAAAAAAATAAATAAAACAAAAAGAGCTGCAGACATCATTTGATTGCCAGGAACTTCAATAGAAGAAGTGTCTGGAAATACCACCCCTGAAATCATGCACATGATGAAAAAGAACCGGAACTGATGAATTTTAATAGAACTAGGCAAAAACCCAAGGCCTGTCACACCAGCTGGTCATTCTTGCTTCAGCCATTAAAAGTGGCCTCTTTTTGTGGCTAACAACAGAAATGTCGGTCAATCAGGCACAGCTGTAGGTCCGGGCGTGGAGCCCACTCTCAACCTTGCCCCTCCCTCTCTCTCCCCCAGGCTAGGATGGAATGAAAGGGCCAGAATTGGCAGTAGGCACAGAGAAAGGGAAAACCAAGATGCTTAAATCCAGATGAAAGATCGCTCGCTGCAGCATCTCAGGCCTTTGCCCATTAGGTAAAGTTTAACCCCTGCAAAGCAGGTCATTTGGCAAAAATGGATGGAAAATACAAACTTCAGGATGAAAGACAGGGAGGCGGCGAGGGGAGCGGCCCTGCTGCATATGGTATTCCATTAATAGGTATCACACTCCATAATGGGAGCATTTTATACAAATGTGTTCTCTGGAACCCAGCCAAGATCAGGGCACCCTAGTGAAATCAGAATGCACAGCTAATGAGCTATTTTTGGTGAATTTGGCACTAGGGACTAATAGAACCAATTTGTCCCCCAAATGTTAAATCATTTAGCGCGTCTATGGAGGTGCTAAGTGCATCTAGAACTTTTCAGGGCTGTCAATAAAAATTAGAGACTACTCAAAAGCCTTCAGTCTTGGCTCACAATCCCTTATCCTCAGATTACAGGGCTGCTGGGCACCTGAGGAAGCTCCAGAGCAGAGCCTGCTTGCTAGCTGCGGGAAGCAGGTGGTCAGACTGAGATGCAAATGTGGTCCCCTGGCCGACAAGAGGCTGAAGAGACAGCAAGCATCCTCCATCAGCCATAGCTGTCAACCTGGGCAGCCTCCCCCGTCACCACGGCATCTTCTCCCTGCTCCCCACACTCTGCCAATCTTCCTTCCTCGCCTCAGCACTGCCATCTCCCAGGCCCTTCGTCAAAACTTTCCATTTCTCCTGCCCATTACCATTTTCCTGTATACTTCTCCATTCTCTCTCTACCTGCCTTCGCCCTACCCCTGGAATTTTTTAAACTATCTGCAGGAACTCCCTCCCACCTGCCTCCCTCACCCCCAGCCATCCTGCATATGGATGGAAAATGAATCTTCATTAACTAACACTCGCGAAAAGTTACTCACCTCTCTGGAAACTTTCCATGGCTCCCTGGTACCTGCCACATCAAGTCTGAACTCAGCTATCTGACTGTCAAAGCTCTTTATAAGATGACCCCATTCAACCAAGATAGCCTTATTTTCCACACACTGTCTTACCCTGCTTGGCTCAGGAGTATCATTAACCATCACTGAATAAATAAATCCCTGCTACTGCTCACCCTGGAGCCCACTACAAAGAGTGAGCAAGTTACACAGAGCTGCCAATGTGAGAAACAATAAAATCGAGAAATAAACCCTGCAATTTCAAGCCTCTGCCCTGGTGAATTACAATTTAGGACTCCAGTTTAAATATATATATATATATATTCGTTTTCTTAGTCTATGGCCAACCCACCCCACCCGCACACAAAAGACCCCCCCCATGAATTCATATTTGGTGCAAATCTGTCAAACTAATTTTTATGCTGCTGTAACAAAGAAAAGCAATTTTACTGAAATAGCTGATAACCACACACCCGCCCTCCACTCTCATCAGACGGACCCTACGTCCACCCACCTGCACTCACACTGCCTCTGTGCCTTCACACCTGCATGGCTCTTGTTCTGGGCTTGTTCCTTCTCTACTCCATCCATCCAAATCCCCTTCTATGATTAATAAAATGTGGTATATGCATTTTATGGAGTACTACTCAGCCATGAAGAAAATGGTGATCTAGTATCTTTTTGGACGATCTGAAGGGAACTGAAAACTATTCTTCTAAGTGAAACATCACAAGGACAGAGAAACAAACACATGTACTGAACACCGAATTAAAACTAATTCATCAACACCTAAGAGCCCATAGGGAAGTAAATCTCAATGAAAATCAAGCTGGGAGGAGCAGGAGGAAGGGATGGTTAAATCCACACCTGTCGGGTATAGCACACACCGTTTAGGAGAAGGGCACGCTTACATGTGTAACTTTGATTCCATCTGTACAAAAACAAAGTATGTAAACTAGACCTCTGTACCCCTTAAAATTCTGGAGAAAATAAAATAAATTCCATTCTAGAAGGTTTAGGCCTAGCTTCACCCCCTCTGGCATGTCTGCCCTACATACCCACACTCTCCAGGATTTTATTCTTGAAACAGTACATGCAATACTACTTATTATTAAAGGTGAACATTCTCTTTAGTACTGATTGCTAATTACTTCCTAGGAGTCATTTTTGCCTCCTCGAGGAGAAGGATCATAATTTAAATGTATGTCCCCACATAGTGCTATGGTCACAGTAAGTACAAATAAATACCTTTAGCATGGCCAATCAATCTGTGCTTTAATTTTCTCCCTATTGTGCCTAAGACAGTGCTTAACCTATAGCAGGGGCTCAAAAATTCGGCTAATCAACAATCAGACACTTTTGTGAAGCATTGTTTAGTCTACTTCAGATAGTAGCTTGAAACTTTCTCTGTCCTATGGTGGCCGTGGTGGTTGTGAGAAGGCTTACTAAAACTTTGCCCTCCCTCTGCTATTATAGACACTTACCCTGAGAAGCAGCTTTCTTGCATCTAAGTGAAGCCACCGATGGAATGTGAGTGATGGTCACTGGGGCCAATGTGACTAAAATAAAGGATATCCCTTCTTCACCTTCTCCCCTCCCAGCCACATCAGCTACCTGGACACAGATCTCATGAGGCTTCAGAGGATAATGGGCCTAAAAGTTGGAAGGAACTGGGTCTCTAACTGGATCCACATGGGGGAATCCTCCTACCAACCAGGATTACCTGTGTTGGACTGTCACGAATACAAGAAACAGATTTTTGTCATGTTTGGCTACCCAACATCTGATTTGTTACAGCTACCCCAACACTTCTTACCTGCCTCTGAAAGAGTAAAATTGCCACTGAGGGGAAGAGCAGTTCCAGATGAGAAGCAATTAAACTCTCACTCATTCATACAGGAGGAGTTATCAAGCTGAAGGCTAATTGGCTTCCAGAACGTGCCTCTGAAACACTTAATGAGGAATTCAGAACAGCATGTTCCACCCGTTCTAACAAAATAATTTTATTGTGTGTTCTAACATACCCATGCTTACAAGAATTACAAGAAGATGCCTTAACTCCCTATCTCCAGGCCAAACAGCCTCCTTGAACTAAAGAGCTTAACTAATAATTGCTACTAGATATCTCTAGCTAGCTCTTCCTTCCACAGGCCCCTCAGAGTTGTGATCCCTAACACTCATCTCATCTCCCTCTCCCACCCACCTCCACCATGTTACTCCTCCTCCTGAATTGCCCAAGTTTGCAGCACCACTACTTATCTGAAAATGCACCTGACTCCCAGGAACTTGGATTTCTCTGTTCCTGTGCTCGGTGACCTCTGTCACAGCAACAGTGCACCAGGATTATGCATCGTCCCTCTCCCCACCAGACTATAAACTTCTTCAGGCAGAGTCACATCTTTTTATCTGTGTAGTCACCACATTCAAGGATTTTCTCAGTTAAGAGTAAATGTCCCACCCATCATTCATGGGGAAAAAAAGAAGAAGGAATGATCATGGACTCAAACTATATAGCCAAATTTTCAGACAACACAAGGAGAAAATCTTCATGACCTCAGATGGATCAAGGAGTTCTTCAATACAATAACAAAAGCATGATCCATAAAGAAGAAATTGATAAATTAGATTTCATTTTTTAAAAGCTTTTGGGCTTCAAAAGACACCATTTAAAAAATGGAAAGGTAGGCCGTAAGCTAGAAGAAATATTAGCAAATTATATTTCTTATAGGACCTATATTCATAATTTATTGTTTAAAAACTCTTATAATTCAATTATAAAAAGACAAAGGACCCAATTTAAAAGTGGGGAAAAGATTTAAATAGACATTTCAACAAAGAAGATATACAAATGGCCAATAAGCTTATGAAGAAATGTTTAACATCATTAGTTTATTAATCCATTCATGGGTTGATGGGCAGTTGGGGTGATTCTACATCCTGGTGATTGTGAATTGAGCTGTGATAAACATTTTAATGCTAACGTTCTTATGGTAAAATGATTTTTTTTCTTCTGAGTAGATACCTATTAATGGGATTATGGGATTGAATGGACGGTCTACTTTTAGCTCTTTGACCATTTTCCATAGAACTGTGGTATATGTATACCATGGAATACTATTAAAAGATGAAAAAGATAGAAACTTCTTTCTGAATGTATTTATCTTCTGATTTCTTTTCTGAATGTATTTATCTTCCTTCATTCTTTATGCAATTTTTGTTTCTAGTCCTTACCTTAAACATTGTTATTGTTATTATATTTTAAGCCTTTTTAATTTTGTGAAGGCAAAAAGTGGAAACCTAATAAACACATGTATGTGTAAAAAATAAAAAAGATAGAAGCTTTACATCTTTTGTATTAATCTGGATGGAGTTGAAGAACATTCTCCTTCGTAAAGTATCACAAGAATGGAATATCAAGTATCCAATGTACCTTATACCAATATGAAACCAGTAGATGAACAACTACATGTCTACACAAGAGAAAAGCACAATTAAATTCAAGTGGAAAGAGAAAGGAGAGGGAAGGAGAGAGGGGAAATGGTGTGTTCTCACCTAACAGGGACAAGGTAGGGCACGTGGCCCACCTCCTGTGGGAGGGGCTCAACTACAACTTGGACTTGACCTGACAAACGCAAGCACTGTAACCTAATCATTGGTGCCCTCATATTAATCTGAAATTTTAAAAGATCGTTAGTAATTAGGGAAATGAATGTTAGAACCTCAAAGAATTATCACTTCATTCTCACTAGACAAACTATGATAAACTATGATCAAAAAAAGATAGACAACGTGAAGTGCTGGCACAGATGTAAACCAGAATCCTCCGCATGCTGTGGGTGGATGGACAGTGAGGCAGCTACTTTGGAAAACAGTTTGGGAGTTTCCCAAAGTGGAACCCAAATTTACCATATGACCTAGCCATTTTACCTGCAATGTCTACTCAAGGGAAATGAAAATGTAATCCACACAAGAGAAGTAAAAACGTATCCACATGAAAATTTGTGCGAGAACGTTCAGGGCATCCTTATTTACAACAGCTAAAAATTAAGAACAAACCAAGTACATCTCAACTGACAGACAAAAGTGAATTATGATGATGGTGGTGTAACTCTGCAAACTTACAAAGCGTCACTGAATTATACACTTAAACATCTGAATAATAGACTTTTAAAAAAATCTATTTATAGAGAGTTATACATTTGTATAGGCGTGATAAATACCACTACAATGACGACTTCCATTTCCGTCCCTACCACACGCAGGCAGTGATCTAAACACTTTACATGTGTTAACTACATAAACGTGGAATCCTCACAACAAGGCTATGTAGGTAGGTGTCATTATTATCCTATTTTTCACATAAAACTGAGGCACAAAGAGGTTAAATAACTTGCTCAGGGTCACATGCCTAAGAAATAGTAGATCCGCAGACATTGGGAGGAAATGAAATCGTCAAATCACTGCAATGACTGTGTCAAAAAGATGTCTCGTTTTACTCAAATAATTGTGGGAAATAAACACTGCATTATTTATTCTTTTCCCATTTAGCAACAATTTAAGAATAAAAAATTTAGTCTAAAATTACCTGAGTCTCAGTTCCCTCCAGTCATTTTCACTGTGTACAACTGGCATTTCTGTTAGCATGCCGCTATGGAAAGACAAGATTCGTGTCAGCACCATTATTTGCTATCAAAAATGAGCCTTGTTCATCTCATCTTCATTCTGCTCCAGTCTGTGAAGCCACCCCCTCTCGAACATAGAAGGGAGTAAAAGGTACCAAAGTTCAAAGTCTACGAAAGGGGAGCTTCCACTTCCCTCCATCCCTCTGCCCACATCTGTGGCCATCTCTCCAGAGGGTCCTCAATGGGTCCTCAGTATTCCCCCCTGGTTCTCAAACCTGCCACTTCTCTCTGCCTTACTGAAGGCTGTGCATATGATGGCACAGAAAATGCCCAGAAAGGCCTACATTTATGATCCTTACATTAAATAAAAACCACATTTATCCTAGCACTCAGGGAGGCCAAGGCAGGTAGATTCCTTGAGCTCAGGAGTTCAGGACCACCCTGAGCAAAAACGAGTCTCCATCTCCACCAACAATAGAAAAACTGAACCAAGGGGATCCTCGAGCCCAAGAGTTGGAGCTTGCTATGAGCTAAGATGACGCCATGGCACTCTACCTGTGGTGACAGCTTGAGACGCTGTCTCAAAAAAATAAATAAATAACCAAAAAGACAAATTGCATTTAGGTAAAGAAATCTGTTGGTGACATCTAGGCTCCGTGGCACTAGAAGTAACACTCTGTAAATAGACAGAAAAAATATTAAAGCCATAGCAGACCATAGATAGAGGTAAACTCAGACGTGTGCCAGACTCTCTTGCACATTACCAAATCACTGAATCGTCAACTCAAGTTAAGTCACACAAGTGACACAATGTGAGTAGAGAAATGGGATCTCATGTTTTAATTCTGCTCAGGGCCACGTGACCCAAATCTGCAGTTGATTGAAATGTCTATATTCTGACATCACTGAAGAGAATTCACCTTATGCAAGCATTCCCTGCAAAAATAAGATATTTTTTTCCTCCTCCACCTCCTTTTTTCCCATCCTACCCTCCAGATTGTGAGCTTTCACTCCTTTTGGCTGAAGTGGAATCAATAATCTCATTTCTTCATTACAAATCTTAAGACAATCCTGGCAAAGAAGAAATGGAATTTGACTTGCTGATGCTTAATTATTGATGTGGTCTTTTAAAAACATATTTGGTTCTCTGAAACGCTTGCTCAGAACTGTGCTCCGTGTCTCCCGGTTCCCTATTCTGTTTGTTCTTGGCCTCTGCACTCCTTTTCGATTTTCTACAGGTTAGCAAGTGCCGCATTGTCTGCTTTTGAAATGTGTCTTTAGGCAAGCTTTTGTTTGACAAGGAATGCCAAGGCTGAGCTGACAAAGTCTGTTTGAAAATCTTTTTCCAGGTATATAAGATCAGTGAGCCTGTTCGATGTATACTGTGATTAGATTTTTCTCTTCAGATATTTATATCAACATTGCAGTTTTAGGGAGAGAGGTTTTCTGAGCCTACCTGTCAGAAGGAAACTTAGAAAAGGTAAGGAACGCTGTCATTTAGATATTCAAATGGAGAAATCCGTCTGTGGTAGAGTTGACATCCTCCCCCCTCATAACTTAAAAGAAAGGCAGTAGGCTGCAAGTTCAAAGTCGCCACTCCTCCCACAGGCTCGTGCAAACGTCTCCTTAGGACTTCCAGCCCTCTGATATGGGATTGCAGGTTTAACTTGGAAAGATTTATAAGGTTTTAATCATAAGCATTTGCTGTGTGCTTTCCTTATGAGAATAGGAGAAATGTCGGGGGTCAGGGGGGCAACAGTGTGAGAAAATGCAACTATTTTTTTTTTTTTGAGACAGAGCCTCTAGCTGTCCCCCTGGGTAGAGTGCTGTGGCATCACAGCTCACAGCAACCTCCAACTCCTGGGCTCAAGCAAGGCTCCTGCCCCAGCCTCCCAAGTAGCTGGGACCACAGGCACCCGCCACAATGCCCGGCTATTTTTTGGTTGCAGCCATCATTGTTGTTTGGCGGGTCTGGGCTGGATTCGAACCCGCCACCTTAGGTATATGTGGCTGGCGCCTTAGCCACTTGAGCCACAGGCACCAAGCCAGAAAATGCAACCATTAAAGGAAAGTTTATCTCTATAAACCTATCTGGTAGGATTATAGCAGTTTATAAATATCTGGGGACTTTTTTCATCAAAAAGCTTTAGTATGCAATTCAGTTTAGTAAGTATTCATTGTGTCACCTGACATATTTAAAAGTACAATACATTTTGCTTAGATCTTCCAAAAATGAAACATAGTATTTCAAAATAAAAATCTATTTTAAAATGCTACTCACTTTTGGGAAATAAAGCTTAGCATGTTAAAAGAAAGCAGTGTCACTTTGGCCATCAGTTAACCTAGACCCCACCAGTCAGTCACACTACTTTGCTCTATAGGCTTGCAAAGGGCAGTATAATAATAAAAAAAAATGAATGGAGGATCATAGCAGCTAAGAGATGTAATAATTCTTAAGTATTTTTGTAAGCTCAAGCAAAATAAATAATTTTAGATTTGCCTTATCAAATGATTGAATCTAATGACACTGCCTTTACCATCCCCATTAGCCAGAACATTCTACAGTTCTGGCTACAATATATATCCCACAATTCAGACTGCTAACTAGTTAAGACTGACCTTTTCCCCAGTTATATATGGACAGCCTTTGTATCTATTAAAGATTACAATTTGTTATTTTATTTTATTTTATTTTTGAGACAGAGTCTCACTTTGTTGCCCTTAGTAGAGTGCTGTGGGCATCACAGCTTACAGCAACCTCCAACTCTGGGGCTGAAGCAATTCTCTTGCCTCAGCCTCCCAAGTACCTGGGACTACAAGCGCCCACCACAATCCCTGGCTATTTTTTGGTTGCAGTTGTCATTGTCGTTTAGCAGACCTGAGCTGGGTTCAAACCCACCAGCCTCAGTGTATGTGGCTGGTGCCGTAACCACTATGCTATGGGCACCAAGCCTGTTAGTCATTTTATTAATCACTTTTTATGAGTAAGCACAGTTCTAGGTACAGAAGATATAACTGCAAATAAAACAATCCTTGAACTCAAGGAGTGAAAGCCCAGTAAAAGTAGAAAAACGATAAGATAGGTTCTCAACAAGGCCAAAAATAATAAAAGAACTAAAGGCCCCAGCTTGTGAACACTCATAGTAATGGCATCAGCTACTTTAGAGGTCTCAGAGAATAGTATGGGGTGAATAAACAGGTAGTTCAATAAAGTTTGAGATTTGTATGCATTTTTCCCTTAACGAGCATCTTAGACAATAATGGCTTTATGTTGTACAATCTATCATTTACTCCCAGGACAACACTGACAGAACTATGTTCCCTTTGCAAAACAGTCTTCTATCAAGAACAGCGAGTCACATGCCACCTGATTCTGTCACCAAAGTGTATGAATGCAAGACGCTTTCCCATTAAAATCACTGAGGACTGGTAAACTTATTTTTCTTGCTTTTTTTTTTAGGTTCCTTTTTTTTGTATTATTAAATCATAGCTGTGTACATTAATGCAGTCATGGGGTACAATGTGCTGGTTTTATAGACAATTTAAAATATTTTCATCAAACTGGAAACTGGGTAACATAGCCTTCATGGCATTTTCTTAGTTATTGCGTTAAGACATTTATATTCTACATTTAGTAAGTTTCACATGTACCTGCCATTCGATCCTACAATTCCTTTACTAGGTATATATCCAGAAGACCAAAAATCACATTATTCTTCTTGTTTTTAAGTGGGAACCAATGATGGTGATACCCGTCAATCCAAGTTTCTGAATTCCTAGGAGCAGCGTGAGGGAACAGAGGAAGGAGGATTCACACAGAGGCATTTTACACGTCACCGGGGTCTGAGGCCAGAGCCCCATTTTGATGACTGTCCCAGAAACTCTTTATCTTAACCTGAGATGCTTTCTACACACCTAAAAGAGAAAAGGCAGGCCTGTATGAGTTGAGTGCTCACTTTCACCCCAAAGCTGCTAAGTGCTGAGCACCGTCCCAGATGGATAACGGGTCCCAATGTCCCCCCCCCACCGCCACTGAAAAGCAATGGCAAGAAAGATGGTGCATTTCTTTGCGTCTCTTCAAGGTTTGGATAGCCTGGCGCAGCTGCCTCAGAGTCTCCCACCCACAGAAGGGCTAAACTTACACCAGCCTCTTGGAGTGTAGTTTTAAGAAACGCTACAAGATCACTGTTGTCATGTGGGCCAGAGAAAGTGTCAGAATCAGTACTGGTGAAGGGAGACAGAAAGAAATAAATGTCCCTCTAAGACGGAGTGGCACACACAGCCCATCCATTTCATTTTACATTTCCGCGAGCTTTCACCAGACGCATTACACAGCGGCTCTTGTTTTCCTACAGAAATTCCAGACTTGCCCACGAATCCCCAAGATGAGAATACCTAATGTACTGTGGCGTTCCTGTGCTCACAGATTCCAATGACAAAAACAAACAGGACTTTGCAAAACATGTCTAAAACCAACATACATGCTAATGCGTATGACGGGCTCCCAGCTTAAGACAGAGGGCCCCAGAGAGAACCACTTCAGAATTCTGTAACTACACCCACTTCAGGGCTCGTTTCAGGAACGAAGAGCAGATAATCATTTGTTTGGGATGCACAGAAGGTGAGCAGGGAATTTGAAAGGTGAGGGAGGGATTATTCTTATTGGGGATAAAATGGAAATTATTTACTCCAGCAACCCTCATTATCCTGCTGATTTCCATCCTGCTGACACTAAGAGGTCCTCTCATCTCCCACCCTCTCCCCCTCTGCTCTTACAATCTTCGATTCCTTTTGATTTCATGACAAAAATTTGCAAGTCTGAAACTTATATTGCACCTGAAATGTTAATATTCAAGCTCCCCGTCTTAAAAGGAGGAAGGGGAAAGGCCCCACTTTCAAATCCACAGCCTGACACACGGAGTCGCCTGCCTGTCCGCCCAGCAGCGCCTTAACACCAACACTGCTGTCCTGGGCTTTCTTCCAGTGCAGCCGCTCCGTGCAAAAATTCCAAGTCCATGGCAAGATACAGTTAAGAACACATTTTTCAAACGTGCCTGATGTGCAGGGGGAAAAACAATGAAGCCTAATTAATTGCTTTTGTTTCTTTTCCCTTTTTCTTCCCAAGACTAGAAATACATGTTGCTTGTGGTCTTTTGTTGTGAGGAGCGGATCTTCCTGAAAAGGAAGACGTCTCTTCAACCAAAAATATTCTCAGGACATGGGGAGGAAAATCCATTAAAGGGTTTAATTCTGCTAAAATAAGATCCCCAGCTGCCCTGTGCCTGAGGCAACTTGTACAAAGGGTGCGATTTGAGAACTTGATGAAGAAGGTTCTGCTGCTACCGCTCCGTGTAGCAGGGCCTGGTCCAGGGGCCCACCGCGTCCTAACCCTGCTCCAATCCAACTTTCAGCACGGCAATGCCCCCCTTCCCGGTCAACTTGAAAGAGTCAGGCTGCTTAGAATCCCAGCTCAATAAATGTGTTCACGACGGGATCATAAGTCTTAGTTTCTTTGTTGGTAAAGTAAGTAAAAAAAATAAAAATAAAAAGCTTGATTTCAAAATTTAGCTCACAAGGTTGTCCTAAGAAAATAATGTCTGTAAAGCACCCAGCACAAGGTCCAACAAATAGGAAGTACTCAATTATTATTATTTTCCTTCTCCCCAAAACATCCCTACCAAGAACTACTCTCCCCTAAACCTTTTTTGGGGGGAAAAAACCATGAAGTGTGGGATAATCATGCAAATAAGCACCTTATTATGAATCTATAACTGCTCAGCCAGAACAGAATGCAAACACCCCATTGTGTGCTCTACTAATTACATTCAAAGCGCTAGCCTTCCGTAATTTATCCCAAAGGGGGATTAGGCTTATTGATACAGACCTGGGTCTAAATCAACAAGTCAACACGACTTTGATTAGTTTCTAATTTGTGTAGTTTAGAAAGGAATCTAAAGAAACTCCCCCCAAAGCTCATCTTTCTGAAAACTCCTCAGGGGAAATTACAGGGGACTTTTGCTCTAGAACAGGGGACTGTCTCTCAGACATCTCATGAACCACAACAAAAGGGACGATGTAGCAGGGGTCTGGGCCCCAAGCTGCATGGGTGATCATAGCAAGACATTCATCACCATAGGGCCAATTCCTTAAAAACTGGAGCTTTATCTCTCAGTCACAGAAGCTGATCTCATTCTCTCCCAATTTGGAAGTGAAGCGAAGGCTACATTTTTCAGGGTGATAGTAAGACCCCAGAGAGCATCAACAGCTGGGTATACTTCTACTAGCCACTCAGAACTCAGTACTGTCTCCAGAGTCAGGCCAGATGACAGACATCATAAGACCTCCCCAAAGAGGGTAACTTTACTCCTCAGAATAGAAGAAAAGACCCAGAATCCAACTGAAAGCATCTCTCACCACTCAACCCAACTGGAGGAGGGTGGAGGTATGAGGGAGATGTTTGCCAGACCACTGATGGGCCATGGTTGATCATGAGGCCTTAAGATCTACTTGGAAGCCCATCACCTACCAAAGACAATGACAAAGAAAAAAGAAATAAAGCCATCTGCACATACATGTAGTTTGAGTTGTTCTAATAAATAGAAAGCCAAAGTGCTTTGGCTATATCACTTTCTAGTTAAAAGATGAGGAAAAGGAATATTTTAGGCAGTTCTTACTCTCCCAGCAAAACAGAATAAAACCCCTGGTCTGATTCCAATCCCATTATCCAAGGACCATTCATCTAATGCAAAAAAGTAGCTCTTCATCAATTTATCATTAACAAGAGCATGACTACCTCATGTAAAAAAACTGCTCTCCCCCAGAGATTGTGTTAATGGGAGGCTGGAGCCAGATAACAAGCCTGGGAACAGGTTGGCCACAGGAGGGAATGCAATATACATGCTCTGAATTCCCAGCAAAGGACACTGCACAATTGCCTTCCGGCACACTCGAAAAAGGATGGAGGGGGCTGAAGTGAGAAAAGTTTAAACTTCCACAGGGGCACCTTCTGTGTATGAATTATTACTTCTGTGTGTGTAGGGGGGGAATCCATGCTTGTTTTCAACCCACATTCCCAGGGGCTCTTGGTTTCTGCCCAGCTCCCACCCTCTCTTTAGGAGCACACAGACTTGCAATTTGGGAGTTATGCATCCTGGAATAATAAGACAACGTAAATGAGTACTTCTCAAAAGCTGAGATGCCACAAACACAAGATTTGTTCTAAATTTTCTATTGATATTAATTAATTTAACCCCCCCATAAATCCGAGGAGTGTGTGTTATTATTTTCCCCATTTTACAGATGTGAAAAGGGAGGCACAAAGAGGTCTGATAACTTTCTCTAAGTTACGGAGCTAATATATACATGGTGGAGCTGGGAATTGAGCTCAGCAATTCTAACATTGGAGTTTTTCCTCTTGAGCTATATACCCTAATGCCTGTCAAATCCCACTAACAATAAAATAAGCAAATACATACATGGATTGGAACTCAGAGATAACCAATGCACAATCAAGCATTCAGGCTGAGAAGCTGGGTACTTCAATTAGACCATAAACATTGGAGTCAACCAAACTCAGGTTCAAAACTTAGGCAGCCTTTATAACAGTGATTTTTAATCAGGTGCCATAGCACACTGGTGTGCCGTAAAAGAATTATAGACATACCACAAAAATTTTTAAAGATCATTAGCTAAATTATTCTGGAAAGAATTTCAAAGCTCAGTAAGTATGTTCTTTTTTTTACTCTTTTTTTTTTTAAACAACATAATTTAAGTGTGCCACAGAAGTTTAACTATAGGTTCAAGGGTGCTGTGAGATAAAAAAAAAGGCTGAAAAACACTGCTCTACAACATACCAGTTGGCTCAATGAACTGACGTGTATGTCCCCCCAAAATTCATATGTTGAAATCCTAACCCCCAAGGTATAGTGTCAGAAGGTGGGAACTTTGGGAGGTGATTAGGTCATGGGAGCAGACCCTCATGGGGAGAGTGTACTTACAAAAGAGACCCAGAGAGCTTCCTCACCCCTTTCACCAGGTGAGGACGAAACATCTGTGCTCCAGGAGCTACAAAGCAGATCCTCACCAGACCCTAAACTGCCATGGCCTTGATCTTGGAGCACTCTCAGCCTCCAGCACTGGGAGAAATAATAATTTCTTTGATTTACAAGCCACCTAGATCGCAGTGATTTTTGTTACAGCAGCCCAAACAGACCAAGATAGTTAAACTTGAACAAGTCTCTATCACAAGTCTTGCTTTCTTCATCTTTAAAATGGAAACAGTGGTAATACCTATGGCACAGGGTTGTGAGGATTAATTAAGACATTGTCTACACACACTTGCATGTTCTGGCTACATATTTAGTACCCCATAAACATTAGCTATCCTAATTAACATCATCGTCTTTATTCTTTATTCTGTATGCAGATTTCCATTGCAGGTGAGCATTTGGAAACGACCCTTCCTCACTGTCTCCAGGCTCCTTCCTATTTTCAAAGTCCCCATGTGACATGACTGATGGGGACTAAGGGTATCACTGCAGCTAAGCAAAGCGAAGTTGAGGAGCTCGTGGGGACCAAACACCTCAACCTTGGCTTCATCAGCAGGTTTCTCCAGCTGAACCAGTCCTGCCCAGGCCTGTCAGGTATTCCCTTAAAATATAAATCATGAAATCCAGCAAACCACAGACAAAGCAGACTGTCCACAGCAGATGAAACTGTGCGTCCGAGCAGCCAATGCCAGAGGCTTTGAGGACAGGGAGAGAAAGGGACAGTGTTAATTATGTCAACAGTTACTTGGAAAAAGCTCTAAGCACGTGTTTTCGATTCTCCTTTAATTAGACTAAACGATTACTTCACCTTCATCTTTCAATGAGCTCCCAAACTTTTAAGGCCACTTTCTCTTCCTGGATCTTGGCTTCACCATCTGTATAATGAAGAGATTGGACAAGGCAAGACTTCCAACAGATTCTCCGCTCTGTGAGGCGCGTCGGGGCTGACATGATGGCTGCAGCACTTAACTCATCTCTAACTCTTTTCTAAGGAGATGATTAACATTTGAAGATATTAACCACATTTTTTATGGAGTTTCAAAAACCGTTTTACAAATGCAAACACTAAGACATCCAGCAATGCTCTAAGTGTGCCAGTTCCCTACCATGATGCAGAGAAACTCAAGATAACAAGTCTTTCTAAGTGTCTGGAGATCAGCCTCAAATGAAGAACACCGTAGTTAAAACAACTGAGGATGCTCTTGGGTCATGGCAAAGTTATCTCATCGAATTAGACGTATTCTGTGTCGCTCTAACACTGGAATCAATGGATTAACATTACAAGAGAGATACTGGATAACTTTGTAAGAAATAACTTTCCACCTACAATAATGGTTCAAAATAAACCTTGCATTTTATATAATTATGTTCATAAGAAGGAAATGGGAAGACTAAGACGCTTAGAGGAAATTCCACAGCTGGGACCAAAACTGGAGGGGTGCGTACTGAGCCCATACATCCTCTCAGGGTCTTCCCTGAATCCTCCCATATATTTAAGAACCTCTTTATCCATGACCCCCAAACACTTAAATAGCTTAAACAGACCACTTAAATGTGGCGTTATAATTTTTGTTTATTGGAGTCACCATTCCCAAGAGTGTCCCATTATCTATCCTTTGTATTTCTCTACAATGTGGCCCCCAAGTCACCCATAAAGTCACCATACATAAGGAAAATAGGGAATTGTAGCTAAACATCCTTTTATTTGCATGCTATCCATTACCAAATTTGATGAAGATGTGAATAACACATAGAGAATATTTTGTAATGTTTTATCAAATTTTGGTTGAATAATTTTAAAAATTAAAGCCCGAGGAGTTCCAAAACATCATGTCTTCAGAGAGGCTTGTGGCCCAGCTAATCAAAATTAACATAGCTAAAATAAATTTTATATGACTATATATAATACCTTGTATGCAGTTAGGACTTCAGAAATGTTTGGGAAATGGTTTATTTGACTGCTGTACAAGAAGCACTAAATAGAAGCCTGCAACACCCTCCAAAATCCTACCCACCTGCTTGATGATCACGGTCCTCCAAAATCCCAGGTGATTACTCTCAGTCTCCCAAATGTACTCACATCCTCACTCCTGCACTGTAGTTCAAGACTTTTCTATCACCTGGACAATCTTCTTTCCCCCTCCCCTTCTCTAAAGAACCAAGATCCTTCCCTCCACAGAAGTCTGTATCATTTATTTACCACCTAATCAGTATGTCTAATGGCCACCCATTCATTAAGCAAACAGCCATTGACTGGTCAGCATGTGTGGGCTGAGCTAACCTTTGGGGGTACAGAGGGAGGAGACATCGTTCCTGCCCTCAAGAGAGTCACAGTGGACTGGAAGCCAAACACTGTCTGCTAAAATGAACACTATGCTGAGTGTGACAAAGGAAATACTGAGGTGGCTGCAGGTGATGGTGGTGGTGGTAGTGAAGACGGGCAGGCAGAGAAAGCTTCCTGGAGGGGGTCTCACCAGAGCAGAGTCTTAAAGAAATGATGAAAGTGAGCCAGGTGGAAAGAGGAAGCATCTTTTCAGGCACAGTAACATGTGCAAAGGCTTCAGGAAGAGAAAGCAAAGAGAGTTGAGTGTGTGGGCAGTGCCTGTGGCTCAAAGGAGTAGGGCACTGGCCCCATAAGCAGGAGGTGGCGGGTTCAAACCCAGGCCAGGCCAAAAACTGCCCCCCAAAAAGAGAGAGTTGAGTGTGGCATATACAGAAGAGATGAGAGAGGGCAGGAGACGTAGCATGAGCTGAAGAAGAAAGAATACATGGCGAAAAGCCCACGTGAAGGAAGAACTTAGGAAGAACTGAAAAACAGATTTGGTTTTTAAAACGTTACTCAAGGAGAGTGGACTGAAAGGGAGGTGAGCTCCCGGGCCAGTGATTTTCAACTGGTGTGCCGTGAGAGGATCTTAGGTGTGCTGCAAAAATTTTTAAAGATCATTAATTAAATTACTTTTAAAAGAAGTTCAAAGCACAGTAAGGATTTCTTTTTTCTTTCTTTCTTTCTTTTTTTTTTTTTTAGAGACAGAGTCTTATTTTGTCACCCTCAGTCGAGTGCCATGGTGTCACAGCTCACAGCAACCACCAACACCCAGGCTTAGACAATTCTCTTGCCTCAGCCTCCCGAGTAGCTGGGACTACAGGTGCCCACCACAACGCCCGGTTATTTTTTGTTGCAGTTTGGTCAGGGCTGAATTCAAACCCACCTCCCTTGGTGTACGGGGCCGGCACCCTACCCACTGAGCCACAGGCACGACCCAGTATATTCTTTTTATTACTCTTTTTTTGATCAACAGAATTTAAGTGTGCTGAGAAAGTTTAACTATATAGGTTCAAGGGTGCTGTGAGATAAAAGGTCAAAAAACACTGCCCTGGGCAGAGAAGCAAGTGATAAGCCATCTTAGTGAACTGTGTGTGGAGTAAACTGAAGTCCTCTCAGTGGGGAAGAGGGAGCACAGGAGATTGGATCTACAGGGTTGGGCAAAGTTATAGCCACTAGGGAGTCGGGGATAATTTTCAGAATTCTGACTAAGGCAGCTGAGTGGCCAAGTGTGCCATTAACTGAGATAGAAATACAGGATTGGGAGCAGTTCGGGTGAGCAGGATGAGTCTGAGACGCCTGGGAGATGGTCGAGTAGGAGGCAGCTGCATACCCAGGTCAAAACTTGGAAGGAAGAACCAGGCTGGAGGAGTGGCTTTGGGCGTCCCGAGCAGAAAGTGGGGAGACAAATGATGGAAACTGATAGAATCGTGCAGGGATAGTGGGGGGGAGGAATGAAGGAAGGCACCCCACTCCATCTTCACCCAAAAAGTTCTCCACCCTGAGGCAGAGAGAACTGGGATCCTCCACTTGTCCCAAGTCACCACGTGTCTTGAGGAAAGGAACCAAGATTTTCATGAATTGTGCTGGGTCTAGGGGAGTTTGTGTACTGGTGATTATTTGATATTTATATGCTCCCCCTTTTTATTCTGTGATCGCAGAAGCTTTGAAAGCCAACCTCTGCTGTCATCACCAGCCCTGATTTCGTGTCCTCCCGTTAATCTGCTCTCTACTTTGCCTGAGCAGCTGGTTTAACATTTAGACGTTTGTTTTTTTAACTGATAAACACTCTACTTTTATTTTCCCTGAAGGTTGTTGCAGCCAGATCATTTTATTCTGCTGTTTCAATTTCAAAACTAAAGAAACTTAAGCTGGAAGAAAAAAAAAAGGAAGAAAAGGGATGCCCCCCGGACATGAAGGGGCTGGAAGTCTCGAAGAATCCCTGCAAGGACTCGTCACTTTCCTGCCATTGTCCCCCTACAATTGTAAGCTCCCTGAAAGACAAAGAGGCGGAGTGTCTGTGTACGTGGGTCCCACATGGCAACTAGCAGAGGACCCTACATCTAGAAACTGCTCAACAACTATTTATGAAATAAGCGGTTGCTTAGAGAGTTAGACTTGTTCCTACACATACTTCTGTAGCTCCTGGAGTCCGTTCCATACTACTTAACACAATTTAGTCCTGTCTTGTTCTTGGGTTATTTCAGGGGTGCTATCATTGGAATCACAATTAGACAGTAAGCTTCTGGAAGACAGGAATTCCAGGTTTATCTTGAGCACAGGCAGGAGCTCAATAAAGCTCAGTAAAGCTTATTTTTATTTATTTATTTTTTGAGACAGTCTCAATTTGTCACCTTTGGTAGACTACTGTGACATCATAGCTCACAGCAACCTCAAAGTGATCCCCTTGGGCTCAAATGATCCTCTTGCCTCAGCCTCCCGTGTAGCTGGGACTACAGGTGCCTGCCACAATGCCCAGCTATTTCTTTTTTTCCTAGAGACTGGGTCTTCCTCTATCTCAGGCTAGTCTTGAATTCCTGAGCTCCAGTGATCCACCTGCCTCAGCCTCCCAGAGGGCTGGATTACAGGTGTGAGCCACCAGCTCTAAATAAATTCTAAAAAGAATTTATCCTGCTCTATTATGCCAAGATATCTGACTTAGATTAAGCAGTATTGATTATGGGTATTTTGAAGCACACCCTAAACAATCCACGTTTATTGGCCTAAATACACAGGGTGTTGCCTAAATGAGTCATTCATTCAGGAGACTTTCCACTGAATTAGGCTTCAGTGAGCTGCATGTGGGGCAGCACTGTGACCTTCACTTGGTGATGTGCATTTCACACGCAGGTTTATAAGTAGCATCAGTAACGCGGTATGTTTCTCGTGAATTAAATCATCAAAGGCTTCCAGTGCAATGCAGGAAATTGTGCTCACTGCACAAACCTTGTAGAAAGGTGAGGCAGAGAAAGAGAAGACAGAAGAGACTGAGAATGTATCGGGGAGGTCAAGGAGGAGAAAAGGCTGAGCTCATCAGCAGAAATCTGCATAATGAACTCCGACAGACCAGGAGGGTACCGCTCAACTTCGATGTGGCTTCACAAAGATCCTTCCCTTTCAGAAAGCATTGCAGGAAATCTTCCCAGAAAGTATCACAATAGGATAACTAGGTTTCTCTCAATAGTCCCACTTCGAGTGGAGAATGAATGCCATAATCATCTCAACCTTTCAGCTGATCATTGTTAAGACCTATACCTTGTTGGCGTGATACATGGTCAAATACAAATGGGCATAATTTCCCCTTTGTATAATAAAAGTCAATAAATATCACCCTGAAATGGCATCAATCAAGAGATCATAGCCCAGAG
Organism: Otolemur garnettii; assembly: GCF_000181295.1. Lineage (NCBI taxonomy): Eukaryota > Metazoa > Chordata > Mammalia > Primates > Galagidae > Otolemur > Otolemur garnettii. The sequence continues at coordinate 18,508,356 of NW_003852405.1, forward strand.
AGGTGACCAAACAACCTCTCAAGGTGTCCAAGAAAAAAGGGTCAAATATCTAGCAAGGCCCTAAAGTGGCCTCAAGCTTATGCATAGAAACACACTCATGGCCTGGGCACTGGAAACCACAGGGCTATGTACATACCTTAATTTCTTCTTAACATTGAGAGATGCAGGCATTCGGACAAAGTACAATCACGACTACTGCAAAACTTCAGGTTCAACATCTGAACATTTAGAAAATCTGGCTCAGCAGGATGGTATGGAGTGGGCTGACAGCGGCCGCATACCAGCAAAGGGGTCCTTAAAATACTTAGTAAATAGTTGCTGCCAAAGCCCCTGAGTTTCCCCAGTTTCCCCCACCTTTCTTCCTAGGATATGCCAGAACTTTCCACTAAAGGATTAATGTTATACATTAATGCATTTTTATACATCAAATTAAGGGGGAAAAGTCTTAAAAGATACCACAGAAGAGAGGATGGAACACATATAAGACAAGTAGTTCCTCAGAAGGCTCGAGTAACAGTAGATGCCAAAATGATATCTTCAAAACGCTTAGGGAAAATTATTCCCTACATCCAGTTTTATAAGACTAGCTAAGTTAGTCTTTAAGACTAGTTGACTAGTTTCAGCACTTCTCTGAAACATACATCACCAGGTACAAGAAACAACCAAGCCCTTTAGTTAACATTCTCCAAAATCTTAAGAGCCCATTATCCATACCGCGTACAAGTCTTTCATAGAATGGGAAAAGAGGGTGAATGTTATATAAAAGACCCAAAAAAACTTAAACCGGATGGGTGGGATGGACGCTACATTGCCCTCTATACTTTCCTGAACTGTTCAAAGATTTTATGTTAAAGAGAGGATGCGGACCAGCTCAACAGACAGGTCTATGTCATATTTTTGATTCCAAATTTCATATTCTTTGATTCAAAATATGTCCAATCGCCTCAAAATCAATACTCTAATTATTTCGTCTTTTTCATTAAAGTTGCTGTCTCTTAGGCATATCTCCAACACATTCCTCCAATTCCGAACAATGTTGTCAGCGGGTCCTCAGCTTTAAGAACCTTCATGAGGGCCCTGAGAGTCTTCAGAAATTACTCCTGCTTCTGCAGGGAATTCTCTTTTTAGAAATAGTTTACTCTTCCTTCTTTTTAGGTGTACTTGTGTTTAAATTTCTTGACCTAGGGAGAAGCCATCTTGGGGAAAGAATTAACCTGAGTCAGGCTCTGTTGACGATCAGTGTCAAGAGACAAGGGCTTGGAAGAAGCAATTTCAGCAAAAGTTACAATAAGAACACCACCTTTCAGTGAAAACTTTGTAGCATTCTGCTCTATGGAGGTAGTAGAAGCATCTGGAAAGATCAGAGCAAAAGTTTCCAGTTGTTTATTGGGGGGGGAGGGGAACTATATCCCAAGAAATACACTAGAAAGTTAACTAAAGTAAAAGTTTAATTGTGGTAAGCAATATTAGAAAGACAGATTTAATTAGAATCAGATGATGAGGAAAGATTTTCAAACACTGAAACTCAGTATAGAAATATCTTGACTTATAAAATGGTAATATAATGGCTTGGATACTGTGTCTCATTCAGTTGAAGCTAGGGCTAGAAATTCTCTTAGAGAAAGATGTTACGAATTTGGAGATGAAGTCCTTGCAATTACCACTCAGACTCTCACTCCTAATCCTGATAATAAATCATTTTGTATTACCCTTCAAGCAGTGCTCCCCAACTCAAATGATGCTGAAGAATAGTAACCATCAGTTTTCTCTACAAAGGACCCACAAAGAGCAAGGCAACTCTGATTTTAAATTGACTAGAATTTACATTGAGAATTTACTATTTAAAGGAAATAGGATGTAAATAAGTGGGGGAAATAAGACATGTTTTGTAGAGTAAAGTCTCTTTATAATTCATCTGTCTTTAATACAGGAGGATGCTCTTGCTTCAAGGGATATTAATTATATTTAATTGTTTTCTTCTATTTAAATCATATTTTAGATGATGTTAGCTATATAGATTTTATGCCCATGTATCAGGTCACACTAATCTGTCACATGTTTCATATGGTAAAATAGGTTATGCTGTAATATTACCATTAACCCCTTAGGTGGGCAATAAGTGTCCATTTTTCCCTGTTCATATGTGTTATTTTTTGCCGTATTTTCCACAAAATGAATTATTTTTGTGATGATTATTTTTCTCGACCTGAATTACCTTTGTGCAGATCCTCAGCTTTAAGAACCTTCATGAGGGCCCTGACAGTCTTCAGAAATTACTCCTGCTTCTGTGGGGAATTCTCTTTTTAGAAATAGGTTACTCTTACTTCTTTTTAGGTGTACTTGTGTTTAAATTTCTTGACCTAGGGAGAAGCCATCTTGAAGAAGCCATTCTTCTTGACTGCACGCTACCTTACTTTCTTCTCCACTAATGATACCAACATCGCCGTACCAGAACCTTCTTGAAGATTGTTCATTGATTTTTTTGGAGGGGGGTTGTTATTTTGCTAGAGAGTATCATTATTGCTTCGTCCAGTGTTTACATGTAAGATGTGTTTATCCAACACTGAAACTCCAGAGATTTCCTGTTTGTCCATTTTATCCCTCAACAAACATTTGTTTCACATCCAACACGTTCTGGAAATGCAAATACTCACAAGACAGCAGAGGCTCTTAGTCTCTTGCTCACTGCACCTCCTTCACCTGGCTAATTCTTATCCATCCTTCAAGTTAAATATTTGAGATGAACTAGGTTGGTGACTAAAAAGCTAAACGTTGGATTTGGCATGGGGGGGAAGTGGGGTAGGGAGTGTGTCAGCATCTAGACAACAGTGAGGAAGCAGAGCCAATGAGAACAGACTTTTATTTCAGAAGAAAAATAACAAAAAGGAGAAATCAGACATGGCAGCCATGGGAAAGGAAGAGATTATCAGACAGAAAGGTTGTTTGGGGGTGAAATGTGGATATGTTTATGAACTTAAAGCAAAGAGCCAAATAGTTGGGAGAGGGTAAAGATCAGGAGAGAGTGAAGAGGTCTCACAAAAGTAGGCTCCAGAGCAAAGTGTCATCAGCTGTGGGCACAGCTAGAAGACTCTTTCTGAGAAGGAGGCCTGTCTCTTTGCCTGGCATCTGAGTGAAGAACAATGGAATGTAAGAACAATTAAAATATAGAATTGGAAAGTAGAGAAGGAAGAATAAGAGAAATGTCTCTTATTTCTGTTGAGAAAAAATATAATGGAATCATTTTCTAAGAAACAGATAAATAAGAAGTAAGGAGCTTGAGAAAAACAATGTTCAGAACAACTTCCAGGAGGAAAGTGCAGTGGGTTCCCCTTTGACCCAGCTCGATCCATTCTCCACACTTTTCCACCCTGTCCTGTGCCCCAAGAGGATGACAGTTCTGGATTGCAACAACCAGTTTCCTAGTTCTCTGACTTTGGGTTGGCTTCAACCTACAGGAGAAAGGACAATTCAGGACATTCGTTGCCCTAGGTCTCTTTCTGCCTGGCTAGGAGTGGCCAGCAGCAGACTCCGTCTTTAGGAACACAGCTGCTGTCAGAGGCCTCCCCTTACATCCCCACACCCCACACAGCAGGCTTAGGGGGAAGAGTGGCTTTTCCTCTGTTGTAGACCCCAGGGCACTTCAAGACTCTTTGCTGGTTTCCCACAACCCTGCCGACACAGGGGCAAACAGTCCTTTCACACCACGTTGGGGTGTGCCATGCATTTCCCACCTGAGACCCTAACTGACGCAGGATGAAGAGGAAGCTCAGTGGAGATGAGTAAAAGGATTGTCCTAGGCCCAGGTGAGTTAGGGGGTTTAAGTCTGACGTGCTTATTTTCTCTGGTCAATCTTGTTGCCCATGAACTGAAGCAGATGAAGAGGATGGCGGGATTTATTGAAGCACACTGACAAAAGAATGCATGCACCAAAGGAAAAAAGGAGAAGAATTGAGGATGCTGGTGAATGGAGCATGAAAATGTCTTAGCCCTAAGAGTTGTGCTTCCCATGTACAGTCTGAGTTCAAGAAAATCACTCTTTCCTACTTCTTTCTCAAGTCTGTACAATTGAATCATAAACTTGTTTGAACTTACCCATATATTCAGTGAATCTTCAGAAAATCGGAATATACATATATATACACTTTAGGTTATTCCAAATTTGAGAGTGTTGTTGGACTGGCACTTTCTAGTTTAGAAGAGAAGTCACATTTTCTTGATTAGGAAACGCAGTACTGTATTATACTTTATTCTACCCACTTTTGTGCCCACTTCTGTCTTCCTCTTTGCTGAATATTATTTACTCACAAAGGCCCAGAGAAGGCTATTCCTCCCTGAAGGCACCCGTTCCTTGGGGATATGGCCTGTCTGGTCTTGGATTGTCACTTGTCTTTGTTACTATCTTCCCTAAGGCTGAAGTCTTTCAGTTTTGTGAACTCATCCCAGCTCCTAGAAGTGCTTTGTATACACCAAGTGCTTAATAGATGAGTCAAGGGACGGGTTTGTTTGTTTGTTTTTGAGACAGAGTCTCACTGAGTTACCCTGCATAGAGTATCGTGGTGTCATAGCTCACAGCAATCTCAAACTCTTGGGCTCCAGAGATCCTCTTGCCTCAACCTCCCAAATGGCTGGGACTACAGGCATCCTCCACAATGCCTGGCTATTAATAAATGTTTATTATAGCTGATTACTTATCTATGATACAGAACGTTTTAAAAGATCTTAATAATTCAAAGAAAGCTATTTGGTTTCATTTGTTCTCACATGTAAAGCAGCAAATTCAGAGAACATATGAGCATGTAGGCTAGGAAGATGACCATTGCCTGTTTGGTAGCATGGGTGTGACTCATGAACCGTCACTCCTAATTTCCAGTAAAGACCACGCATCCCTAAGATGGAAGCCCTGGGTTGCTGGAAAGCAGGTAGAATGGAGTTGCTACCTTTTACCACACCTGGTCTTAAGCTGTCTGAGAACAATGACCAGTCTGTTCTCATTCCCAAGGGGGAATAACTGGAAAATCAGACCAACCAAATCAAGTCCCATGAAATTCTGCCATTTTAGAGACCTGGTCTGAAAATACATCTGAGTTAGTAGTTTTTATAACTTGAAAGCAATACAAATTTTCCAAAATGAAAATTGTTATATTGTTTAACAGGCTTTCCACGACAAACACATTGAAACAATTCCCTTTGAACTTTGCGTTTCACTTTGAAAACCACTGGTAGAAGTAACTCTCACCCTCTCTTGAAAACTACATCACCTTTAAAATAAGCTCATCATCTACTAATCCATTTCCAAACCCAGTTAGGAATCCAGGTTAACACCGTGTAACAGTGAGACCGCAGCTTGCATGAGTGCTTTCCTTTACCTCACTAGGGAAGTCAGAGCACCTGGTTCTAACTCCAATTTGTCTTCCTCGCATGAATAATTCATGCAACCTCTTCAAGGCCAGGCCATTACAATAGTAGAGGATGGTCTCTATCTGTGGATCACTGGGTAAAGCCTGGTCTGAACAAACTGTCCTTCCCACTGTGGCTTCTATGCATGTGAACGTTCTTGTTCAAGGTCAGATTGACCGTCCACTGAATGTTAAGTTAGGGTATAGATAATTTGTTATTAGCAATTGCCAATTTGTTTTATTTAACGGAAGTCTGACCTGCCTCAATATTTAACCTTTAAAGGAATGTAGACCCCTTCCAGATATAGAGGACTACATTAGGGGGAATGTGTATTTAAAAGTTCTACAGGCCTGAATATATCTAAAAATGGAACAGAAACTCAGAGTGATTTTGAAAAAGAAAGAATGAAAAAGAGAGAGCAAGATTGTGCCACTCCTCTGAAATCCCATGACTTCATGGCTCTTGGACTAAATCTAAAGTCCTTCAGTTTGCCTACAAATTCCTGAAAATCTGGTTCCTGCCTACCCCTCCAGTCTTGTTCCAGCACGCTACTCTCTATGTGCTATACTCTAGCCACAATGGCATTTTGGGGGTCCTTGAACTTCTCGGGGGCTTCCCATAGTCACACCCTTCTTCCCCCTACCTTCCCCACCTCCACGCCTATAGTCCCAGCTACCAAAGAAGCTGAGGCAACAAATTGCTGAGCCCAAGAGTTTGAGGTAGCTGTGAGCTATCATGCCATGGCACTCCACCGAGGGCAACAAAGTAAGACTTTATCTCAAATAAATAAATAAATAAATAAAGCCCAATTCTATTACTTACTAGCTCTGTTAACTAGTAAGGGAGATGCTATGAGAATTAAGTGATCTATTTAAAAGTTCTTAGACTACAGATAGAATAGAATAGAATAGAATAGAATAGAATAGAATAGAGTAGAATAGTCCAGAAACAGACACATCTACTCCATTGATTTTTTTCACACTAGTGAGTAGCCAGTTCAACAGAGGCGATTCAATTCATGCCTGCCCCTCTCAACAGGCAGTGGCAGTTTTCAGATCTGTACTGAGACACATCTTCCTAGTTCCAGGCCTCACATTAAAGTACTAGATTTATTCTTCATGTCTATTAATTTGGTTGCCCAAAGCAAGTCAGGGGTCATATCTTCCTCTGGGTTAGTATCACAAAGGAAGGAACTTGAAGCAATTTCTTCTTTTCTCTCAATGGCTGGGCTTTTCCACAGATGACATGGATAGTCAACGTGTAAACACCACTTCCTGTTCTCCCTAAAAAGGGAAGACCAAAGAGGACTATCCTTAGCCAAAGAGAGAAGTAAAGGGGTTCTGCTTCTCACCATTGCAAGCGGAGGACTGTAAGAGAGGAAGGTAAAGTTATTCCATCTAGGACTAACAGGTACAGTTGTACAGTCCATGAACTGCATAAAGGGTTCTGGCTGAAGGAATGAGCGGCAGATGAAATACAGCCTTGACAAGCAGGTCACTACTTCCATGACTCAGTGGAAGAGGTGTCTTTTTTGCTACTCAAGGGTATCTTACGCTTGTCACGCAATGCACCTGTAAGCTTAGTTGACCTAGAATGGTCAACTTTTCCTAATTTGCAAAAGGCCTCACATGCCCATTGGTGGCCTCTATTTCAACAGGCTGAGTGGCCCCAAGAAACAAGAGCTGGTCCAGAGTTGAGATGGGAGGAAGAGAGTCCCCAACAGTGGGCTCCAGGAAGTGCAACACACGCAGGGTGTCACTGTGAGCCCTGAGCTTCGGGCTGCTCAGAGAAACAACTGGCCTTGTCTATTTCTCGTGTGAACTGAGTTTGATCTTGATTCATTCAGAGGAGTCTACAAATTCAGGAGCTAAGCTCCCACCCCTAAGTGTCCCACCAATCCTTTTAGGATAATACCTAGAATTCAAACAAAATAATTCATTTGTTTCAGCCAGCACTGCATTAAGGCCTATGTGCTTTAACAAAGTTGATAATCTGATAAACAGAAAAAAGAGTGTAAAAAAGCAGCATTTAGGTGGGGAGTCCAGATCTCAAAAAGAGATTACTTTTATACATCACCACACCTCCCTCTCCTCATCTCTCTAAGGTGGCTTTAAATTCCTGTTCTTACCTGGCAGCCTGATTTTCCTTCAATGGGGACTCTTTAAACTCATCATCTACTAATCCATTTCCAAACCCAGTTAGGGAATCCGGGTTAATACCACGTAACGCCGGTGTTACACCATGTTAAGCACTCATGCAACCTTCCTGCTCATGGGTCATTGCATTATATTTGGGTGTCCATGATACGAAACATTGTGCTGAACCTCAAACTTGTTAGGATATCTCAAACTTTTTATTGAACTTCCTTGAGCCTAATCATTCTCTTTTATCAGATTGGCATCATATCCCACCTCCTACCTTTCCCAAAAGGATAAAACTAGGTCATGCATTTGACAATATCACCCATAGATGAAGAGGAAAAATCACTTTATGTTTCTTTATAGGAGTATCTTCTTTTATGCAACTGTTATTTCTCAGAAGTTTCTTGTAGATGAAGTCCAAATTTAAATGTCCCGGGAAATCTCACACTGAAGAAAGTTCATGGGGAAATTTTTTTTTTTTTTTTTGAGACAGAGTCTTACTATGTCACCCTCGGTAGAGTGCCATGGTGTCACAGCTCACAGCAACCTCAAGGGATGTTTGAAACAGGTATACCTTCTTCTTCGTTTAGCTGTAAACCACAAGTAGGCAATTTTTTCAATTGATGGGTATTGTTGATAAAGTCCTAATTAATATCTGTGTCATGTTTATTTGCTCAATTCTGATACTTGATATAAATAACTCTCTATTGCCAGAAGTAATCGGAGCCTTGCTGAAGTCTGTGGTTGAACTGAGTTGTGTTTGGATTGTTCTGAATTTCCATAAACAATGGAAACTTACAGGAGACTGGGTCACTTTCCAGACTATTCTTCTGTAGTTATATGGCAAATAACAGACCTTACCTATTTGAAAACTGTTGATATTGATTTGACAGATTACAGTTCAAAGGATTCTGAAAGTGAAATATTCTAAAATACGGTATCTTTCTTTAAAAATCTGAAATGAAAGTGGAGCATTGTGTACAACAGACAAGGCTTCTGCTTCTCATCTGTGTCTGCAAGAATGGATTCATTCATTCATTCATTCATTCAGACAAACAAACAAATAATTATTGCAAGTGAGCCTTATTTGCAGGACACTGTGAAAAAGCCTGGGTTCACATCAGCGAACAGAACAAGACAGACTGGGTACTGGTTCTTGAGGTACTTGAGAGGTTTCTCCAAAGAGCAAAAAAGCAAATAAGCGAACTAAAGTAATTATGCATATTTTTAAGATATGAGAAAAATTGAAAGAAGAGGCTGAGTAGAAAGTAAAGGGAGGTTGGCTATAACTACTTCAGAAAGGATATGAAGGGAAACCTTCACTAAGCAAGTGCAAATGAAGTTGAGCCCTAAAAAGCGAGAAGCTATCATCCTGCTGAACTGAGGAAAGAACATTCTCTCAGGGGAGGGAAGTAGCACATGCAACGTCCTTGGGGAGCGACAGGGCTTGGTGTGTTCACCACATCAAAAGGAAGCCAGAGTGGCTGAGTGAGTGAGCTCCAAGAGGTAAGAGGGGCTATAGAAGGCATTGAAGGTCATGTTGAGAAATTTTTATTTTATTCTGAGGGGAATTGGAAGCTGCTAGAGATTTAAACAGGAGAGCGACATAATCGAATCTGTTTTCTATTTCTACCAGGCAGAGACTGAGCTCGGGGGGTAAATGAGAGGATGTGGAGAGACAGGAAACTTCTGTAACAGCCCGAACAAAAATGAATGAGAGCCTGGCACAGAGATGAGGACATACTCAACATACATTTCTGAAGCAAAATCAAAAACCTAGGAAGATGAGGGCAAGAGAGGAATCAAGCATCAATCTGACTTTCTGGCTTGGTGGATGGTGACGCCATTTAATGAGATGATGAAAAGTGCCCCCCTGTTTTTTTGTTCCAGCACAAGGCCTGTGGTACGGTGAGGTCCCTCCACATGTGAGGCCCTAAGGGGTTATATCCCTTTTTTGCTAGTAAACCTCCTGTGGGGAGAGCATTCTTAACCTTTTTGCATTGCCAGACAAGGAAACAGAAGAGATGGCAGACACAGTCCAAAAGAGGCACAGAGCTGCCTCAGCTCCTATTATTAGGTTCTCCGCCACAGCTAGAATGTAGAGTTCCAGCGGCCAAGACAAATTGTACATTAGTTATGCTCAAGAGAGTAGAAAACCAGCTACATACAAACACAAAGTCACATTTTTTCCAGGGGGATTAGACCTTGGGGATGAGTTGAATTTTTTAGTAGATTGAGCTGTATACACGCACACATGTATATACTGTCTCCTAGAACCAAGTTCTTCAAATAAGCCCAAATTAAGGGAAAATGGCCGGGGAAATTGACTTCTTTGGGGAAGGCCTACTCAGGGATGAGTAGACGGGCTTCTCTGTTAAAACTTGTAGTCAAAGACTCGTCTAGCAAGTTAGGCTCTAAGTCATTAGCTTAAAGAAAATGATTCAGAAACATCTTTGCCTCCGCAGAGGTCATCGTCTTAAGGGGATTGCAAAGCTGAGGCCTAATAGATTAAGGCAGCTTCGGGGCGTACACCACTTCTGCTGTAGTCCATAAGATTTCAGATATCTCTTTTTGTCTACATCTTAATAAGAGCTCAACTAGCGTGGCCTTTGGCCGTGTACTTTCTCAACAACTTACACCATCAGTATTCTCATGCCGTGAAAAATCTAGCTGTAAGAACCGTTAAGGAAATCCTGAAAAGATAAAGACACTGGAAAAGAGTAACTTAATACCTAAAGGAGGACTGAAAGGGGATGAAGGAATTCATTACGTTGCCAGCATTGGTCCAAATGCCCACTCCTCTCTCACTAATTAATAGAACATACTATCCAGGCAAGACTTCTAGGAGGGACTAGAAACATTTCAATAAGAGACAGTTAAAGGGGGAGTCAGGCTTTGTATCCCTGATTGGAAGAAATGTATTGTAAGATTTTTTTTTTTTTTTTAGTTTTTGGCCAGGGCTGGGTTTGAACCTGCCACCTCCAGCACATGGGGCCAGCGCCCTACTCCTTTGAGCTACAGGCACTGCCCTGTATTTTAAGATATTAACTGTAGGACGTTTCTTTAAGCCATTCAAAACACTTAGAGTACAGAAGCAGAAAACTTAAAGTTAAAAACTAGAACTCAAAAACTTAGGAGGGTCAATTTATTTTCCTATTAAACCCAGTAATCTGAAACTTAAATCACCTATTTCTTAAAGATTAACAAAATCAACATTAATCACAATCAAAACATTGATTCTGAATATACATGATGTATTTAATGTTGATTAGAAACTGAAAAAACATTCTTCTATTTATGGATTAGTATCATCCTAGTTCTATAAATATTTACACCTGTTAAGGATATCAGGAAAGAATGTCAAGCCGTTCACTAATAAATTTTCAAAGTCTTAGAAAAGGAGCCTTTGTGACCAACCCCCAGGAGGGAAAAACATCATAAAAGTGATTTCAAATCTATAATCAATTCTTTCTCCAAAAGAAATTTGTTAAGCGAAAAGCAGTTTTCCTGAATGCTTTCTTTCCAGGGATCATCCAGTCCTTCTCCTTTCTCTGCCTTTGTTTCATTGCATACGCCACCGGCCAGGAAGCAGTTGTGAAAATCCAGACTCTGCCAGCAAGACATCTTCAGTAAACAGAAACCCACAAATTAACTTCATCTTCTCTCATCTTGTTTCTACAGATAGGAATTTTACTTCTCTGCCATGCTTTTCCTACTCAGAGACCAAGCGATTCTGTCTTTACCCATGACATTCAAACTATGCCTTCAAATGGTTTGATCACCATGAACTTTCTCTGGGACACTGTATGCTTTTGCTATTTTCATAGGCAGTTTCTACTATTATCTATAAATGTTTTATACTTTCATTGGTTCTATTCTATTCCTTATAACCATCAATTATGTACATGTTAGATACCTCTGTCATCTTTATCTGTCAACTTTTCTTTGTTTTTTCATTTTTTTGTTGTGACAAAACATACATAGCATAAAATTTGCCATCTTAATCATTTCTAAGTGTATAGTTCAGTAGTATTAAATACACTTATTTTGTCATGCGACCACCACCATTATCAATTCCCATAACTCTTTTTATCTTGTAAAACTAAAACTCTATCCCCATTAAACAAATAACTCATCATTTTCCCTAATCCTAGCCCCTGGCAACCACCTCATATAAAGTATCTGTTCTTTTGTATCTGGCTTACTTCACTTAGCATAACGTCTTCAAGGTTCATCCACATTTAATATGTGCCAGAATTTCTTTCTTTTTCAAGACTGAATAATATCCCATTGTATATGATTTTCTAAAGCAGTTAAGCTATTTCACATTTCCATCAATAGCACATAAAGATTCCAGTTTCTCCACATCTTCAACCAATGCTTGTTTCCTGTTTTTTCATAGTGTCGTCCTAATGGAGATGAGGTGGTAATGCATTGTAGCTTTGATTTGCTTTTCCCTGATGACTAGTGATACTGAGCTTATTGATCATTCACATATCTCATAAGGAGAAAGGTGTGTTAAAGTCCTTTGCCCATGTTTGGCTCCAGTGTTTATTTTTTTGTTGCAGTTCTTTATATATTCTGTATATTAATGCCTCATCAGACATATGATTTGCAAATATTTTCTTCCATTCTATGATTTGTCTTTTTATGTTGTTGATGTTGTGTTTTGATGCACAAAAGTTTTAAATTTTCATGAAGTCTAATTTGACTATTTCTTTTGTTACCTATGCCTTGTTGTCATATTCAAGCAATCATTGCTAAATACAAGGTTGTGAAGCTTTTGACCCATGTTTTCTCCTAAGAGTTTTATCAAAAATGATGCAAAGATGCCAGTTTTCACTATTTCTGTTCAACAAAGTATTTGAGGTCCTAGCCAGGGCAATTAGGCAAGAAGAAATAAAAGGCATCCAAATTAGAAAGAAAGCAATAAAATTATATCTGTCTGCATATATATATATATAAACCTTAGCAATGTAGCAGGATATAAAGTCAACACATAACCATTTGCATTTCTATCCACTCAATGAACAATCTGAGAAAGAATCTGCAAAAAACAATTCCATTTACAATAGTATCAAAAAGAATAAAATACTTAGGGATTTACTTAACTGAGGAGACAAAAGATTTGTACAATGAATAGTATAAAACATTGCTAAATGAAATTAAAGACATAAAAATAAAGACATAAGAATAAAAATACATCTTATGTTCATTGTTGGGAAGAGTTAGTATTAAGATCTCAGTGCTGCTTACTGTGATCTATAGATATAATGCAATCCCTATCATGTGTATTAGCCCTCTAGGGCTGCCATAACAAACTGGGTGACTTAAAACAAAAGTTATTTATTCTTTTGCAGTTCTGGAGGCTAAGAGTCCAAAAACAAGGTGTCAGAGACCTAATGTTTCTTCTGACTAGGGGAGAATTTCTCCTCGCCTCTTCCTAGTTTCTAATGGTTACAGATAATCCTTGGTGATTCTGGGCTTGTAGCTGCATCACTCCAACCTCTGCCTCTGTCATCACATGGCCTTCTTCTCTGTGTGTGTCTGTCTCTCTGTCTCCCTCTTCTTTCTCAATACACCAAGCATTGGCTTTAGTGCCCACCCTGATCCAACATGATTTCATCTTGATTATGTCTTCAAAACACCTTATTTCCAAATCAGGCCACATTCATAGGTTCTGAGGGTTAGAACTTAAAGATATCTTCTGGGAGGGACACAACTAACCCCTTGCATCATGACAAAGTACATTTAGAAGATGTTGGTGTAAGCAAAAAAGACAGATTTTCTTACTACAGAACTTCTCAGAACCTTTAATAAGCTAATGAGAATGGTACTTTTTTTTTTTTTTTGAGACAGAGCCTCAAGCTGTCCCCCTGGGTAGAGTGCCGTGGCATTACAGCTCACAGCAACCTCCAACTCCTGGGCTCAAGCGAGTCTCTTGCCTCCGCCTCCCAAGTAGCTGGGACCACAGGCGCCCGCCACAACGCCCGGCTATTTTTTGGTTGCAGCCATCATTGTTGTTTGGCAGGTCCGGGCTGGATTCGAACCCACCACCTTAGGTGTACATGGCTGGTGCCTTAGCCGGTTGAGCTACAGGCACCAAGCCAAGAATTGTACTTTTGAATCTGCAACAGGAATAATCACAGGGAGCTTTTCCCAAACATGACCCCAAAAGACTTTGTCATAGAGCCCTTCAAAGAACTAGTGTTCCCATAACAGACTTTATATGCTCTGCACCAGTGCTTCTCAGATTTTCACGTCCATAGGGATGGCCTGGGGATGGCATAAAATGCAGATTCTGATTCTGTGGGGCTGGGATGAAGGGCGAGAGCCTGCATTCCTTACAAGTTTCCTAGAGCTGCTGATGCTGCTGGTCCTTCAACACTCTTTGAGTTGCAAGCTTTTAGAAGAAAATCTTGATTTTCACTAATTATGTTTATCTTTTTACATTTCCTATCTTGGTTAATGGCATCAGTATCTACTCAGTTACTCAACTAGAAATTTTGACATTAAATTCCCTTTCCCTCCACTTGCCATCCAACTTCTTGCCAACTTGTCTTTCTCTCTCCGTTCCCATCATCTGAGGTCAGGATTTTAGTATCTTTCTGGGTCTGCTGAGTAGACTTCCAACACATGTTTTTGCCTTTAAACTTTGTCCCTCCAATCTGCTGACAGACACATACTTAATCAAGTCAATACCTCACGTTAAAATTTACAATGACACACCAATGGGCACCAAATAAAAGCACTGTGATAACGTTTCAAGTCCTGTAAAATCTGACCAGCAAACTTTTCTAGCTTTGCTCCTAGTACCAATCCATTATGTCCCATATGCCATGGTGACACTAGGCTGCTGGCTCTGTTCTAAGCATATCGTGCATGTTCTCATCTCTGAACCTTGTTCAAGCTCCTCCCTGGTCATCCATGTCTTTCCCCTACCTTCTCTGTCTGACCAAAAAACCTCTCATTCTTCAAAGTCTAGCTTAAATATCATTTTTTTTACTCAATGTTTCCCAATTAGAGTTAGTTTCCATATCCTCTGTGTTCCCACAACATTTTGTGCATAACTTAGCTTACAATATTTTTAATGCTGTCCATTTATACACATTTGTCTAGCTAGCTCCCCAAAGGCAGCAATTATTTATTGCAGAGTGTGTTTATTAATTCCTTTTTCATCAAAAATTTGCAACCCTATTTTTTTCTTAGTTTTAATTTCAGATTAACGCAAGGGTACAAATGATTATGTTACATTATTGGCATTTCTTAGGTAAAGTTCAAGTTGCAGCTGAGCCCCTCACCCAGGGGGCGCTGGAGACACATTGTGCCCATTAGGTGAGAGCTCACCGTCTCTCCCTGTGCTCTCACCTCCTCCCATATTCCCTTTTCCCCCTGCCGCTCCCTGCATTTGAATTCAATTGTATTCTTCTCTCAAGTAGGCCTCTAGTTGTTTTTTATTGGTTTCATATCAGTATTAAGTTCCTTAGATACTTGCTTTTCCGTTCTTGTGATACTTTACTAAGAAGAATGTGTTTCAATGCCATCCAGGTAAATACAAAAGCTGTAAAGTCTCTGTCTTCTTTTAATGGCTGAAGCCAACCATATTTTTGACAAGTAACTGAGGCAAATGAGGGCATTAGACGGAAAAGACTCAACTGGCTCTCAAGGATTCTTCTCAAATTGTAGAGCACAGTCTATATGAATGAAAACGCAGATTCCTGAAAGCCAGTCTCAGACCTACTCAATCAGAATTTCAAGGGGTAGGGACTCTACAGTCTCACTTTTAATCAGAAATCCAGGTGATTCTTAGCAGGCTAACGTATGAGAACCACTGCCTAAAATTTAAAATAAACAGTTCACTGGTACTTGTGCTACCAATGAGTTTTTAAATATTTGAAATAGAAGTTCTCCTGATTGAAGATTAAAAAAAAGAAAAAGGCAATGAAAAACACTCATAAGCATATTTAGCACCAATAAAGAATGATAATATAATAAAAGGAAGTGCAGTTGAGTCTTTTGAACAGAAAACTTGCTGCCAAGTCTACAATAACTCTTTTTAACATTTTCTGGCCAATAATAACCTAAAGCAGGTACAAGCTAATTATTTGAGTGAAGTTTGGCCATTCTAACTACTACATTTTTCTGAAGTAGGAGAATTTTTCTTTACTCTCTGTCTTTTCTTCTCTGCCGTACTTAAAACCAACTGTGATTCCTAAATCATGGTTGAAATCACCTACCCTTCATTACTAGAATCCAGACAAAACTAAAGGCCATCTTGATGAATGTGAGAGCTAAATGAAAGTTAAATTTGTCACATTCTTCACCATGCTGCACACTTCCAGAGTTTCATAAAATTAAAAAAAAAAAACCCACATAATTAGTTTAGCTTTACCAGAAAAAAAATTTTTTTGAATGACAAGGTCAGGCTCCTGACCTTTCAGTAAATTAGAGAAGATTGCCATAAATTGCACAATATAATGAAACACCAATTTGCATATTTGCTGCTATATTAAAAGGGATCAGTTGTAGCTCGCAAAGCAGAACAAACAAAAACATGCATTTTAATAACTCAAATTACTCCCAGGAAGTGACCCTCAGCAGAAAGCCTGATTATCACGACTTAATTAGAAGCCTTGGAAATCTAAATCCTCCTTTAAATCCTATTCTGGGTACAGTGAAAGATGAAGCCATGAGTTTTGTCTAAGATTCAATATTTACTCTTTACTAATATGTGTGCTGGAGAGACTTCCCAAGCATTATAAAGACATACGAGAAAAAATTTAATATTCAAAGAAAGAGTGCACAAAACCTGTGTTGGCTTGCAGGTGCAAAGCAATTAACAAGCTGGCATTTACAGTACTTTTAATTAATTAATTAAAAATGCAAAGCTGACTTTCATTTCTTTAAATGTTTGAACATTTTATCCATCAATAATACATGCTGCTGGGTGACAACATCTGGTAAATGAAAAAAGTTAGTCCAGCGTTGAAGGAAGGCAGGGGCTGGAATCTGGAGTTTGCCTTTGCCTCTCCATCGCTTCTTGGCACTAACCTTAGTGTCAAAGGAGAGGGGAAATGGTCGGTTGCCTACTCTGGATCGTAAACTCAATGTGACAATATTTGATGTGACATGTTAACCTTGAACGGGAATGAAAACAGCAAGGCTTATCACAATTATACTCACCATTAAGGACTTGGCCGTTCTGTCTCCTTAGGGGAGTAGAGTTGTTTGGAATGGAAGCTATGTATCTCCATCTTGTTTATAAAGGTTAAAAACATAATTAGCAGAGGGAATTTCAATAATTCGCAAAGGAAGTAGGTAATGGCTTCTAATGAAATGCTGCTGTGACTAATTTTACAGCTGGACGCTGCTCGAACAACGACTTTACTATTCCCCGTGAACGCGTTTTTGGTCAGTACATATTTAAAAACAACGCCAGTAATGTACTTTAATTAAAACATAAATACTACAGTATTACCTCGGTAGGCATTCACTCAGCTGGAACTAACTGTATTTGCTTAATCTACAATTTTAGATGTATTAGCAAAAATAAATGTTGGTGAATGTAAGAGCCTGATTACATATCTTGGGTAAATTGGTGATAATGAGTCAAGAGACTTTGTGTTCATTCACATATATTAGAATAAGAATCATTATGAAATTAAAGCTAAGATTAATCCTGCTAATGACACCACAGAGCATCTGGGAATAAGATAACCCAGATGTCAGATTCACTGTGCTACTGTGCTGCTATTTGATAGAGTAACCCTTGAAGTGTTCTTCTAAGGCAGATAGCTGCTACCTCCCCCCACCCCCAGTCCCAGCACTTGAAATGCAAATGAGTGACAAGATAGTCTAATAATGAGAGCAGATTCTAGCAGTAAAGAAAATGAATAAATTAAAAAAAAACACTCTGCACCACTGATAAGAACAAGCAGCAGGCACCCTGATGTCCTCAATTAGGGTGGATGACATCTGCTGAGCATTTCTCTCTAATAAAGCCCTCACTCGGTATTCCAAAGCACACGATTCTAACACTGTTAACATTTTAATGTCCTGGGCGTGCGTGGTAACATTAATTACAAGATGATTTGGATGACTTCTGAATCTCTTTTATGTCTTCGGCAGAAGAGAACACAGCATTGCAGCTTTGATATCATAAATAAAATGGGGACGCCTGCCAAGCATGAAAGGTATCCTGAAGTCACTCGCATCTGCTATGTTATCCTGAACCTCTAGAGCCAGGCAGAGAGGATCCTCTGGGCATTTACAGAGGGTCGGCAGCTATGTGTTTCAGAGGGGAGCAGGGTGGCTCTCAAGGATTTTTTTCCCCTTATGCGAGAGGTGAAAATATTGTTGCTGTTTTTAATTCCTAATGAGCTTAAAGTCCAATTAATATTTTTCTAAGCATAGTTTGCCTTCCTAATAGCTATTTTCATGAGCCTTGGCAAATGTCACCAGAGCTTTCTTATTTGCTGGCTGGGAGACAGGGACAGTTTCTCCCCTTACTCAACAGAATGATGCAAGTACAAAGTCCAGCGCTATGGGGCAGCCTAGACGGGGAGTGGGGCAGAAGAACGCAAGATTAAAAGGATGTGTTGTGTCTCCCGCTACAGAACGCCTACATTACATCGCCATCACCCACAGGGAAATACTAGGATTATTTCTCTTACATAGGTGAGGAAACCAGGGCACAGAAAAATTATATAACTTGCTTGCAAATTCTTAAACATGTAATAAGCAGCAGAATGAGGATTTGAACCTCTGTCTGACTGAGCCCAAAGTCCATGACACTATGATTCCTCTCTGCTCCACCCGTGGCAGCCCCTAGAGCTGTTCATGGATGTTCTGGGTCTCATTCTGTGGGGCACATGGTAAGTCTACGTTTCCTCACACTTCTTTCAAGCTAGTTCAGTCGTGTAAACTTCTTTGACCAGTAAAATGCAAACAGAACCTTTCAAAGAGACCGTAGTTCACCCTGTCCCCGGTGACGAATAATGGATGGGTCTCTCAGTCTGGATTTGAGGAGGACTTGGAGTAGAACCCGCAACCCTATTAATGGACCTGACAACCGAGCAAGAAATAAACCTTTGTTGCATGAGCCTCTGAGATTCTGAGGTTGGCGCCTGCGGCAAAGCCCAGCCTAGCCCAGCAAATACACTGCCCTGCCCTGCCAACAGCCAAGTACGAACATGCAAAGCCCCCAGCTGGCTTCAGGAATGAATGAAGTAGGATGGGAAAAATAAAAGTGAGAAAAGATGTCACTCCAAAGGTGGCCCAAGAACTCGAAGACTCGAAGAGCAGACTGAGACTTAATTAACCCTAGTGGGCACCATTTACATCATACTACGTGTGAATGGCTCCCCCTAGAGTTTTCCATCGCCCAAATTACAAAATCTTCCGCGGCGGCCCTGTTATTTCTAGCCCTGCTAGTCTGAGAATCTGGCTCCCCACTCATTTTATAGATTAAAGCAGATTTACGGGATGCGCAAGGCATTGAATTCATAGCTGCAGACAGTGAACACGTGCCCAGTCCAACGAGGGGCTGGCTCACTCACAACATCAGAAAAATTCATCACAAATTTGTTAGGGCACTTGGCCGTGAATCAAAATTAATTCCAGATATGACAGATTACTGTTGTTAGATCCATGTGAAACGATGTTACACAGCCATAAACAAAGATGTTTTATCCACACGTGAAGAGAAAAAGACAAAAGACCCTTTAGGCTTTTCATAATTGACTGGCCGTGGCTCTGATTTGCTGCACCCAGGGAAGGGACGCTTAGGAGAAAAGAGAAAATGAGACACAGCAACGAGGCCATGCGCTGGCCGATGACGAGGACAGCGCCCTTTCTCCTTGCGTCTCTTACCTAGCTCTGTTTGGACTACTCCAGGGGAAAATTCCAATTCTCTATGCCAACCCTCCCTATTCAAAGGATGGACATTTTGCCAGAGCCAAAGCTGAAAGAAAGCAGACTCAAAGTCTCTAAGCCACGGCCACACATCACAAGTGCCCCAGGACCTCCCCAAGGTGGCAGAGCTAGTGGACTAGACAGAAAAAGCAGGGGGCTGAAGCCATAGGTAGGACTTCCTCAAACTGGACCAGAATGGGTCTCCAGCAGAGACCTGGCACAGCCACGGCACACCCCTCACGCCACCCCTCTGGCACCACTCAGTGGCTGGGTTTGCTCTGGGAGCATTAAGGAGCATTCTGAGGGTGCAAATCTCTGAGAATAACTCAGGAATCTATCAGCCCCACTCTTTGGCAGCCTGAGCCCTATCTTTCTACTTAATGCTGCCATTTTTGGCAGCATTTGCACTCTTACTAACTTGCTAGTGACAAACTAAGTAACTTGCTAATGACTAACTTGCTAGTTAGTAAGAGTACAAACATCTGAGAAAGTTCTAACTTGGGTTAGTAGTAGGTGACCCCTTCAAAATAAAGGGGAGCAAAGCAGCACAGCTGTTTCCAAAAGCACCAGGGTAAACTATGCTTAGATCCACAGCCATGCTGCAACCCAGCAATCCCCAATGAAAGGGACTGTGTCACTGAGATTACATCCTAATATGCCTTTGCAATGAGCTCCTTTCTTCCCCAAGAAGGCCTTTCATGGAGATTCAGTGAAAACCTCCTCATCCTGCAACATCTAAGTCAAGTCCATATAAAGCCCTCTTAGACTTTCTCAAGCAGCAGGGAGCACGGCGGCCTCTTTTGCCCTGCACCTCGTTCGTATCACTGACCTCCCTCTGCTGTGTGATACCGTCACACATCTCCCGCCTCCTCTAGGTGGCAAGCCTTCTGGGGAGAGGGATGGTGCTGGTTTCCCCAGCCCCTGGCAGGTGCCTGGCACACAAGAAGCACCAAATCCCTCCCTCCTGAAAGACCGACTTGAATATTGACGGTAGAGGGCAGATTCAAGGTGCTGGTGCCTTCTTGGAAGATAAATAATGCCCTGTATTTTCTTATCAAGTCTTAAGGACTGGTTCAACTGTCTCTTCTGACAAACACATAATACTTTGTCCTCCCTTTCCTAAGGCTCCTGCATTGCCTTTATACCTTCCCAGATCCTTTTTGAGTTTCTTAATAAGGTGCCCTTAGATCAACCTCACCCAATTAGCATTATTTTGTGCCCAATTGTAACAACATAACTGAAAGACCAGAGGATACATACGATGAATGACCCGAGTCCTCTGGACTGAGTGGGCTCCGAGGTGTCTTTTTCACAGAATAATTTATGGAAACATCTCTTAAACGCAGACATTTCCATCTGTTTCACCTTCACTCTTGAGGGAAAATGAAATAGGAAGATATTCCATCTGTTTGCAACCCAATGTTTTTAAACTCTTCTCAGTATTCGGCACTGTTGGTATGACATCTTTGAAAAATATTTCAGAAGCAATCAATGAATGACCAACAACGGATTGTATGTCAACTTGGGGCCAGGCTCTGCGTTACGCATTTCAAAGGCTCAGGGAACTCAGTATGGTGGGGAAAGACAGGAAAGGCATTTACAAAAATAAACGCTAATTAGAGATACAGTCACCACCAGGGTCCAAGGATGTGGGCAACCGTGGAGGTGACTTCTGCACTTAGCCTTAAGGGAAGGTGAAGGAAGAAAGACCCGGCAGATGATAAAGAAAAACGAAGTCAAGAGAGAGGGCAAAAAGGGCCTCTGAGGGATCGGACACACCCAAACGGTGACACCAGGGGCAATGGAGGCAGTCAAGGAAGGAGGCAGGGGGAGCCATGTCGGGGGCCTTGAGTGTCCAGCTGAAAAGTGTAACTTTACTGACGGTCCCTCTAAAGAACAGGGTGACATAATGCAGCCTGCATTTTGAAAGGGGGTTTTGTTGTTATCATTTGCTTTTTTAAGACAGAATCTTACTTTGTCACCCTAGAGTGGGGTGGCGTCACAGCTCACAGCAACCTCAAATTCTTGGGCTCAAGCAGTCCTCTTGCTTCAGCCTCCCAAGTAGCTGGGACTACAGGTACCCTCACAACTCCCGGCTATATTTTAGAGATGGGTCTTGCTCTCACTCTGGCTGGTCTTGAACTCTTGACCTCAAGTAATCTACCCACCTCAGCCTCCCAGAGGGCTAGGATTATAGGCATGAGCCACTGTGCTCGGCCTTGATAGGGTATTTTTAAAGGCCATTGGGGAGAGGGTGATGATTTGAGGGACCACTAGGAATCTTACGCAGAAATTTTAAAGAACTCAATCTTCCAGTTTTTTTTTTTTCTAATCAGAATAAAAACCAATTGATAGTCTAAGTAATTATTTTATTCAATAAAAAATGTAAGCACTGTATTTGATCAAAACTGGCAGGAAAGATTGAATTTTTAAAGAATTTTAGCCCTTTACCATACAAACTGTTGCAAACATTAGGCTTCTTGTTTAGAACCTGCTTATTGCCGATGCAGATGAGGCCCCACAGTCAAACTACAGAGAGAGCAGAGAGGTCAACAAACACCAGAATGCAGGGTGCATGCCGTCACTGAGGTCTCTGTATGACAAGGTGCAGAGAGCAGGAAGAGTGGACAACTATGCAGGAATAAAAGAGAATCAGGTAGCTTTGCTGCCGCCCAGCTGGGTCTATAGCCTGCTGCCCAAAAGAAAGCCTGAGTCCAGAGGCAGCAGGTTTTACAGCTGAGAAAGAGTTTATGCTACATAGTGCTAAGTGGGGAGATGGGAGGAATTTCTATCTGCCTCCCCCAAAATTGGGGAAACAGGGATTTTAAAGACAGTTTGGTGGACAGAGGATTAGCAATCAGGGTCTGCTAATTGGTTGGTTTGGGGAAAGAACCATCAGTCCCTTGGTATGGGCCACTGTGTGAATGGGTCAGCTGATCCACTGGACTCCAGTTCCTCAGGCAGAGGCAGGCGGGGGTCCAAGACCAGCTGAGTCAGTTCCCTGGTCTGGGTGTGTCAGTCACTGGAATGTAAAATCTGGAAAATATCTCAAAAATGACCCCTAGGTTCCAAACGGGTAATGTTATTTTTGGAGAAAAGTTAAAAATCTTTATGGCTAACATCTGTGCCCTCTAGTGTAGCGATTGTAGAGAGGCAAACATGTGACTACTACAAAGCAAACTAGGAGTCAGTGGCTGATTATTATCATTATTTTAGCTAAGCCTGTTCTTTCACAGAGTTTGGTTATTATCATTATTTTTGCTAAACCTGCACCTTCACAGTTTTGGGACCCAAACTTTAGTTCTCCCCTTGCAGCCCTTCATCAATTTGTAAAGGCGGTTTCAGTTTCACAGAGCAATCTGCAGTGGGCTATGAAGTATAAGTAGGAGTTCATCAGTCAGCCAAAGTAAAAAGAAAACAACTCTTTTTTTTCTTTGAAAGGATTTTTTTTTCTATTTTTTAGAGGCAGAGTCTCACTTTGTCACCTTCAGTAGAGTGCTGTGGCATCACAGCTCACAGCAACCTCCAGCTCTTGGGCTTAGGTGATTCTCTTGCCTCAGCCTCCCCAGTAGCCAGGACCACAGGCGCCCACCACAATGCCTGGCTATTTTTCTATTGCAATTTGACTGGGGCCAGGTTCGAACCTGCCACCCTCAGTATATGGAGCCTGCACCCTACTCACTGAGCCACAGGCAGCGCCCTGAAAGGAATTTTTAATATGACAGACATCTTGTCAGCAAAATCGGAAAAACAACCTCAAACCTATCTTAAGAAAACCATTCTTGACTTTTTAGACAAAGCAATAAAAGCCTAGTTCAGAAAGATGAAGATTCTCCTCCCTGATATCAATCCCATATTATCCACGTTTCCTGCCATTAACTTTCATGAACATGCTGTCCAGGAATTTATCTTTACCTTATTAAAAAAGCTTTATTTTCCCTTCGTGGAATTAAGACCTTAATGCTTATCGTTAACTTCTCACTTGACTAAAATTTACTTCTTTTTTTTTGTTTTTGTTTTTTTGTTTTTTTGTTTTTTTTTTTTTTGAGACAGAGCCTCAAGCTGTCCCCCTGGGTAGAGTGCCATGGCATTACAGCTCACAGCAACCTCCAACTCCTGGGCTCAAGCGAGTCTCTTGCCTCTGCCTCCCAAGTAGCTGGGACCACAGGCGCCCGCCACAACGCCTGGCTATTTTTTGGTTGCAGCCATCATTGTTGTTTGGCGGGTCCGGGCTGGGGATTCGAACCCGCCACCTTAGGTGTACATGGCTGGCGCCTTAGCCGGTTGAGCTATAGGCGCCGAGCCTAAAATTTACTTCTTTTCCATGTCAAGGAATGTGTCTGTTAGTCCTACTGTTCCCAGATTTGTTGACGTGGTGACATCACTTCATTTGATAGTCCTCATCCTCTAATATCCAAAAATCTTAGCTTTTTTGGTCTCTCTTTCTCTTATTTTTCCCAACCAGCCCCAGGATCAGTTGTACTCTATAGGCTCACTCCATCCTCCCTACCCGTCTAGAAACTAACTTAATGACATAGGAACTGCTCTCCACACAGCCCCTGTAACTCTGCCACCTCCCGTGTTACACATCAGGACACGTCAATCTACATGTTAGCTTCTCCATGTTCCTGAAATGATACGTAACATCCAGAATTCAATCCAAGACTTCTAGAGAAAAAGGCACCAAAGGATCGCATTAAATGTGGCATCACAAACCTGGGCTTTTAATTATTTCATCTGTTCCCTTGTGCCCCATTATTTCCCGATTTTTCTGTAACTATTCTTGGTAAGCAGCTGTTACAGCATCTCTTGTTTAACCGATTGGTTGGTTCTTTAGTGTCTCTCTTCTTTTCCTCCTTGGGTAAGAGAGCTCCTTTAATAAAAGTGCTCGTCTCAGAGGAAACTTAAATCCCACTGCCTCCCTCCAGTCTTGCACTTAATGCTGTGTGTTTAACACCACCTTGGGGATTACACTTAAATCCTGGAAAATCTTTAAGCAGCAACACACTGGCAACAGGAAACTCTCCTTCCCCTGAGATCTCAGGGACAGGAGAAGAGTGAGAGTGGTGGGCTGGCTGAGAGGGTGGACGTCCGGGGCCAGAGGTGGCCGGCAGACTCTGCCTCCTCACCCAACAGAGGGGCCCTGGCACTGATGCTCTTCCAAAGGCCCGGGATTTACAGAATGAAATGAATAAACACAATCTCAGGAAGAGACAGGTGGTCTTTGTAGCCATTATTTTTCATCCCTGCCTGCAATCGAGATCTTATTTTGACAATTTTTAAAGATCCTTTCTGTACAGGAGATTCACCAGCATCACCACCACCACCCAAAGGTTAATCCAGGTTTTAATAAGTTTGACTAGGGGTTTCTTCATTGCCTTTAATCAAATTTTTTCTGGCTAAAGCTAAGACCAATCCATTTTGCTCTCCTCATTATAGAAGCAAACGGGGACATTCTCTAGGAAAGAATTTTGCATACATAATTTTCTTTATATAAAACACATATAGGTGGGGCAGGATGGCTCACACCTATAATCCTAGCACTTTGGGAGGGTGAGGCAAGAGGATTGCTTATGGCCAGGAGTTCAAGACCATTCTGAGCAACATAGCAAGTCTCTGTCTCTTTTAAAAAAAAAAAAAAGTTTTAATTAGTTAGACATGGTGATTCATGCTAACAGGCTGAGGGAGGAGGATCATTCCAGCCCAGGAGTTTGAGGCCACAGTGAGCTACAATGATGCCACTGCTCACACATGTCAACAGCACTAAACCCAGAAGCAACCCCAGTGAACATTGTTAGAATTGCCTCCTAGATTGATTCTTACAGAATCAAGATGCATTCTTCGTCCTACAAACATTTGCTGGGCATTGACTCTGCACCAAAATAGTGCTGGGCATGGCATTGCTATTACTGCATGTTGGATGACCAGACTTTTGACAAGGTTTTTTTTTTAAGTCTATTCAATTTTATTACAAATAGGTCTCTGACAATTGGCAAGGATTTTTTGGACTCCAAAGCAAATTTTAAAGAAGGAATAAAAAGAAACGTTCTCTTTTAGAGTTATAGTTTTAATAAAGGGCTGGCTACAATGATTCATCATGCCAGATAAGGAGAACTTTTATGATGCAATGAAATACAAGATTCATTTGCTGCATTCTTCCAAGCCAGAAAACCACCTGGTGGACAGTATGTTCAGACTCTGCTATTATAAGGAAATTCAAGGACATGAACAAGTGATAAACCAAATAAACACTTTGCCTTCCAAAATCCATTGCACATTTTACCACTTGAAATACCAAGGCTTAAGAAAAGACAGTTTTGATATGAAAGAACACAGGGAAAGTTATACCAGGATGTATGAGATCAATTCAGTCTGCTTAACTATGGTGAGGGTAGCCAAACACACTGTTCCACTGCAGCCTCGCTTTGTGGCCCCGCTGCAAAATGAAAGCAGTAGCTGACACCTCTCTTTATGACTCTGAGATGTTTAAGAATCCCCCCTATTCCCTGTTCCACATCAGAGTTTGAGGTTTCCTTCCGACTTCCCTAAGAAGTTAGGTCTCCAACTCTTCTGTGTCAAAAAAAAATGTGAAAACCTCTACGTATCAATACTTAAGTTTGCTTAGAGATTTAATAAACAGGAAAAACTGTCAGGTTGAAAAAAAGAGTTAGCAAAAATTATATTTCTACCTTAAAGGAACTGATGAGATTTAATATGCCAAACATTTTGCTTTGATTTTGGACAGTTTCCCTCACTCTCTTTAAAGCCATGAGCATGAACATACAGGCCAGCCTTGGACAAGATATTTGTCATATTTGATCCTACAGATAGAACCTTGGTAGAATTGAGTCATTCTCAACCTCAAGTAAATTGAGTATATATTTCTCTTAGCTTTTTAAGAAGTTGGTTTTCAAAGTAACATGTACATTTCTTGTCATAGAGGCAATAGAGTCCATCTGTTCATAAATAATTTCATCCCTGGTGTTGATTGCAAAGCTATGTCCCTGTTACACCTTCCAAGAGTATATCCTGATTTCCACCATCCATTGTCCAAAAATGTACAGACCATCAGCTGTCTGTCTAATACTGTGAGGAACACATAGGTAAATAGGTTAAGTGTCTGTCCATCCTCAGGCCAGCCACAGGCTAATACCAAATGCCAACTGGGTGCCTTCTTAGTCTATCAAGTGTACAGCAATATGTAGGACACTCATGACTAGCCTGGTTTTCCAAAAGGAGAATCACCCTTCCCTCTTCTTGATCCTGTGTTTCAGATGACGTAAACAATGAGTATTTCTGCCTGTGGGCCTGTCCCTAACCCTCACAAAGCTATTGCTAAATCCTAGAAATCCAAACACTGAAAAGATGCCCAGAGAAGGCTGGACAGCTCTCTGCCGACTTTAGGATTTTCAGCTGATGGTGCCTGAACGCAGTCATTGACGTCTTTTTCCCTTAGGCAGGGCTGCTCACACCACTCCCCCATCCCATTCCAGGATTATCCACTCCAAATCACGTAATTTTTAAGATCCAACACTTGTCAGAACCAAATATAGAACTCTGCGGAGAAAAATGAAGACTAGATGACTCTGATTCTTGGCTTTTTTCAAAAATCTAACCACTGGAAATATCAGTATTCTTTTTCAGTCCCTGTTTTTAGAAAAATAAAATGTGGCCCACTTCAACAGAACGAATGAAGAATGACTTTGCTGCCACCACCAGCACTGGCTGCTGCTATTTAGAGAAAAGAAAGACCAGCAAATTTTTATACTGAGGTATAACTGATACCAGTATTGCCAAAAAAGTGTGGCTACAGCATGCCTGTTCTAAACCTAGATCTGTTCTATGCAGGGGCACCAGCATGGATCTTAACTAGTTCAGAAATAATGACCTCAAGCAACAAGTAGACTTATTTATTGACTCTGGCACATTGTTTATCTTGGAGGTTGTAATGTACAGGACACAGGATTGTAAAGCTGGACGTGCTGTACCTATGGGAGGCTTTGGGGGAATTTTGTTTTTAAGGTAAAGTCAGGTATCTAGTTAAATCCATTTCAACAATTTCCAGGCTAGCCTTATTATATGAAGTAAAACTTTGGGCCCTTGATCCCACATTTATTTTGCTATTAGAACAGATTCACAACTCTTGTCTGAGTTGAAGTCTGCATCATAGATACTCTTGGATCATCTTAAAGCCGAGTTTACAGGCCCGTCTCTCCAGGTAGCCTTCCTTGCTCGACTTCCACAAGAGAACGTCAGCCTTCTCCGTGCTCAATCATCGTCTGTTGTGATGGACATAACCATTCATTTGACACTATATATCAGCTACGCTGCAGATGCTTTGGGAGAGCATTTTACTAAATTCTCAACTTTAAAAAAAATGGCATTTGGAAGAACGTCCTGGTGGACAGAAGCAATACATTCCTCCAAGATCTCTTAATTTGACTGCTGGCTAAAACCAGGTTACAGAGAGCTGGGTGCTTGGATGGCATGATTTCAGCTGGCTGTGGCAAAATATTTTTACTGGAATTGCATTTGGGTAGGATACAGACTAGTCTGTTTTCAGGGGCTGACTTTAAGAAGTATAGATGTCTTTGCAAATAAAGATTTGAGAAATATTTAGGAAATAAAACCTTTGATCTTGCTAACTGACTGCGGGTGCTATGAAGAAGCTATGAAAAGAGAGTTAAGGAAAGATAGATTTCTGATGCGGCCTGGGGCTCAGATGGAGACTTACAGTTTGAGGTACACATGAAACATCACATACTTGTGTCCAGCATATACTTGACTAGGAGTCAGAAGTCAGAGAAGAGGTCAGTGCTAGAGCAATGGGCCCACAAGAGGAAATCTGGGCAACATCGATGGTCTAAGACAGTGTTTTCAACCTTTTTATCTCACAGCACACGTGAACCTATAGTTAAACTGCCGGGGCACGCTGGGTGAAAATCACTGGTCTAAGAGGTCAGCCTAGGAGAAGATCCCAAGAGACCATTTTAGAAAAGAAGATGTAATGATACATCAACCACAATATTAACATTTCTACAAAAGAGTTATTTTGTCCTGAATGACACTCAACTGATAACGTAACTGGAAACTGAAAATAAGGATGCCCATTAATTTCACTGAGTTTAGGAGTGCACAAAAGACCTGTGCTGAGCAGGTGAGGTCTCACC
The DNA here is from genome assembly GCF_000181295.1 of Otolemur garnettii. NCBI lineage: Eukaryota > Metazoa > Chordata > Mammalia > Primates > Galagidae > Otolemur > Otolemur garnettii. The sequence goes on from NW_003852405.1 coordinate 18,536,977, forward strand.
AAACAAGGTAATACTCATTTGTTTTCCTTTGATGAGAACATTTCAATAAAGAGAGAAAAACACTAGACTTCTTTATCAAAAGAAAAACTAGGATTTCAAAATAGATACCTGCTATTCAAGAAAAAATGTCTGCACGAATATATAACAACTTACTGACAGTATCTCTTAGGTACATGAGTTAGAAGAGACATCCATTTTCTTGTACATTTCTGTAGTATTTGAAGTCTTCTAATGATTAAACATTTTTACGCCAAACAAAATTAAAGGTTAAAAGAAAACGAAGTGAGCAACTTTGTACTTTTCTGATAAATTTGTATCCTTTATCCAATCCTCACCACCAAATTTAAGGAAAGCCATTTTCATTTTACCTATAACTTTCGGACCAATAAACATCAAAGAACTTGGGTTTAGGGGAACACTATGAGCTCCGGTGGGAGACACTAGAACCCCGTCTGTCCTTTGGGGGACTTGCGGCTGCTCTGTGGGGGATGACTCTGCAGAAACGAAAAGCTGGTTCCTAGAGCATCCACTCTCTGTCACGCACCTGCGACCCTGGCCCTCAGATCCTCTCTCCAAGTAGGAAGAGCGCCTCTCGTCAATTTCAGCAGCCCCTTCCGCTTCCGCTGGTCTTGCCGGCCAAAGTTCCTTCCTGCTCTGCTGAAACCCGGTGGAGGACTGAAAGGTCAGTGGCCCAGGATCAAGAGGGCTCCCACCCCTTGCCCCAGAAGGGCTGTTAGTTTCACATTTGCAGTTAGAAACTGACCCCCTGTTGCTCACACTGATGAACCTAATGGTTTCCTGGCATGCGGAGGTTCGCAGCCATCTGCTCAGCTGGCAGCGCGCCCACATCGAAGGCGATATGCCACGTTCAGGGAGGGACGGGGTGTGGACAGCAACCACAGAGAGGTCTCAAAAGTAGGCCCTATGGATGTAATGATGCTTTGTTTGCAAGACGACCTCCTGGTAGCCAGCAACGCCAAATGAGGAACGCGGGCTGCATTACAAGGCAGCCCATCCGCTGACAATTGTTGGCATAGTATCATCAAAGCCAGTTTGGATCCCATATCCCTTTCTCTAAGTAGTTGCCAGATGTGGAATTATGAACTTAGTGGAGGTATAGCCTGGCTGGCAAGGCTTTTTCTGGGTGAGCAGGCATAGGACAGAGGTACCCTACTTCGTGTGCGGGTGGCCTTCCCTGGATTATTTAGCTGTCACCAGGGCTGGGTTCCCGCGTCTGGTGAGGCTCCAGGGCTAGGTGAGATGCCTGCCCACAAGCCTCTTAGACATGGCTACATATGTGTAATTGCCTGGAACATACTTATAACTAAAAATGTATTTGTTGTTTATCTGAAATTCTAGTGTAGCTGGTGTCATGTTTTTATTTGCTACATCTGGTAACCCTATTCTTGGATCAAGCTTAAAAAGAAGGAATGAAGGAAGCAAACTTAAGGCAATTTGGAGCTAGCCTAGGACAGTTGGCAGAAGTAATGTCTTAGAATCGGGCAGCTTTCATCCGAAAACAACCCCTTATACACATGCAAAGTGCCTGCGATTACTGGAGGAACTTAATTAGCGAGCCTTGCTGGCAGTGCCTGTACCTCAGTGAGTAGGGCACAGGCTGCATACACTGAAGGTCATGGGTTCGAACCCCGCCTGGGCCAGCTAAAACAACAATGACAACTGCAACAACAACAACAACAACAACAAAAAATAGCCAGGGGTTGTGGCGGGCACCTGTAGTCCCAGCTACTTGGGAGGCTGAGGCAAGAGAATTGCTTAAGCCTAAGAGTTCGAGGTTTCTGTGAGCTGTGAAGCCACAGCACTCTACTGAGTACAACACAGTGAGACTCTGTCTCAAAAAAAAAACCAAACAAGTCTTGTTTTAAACGCCAGTGGCATCTCTCAAGCTTTCTCCTCTATCACCCCTCTATACACACAAACACACTCTCCTCCAGCCAAAACGCTGCCCCTACAGGTCCCTGCAGTGCTGTATACAGCCCAGTCATCACACTGTTCAAAATGCTCCCCTCCCTCACGTGCCCATGTTTACAGGAGGCGAAGGCAGCAAGTGGAAAGAATGTTCACTTTCCTTTGGAGCCATTCCACCTGCGTCTGAATCCCAGATTTGCTACTTCCTAACTCTAAGTCCTTGGGCGAGTTTCTTCACCATTTGTTAAATGGCAATTCCAAGTTTGTGTGTCCTCATCCTCACTCACAACATGAGTGCAGTTCTTCTCTATAAGGTTATTATGAGAATTAAATGTCATGACATGCTCAAGTGAATTACCTGGCTCATGGTAGTTGCTTAAAAACCATAGTCACTACTATTGGGGACAATGGTGGTGCTGTCATTATGTGCCATCAGTCAAGGTCGGCCCACAAGCACAGAGTCCCAGCAATTGGCTCCCTAGGTTTAGATCCTAGCTCTTTCCCTTAGAAGCCGGGTGACCTTAGGTAGGTTATTCTGCCTATGTGTGCTTCAGTTTACTCACATATAACATGGTCATATGTGCCATGTGTGACAAACCGGAAGTGCCATGTCAGCACTGGCCATTATTCATGTCATCTCAGAAGGGTTCCCAGCCCAGCCCAGACCAAGATGCCGCAAGCTGCCTCTGAACTTCTCAGCATGTCAGCAGCTCCCAGTGTATTGACTGTCAAGATATGTCTTGTTTTCTCAACTGTCCCCAGAGCTTAATCTGCACTCACTTAGTGTTTGATGATGAGGACAATGGAGCTGGAGACCCCAAGTCAGCAAGGAGAAGAGCCTCCTGACTCAGAACGCACATGGACAGATGTCTAGCTGATCGCCTCTGTTTACTACACCTGTGATCAGCAGGCACCGAGTTCAGAGCTGGACATATGCTCTTTCATTTAGCATCATATCCACTTTAAGAATTAGGTCATCCACACGGCGGGGGGAGGGGAGAGCAGAGAGGGAAAGAAGGAGGGAGCAGTGGGGAGAGGAAGAGCAGAGAGAGGGAAGGAGGGAGGGGCAGGGTCTTGGTGTGTGCCACACCTTTTGGGGGCAAGACACAAGTGTAAGAGGGACTTTACCTAACAAATGCAATGAGTGTAACCTGGTTTCTTGTACCCTCAATTAATCCCCCACAATAAAAGAAGAAAAATAAGGCTCGGCGCCTGTGGTTCAAGTGGCTAAGGCGCCAGCCACATACACCTAAGGTGGTAGGTTCGAATCCAGCCCTGGTCCACCAAACAACAATGATGGCTGCAACCAAAAAATAGCCAGGTGTTGTGGCGGGTGCCTGTGGTCCCGCTACTTGGGAGGCAGAGGCAGGAGACTCGCTTGAGCCCAGGAATTGGAGGTTGCTGTGAGCTGTGATGCCACAGCACTCTACCCAGGGGGACAGCTTGAGGCTGTGTCTCAAAAAAACAAACAAACAAACAAAAAGAATGAGGTCATCCTTTTCTGTTTTTACAGATAAGAAAACTCAAGCTTAGAGAGGTTCTGTTGCTCACTTAGATTATAAGATATCTTAGAATATAAGATATTTCATCCTCATGGCATCTGATGCTCCCACCATTGCACTGGGTAGGCTGCCATGCTGTTTTGCTGTGGACAAATTACTTAAATTAGCTGAGCTTCAGTTTCCTTGGCTGGGAAACAGGGATGATACTAATAATTTTTAGAATTGCAGTGAGGATTAAACGAGGTGATTCACAGGAAGTGCCTAGCCTAGTACCTGCTACGTACTCGTCACACGCTCAGAAGGTATTTGGTGTTGACAGTAGTACTAAAAATGAATGTCATAGTTGGGAGCTAAACTTCAGCTACTCTGACTTCAAAGTCCATCCTCATGACTCCTAGCCTGTAACGCCAATTGAACCCAGACCTGAAAAGCACATAAAGAAAACAAAGCCTCTAACTCCGGGACCGATTCAATAATTAATACCTTTTTTAGGTTTTCTTTGGCATTTCTTAAAAATCTTTACCCTGGAACTGCAGCATCCACGGTACCTTTCTCTCTAGGGAGTTTGTGTGCCCACACCCGTGCTGGACGTGTGTCCAGCTCTCCAAGAGGTCTTGCCAAGTCCTGGGCTGTCTTCTGTGACACCACATGTCTCTGGCATAGACCAGAGTCACTGTTTGAAATAACACTTACCTGTCCCTACCCCCAGGTGACAGCAGGGGCTCTGGCTCAGAGTCTGCCTCCATGTCCCCTCAGCCATTTACCAACCTCTTTTTAAACTCAGGTTTTGAAATCTATGACCATAGGTGAATAATAATTACTCACAGAGCTAAGGTAAAGGTCAAAAGGGAACGACATGACAAAAATGCCAGGTTCACAGCAGGCATTCAATATTTTATTTACAAATATTTGTTGATACATTAACTTAAAAGTCATAGTTCTAATAGCTTTATAAGCAAAAACTCATTTGATCCTCATGATAACACTATCAAAGTAGGGATTTTTTTTTTTTAAGACAGAGTCTCACTCTGTCACCTGGGATAGAGTGTTGTGGTGTCATAGCTCACAACAAGCTCAAACTCCTGGGTTGGAACCATCCTCTTGCCTCAGCCTCCTGAGTAGCTGGGACTACAGGTATGTACCACAAGGCCCGGCTAGTTTTTTCCTGTTTTTAATAGAGATAGGGTCTCACTCTTTCTCAGGCTGGTCTTGAACTCCTAAATTCAGGTGATCCACCCACCTCAGCCTCCCAGAGTGCTAGAATTACAGGCATGAGCCACTGCGCCCAGCCAAAGTAGGGATTATTTTTATCCCATGTTATAGATATGAATGCTAAGGTACAGAGAGGCTAAATAATGTTGTAAGGCGGCACAGCTAGCTAGCAAGAGAGCTGAGATTAGAACCCTGGCAGGTTTCATACTTCTGGCCACCACTGTAAGTTTTCATTCTTCTTCCTTCTACTGACTTTTATAATAAATCTCGTAGGATGAATATGTCATCCCAACGGTCCTTTCTGAAAGTGATATGTTGGGATCCCAAATCACTAATCCACATGATGACAACCAGGGCAGGAAAAATGATGTTAAAATCTTTAAAGAAGCCCTTTATGATGCCACTCCTGCTTTCATAATTCCATGAGACCCCTTTGCCCCCAAACAAATGTAACTGTTTATAATTCCCAAATCACCAGTCCTGACTCCTGCTTCCATTATATCACATGTGCTGTTCCCTATGCTGTTCCCTCTGTCTAAAACCCCCTTCTTCCCCACTCCAATTTTCTCTCTCTTTCTCTGCCTCCTACCAGTTCCTTCATACATCCCTTTACCAGGTGAGTCGTCCCTGGTCCTCCAAGTTGGTTTGCCCATTCGCCATGACCCCATGAGATCCAGGCAGTGTCTTCTATCAAAGCACCTGTCACACAGGGTCACAACAGCTGACTGACCTCTTTGTTACCTATACTTACTTGACCGTGAGCTTTTTGAAGGCAAGGAATGTATCTTACCTATCTGTGTGTCTACAGTGCCTAGTCTGCTCCCTGTCATGGAGTAGGCGTTCAACATATGTTTGTTCCAGGAAGGAACAAAGGTCTGGGTGACTTGGAATTCTCTTTCTTCTCTTTCTGTCCTCTAACATCTATATCTCACTTTGTTCACAGACATAAATCCTCTAGACAGAGGCAGAAAGCCGTTGGAAGTGTCAATAATAGACTTCGAACACCTAAAGAGAAAATAGTATGGAAATGGATCACTTTGGTTTACTGATTCCTTGTATTCTCTGCTGAGATTGCCAAAAATACTCACTAAAAACACATAAATCTGAACAGAAAGTTAGCATTTGATCAGTGACTTACATCTAAGAATTCTTATTCACCAAATCTAGTTGGTTGAATTATTTTCATTTAACTTTTTTAAAGAAAGACAGTACTCTCTACTAGTTAGAGGATTTAATTCTAATTCAGGAAAAACATAAATATTACTGTCAAATAAGTTCCGAATACCAAGTAAAACCAAGTTAACTCCGGAGCAACAAGGTGTATTGTTTAAGTTATTTCTTTTTTTCCAAAAGTATGCTAGCTAGTAAAGACACATAAAACACATAAAAGGAAATAGAAGTGGTAAATATCTCTCAAATGGATGTCCTAAAATGAAGGAGAAATTGATAAATATCTCTCAAATTGATCTCCCTAAAATGAAGGCGAAATTGATGGGCTCTGGTACTTATTATTTGAATATAGGCACAAGGGTCTGAAGAACACAAAAATGAAAGAACTCCTACTTTTACACCTTACACAGGAGCATTTCTGCTTTCCGATTTTCTCTGGCCTTGCTGTGGAAAGTATTGGTTCCCAAATTACCTTGTCCAACAATCACGATGCTCAAGAAAGTTAGTTCTGCTTCCATAGTCATTGTCAGTCCAACACAACACCGTGAAAGAGCTTCTTTAAAGCTACTTTGTCATAATTCATTCAAATATAAATTGGAACAGGAAAAACATCTCTTTCAATGTTACAAGGACCCAGATAGACTCACTTTTACCTAAAAAACATACCACCACCAAAATAAATTTATATCAAGACTTGAGAGTACAAATTCAGTGGTATAACGCCTCCGTGTGTGTCCAGGTACCTATGCTTGCATTCTTTCTCATTGATATATAATAATTATACATATTTCTGGAGTACTATGCTTGCATGTTTGTGAATGTAAATTTGTGTTGTGACTATTTAGATGAGTAATAAATCATCATACAAATAGGACGATTTAAATAGCTACTAAGATACTGCCATTTTCTCCAACATTGGCTTGCGTAGCAATGTTCCTATTAGCTAACAGTGCAATGCAGTTTGGTAATTGGCTGTCATATCCAATCTTCATAAAGAACCGTATATCCCAGATGTCCCCACTGCACATGCAACTCTATCCTGAGAAATCAAAGAAGTTTTGCCCTAACACTGACAGAATAATGATGAGAACCAAGTAATGGGCTTACCCTCTTGCCCCCAAAAATCAAGGATGAGGCTACCTTTTTGGTTCTTAAACCCTGCTCAGTGGACCAGCCTCTGGGGATGCTCCTGAGGAGGTGAAAAGCATTGTTCCCCCAGCATCGCCTATCCTCAGGGCCCCCATCAAAGGAAGAGCAACTTGCATACGACAGATATGGAAGCTCTAGCAGCTCTGGCAGCCAGCCACAACACTTCCACGCTTACAAACAAAATTCCAAGGGAAATAATATAGATAAGATGAACTGAGAAGTAGACGTGATTGGAGAGGTCAAAGAAAAAGAGGGCTAATAAATCAGTAACCCCACTCATTTTTTATTTGGTTTCAATAATAAATAATTTAACATATTTATGTGCATTTAAAAGGCTGGGCAACAGAAGCTTTAGGGTAAACACGACTTTCACAAACCTGATATAATGTCTCTCTAAAAACAATTCCTATTAGTGGAATAAACCCCTAAAATTCCTTTCCAAAGGCTTATCAAACCAAACTGGGTTCCAGGCCAACAAATTGAATTAGAAATCCATGTAAGGCTGCTCACTGAGTTATTAAAAGGATCTGCATGGCTATTTCCAGTTCACCAGGAAACCTTCTATTTGGACATTTGGTCAAATGCTGCCCTCTAGTGAGAAAACTCTTTTAACTCTATAGCAGGCCCTGAGATTACAAAGCATTCAGGGGCTTCAAAGAAAAAACACCGGAATGAGATCATCCAGTAGAATCCTCACCTAGAAACCACAGTTATTCTAGACTAAAATATTCATTTCATTTTTACTTAGTTAATAATGCCTATATTTTCTTTCTAAAGTTAGGACAAGTAAAATATTAAAATGACTATAATAATGTAGCTTTGCCTGTGCAATCTTTAAATGTTTTTAGACTTACATTTAACAATACAATAATAGTAACTGATATTAAAATTTGAAATGTTCCCTTTTTTCAGCTAGTGATTCAGCTATAAAAAATACAAATAAAATTGAACGGGTAATAATGTGGTTTTCCACACACACCTGAATGAGTCAGTGCTCTGGTGGAAAGATTGTGTCTTAGGATGAAATTGGCACTGTGAAGATTTACAAAATTTAGACTAAAAATTGAAAAATGCAGTGAATATTCCACAGAATGTTTACATTAAGAAGCTACACTTTGGGCGGTGCCTGTGGCTCAGTGGGCAGGGCACCGGCCCCATATACCGAGGGTGGGGGGTTCAAACCTGGCCCCAGCCTAATTGCAACAACAAAAAAGATAGCCAGGCATTGTGGCGGGCACCTGTAGTACCAGGAGTTGGAGGTTGCTGTGAGCTGTGACGCCACAGCACTCTACCAAGGGTGATAAAGTGAAACTCTGTCTCTACCAAAATAAAAAAGAAGAAGTTACACTTGACTTCTATTTTATTTTGCTGTAAAAGTCAAGATTTCTGGGCAGCGCCTGTGGCTCAAAGGAGTAGGGCACCGTTCCCATATGCTGGAGGTGGCGGGTTCAAACCCGGCCCTGGCCAAAAACCACACACACAAAGAAAGGCAAGATTTCTAATGTTCATAGACAATACAGGAGTATTGCTATCTCCTTGAATAGAGAACTAGTCACTCCTAATTTAGCAGGGGAGAATAAGGAAAATTTCTGCTTCAAAACTGCATCATTGACTTTAGTTCATTTTACTCACTTAGCAGTAACAGGCATTTCGCATTTTTCAATTTTTAGTCTAAACTTTGTAAATCCTGACAGTGCAGATTTCTTCCTAAGACACAATCTTTCTAGCAGAGCATCTGTTCATTCATCTTTTACTTCTTTTAATGAACCTTTCTGACTGCCTAGTCTCAACCCACACTCTGTAAGTCACTTCACATCTAATGGTTAAAAAAAGATGGACCTGGTTCCAAAACGCGTGTACCTTACAGCTTGAGTGTGGGAGACACACGTGTGAACAAGTAACAGTGAAGCACTGTCAGAAATGCTGGAGTGGGGGGTAGGCACGGGGCTCCAGGAGGATGTAGGAGAGACACCTGATCTGCGTTGGGAAGGCAGAAATGCTCCGTTCCCCCCAGGAAGTAAGATTGGAGCTTCAGCAGAGTTCCACAGCCATAAAAAGCCCTCGGAAGGTAGTGCTAGCCAGACAGACTGATGTCTTTGCACAGAAGCAATTTGTTGTGATGGTTTTGTGCTTTCCTTGATGTATCATTCCCAAGTAGATATGCAGTGATGGTGGTTTCACACTCGGCTCCGTCATGCTATTTCAATCAGATCTCTCCACACATCATGTGAAATATTCCTATTTCAGAAAATTGTGTTCTCCTTTCTTAATTTTAAACACATCTATAGAACATTATGCTTTTCTTTTTCAAGGAAAAATTATGTTGTAATTACATGGTCCTCATGTGCTCTGGTATACCCTGTGGTCTTAGGAAAGTCACACATCTACGGTCTAAGATATTTTCAGCTCAAATATTTTGTGTGTCAGCAACCTCATATACTGTATAAAACCTACTCTTCATTTGAAAATATTGCATTCATTGTTGACGTTCAGCTGTTCATCCTCTCATTACCAGAGTCATAGAAGAAATATTCTTGCTTGACACAGAATCCCAAAACCAGAGATGTTGGCGTGGATGTGGAGAAAAGGGAACACTTCTACATTGCTGGTGGGAATGCAAACTAATACGTTCTTTTTGGAAACCTTTTGGAAAGATGTTTAGAGAACACTTAGAGATCTAAAAATAGACCTGCCATTTGATCCTACAATTTCTCTACTAGGTATATATCCAGAAGACCAAAAATCACATTATAACAAAGATATATGTACCAGAATGTTTACTGCAGCCCAATTCATAATTGCTAAGTCATGGAAGAAGCCCAAGTGCCCATCGACCCATGAATGGATCAATAAATTGTGGTATATGTACACCATGGAATATTATGCAGCCTTAAAGAAAGATGGAGATTTTACCTCTTACATGTTTACATGGATAGAGCTGGAACATATTCTTCTTAGCAAAATATCTCAAGAGTGGAAGAAAAAGTATCCAATGTACTCAGTCCTACTATGAAACCAATTTATAGCTTTCTGATGAAAGCTATGACCCAATTATAGCCCAAGAAGAAGGGGAAAGGGAGAGGAAGAAGAGAGGAGAGCGGGAGGATGGGTGGAGGGAGGGTAATTGGTGGGACCATACCTACGGTGCATCTTACAAGGGTACATGTGAAATGTACTAGGTGTAGAATATAAATGTCTCAACACAATAACTAAGAAAATGCTGTGAAGGCTATGTTGATCAGTTTGATGAAAACATTTCAAATTGTACATAAAACCAGCACATTGTACCCTATGATTGCATTAATGTACACAGCTATTATTCAATAAAAAAAGAAAAAGAAATATTCTTGCTTGAGAAAGATTTAATCTCATCTTTTCTGATCAAATTTTTCATCATGGGGAAAAGGAAATAGAAAGTGAAGTTTTAAGGGAAAAGTTTATCAAAGTTCTGGTTCTGGATAAAAATGTCAGCAATCTATCAGGAACACATCTCTGTAAGAGAAGTAAGCTCAGGAAACTCGCTCTGTGACAGACCTTTTAGTTCACTTTAACATTCTCTCTAAACTTAAACATGCATGAGGAAAAATTTTTTATTTGCCTATTAAAATGTCTGTTCTAGAGACATTTATTTCTTGATAAATGTCTTGAAACTAATCTGAATGCATAAAAAGAATTTTAAAACAGAGCTAAAAATATATACATATCAAGGAAGGAGGCATAGGGTATTTTCAACTCAAACTGTGTATAAGTAGACTCCGTAACAACTTTTAAGCATTACTCTAAAGCTTTGAAGAACAGAGGAAAGCTGTACAAAGTGGGAGCAATGTCCCTTCCGGAAAAGTTAGGAAATCGGGGCTCTGTCTGAGAGTCTAATAACCACAGCAGAGTCACGCTGCCTGTCTGCGTTTGAAAATTCTCATTTGGCCTGTTCCCCAGATGTCACTGAGTTAAAGTGTGGCTCTCTGAGCTCATCTTTGTGAGTGGACATTGAAAACCACAGCAAAGTGGCAACAACTTAAACATTGCCAATAGGGAAAGGATAGACAAAAATCTCATGTACTCACACAGTGAAATGCCCCATAAAAAAATAAAAAGAATATTTGAATCTATATCCATATATACATATATGTTTTGTATACATATATATTCACATATCAACATGGATAAATCTTTTTTAAAAAGGTATAATATTAAGTAAAAAATGCAAGATACAGAATGATACACCATTATACTAATTATACTTTAAAAAAGCACCCAGGCCAGGCACGGCAGCTTATGCCTATAATCCCAGCACTCTGGGAGGCTGAGGCAGGAGGACCACTTGCGTTCAGGAAGTCAACATCAACCTGAGCAAAAGCAAGACCCCATCACTAATAAAAAATAGAAAAGTTAGCTGGGCAAACATCTTGACCATGACTTTCACCAAAGACCCTGAACCAGAACCACCCAGATAAGCTATTTCCAGATTCCTGATAATCTAAAACTGCATGAGATAATAAATGTTTATTGTTTAAATAAAAAGAAATGAGCTGGGCATTGTTGTGGGCACCTGCAGCCTCAGCTACTCAGGAGTCTGAGGCAGGAGGATCATTTGAACCCTGAGTTTGAAGTTGCTGTGAGCTAGGGTGACGCCACAGTACTCTAGTCTAGGCAACAGAGTGAGATTCTGTCTCAAGTAAATAAATAATAAAAACCACCCCAAACTATTCTATTTGCTGTTTAAGTATTACTTATAAATATAGTATAAAACTGTCTATTGTTTTTAAATGGACAGTGACCATCCCTCCAAAGAGAGAAAAAGAAACAAAACTCGAAGTTAAAGGAGTCTTCAACTAATTGTATAATTACCTTGAAACTATAAGCAAATATGACACAATTTAACCATTAGCTCTGAGTCTTGAGAATAAAAGAGGACTCCCCTGCTCCTTTGCGAATTGCTTTTCTATATTATATCTTTTGGATTTCTTTTGCAAATTATTTTCAGCTAACAAAATAAAAATAAATAGCAAGAGTGAAGCCCTTGAGTAGGCAGGCTAAATGGTGCTGGTGCGGTGATTCAATCCTACCAGTCTTTGTTTCATGATCTTCATCTGCGGCTCAGTCTATATTTAAAAGGAGATGAAAGCAAATGTCTACAGAAGTAGATCTTGGAGAGTTTAAGTGCAGAGATTCAATCTAGTAAAGTAAAATTTTCTATGGGACACAATTTCAATGCCAGACAACCTGAAGCTTTTTTGTTGTTGTTGTTGTTGTTGTTGCAGTTTGGCCAGGGCCAAGATAAAACCCACCACCCTCAGTATATGGGGCCAGCACCCTACCCGCTGAGCCATAGGTACTGCCCCAACCTGAAGCTTTTGTCACCAAAGATCTTTTTCCCGGTCTCTGCCTTCAAATCCTCAAATAAAATTGATTTTGGTGATTTTAAAAAAAGGTAGGTGGGGAGTCAACCAAATTCCATCATGTTCTTCATGGTCATGTCAGCCCAAGATGTTTTTCCAGTACTCCTGTCCAAATATTAAAAATCTGACTAGAATCCCTAATTTAAAATTTCAGATCCTTGATCCTATAAAATCAAGCTGGAAAATATAAGAGTTGGCTTGTTCAACAGAAGTAATTTAAGATACAAACATACGCTTCACACAAAATGAAAAACAAATAGCTGTTAAAAATATGTTCAAATGCTCACTTCAATTTACAACAGGAGAAATGTGATTCAAAATTATACAAAAGTATCTTCTTTTTATTTATCAGACTAACAAAGATAATTAAGGCCACTTAATGCATGATGAGGGTGTAGGGAATTAGACTGGCTCATCACAACTGGAAGGAGTATGGATCAGTACAACCTCTATAGAAGATAATTTGGCAATATCCATCCAAATGACAAGTGTGCGCATTTCCTTGGACCAGAAATTACATTTCTAAGGATTTATGCTACAGAAACACTTTGTATTATGTTACGTGTCACATGGACGGGGTTATTTTTGCTACAGTGGTTTTAATTGCAAAATGTTGGATGTACTTTAAATTTTCATCAATTGAAGACTAATTAAATTATAATGCAATCATAAAAAGGAATATAATACTGCCATTAAAAAAAGGTGAAGAAACTCTCCTGATTTGATATGGAAAGTCTTCAAAATCAATTATTAAGAACCCAAGTGCAGAACAGTGTATGAGAACACTCCCATTTGTATGAAAAGGAAAGATAATATGGGCATAGAATATTTTTAAAAGGACAGACTAGAAAATGATAGTACCATTAATTATTGGCAGGAGAGAAGAACAGGGCATCTGGCGGATGTCTCTGAAAGGTAGACTTTTCACTGTATACCCTATTTTGAATCTCCTGAATGTGCTACTTGGTTTTTAAGATTGAGTTAAAATTTAAGTGACTACATAATTTTAGCTATAATGAGAGAGCTCTGAAAGATGTCCTAAATTTTAACAGGTTGTTCTCGTAAATGTTTAGAGGACCCTCTCACCTTAAAAAAAAAAAAAACATAAAAAGAGGAATTACATCCCTAGGAAGAACTTGAAGGAAAAACTTCCTCACAGCAAGGAATCATTCTGGCCATGCTAGTAATTTAGCTCACCTGAAGCCACTATACCAAAACCCACCCAGATTTTGTTAGGACTAAGCCCCATTTAAGATATTCAGCTAACCTTTGCTAAATGAAGCCCCAATTAAAATTTGTAACAGAGCTTAAAAAGCCAATGGTATCTTTCCCTTCCTGATTTCCAGTTTGACTGTGAAACTCAGCAGGTGTAACATACAGAAGTTATTTTCTCTTTTGGCAAAGCAAAAATGATCTACTAGGCTCAAAAATACATCAGCATCTGTGACGTAGAACCAACAGCAAAATCTAAATAACGTGAGCTGCACATTTCAAGTAGATGAATCCAGTACAATCAAAGCCTAAGCCATGTAACTGGTTGTCATGCAGCCACAGGAATTGAAATTTTATCTTAAGTACCCCTGGGGGAAGCCGTTCACCTTAACAGGTAGTTACCACTAATTTGCATCCGATTGTTGGTTTATGTTTTAGTTTAGCCCATTAACAAGAAGGCTATTATGAGGTTAAGAATTTTACAAAAAAAAAAATCTTAAATTGGAACACTCGAAGTGGATATTTCTGCGGCTTGTTGCTATATTTTACTACATTTTTATAGAGAGGAATCAATTCCTTCTGAAACGTCTGTATTGTTCTGCGTCTCTGTTGCTGTTATTGTCCTCATCTTCAGATGCATTGCCATCCATCCACATGTCATCATCCAGTACTGAAGATCCAAAAATTATGACAAATAGGTTCCTGTTTCCACTTGCTGCAAAGGGTCTCCTGTTTACCCTGTGCTGGGGCCAGGTGGCCATTTCTATGCTCTGGGACAGTGCTTGACAATCTCTTGCTGGGTCGGGGCAGTTGAGTTTTTCTTCTGCTCTGAAGAGGAGTTTCCATTTCCCATATGAAGACATTTCCTTTGCGAAATTCCAGGTGAGAAACCCTCCCCAGTGCCTCCCTGGGAAGCCTGGTACAGAAAAGGAAGAGTCTCTCTATGCAGTAATCAGCCTTGACTTAAGAATGAACATTCGGAGAAGAAATGTATCACCTGACCTCAGGGTCACAGAACTGAATATTTGTCAAAGGAAAAGAAGGGGGGCAAGGACATTTTTTCATCTCTAGTAAATGAACATCTTTCTATAAATCACAGTATATAATATCTTGAAAATACAATGGCAAGTTCCCACATGGACTTCCCTTTTAAAGGGAAGAAAAGTCTATGAAAAGACTTTTTCAAATCAACTGCCAATGGACACCCACACATCTTGAGAGTTGCAGTAAGCTTTGAGTGCTTTAGGATGAAAATACTGCTTCATTTTTGACGGGTTTCTCTCTCCTGGAGGACATTAAAAACAAGTTTCACAACTAGCCTTTGCCATGAGCTCCTACCCCACTGCTTCCTCACTTTCACGGGCCTCACAATTTCCCTGACTGATGCAGCTGGCTGCCTGCAGCTGCCTATGATAATAACTGTGGCACCCGCTTCTCTTCTTTTGAAGTTGTAGATTCATTAAAAGACAGCATTGCATCTTGCTAGAGAACAGGCTTGGTCCTCCATTACAGTGAACGTTTGTATCACTTGGTTACAAATGACAACTCTAAGTTAAATTCGCACATATACACACACACACACACACACACACATCTACACCTGCAAATTCTACATATTTGCTGCCTACTCTTGGGGGGCAACCCGAACCAGCACTCACATATTGGCTGCTACTCAAAGTATACCCTTTTAAAGGTACAATCTGCGCTTAAGAAATCCCTTCACCATGTTTATCAGCTGCATCTGTGGCTTTATTTTCCTTTTTTACAAAATTTCCCCCATCGGTCTTTTATTGTTTCTTTGCTGGGTATTCACTTTTTGAAACCAGCGGAAGCTCTGTGTACAATGTTATATCGCAAACCTGTCCTCCCCCTTTGGCACTTGCCTGAGTGAAAAATGGCCAGACCGCCTTGTAAATTTGGTTAAAATAAATAAATAAACAAACAAATAAATAAATAAAAAGTGTCCCCGGGTTAAGACCCTGCATTCCAAGTTTCAGCCCGGAGTGAATTTGTATGGCCAAGTTATAAACCCCTGAAAATAGGAAACTAATGCCACAAGGATTTAAAATAATAGAAAATGTTTCACATAATATAAATCCATAAGCAGTGTATTATATTTAAGTCTTAATATCTACATACTTGGATTATCTTCTATCTTGACAATCACACAAAGTAATCTCCCTCCCTCTTCCCCTTTCCTTTGACTCCGGGTTTCATTCCTGTGTATTAACAATGCTCTGGGCCATAAAATACTGTATTAATATTAGTTTGTCACAGCAGACTAAATTTAGAACAACTCATTAATATGGGAGCGTTAAAGGCAGTCAGCCAAGAGTTCCAGGGACTATAAGCTCTTAAGGCTGTAAGTTATGCAGATATGCCACTTGAACTGGAGAGCCAGCTATTCTTTTTGTTACTAATAAGAGATTCTATTAGTTCTAAGCTGATTCTAATTCTAATTAAGAAATGTGGGAAAAGGCAATTTTGCCATTGTAGGTATAGTTGATGTGCAACTGGAATAAGTCTTAGATCATCCCGCTTGGCTTCCTGGTCGGATAAGATTAGTGGCACACGCATGGCATGAATATTCTTTCTGCCATCCTCATAAAAAAAAAAAAAAAAAAACCTCCGCTGCTGTATGTGGGGTAGTGTAATCATAATGGATGTTTCTGGAAGAAGTCTAGTAATCAGTGCCTTTTCAAAGCAAACCTTTTGAGGCTCGGAATCACCCCAGTCGTACAAAAAGTTTGGACTTTTTACAAATAAAAAAACCTTTCAAATGGATTTGCTGGACCGGTTATGCCTTTCTTTGGGCTTGTCAAATATTAATTTTTTTTAAATTTAGTCCCTTGCTAAGCTACAAATATTCATGTTTAACACCAAGTAGCGGTTCAGAGGCTGACGACTTGGTATGTACCTTTTGAATGATGCATAGAAAGCGGCAGTTAGCACAAAGAAAAAGCCACCAGATTGGTCTCAGGGAAACCCAGTGTCTGAATTTTTCATGACTCCTCTAGCACTTAAAGAATAAAAAAAAAAAAAAAAAAAAAACTGGCTACTAGTGTTGGGAGACCGACGTCAGGAAGGTCAGAGCCTGGAAACAGGCGAGAGAATCCGGTCTTGCCTGGGGAGAGTGAAAAGGGATTTAAGCTGCTTAGGAGAATTAGAAGGAAAAAAAATTTTCTCTTGCTTTGGTTTGGTAGTTTACAGACCCCAGAACAGCAAAACAAAACCTATAAAAAAAAGTATGCAGCTGTATCTCTCTAGGATTCCTTATTTTTGTGTCTCTAAGGACAGCAAAACTTACCTACCCTTTTGGGTTATTGTTAAACTCCCTCAATCAGGCCTTTTCCAGAATACTTGCTCACTTTTATAGGTCCCCTCTCCCAAGGAAACCGAGGAAGAGGGGGGAAGAGAAGCCGTCAATTATCTGTTTCCCTGGATGAGTTTGCAAACATCTCCCATAGAGGTGAGGGGCTACTGGGGAAGATGATGTCTTAATTATACAGATACCCAGCGACTCAGGGCCGAAAAACACCCTTCGTTTGATGGACTTTCCTGCATTTGATGATCATTTAGGGAAAATCTCCATTGAGTCCAGGAAAACAAATGACTAACTCCTATGGAAAGAAAAAAAAATTATACAGTGTTTAAGCAACTGACGACTTCACCTGTCACCATCTCATTAAGCTCTTAATGAGTTCTTTTCTATTCTTGGTCACATCTGATTTTTTTTTAATATAAGTCCCTTTGAACAGCTGGGAGTAAGAATTGCCTTTGATCACTGAATTCTTCTGAATTTTCAGTCAAAATGAGGCCATTTTCAGCCTGACTTGGGGTATTTTTATGAGTTTATTTCCCCCAAGTACATTCCTGGGCATAGTTTTCCAGGCTGAGAAGAGCTTGAACAATTAATGTATACATTTTTACATAAATGTTTATAAATTTAACAAAGGGAGAGAGCTTTGCCACAAGAAGCCTCAGCTCTTTTGAAGGCAGTTTTCTAATGATGACCCTTGGCGTGTTGGACCACATGGGATTCCTCTGAGAAGAGTCGGATGAAAATTAGTCTATTCTCATTTCAAACAGAATTTTGCTGAAGTCCTGATCAGAGCATCAGCATGGCGTCCAGGGAGACAACACTCGCTACTTGATTCACTCCGCAGCCTCCCTCTCCTGGTAATTGTTGCAGGAACACATAGTGACAAGGCTCTAGGATGTGAGCGGTCTGGATGTACTCTGGCTGTTACGCTCTGTTTAAAGATTTAAACCATCAGGGTATGATAAGGCTTTTTGATGTTCATTGAACACGGAGCTTGGGTACAGAAGAAGGGGAAAGGGCTTCACCAGAAGGCAATCATCTTTCAGAGCCACAGTAAGACGGGGAGAGGTGGGGAAATCTCAGCCTCAGCATAGACACGGAACAAAGGGAGATGAAAGGGGCAGGGTGAGGACGGGGCCAGCTCTGGCTGTGAGGCAGAACTCGCTCTATGAGAGTTCGATGTCTTAAAATACAGGGAGAACATTTAGTGTTCCTCTTGCGTTAAAACACACTGGCGTTTCAGGGAGAGGGGGAGGATGATACTAGCTGGAAATTTGCGTGGCTTCAGTTGACCCCGGCTTTCAAAAAGCCTTCCGCGGCTTATTTTGAAATTATTTAATGAGTATTTACTTTGAGTGAGATGAATGTCATCTCCAGCATGCACTCCCCCAAACCTGGAAGAAGCCCTTCCTTAAAGGACAGTTTTAAGGTCCTCATGGGGTTTTCTTCCCCCAGAGGGAAATCCTGCATGTTTGTCTTAAAGAACATAATGATCAGAAATGAAAGGGGATAAAAAGGGCCCCCGACAGAAACGGCCCCAATTTTTTCAGATCCTCTTCTTTGGCAAAATATCAGGGTTCTAGTATCCTGTTCACAGCTCTCTCCCACCCCTGTTACCTGCGCTTTGATTGTACTAATTAGACAGACAGGAAGCCTCCTCTATTTTTTGTCCCCCCAGGCCCTAGCAGGATTGGCTGTACAGACCAAAGTTTTGACAAATGTTGGTTGAGCTAATGAATGAACAAATGACCCTGTGAAATTACAGGTGGAGACTAATTTCTTTTCTGTGCCTCCATTCAAAGTTTCAGAGAAACGCTACATAAAGGAAGCCAAAAGTTGTGGATTTATTTTTTTTCACTTCCACCCTCTGCCACATCCCAGCAAACAGCCTGGCAAGGCGTGGTTGATGACAGCCGAGATAGCTTTATTTCCCCCATCTGTAGAAAAGGATTATTAAAAAGAGCTCCCTCTTTGGGGTGAAGAAATAATCCACGTAAAGTGCCTACCATAGTGTTTGACATACGGTAAAATCGTCAAAAAAATTAATATTGTAAAATTTTGCTATTAATTATCTAGTATTGGTAATAATTGCTATTATTAGTATTGCTCTTCCAAACACTTGCAGATATGATTTAAGAAACATATGGTCGTTAGTGCAATGCAAAGGTGAATCTCTCTAGCACAGGAATAGTCTGTGCTGTGACCTTCTGGCCTCTTCTGTCCTGACAATGTGTTCTTGTTCCCGCCTCATGTAATTGCTCTCTAATTAGAGGTAAGACCTTCTTCTCTTAGATGTCGGCAGGGGAACTTGAAGTGGGTTCCACCAACCAGACACCAGGAAACCCAAATGTGTCCTGTTTTAGCCTGAAAAATGAAACGCCAGTCAAAGCAACACACACAGTCCTCTGCCCATTTCCTCACAGATTTCAATTCAGTACAACATAAAAACCCCCACTTCTGAGCAGGCAGAAGGGAAATGAGGTCCCAAACCCAACTTCATCACATGAAGGCCCCAGAGCCCCTGATCCCAGCACCCACCCCCAGTGAGTCCTGTCCTAGTAGAAGCTGCCCACCACCACCGACCAATATATATTCACAGGTGTTATAACTCAAGCCCCCATGTAATCCTCACAACCCTGTAAGAAAGGTATTTACAGATGAAAAAACTGAGGTGTAAGCTGATACTATCAAGAAAATGAAATTTACTGACATTTTTGTTTATTTCTCTTTTAACATTTTGCTTAGCAACTTGCTGGACTGGTCTAGGGCACTCCGTTTCTCTGAGGCTGTACCCGTCCCTCAACTCCTCCGGATCTCAAAGTTCTCACGTCCATCCCTGGAGCAGGGGGAACGGACGTCGTGGTCCAGTCTAGCCCATTGTCCTGTATTTAAGCCAGCAGGGCTGAGTCCTCCACTCCCAGCTGCTGCCCCCTGCTGGCACTAGAATTTCTGTGAACACTGCACACCTTATGTAATGCTCTTCCTCTCCAATTTCCCTGGCCTTCCCGCCTCTAAAACTGGAAATGGGAGCATGGCAGCCATTACCATTACGGAAAGAGGCCATTTTAGCAGAGCACAAATCTAGGGAACAGTATGGCCGAATAACTTGCCCCGTGATTGAGGCATAAGGGAATAACCGTTTTCTTTTCTCTGGCACACTAACGCAGAGAAAGTCAATCCTCTAAAAACAAATTGATTGATGCTATAATTTAATATCTTCATCAGATTTCTAGCAGCAGAATCGTTCTGCTACCCGCACAAACATCTAAGGCGGAGGAAAAGAAAAACTGCACCAATCGCTTTTCCTTTATTGCACTTCCGGGTGCTCTAAGAAAAAACTCTCTCCAGAAAATCAATAAGGCAGATTGTGCCCAGCAGTCCCCCATTACAGAATTAAATCCATATGCCAACACAGAACAATGGAGAGACCCAACTAGCAAGGGATCCATTTGCTTTGTTTGACTTTGGCTGCCAGGGAATGAGACCACAAGACTGGATGTAATTTAATGCAAACCTTGGCCTATCCTGGTCATGCATATGACTGACCCTCGGGGCACGACCATCAATTTTCTATTAAAGATCAGAGATTTGACATATCAAAGTCAACATCTAGCTGAATAACTGCAGTAACTTGATAATAATTCTTTTGTGGATTTCACAGTGGCTTTTCAGTAAAGTATCAGAAAGGTAGCCGATTTCAATCCTGACCTGGCAAGATCTGAATATGAAATAAAGGATTTCAGCTTGATCTCCCCATGATGTGAGGATGAATGTTCTGGTAAATGTTAACTTAGTGCTCTGAATAGCTCAGTAATAGATGGGTTTAGGCAGTAATAGGTTTAAAATGTCAACTTATTGAATAATAATTTCATGTTGTACAAATACAATGTGTAAGAAGGGATTTGTTTTGCAAATTTTGAAATAAATGAATGGATTTATAATGTCCTTGACTGTTTCATTGTTCCGGGAAGAATTTTACAGAAGAATCAAAATTAGTTTGTGCCTTCTCCGGTCTTGTTGTTTTTCTGCATTTGTCTCCACATCGTCTTCATAATTACGGGGCCTCCCTGAATTCTAGTCCTTAATTGAGCTCTTCCCTGTTTGGGTCCCCAAAGCCAGACCCATAGCATTACTTTCTAGTAAAAATAAAAACTCAATTATCCCTTCTCATAAAATGTTTCATGACACCAATAGCATAAAAACCTTTCACCAACCCAGCTGTAAAATGTTCAACTGTTCAAAATATAAGAACTGAAAGAAATTCTGTTTCCAAAGCTGAACTCAGCCCTTCAGTCCAATTATAAGCTGACAGCTCTATAAATCCTGGTGGAACACAAGTGTGGGTAAAATCGAATTGTGATTGGGACACAGAGGACCTGGGACAAACACCTTCACCACAGGCTGTGGAAAAGGTGCCTAGATTCTACAACTAGCCCCCCCGACCCCCACCCCACACGCACTTCCAACCATCCTGTATGGAGTAAATATGTTTGCTTAGGGAAATAGGAGACACCAAGGAACCCTCCAGATGAGCTGTCTGAATACTTTAGATCTCACTCTTCACCCCCACAGTTCCCCTCAGCTTCCTGAAACACTCAGGAGGAGAAACCAAAGAAGCCCGAGTCTCTTGCCCACCACCCCGCCGCTCTGAGTAGCTCTTGATCTAATGGATGAAGGACATCTCAATCTCCCACAAGGTAGAACCCCTTTATTTGGTTTATAGAGGCTGACACTTGGGTAATACACGCACGAATGGTCCTGAACAGATCTGCTTATGCACTGAGCTCCATGATTGAGCATATCTCTGCCCTGCAACCACAGAGAGATCCTATCCTAGTCTGAGTTCCCCTAGAAGCTGAAATAAGACAAACATATTATGGCTAATCATTTATTTGAAAGATGAAGGGAACATTGGTTAAGGGAGTAAGACAGAGAAATGACAGCAGCAGGTAAAGGGTGCATTATCAAGCCAGTTACAACCACCTCGGGTAAATGGAACTTAGTCCCACTAAGAGCACTCTCAGCCACTATAGAACACAAGCCTTAAGATTACCCCACTCAAGGAGTGAGGGCATTGAAGTACTCATACAACTCTCTGATCAGTCATTGGTCAACATTGCTCTTGTGGGGAATTAATTTCTTGACATTTCCAGCCTACTATATGGGTACCCAAAGAGATTCAGGAGCCAGAGAAAGCCTTCAGAAAAAAATGTTCAGACTGGAAGTTGGAAGCCAGGTGCTATGCTTAGAAGTAGAAAAAGAATGGGATATGGGCAAGACATCCACAGTCTCTGCTATAAGCACTGACCTTTTATCAATTCTTGAAAGTTTCCTAAATTTTCTAAATTGTTTTTAAGTTATAAAAGTAATATGGCTTGGCCAGGCATGGTGGCACATGCCTGTAATCCTAGGCAGGAGGACCACTTAAGCCCAGGAGTTTGAGACCAGCCTGAGCAAGAGCAAGACTCTATCTATACAAAAAATAGAAAAAGTAGCCAGAAGTGGCAGCACATGCCTATAGTCCCAGTGATCAGGAGGCTGAGGCAGGAGAACCAATTGAATCAAGAGTTTGAGGTTACTTTGAGCTATAATGATGCCACAACACTCTTGCCCAAGCAACAGTGGAAGACTCTGTTCAAAAATATCAGCTGGGCATGGTGGCTCACATCTGTAATCCTAACACTCTGGAAAACCAAGGCAGGAGGATTGCTTGAGTTCAGGAGTTAAAGAGGAGGGGAGAGTAAGATGTTGGTTTTCCAACCCACAGCCCAAGACAGCACTCATGCAAATGTGCTCTGAGTCAAATGCTCCCAAAAAATTATTTTTTTCCAAATGGCATTTCAGTTTCACCCAACCAAATCTTTTAATAAATAATTGATAACCAGAACTAATTTGACATTTCCTCTTTATCAACACTCAATTACCACATGAATTTAATTCTATTTCTTTCTTATCCTGTTTTCAATGTTAATAGATTTGTGATACAGTTTATTATCTGGCAAAAATTGTCCTCTTTCTTTAACCTTTAGAATTTTTCCATGTTTATTTCTCCAAATAAGCTATTATGTCACTTTGTCAAGATCAAAACAAAGTTGGTATTTTTTTGGAATACTTGCTTATCTAAATTAATTTAGGGAGAACCGGCATGTTTACAATATTCATTCCCCCTACTCAAGAACAAAATATATTTTGTGTATTTTTGTTTGTTTTTTGATTTTGTTTGTTTGTTTGTTCTTTTGTTTTTACTGTGGGACATAGAGGAATAATTTTTCCTACTTATAACAAACTATTATCATGTTCTCCCTTGAAAAGACTTAAAGTTTTCTTTATATACGTCCTGTATCTTCCTTGTTAAATTATTTCTAAGTAATCACATTTGTAGCTTCATTAAATGTTTCATCCCATTATATTTTCTAACTTCCTATTTTTATTTTTTTTTAGACAAAGTCTCACTCTGTAGCCCTAGGTAGAGTGCCCTCAAATCATAGCTCACAGCAACCTCACTCTCTTGAGCTCAAGAGGATCCCCTTGCCTCAGCCTCCACAATATTTTGTACTTTAGGTTCCCACCACATCCTTAGTTAGTTTTCCTATTTTTAGTAGAGATAGGGTCTCACTCTAGCTCAGGTTGGTCTCGAACTTGTGAGCTCAAGCAATCCACCCGCCTCAGCCTCCCAGAGTACTAGGATTACAGGTGTAAGCCACCTGGCATATTTTCTAACTTCTTGTTGTTTCTGTGTTACCTATTGGCTTTTTGTATGTTAATTATATACCAACTACCTACTGGATTCTCTTATTGTCTCTAAAGGCTTTCCCCCCTCCCCAGTTCATTTTCTTGGATTTTCCAGATGTATTATATAATATAATATATAACTATATCTGTAGAAATAATAATTTTAAAAATATTTTTACTCTTATAATATTTATATATCAATCATTTTTCTTTGCCACTTGCATTGGCTAGTATTTTTTAAACAATGATAAGCAATAATCATGATTGTTGGCAATTTGTCTTGTTCCTGACTTTAACTGGAATGCTTCTAGGATTTTAATAATAAGAATGATGCTGGATTTTACATACAGGTATATTTTTTATTATGTTAAGGAAGAATCCATCTATTTTTATGACAGAAAGAATTTAATTCAGACATAGGTGTTTGAGTTTTCAAATATCTTTTCTCTGTCTATTGAGGAAGTTTTCTCCTCCAACCTAGTTATATGGCAAATTATATTAACGGATTTTCTAACAATAAATTATGAATTCCCAAAATGAATTTATTCAGTCACGTTCTTTTGCTATTGCATTGGATTCCATTTGCTATATCTTCCTTAGGAAAATGAAAGTGTAAGTGGCTTCTTCCACCATCCTTCAATGGTGCAAGAAATGTTGAGTTTTCTTCTGAACTGAGGGGTTCTCTCCGGAGCAACTATCTTGAAAGTTCTCCATCTGTGGAGGCTCCCTGCAAGGGCAAGACAACACCAGCAGAAAAGGCCTGGCAGTCTTCCACCTTAGGCAGGAGCTAAGAGAAGAGTTATAAAAGCTCAGCTGGAGAATGGATATCTGACACTGAAAATCAGTGTAGCCCCAAAGGTCCCCACAGGGATTGCCAGGAACCCACCAAATATCCAAAAGAGAAGCAATTTTTAACTTGTGCCATTTGTTAGGAATAGTGTCCTGATTAAATGCTCACCTGTGAGGCACAGCATTGTCCCTTTATCTCTCTTCTCATTCTTCTGACCCTAGCACAAGAGGACGTAGCAGCATAAAGAAAGGGGCCAGAAGAGTAGAACAAGGCAGAATAATAGCAGAAAGAAAGACCACTAGCCTCCCTGGCTGGTCTATAGATTTGTGAGTGGGGTCTAAGCTTGAAAGGAAATAGAAGAGGGGAGAGGTTTGGAACTGGGTGGGAGAATGAAGTTGTGTTTTGAACTCAAATAGGCATTTTAATTCCTACAAATTATGTAACTCAAAAACCAAATATGACTGGAGAAGCTATGAAATATGTCCAGGATAGCCAAGGCGTGAGGGAGACCCAATAGTCCGTATTTGAAGGCAGAAGTGAGACACACGGCATGGTAAAAGATTCCTTTGAAAATCTCCCAGGAAGGGGTCACATCAGAGACTAACACTCCGTCTTTCATTAAATCCCAACAGAACAAGTTTTTCTTCCAGCACCAAAACAGATTGCAGCTATTTCTGTTGAGCACAGATGAAGTAGTTGGCTGAGTTTCGCTGCCATGTTGTGGGAAAAATATGTACCTTTAAACAAAGAATCACACCCAGCACAGCAATATGCTCACACTATGAGAGGCACTGCAAAACTGGGTCTGCGTGAGAGAATGGAAGATAGAGCATGATGATCTCCCCAGAACTGCTTATTCAGAACCATAAGCTCGTTAAATGCACTGGTGAAAGACATCACTAACTTGCCTTCATTAAATCTTTCTCCTTCCCTTCTCTTTCCTCTCTCCCAACTCCACCCAACTATTTGTACAGTTAGCCCTTGAACAAATGGAGGCACTGACCCTCATGCAACTGAAAGTTTATGGATAATTTTTGGCTCCCCAAACACTTAACTCCTAGCCTACTATTGACCAGAAGCCTTACCAATATCATAAAAAAATTAACATATTTTGTATGTTATATGTAGTACATACTATATTCCTACAATAAAGTAAGCTATAGAAAAGAAAATGTTATAAAGAAAATCATAAGCAGCAGGTGTGGTGGCTCAGGCCTGTAATCCTAACACTCTGAGAGGCCAAGGTAGGTGGATTGCTTGAGCTCAAGAGTTCAAGACCAGCCTGAGCAAGAGCGAGACCCTGTCTCTAAAAATATCCATGCCTTGTGGTGGGTGCCTGTAGTCCCAGCTACTAGGGAGGCTGAAACAAGAGAATCGCTTGAGCCCAAGAGTCTGAGGTTGCTATGATGCCACGGTACTCTAACAAGAGCAAAGAAGTGAGAGTCTGTCTCAAAAAGAAAAGAAAATCATAAGAAAGAAAATGTATAATTAGTAGTCCCTAAATGGAAGTGGATCACCATAAAGCTCTTCTTCCTCATCATCTTCATGTTGAGTAGGCTAAAGAAGAGGAGGACTAGGAGGGGATGGTCTTGCTGTCTCAAGGGGGCAGAGGTGGAAGGAAACCCACTTCCAAGTGGACCTGTGCAGAGTAGGGGCTCAGGGAAGTACAAACAACTCAGTGGTTGTCACCCCACAGAAGACAGAAGAGCCTTCCTAAGCACAGTGAAATGGCCCACCCAGGCCCACCTTCCTGAACAGGAGCTGCCAATGTCCCAGGCAGCAATCCTCTCCTTCTTAGCTGATCTTGGAAAACTACCCCTTAAAATTTATAGCAACAAAAATAATACCTCTTATTACAAAGAATTAAAAGTAGTTTCTTAAGCCCTTTCAGGGGTTGAATGAGAAAATCCCCCAAAAGGTCAAATCCTATTCAAAGATATTAAATATGGCAAGTTTTGGAGCCCTGGCTAGATCCACATTGTCTGACTCCTGATTCAGCACTCCACAGCTCACTGCCTCTGAAGTAGAGAGCTGTTAATAAAACTTTTAAGACTTATTACTCCTAGAATAATACTGTACTGACAATAATTATAAGCAGATATTGACATACTCATAAAAGGTTCTTTTTTTTTTTTTTTTAAGAGACAGAGTCTTACTTTGTTGCTCTCAGTAGAGTGCTATGGCATCACAGCTCACAGCAACCTCCAGCTCTTGGGCTTAGGCAATTCTTTTGCCTCAGCCTCCCAAGTAGCTGGGACTACAGGCGCCCACCACAACACCCAGCTATTTTTTTGTTGCAGTTTGGCCGGGGCTTGGTTCAGACTTGTCACCCTCCGTATATGGGGCCAGCGCCCTACTCACTGAGCCACAGGTGCTGCCTCTCATAAAAGGTTCTTAAAAGAAATTTGCAAAATAACAAGAATTACAAGCCCATAAATGGACACTAATAGAGGCGTGAGCCTAAGGTCAAAGATAACCACACCTACAGGAATCTCAGATTTTTACTTCTAACTTGATTCCAAACTCCATGAACCAAGGTGAGATGCACGCACGTAACAATACCTTTGTTGTGGAGTTTGTGCTTTCAACCATGCCTTGTCCAGCTTCTGCTCACTGACTTCTTGGACCCCTTAGGGTGCACCTGAAGGTGATCTTAGGCTAGGATTCTCTCCTTCTAGATGCAGCATGATATTATAGGACTCTGGCTTAGAAATCAGGAAACTTCCAGGCTAGTCCAAACTCAGTCATGAACTAGCCAAGTGATTTATGCAATCTTTCTGGGCCTCAGTTTCACCATCTTTAAAAACTGGATGTAACAGTTTGACTAAGCTTTCTCACAAGGTACCCTGAACTCCAGCCACTGCCTCTGCCCCACTGTCATCTTCAGTTTCCAGAGTCTTTACTTGCTGTTTTCAGGGACAGAATCAGGAATCTGACTTGGACTATGCCAGCCCAAGAACAACCTTTGGGTACAAGCCCATCATTATAGCCCCTTGGCAATAATGCAGGGGATAACAGAAACACCCTTTTCCTTTCCAACCGGTAACTGGTAAAAAGAGCACTAGGAATCAGACCTTCCAAGTCTACATCAATTGCTGCCCACTACCTCACAGTTCAGAGCCCTCAGCATAGCGTGGCAGGGTCCACATTGATTGACTTTGATTTTCTTGTCCTCTTGTCAGACAGCCCATATAATTTTAATCTTTTTGACTTCCATAGTTTGTCTCATTGTCTTCTTACCACCTCTATACTTTTCCTCCTCATTACATATAATTGCCTGATAAATCCCTAAGGGTTCTTTGTAGCTCACCTCAAATGGCAGCTCTTTAGTGAAAGTTCTTGGTAGACCCTAGGACAGGCCTTCTCTTTTCTGTGGTCTTCTAGCATCTTTTTACTTCTCTCAAAGGTTCACATTCTGCTTTGTATCATAATTGAGTGACAGTGGATTGCAAATTCCTTGAAGTCCTTGTCTCTTTCCCACGACCGACCTGGGACAAAGCCTTCCAGAAACAGTTTCAGTCTCAGGGACACATTGTTTGTTTTTAATTTCATATTAATATGAGGGCACAGATGATTAGGTTACATTGTTTGTGTTTGGTAGGTAGAGTCCACCTTGTAGTTGAGGTCTTCGCCCAGTGCACGTGCTGTATGCCCTTACATTGTGCACGTTAGGTGAGAGCTTAGCCATCCCCCTCCCTCCGCTTCTCTCCCTTTTCCCTTGTTCCCTCTCCCCCCACTTTAATTTAATTGTGTTTTTCTCCTGTGTGGCCATGTAGTTGTTCATCTACTGGTTTCATATCAGTATGGAGTACATTGGATACTTGCCTTTTCATTCTTTTGATACTTTACTAAAAAGAATGTGTTTCAACTCTATCCAGGTTAATACAAAAGATGTAAATAAAGTCTCCATCTTTTACTGGCTGCACAGTATTCTATGATATGCATATGCCACAGTTTATTAATCCATTCATGAGTTGATGGGTAGTTAGGTTGATTCCACATCTCCATGACTATGAATTAAGCTGTGCTAAATATTCTAGCGCAAATGTCCTTATGATAAAATAATCTTTTTTTCACCTGGGTAGATACCTACTAATGGGATTGTGGAATCAAATGGAAGATCTACTTTTAGTTCTTTGAAGATCTTCCATATTTCTTTCCAAAGAGGCTGTATTACTTTGCGATCCCACCAATAGCGTAAAAATGTTCTTCAGGGACACATTGTAATAGTCAAAACAGACTAGACTAAATGGAATAAAACAACCTTCCCCCCAGAGTAAACAACAAATCCCAACACTTCGGCCATTTTACTCAACAAAGTTTTATCAGACTCTCATACTAAATGTCCAGTACAAGTTTATGGGGGCAGAAGATCTGTCATCATAACCTCTCAGGAACCAAGGTAGACGGATCCCGCACCTATGATACCTGTGGCAGCAGATGTGAACACAGAGAATCAAACACTCATCCTTAAACCTTCCACCCAGGGCTACCACATGTCATTCTTCTCACATTTCAATGGACAAAACCAGTCATAAGGCCATGTTTACTTTTAGGACAGGACAGAGAAGCGTGACACTGCAGCATGGCTGGAAGAAAGAAAATCAGAATATTGATGAACATCTTAATAATGCCACCATGTACACCATGCTGTGTCTCATGCCGGACTTTGACCCATTTTGTCACCTCTGCCTGAGATGCTCTCTGCCTACCTTACCCCTTCACCTGAGTATCTTTTCATCCAGATAATTTTGCTTAAAGTTCCTCTGAAGATTTTGTTGACCCTAACCTGCAATCACCACCATCACCACACCAAGAGAAAGGACCCCTCCAATATGCCCAGTCTCACCCTGTAACTATAAGAGATCATAGTATTTTGGTTTCAGTTTGACGCTCCTTTTTTTTTTTTGGTTGCAGATGTCATTGTTGTTTAACAGGCCTGGTCTGGGCTCAAACCCACCACCTTCAGTGTATGAGGACAGTGCCCTACTCACTGAGCTACAGGCACTAAGCCTGTTTGACTCTTCTTCACTAGAGTAGAGAAAATCAGCCCAAAAGCAAAATCCAGTCTGCCGCTGGTTTCTATAAAGAAAGTTTTATTGGAACACACTCACACCCATCCATTTACATATTGGCTAAAGCTGCTGTCACCCTACGTCAGAGTCAAGTCATTGCAGAGAACATCTGGCCCCCAAAATATAATGTATTTACTATCTAACCTTTTAAGAAAAAATTTGTCAACCCCTATACTAGACCCTAATCTCTGTGAGAGGAATAGTTGGTTCTATTCTCTGCATCCCAGCACCTGCCAGAGCCACTGGATCATACTAGGCCTTAGTACATAGCTGCTGAATAAATGAAGAGAGGACATGAGTGTTGACAAAATTTAAATCATCTTTGAGTAAAAAGGACAGGAAAACAGAGAATGGAGAGCATCAGAACTTCCTATTTGGGCAAGACAAACTCTTACAGATTCTCTGTTCCAGCTACACATCCTATCACTCTTTTAAAAATTATAAACTCTGGGAACCAACCTTAATCTTCTAAGTGTCAAGGCAACTAGAATTTGCCACAGCTTAGTTAGAACCAACTAAGCAACCGTGACACTTATGAAATATTTTAAAATTACAAAATTACAAAATCCACATCCATTTGCTCTGTAGAATATTTCATTCTCTTTGATTAACAAATCTGACTTAAATGAGGTACAGGACCTTTCACACAGTATTGTACAGCCTTCAGAAGCACCACAACCGGGTAGGAATTGCCTTCAAGCCTGATCTAGGAGAAAACGTCAGTGCACCGGCTCAGAGCCTCCAGAAGTAAACACACAGCACTGTGTCTGGGCCCTGGTGATTTTACAGCATAGGAAAAAGAAGATCTTAAAATACAGGCCAAAGCTGGAAAGTACAGCACCCCAGCTTGTTTATAACAGTCATTTCAGCTAGTACAGATCCACAATTTATTTGCAAACAGATTAATTAATGTTTCAGCAGCTGTTTGCAGCCAGTCTGTGATCTCGCTGAGCACAGATGACACTTTTTTCCTCTTCTATTCCATAGGGGTAATGCCAGCCATGCTTAGATTGGGTTTTTACTGTAGCAGCCCTACATGATAAAAATCAGTCGAGTCCTGAAGCAGCCAAAATGGCTTTACAAGATCCTCAGGCCACCAAGTCTCGGGTGACTCCTCCCTTCCACCTTCTCTGGGCTTCCTTTTAATTACAGCCCCAAAATGCCAGTTTGCAAACCAATCTGCAAGATGAAAACCTGACATTTTAAAAAATTGTTTTTCCCGTCTACTTTTAGGTCCCTCAGGGCTGGTGTTCAGCAGTGTGTACCGCTGGGGGTAATAAAAGCAAATGCTTGAATATTTTTCGGTAACCTGCCAGAGAATAAACAAATGGAAGAACAAATGCTGATGTGAGTAACACGCCGGATGAGCCGGGTAGATCGCTGCTGACAAAAGCAAGGCAGCTCCTCTGATTCTATTTTGCTTCTTGAAGGAAAAAGAAACAAGGAAGACGAGACAAAATCCCCAAAGCCTCGCTGGGCTAAATTTCCTTACTCTCCTTTGAACAGACTACACAGATTTTGTTGACTAATTGAGATCAATCCCAGTTGTAAATCGCCTCGCTATCCTACAGCTTTAATTAAGCTACCAGAGGGAGCTGTTTATCAATTAACACTTGTTACAAATTATTAGTAATTATATGGACTTTGTGTATATATCATAGCCTGCAAGACCAAAACTGTGTTTCCCAGTTGTTAGGGAAGCAAATTGAATAGTTAATGGGCCATTTGGATGAAGGCACCAGTCATCACCATAATTACAGAATTCCTTCTTTGGCAGAAAGATTTAAGGTGAGTTCCAGCACCATCGGCAGTCATTAAATAAATACCACTTTAAGTGATACTGGCCAGGACTATGCCAGACCACATTAACCGGTGGACTTTCTAATATGGACTTCAGGACTGTATTTACTTTTTGAGTAACAAGCATAATGAAGAAGAGGATATTTGGTAATGTATGCAAGCATTAAAGCTACCTATTGCGGTATGCACCACATTCTGTGATAATTTTAATTGGCTTAATTGAGATGCACAAGCCCGATTAATGTTTAATTCCTTTATATTAAAAAAAAAGAGTCAAGTAGTTCGACATTTCTTCAATTATGTTAGATCTTTCCAGACTTCAAAGGAATGTTACATTAGACAGCTAGATACAGGGTGAACTGATTAAAGAATAAAGACTGCTCATTATAATCTAAGAGTACAAAATTGGTTTGTGTAGCCTTTGAAAGTCAAAATTATGAGCTAAAACTTGAGCTACAGTAATTAACCCAATTTATAGTCATTCTTGCTTATCTATTTGCTTATGATTAGTAATTTTAAATGATCCATGAGATTGATTTACAGATAAAAAGCCCATTCAGGGAGCCAAAATGCTTTGTCCATGATTCTTAAAAACGCCGGAGAAATGTATATAGTTAACCCTAGCAAACATCTATTGATCAGTGAAAACCATCAGTACAAAATTATTAGGTAGTTAACTTCATTATTCTATCTAGATGGACAAAATGCTAATTTGTATAATATATTTGCAAAAATAATTAAAGCTTAACTTGTATTTGCTGTGGCTCTCTGGAAAAATGAAATCAACATAAAAGTATAGATTTCTTAGATTATCAACTCTTAATTACTCTTAATAAATCAGTCCTTTAAAAGGAATACAGATAAAATCTGCTGTGGCATTTAACTACGTGTACCACTTTTACTTCTATGGGTGTCACCCCCCCACACACACACACATGCATTTTCCAAGTGCTTTAAATTGGCTTCAGCCTGTGGTATATGGGGCCAGCCTGGTAGAGGATGGGGCAGAAACCAAGAGGAATCAGGAGACATTAGAGAAGTATCTATCAGAAATAAATATTCAGAGTGACTAGCACATTTGCTAGATTTTAAACATCTCTAGGACCTCATTAATATGGGAATAAGAAAACTCAAAGCTTTCCATTTGATGAGGGACACAGAAAACTGAGGCAGAGAAAGAAACTTCATCAGAACTCTACTCAGGAAAATCCAGAGGCTCAGCGCAAATCACATTTTTCTGGGACTGTTATAATATTACGACTTCATGTTACTTTCTGTATGAACGAACAGTACTTTTCAGAGTTGGTTTCCTGGAACAAATTCATCCAGATACTCCATAAAAAGGGGACTCCATAGACAAGTAAGCTTGGAAAACGTCGCACTATATCCCTCTGCTTAAGAATCATTATACTGAGAGAGGATACGTGAGAAGGTTGAGGTCTAGGGGAACAGGTCTTCTCAAGGAGACCACAGGGATGCACCTGCAGGGTCCTCTCGATGTTGACTCAGCTCTTGGGAATTTGTAAGCTTAACTTCCTAGAACTTGGAAATTTCCAAGTTCTGTCAAAACCTGTAGTTCTATAGGGCCTGGAATAGCATCTCCTGCTTGATTCAAACTGGCCAATGAGAAGGCTACCTGTGGGGTGGAACTTTTTGACTATCAGTAAAAAGGGAAAGACCAAGCCAGTCAGGGAACATGGCCATTTTCAATTCTTCTATGCTGTAAGCTCCTGGCTGGTGAATAAAAAAAAAAAAATCATAATACCAATTAGCATATTAAATCCTCTACACATTTTACTACAGAGCTTCTTTTTCATCAAATACCAATTAATATTAGCCAACATCCTCAGACCAATACATGAATCTAAATGAAATAATGGTATTTGTTTTCCCAGAGCAATGTTTATTACTGACCTCCAAAAACGTGAACTTCTCCCATCTCACCTGCTATATTGGTAGAACAAGGTCACACGCCCTAACATCGACATGGTCCTACCCTCATAACCTGTTGCCAGCAAGCAGTGAAGAGCAGTGAGGCTTTCATACGCACTGTTTCTAGCTGCTCGCATAGTTCTATACCTGGTACTCTGGATAGCACATGTGCTAGAGTTTGCAACTTTAAAAGAGATGGGGGAAAGGTATCCTGGAATTGGGGAGGATAAGATGAGCCATTAATAACTTGATGAACAAATTGATGGGACCACATCTATGGTACATCTTACAAGGGTACATGTGAAGCTTACTAGGTGTAGAATATAAATGTCTTAACACAATAACTAAGAAAATGTCATGAAGGCTATGTTAACCAGTTTGATGAAAGCATTTCAAATTATACATAAAACCAGCACATTCTACCCTGTGATTGCATTAATGTACATAGCTATGATTTAATAAAAAAAAAACATGAAAAAAAAACTTGATGAACATATGATGCCTATAAAACAAATTTAAGTACTAATCAAACACAAAGAAATAATAATTCCTTTCTCATTGCTCTGTAATGTGAATAAACAAAAGCTAGGCCCCGTAGATACAGAATGATGTGGATGACCAGAAGCAATGATTCCTCAGTACTGATGACCACGTTGGCACCGAGATCGTGGTTTCTAAATGCCACTGCTGATCTCCATGAATAGGGCTCTATGACAAAACGTGTGGTTCCGGGGCTATGGTAGGATATGTGCAGCATTCACCTAGAACATCTTGCTATACCAGAGAGTAAGGAAATATTTGAAGGCTGATGGGGACATGTCAGAAGGACACAGAATCTAGCTTCAAAGGACTCCCAGTCTCTTACATTGAGATCAATTTCAGCACCAAAATAAATAATGATAGTAGCAGATTACAATCCATAGAATATAATAAGATTGTGTGATCCTATATGAAAGGAAGGAAGGGAAGGACCGAGGGAGGAAAACTATTCTGAAAATAAAATGCCAACTAATAAATAGGAATGATGAAATTCAAAATCACCATCTAACAGTTGCCACACATAATAAAACTTACAGTTGTTTCATGTAAGGATCATGGTGAATATTAAAATCAGTGGATATAGCTTGATAAGAAACAAGATATTTGCATAATCTCAAAGTATCTATTCATAAAACACTTACTGGTGACCTAAGATAATTTTTTCATGGGGAAATCTGACCGACATCATGTGGGCCAAGTGATCAAAGTCATCATCACCACCGCCGATGAGATGCATCAACATTGTGCACCTCCTGAAGTGATGCGTCGGGAAGAACACAACCACAACACCACTTCTGCAGTTTCCCTGGAAAAGATGTGCTCTGAATCTAATCACGATGAAATATTAAACAAGCTAAGGGACTTTAAAAAAATGACTAGCCTGTACTCTTCAAAAATGTCAAGGTCGTGACAGACAAAGACAAACTGAGGAATTGTCCCAGATTTTAAAAGATTAGAAAAACACGCTAACTAAATGCAAAGGGTAATCCTGGCTTGGATCCTGAATCAGATTTCCTTTTCCTTTTGCCATAAAAGGGCACCAAAAAGACAATTGGCAAAATTCAAGTAAGGTTTGTAGATTTATTAATTTCCTGATTTTGATAATTATGTTTATGATTATATAAGATCATTTCACTGTTTTTAAGAAATGTACTGTGAAATACATAGAGGCAAAGCTGGATAGCTGAGACTTAGTCTCAAATGATTCATAAAATAACATTTTATATTTATATATGGATGTGTCAGGACAGAATGAGAGGGCATACAGTATATGGTAAAATTTTAACATTTGGTCAATCTAGATGAAGGATATATGGGAATGTACTATGGTTTATAAGTTTTTTATAAATTTGAAATTAATTCAGAATTGAAAATAAAATAGAAAAGAAAAGACTATAGTCCTGGAAAGGAAGGACTCTTGGCAGAGCCCTGAAATGTATTTGGCTGGTTATACACAAGCCTTTCCAGTTAGGTTCCCAAGGGCTGTGTTGCCTCCTGTTTACTTGAAGGTAGTTTTTAGGTGTTTGGCCTTTAAACCATTCTTCCTATCTGCCCTCCCACATACTCCCCTGCCAAAGCCCAGGACTAGGTGACTTCCCATAGGATGTGAACCCTAGAAAGAACTCTGACCTGCTTCAAAGAAAACTCACTGATAGGTATGTACACCCCATGTTGCCAAAGTCACATGGCAAAGCCCAGTTGCTACTTCTGGGAGAACATGAATGAGGGTGGTATAGAACTGCGAGTAATCATAGAACAAAGGTCTCCGAATCATAGTTAGAGGGAAGGAGTAGAGCTTTTGAGTCTTCTAGTCTTTGAGACCACATATTACTCTTCCTTTTCAAAACCTGGTTGTGCTTTATAAAGTGACACAGCTACAGCAAGCTGGGCAGGGAGATGCCACCAAGAAAGCAAGATGACAGCTGCATGGAGTAACTAAGAAAACACGTACCAAACTAAAAAGGAGAAATGTTTTGCCATAGAGATCCCGAATGCTCAGTGGTACAAGCTAACAATATCAGGTCATTAATGATGAAGACATCTGCTAAGAACAAATGATGGCAGCTAGCATAGGCTATTTTTTTTTCTGAGACAGAGTCTCACTTTGTTCCCCTTGGTAAAGTGCTGTGGCATCATAGTTCACAGCAATCTCAGACTCTTGGGCTCAAGCCATCCTCTTGCCTCCCAAGTAGCTGGGACTGCAGGCATCTGACACGATGTCTAGCTATTTTTTAGAAATAGGGTCTCGCTCTTGCTCAGGCTCGTCTAGAACTCGTGAGCTCAAGTAATCCATTCACCTCGGCCTCCCAGAGTACTAGGATTACAGGTATGAGCCATCACACAGGCCTGATAGCACAGACTTCTAAGTTTGAATGTTTCTCAACTCATTCCCCTTCCTGATTTTGTCTTTAGAGACTCAATTCATTGAAAAAAAAAAATACTCAAGGCTGAGGTGGGTAGATTGCTTGAGCTCACACATTTGAGACCTGCCTGAGCTAGAGTAAGTCTCTAAAAAATAGCTGGGTGTTGTGGCAGGTGCCTGTAGTCCCAGCTACCCAGGGTGACAAAGTGACACTCTGTCTCAAAAAGAAAACAAAAAAATACTCATTGACAATAAAATGTTTTCAGTCAGTAAACCCTGATAGGTACTGTCCTAATTTAAGATGTATTACACCAGAAATCACTTTCTATAACTGATAAGATGCAAGAAGTTGCTTATTAAGAAAAGCAGACATCCCCCAGAATTGTAAAGAGGGAGTAATGGTATAATCTCTAGGACTTGGGCAATGGAGCTGAAGTTGAAATACTATTGCTATGTTAAGAGATTTAAGAGTGAGTCAGAATCAAATTGGATTTAGCCCGGGCAAGTTTGGAACAATAGAGCATTATTTCAGAAGAAGAAAGTGGTTCCTAAAGATGTTTTCTCATTCTGTTTTGCTTAGTTTTGCTACTAGGCCATCATGAGGCCTTGAACAATTCACGTGAACATTCTGGGCTTCAATTTCTCCAATTGCTGAGTGGAGAACTGTATATAGAAGGACAAAAAGTGTGTAAGAGCGATCAGTTAGAGGTCTATTGCTGCAACCCAGGCCAGGACTAATAGAAGCTTGGGTCAGGATGGTGACCATGCAAGTGTCAAGTGAGAGAGTTAAACCAAAGAGTCCACTCCCGCAAAGAGCCTAGGAACTTACTTGTAGGACTTACTTCCCAACTAAAGCTGAGGGAGAAAATCAAGGCTATGCCTTTGGTTCTCTAAGCTATCAACCTGACTCATGCACTTAACATTAATAATAGTATTTATTAAATACATATTAAGTACTAAGATCTATCCAAGGTGCTAGAACCTGTACAGTGGTGAATAAGATAGAAGCCATCTCTGCACCCATGAGTTTATAGCCTAGTTGAATATAGAGATAAGCAAATTCGCCATGACAGTGCAGTAGAAGAAGAGCTAAGATGGGGAATTCAGGAGCTAAAAGAGCACAAATGATCTCACCCAATTTGGGGAGAATCAGAGAAGACTTTTGGAAAAGATGACATCTAAGCAGAGATCTAAAACATAAAAATAAATTACTCAGTTAAAGAAAAGTGGGCAGGGTGGGGAAGGGATGTTTCTGGGCAGAATAGCAGAGAGAATCGCAAGAATGAAGGCACAAGAATGAGAGAGGGTAAGTTGGAGGAGCTGACAGTGGTCTATGTGGACCAGAGGGTGTCAAAGATGGGCAAGCAGGCAGGGGACCCACAACCCCTGTTGAATGAAGGCAATGGAGAGGGCTTGAAAAGTTCAAGCAGGATGGTAACAGTCATTCTTCATTTAATAAATAATTACTGGGCATCTAGTATGTGCCAAAGATGGTTCTAAATGCCTGGGAAATAGCAGCTAAACATGATTAAATATGGGTTTTAGAACAGCAAGTTTGACAACTTAATGAGAACTGTGTATAGAAGTGAAGAAGAGACAGGAAGACCAGTTAGGAGTTCATTGCTATAATCCAGGTGAGGACTAATAATGGCTTGGTCCAGGCCTGTCTGTATAAGTGGAGAAAACTTAAAAATTTAACCCTTGGTCCACTTCTATGTCAGACCTTGTCCAGCATAATGATTTTGTTGTTGTTTATAAACAAAAAAAAAAAACACTTTAATTATTTCATGTAACCTAAAATAGATAATAAAATCATCAGTTATGCTCATATTTATGTTTTTCTCTTTTAAAACTGTAGGATAACCACAAGTAATCCACCAACCTCTTTCCTACCCCAAATAAATAAGAGCCGGGGAGTATACAGGTGGCAGAAAAATTGGACTGGAAAGGGTTTTAAATTTAAAGACTTTAAGAGGTATTGGCTCCCTTAGCTAAGAGTTTCATTGCTATGTTTAACAATAGGAAAAGAAATCTTGGTGAGGAATAGCATTTAGCATGCTACAGACTTCATCTCTGAGAAGAGAAGGCTCTTGAAGCCTCCCAGTGAAACCTTAAATTATTGCTTTGATACCGAGCTTTCATCAAGTTCTTTACTGGATCTGTCCCTACTTATCCAGACAAACCATTATTAAAAGTATACGAGCCAATAACAAATCAATTTAAGAAATAATTAAAAACCTTCTAACAACAACAACAAAAAATCCCAGGACCAGAAGTCTTCATGCCTGTCTTCTACCAAACATTTATTAAATAAGAATTATTACCAACTCTTAATAATAATTGAAACCCTTCCAAAACACAGAGCTAGAGGGATGACTTTCAAACACAAATCCAGCATCACCTTAATACCTGAGCCAGACAAAGGTGATAAAAGAAAACTATAGGCCAACAATATCTCTGACAAAGATGGATGCAAAAATCCTCAACAAAATATTAGCAAACTGAATTTGACAGCACATAAAAAAGATTGTACATCATGACCATGGTAAGCAAGATTTAAATATGAAAATCACTCAGTGTGATCTATCACATTAACAGAATGAAAGATAAAAACCACATGATCATTTCAAGTTATATAGAAAAAGCATTTGACAAAGTTCAGCATCCTATAGCAATTTAGGTGTTTAGATAGAGAAGTAAACTTTGTCAACATAATAAAAGCCATTCATGAAAAACTCAACAGCTGACATCATAATTAATGAGGAACTACCAATGCTTTTCCACTAAGATCTATTGTAAAGCAGGAATTTCCCCTCTCGCCACTTCTATTCAACATAGTATTGAAAGTACTAGCAAGAGTAACTGGACAAGAAAAAGAAATAAAGGCATCCAAGTCAAAGAGGAAGAAGTAAAAATATCTCTATTGGCAGATGATAGGATCCTGTATTTAGAAAACCCCAAAGATTACACACACACACACACACACACACACCTGTTATAACTAATACATTAATTCAGTAAAGTTATAAAATACAAAATCAACATCCAAACATCAGTAGCATTTCTATACACACCCATAAGGATGGCTATCTCCCAAAAGATAAGAGATAACAAATGTTGGCAAGGGTGTGGAGAAAAGTGAATCCTATGTGCCATTGGTGGGAATGTAGATTGGTATGGCCGTCATGGAAAACAGGTTCCTAAAGAAATTAAAAGTAGAACTACCACATGACCCAGCCATCCCTCCTCTGAGAATATACCCAAAGGAGATGAAATCACCACCTCATAAAGATCTCTGCTCGCCCAAGTTCACTGCAGCGTCATTCGCAATAGCCAAGATGTGAAGCCAACCAAAGTGTCCATCAACAGACAACTGGATGTTTTAAGATGCAGCATATATCAGAATATATAACAGAACGGAATGTTATTTGGTCTTTAGAGAGGAGGACATCCTGTCATTTGCCACAACATGGTGGACCCGGAGGACAATAAGCTAAGTGAGATGAACCAGACACTGAAAGAAAAACATCACACGATCTCACTTATGTGTGGAATATTAAATATCTATTCCCTGGATTGGAGGAGAGGAGCAAATAGGGGCATGTAGGTCAAAGGATCAGAAAATAGCAGGCCTGTAGAATGAGCAAGTATACAAACCTAATAGACAACAAGAGGACTAAATAAAATTGTACTGGGGCGGGGTAGGGGGGGTTGTAAAAGTAGATACTAGCTGCCCTGGTCACTAGAATCAAGTAACTATGTGGGATGAGAGCTGTGTCCATCTGCTTCTCTATGGTAACATTGTACTATCTACCTGTATCCCAAACATGGCACTGTAAACCTCTAATACACACAATAAAATGTTGACAATTTTCTAAAAAGTACATAAAATCAGAAAGAAAATCACTCTCCAGCATACCTGATCTATGTACAAAAGTAAATACACCTCAGAAAATGTCAGCTGAACATAACCTTTTTCTCAGTCACCAGAAATACTGTTGGAAGCTTCTAGTGACAACTTATTTCATTATGTTCTAATGATGTCAACTGCTCCCTCAGGATGACTGAGCTTGCTGCAGACAAAATGCTTATTGCTTCTTTACTCACGTAGAACACAAAGGATTGCTCAGAAACTCAAACCCAGTATTCAAGATTTTAAGCTAACCTAACAAACCCACAGAATTCTACAGAGAATAAAGACGATTGAACAGGAATTCATTTTACAGCCGGAATTACTGCCATGAGGCATTCTATATGTGAAGTCTATTAATCCAGGGTTCATTTGGAAGCCTAGAATTTGGGAAGCCGAGGGAATTCCTTGGCATGGTTACAAACCTTCCTCAGCCAGAACTGGACAATCAACTGATTCTTTGCTAGAGTCTGGAATAAACGCCTGCAGAGAGACCACATGCCACCTCCAGCTGTGGGTGGCTTTTAGGTAATGGTTTCTAAATATTGTCCAGAAGACCCAGTGTTGCAGAACGGTCTGGGGGAATGTTAGAAGCATGGGTTTTGTGGTCCTACCGGAGGCCTCCTGAATAAGCACCTCTAGGAGAATGGCCTGGGAATCTGTACATTTAACAAGTCCCAGGGGAATGTGAGGTACAGCCACGTTAAGGGATCATCTGAGTGGCATCAGGCACATGAGCTGGACAGCACAACCCACAGAAACAAAAGCATCTCGCTTGCTGTATTCACCAGAGCACCTGTTCAAACACTCAAGTTGCCTCTGGGTTCAGCTCTGACCCTGCATTCCTCAATTCCTCTCCTGCTTCCACCTTGAGGAAACTGAGGCTCCTTTTACAAGAAAGCCTGCGTGGTCTGGAACTCAAGGTGGCAATGGGAACTGCCAAGGTGATATTCTTTACTTCCCTGGAAGCAGGGACCTGAGTCTGTCATGCCGCCTGCATGGCAGTGTGCTGGCTGGTAACAGGTGGGTGATGATGGTGACGATGATGACACTTCCCACTGATTTATCACCACATCTGTGTCAAGCGCCACGGTAAGGACTTCATTCGAAAGCACCTAGGAGATGGGTACTACTACTCCCATTTTCCTTTTGAGAAAATTGAGACTTACAGAACTTATGAAACTTGCCCAAGCTCGTGAGAGGTAGCATCCTGGGTTCTCGTATATTAAATACATAGATCCTGAGTCCAGCGTTCCTTGCTTTCTGCCGTTATACTAAGAACCTCCCAGAGAACTCGAAATCATGCAGAACCAACATGATTAAAATCAGAAAGTATCTAAAATTCCACATGGAGAGCTCATATCCTCAAGCCAGTGTTATCCCAAGTGAAATCTCCTTACCTTTGAAAGAGGATGTTCTGTGAGACAAATACTAAAAAGGGAAGCCCCAGTCTGCCACTTACATGTGGATAATCTTGGATAAAATCATTTAAATTTTCTAAGCCCCATTTTTCGTCATCAATATACTAGGAAAACATATGCCCAGATAAGAGAAAAACTCAATTCCCTTCAAGGCTGAGGGGGGAGAAACGGGAGGAGGAGGGTGGGTGTGCTCTCACTGAATGGGCGCAGTGTCAGGGCATATGGCTCACCTTCTGGGGAGGGGACACCGCAACAGGGACGCTTCCTAGCAAATGCAAATATTGTAACCTAATTGTTTGTACCCTCACATTAATCTAAAATAAGATAAAATAGAAAAAATAATACCTAGTGTATTATTTTCAACACTTATCAAGTGTTTATTGAGGTCCTCAGTAACCTACTTGTCCGTTAATCCGAAAGTAGCAGTGTCCTGAAGTGGAGTGTAAATAACATATAATAAATTATATTCACTTATTCCACTAATATTTATTCAACATTCCTTATGTCCCAGGCACTGGAGATGTAAATGTGAAGTGGACACAGTCCCTGCATTTCAACAGAGTTGAGAGTCTAGTACAAAAACAAAATAAACATTATCAAATAAAATGACAAATGTCAAAATAGAGGATATAGGTAATATAATAAGGCTGCTTAGGGAAAACCAGCCCTGACTCGTGTGGGCTTAAAAGGCTTCCTGGAAAAGAAGAAATCTAAGTGAAAACCTGGAATTCACCAAAGAAAGAAAGTGGGAGGAGATGGCAGAAGGTGAAGGAGAGTCAGAGATCTTGACTAAGATTTTGTTTAAATAATAGCAACTTTGGTGGCTACACACAAGGTAGCTCAGTGTGTAGGGTGCCAGCCACATACACAGAGGCTGGTGGGTTCAAACCTAGCCTGGGCCTGCTAAACAGTAACAAAAATTTGACAATGACAACAATAACAAAAAAAAAAAATAGCCGGTGTTGTGGCGGGCGCCTGTAGTCCCAGCTTCATGGGAGGCTGAGGCAAAAGAACCACTTAAGTCCAAAAGTTTGAGGTTGCTGTGAGCTGTGACACCACAGTACTCTACAGAGGGTGACATAATGAGACTCTGTCTCAAAAAAATTTTTTTAAAAATAGCAACTTTTTCTGGTGTAAGAAACACTGAAAATAAAGCATGTTAGGAAGAAATAATAATAAATTCTATTTTGAATGTGGAGAGCCCCAAGTAGCTGTGGACAGCCACGGAAAGTTGTCCAATAGGCAGCTGGATAAAAGAATCTGGAGCTCAAGCGACTGATTTTGCATACAGCTATATATTTGGAAATATTTATCATGTAAGATAAAACTTGAAAGCATGAAGTTGCATAGAGTAAAAAGAGTCTAGTATAGATAGAAAAAGAGGCTACAAAAGACTGAGTTTTTTTGTTTGTTTTTTGTTTTTAATTAAATGATAGCTGTGTACATTAATGCAATCATGGGGTACAGTGTGGTGTTTTCATATACAATTTGAAATATTTTCATCAAACTAGTTAACATGGCCTTCATGTCATTTTCTTAGTTATTGTGTTAAGACATTTATATTCTACTTTTGGAAAGATGCACTTGTACCCTTGTAAGATAAACCATAGAGGTGATCCCTCAAATTATCCTCCCTCCACCCATCCACCCCTCTCCCCTCCCCATCCCTCCTCCCCATCCCTCCTCCCCATATTCTTAGGCTATAATTAGGTTATAGCTTTCATATGAAAGCTATAAATTAGTTTCACAATAGGGCTGTGTACATTGGATACTTTTTGGATTCTATTCTTTCCTGCTTTCACATGGACCTTATTCCATCAAATATCCAACACTCTTTCACTCGTTATTTTTTAACCTCTACCCTTTTATTTATTCTTTCTATGGGTATTTAAATATACTACCTCACTGGCATCAGAAGGCTGTAACTCTCTCCAGTTACAGGCCTGCTCACTCCCTCTCCTTCCCAGCTGAACTTGTTAAGATAGAAGTTGACAGGTGAAGTCTCTACTTCCTCACTTGCCGTTCACTTCTCAACCTGCCAAGTTCTGGCTGCTGTCCCTGCCTCCCCACTGAAGGACTCTTATCAAGCGTTTATTGAGGTCCTAGTAACCTACTTGTCAGTTAATCCAAAAGCTGTATCTTGGTTTGTACACGTATCTTACCTAGGGTGACCAGATTTTAACATCGGTAAAGCGAGACAACATGGGGGGGTGGCGGGGGACAGGGCAGGGCCGGGCCTGACAACAATGCAAACGTTGATAAGCAGTTCTCGACAATCACTTCTCAGCAATTATTTGTTATTATTACAGTTTAACATTATAAAATTAACAAAAATAATATAAAACTCATATTCTGGCAAAATAGCCACATGGCAGCCGAAAACCGTATATTCCCTCTTGTTCTCCCACCCGTTCGTGCATACTTTCCAAAAATCGGGACTTTTTTAAAACGCCTCGGGACGTGGGACAAATTGTTGAAAAGCAGGACTGTCCCGCCAAAACCGGGACTGGTCACCCTAATGTTACCTGACTTCTCTGAGATTTGGGAGAATAGAAATGTTGACCCTTCTTTTCCCTTTAAATGCCTCTTCCTTTGGTCCCCTTAACTCTTTCGCTTTCCCTCCACACTCTCCCAATGTTCCTCCCCCATCCCTTTGGTTGTCTCTTCTTTCTCCATCTCTCCCTCTTTAATTATTCCTCAGGATTCTTTCACAGGCCCTTTTCTTACTATACAAACATATTCTCTCTCCTTCCCTCAACCTGGTATTTAATCCATACCCCAGACATTAGCTTAAAATAGACAGAAGCCCGACTCTGATTTTAACAGAATAGAAGGGGGAAAGGAGGGCTGTAGCCATCAATAACTTTTTTAGGTTTGATTACAGGAAGTTAAAAGATGGTTAATATTTTCTCTAAAAAGTACCAGGTAGGGTCATCTGCTGAACAT
This sequence comes from Otolemur garnettii, assembly GCF_000181295.1. Classification (NCBI taxonomy): domain Eukaryota; kingdom Metazoa; phylum Chordata; class Mammalia; order Primates; family Galagidae; genus Otolemur; species Otolemur garnettii. Next base: position 18,581,380 of record NW_003852405.1, read on the forward strand.
GTGGTAGCAGGTGGTAGGATCTGAGAATACTAGGCAAGAAGAAAATATTGAAATAGTCACCGTGGAAGACTGGAAAGACATTAATCAGGGTAATATAAAAACATTACTGCCATTGACAGATGTTGAGAGCCTAGTTCAAGTTGAGAGTGATGGTTTTAAATGTTCCCAAAGTGCCTGTGATTGTCTCTGGAAGTCAAATTATAAGCCTGGAGGAAGCCACAAGCGGTTTGATCTAAGGTGGGATTTTCAAAGTGAATCCACAAAGGACAAGAAAAGAGTAAAAGAATTAATGATAACAGCAAGAGAATGGCCAAAGTGTTGATCCATGTATACCTATGCTTGGACGAGAAAAGTCTAAATAGGAGGGATCTGAGAGTCTTAACAGTACCAGGAGCAGTTGTAGCCAGCCATAACTGAGAGCGACCTGGGAAGACCAGTGGGCTCCCAGAGAGGGGCATCGAGGATTTTATTGCATCAAAGGTGGTACAGTCTAGATGATGACAGAGCCCAGAATATGGCCACGGTGGTGGCTGAAGATGAATCCAGGTGATGATCACTGGAAATAAAGGTGAGTTTATACCACTGGAGGGGGCAGTTAAAAAGTCATTCCTGGCTTGGTGCCTGTAGCTTAAGCAGCTAAGGCGCCAGCCACATACAGCAGAGCTGGCGGGTTCAAATTCAGCCTGGGCCTGCCAGACCACAATGATGATTACAACCAAAAATAGCCAGGCGTTGTGGTAGGAGCCTGTAGTCCCAGCTACTTGGGCGGCTGACAAGAGAATCGCTTAAGCCCAGGAGTTGGAGGTTGCTGTGAGCTGTGATGTCACAGCACTCTACCCAGGGCAACAGCTTGAGGCTCTGTCTCAAAATAAATAAATAAATAGTCATTCCTACGAATTCATCATTCCCCATCTCAGACATAATCTAGTCTTTTTCTGTGCTCTTTCTCAAAGCTTTTCTATTATTACCATATGCCACCACATTCTAATTAGCTTGGTCTCGGTTTATCTCTACTTGACTGTGATCTCTTCAGGAAGAGGTGTCAGAGCTTTCTTCCCAGCCAGCACGGCACACACAGGATCAGTTAGCCTACAACACGGAATGCATGGATGAATGCCTGGCGATAACCATTTCATGTGACTTCCTATCACAGGCCCTTTTCTCCAGTTCCTGAAATATTTCATTGCTGCTATTCATCTATTAATAAAATGATGCATTATGTGTCTTATCTATCCATAATTCTCTTTCAATGACAATACATTTTTTTCTAAAGAAATTATTTTCTAAAGTTTAGGTATGGAATCATGATTATTATTTTCCCCTCAAATAATATTTCTACATCACTTTACCTTGCATCAGAACCATGCCAAGGGTTTGGCTACCGTAGAATTAAAAGTCTTCATATAGATCCTTCCTTGATATAGAATCATTGTCTGATGTGTGAAGGATTTATTAGTTGCCTTCCATAAGTCAGGCAGCCCTGTAACGGGGGCTTCCCTGTAACAGGAGCTGGGGATAGAATGATGAACAGGACAATTGTTTTCTTCAGTTAGACCTGTAGACAGAGAAGGGGGCAAGACAGTGGCCCAGGAATGACTGTATTATTCAAGATACATTCAACTAACCACAACCCCTAAAATCTCAGTGGCCATGAGGCAACAAAGGTATGTGTATCTCACAGATGCAGAGTCCAGGGAGTGTTTTGGTAACTCTCCGTGACAGCTGACCTCCGTATGGTGACTCACCACTGCTCCTCCATGTCACACAGAATTGCCAAGGCACAGGAGAGAGAGGGAATGAAGCGCAGAATTAACATAACCAGTTCTTCTCACAACTCCCCAAATCAAACCAGATGGCCAGAGCTAAATTCAAGAAGGTAAGAAAATGCAATCCTCTCATCTCCTCAGAAGCAACAGATTCTGGTAAACAAGGGAAATGCCTACCACAGTGACAACGCAGAGGGTATAGAGAGGCTTGAGGAGTCAGGGAAGGCTCGCTGGAGGACTAATATGTAGCCTGAGACCCAAAAGAGGAATAGCATTTAATAAATGAACTAGATGCTCACAGGTGAGAATCCTCACCAGAAGGAGCGGTTTATATAAAGTCATGGAATGTTCATCCCTTTGCCGAGTCCTGCTGGTGCCACAGAAGCTGCAGTCAACCACACGATGTGCATGGTGGCGTGAAGCATCAGGGCTGTGGGAATCAGTAATAAGCCTGTACACACACACACACACACAAATGTATGTGTATGTGCACATGCATACTGTGTAAAGATGCATCCATAACTACACGTACAAACAGGGGGAAAGTGTGCACCACTGGCGTTTTGATGGTAGTGCCTGCCTCCACTACTGTACTAGAGCCACGAATGCCCTGATGTGCTGAGAATTTCCAAGGCTCCAGAGCCAAGTTCCTTGGAGTCCACTGACAGGGACAAAGGAATTTCCCAAGCAACTGGATGCACACAAAGGAGTAACAAGTTAGTTGTGTGTCCCAACCTATTTTTCCTGTTATCTTCCGCCTGCGGGGCTTCCTCTCTGCTGTACTGTTGCACCGTTACACAGTTACTTCAAGCAGCATGAAGCTTTTAGCGTAACTGCCTAGCACATGGGAAGACCACAATTGCCAGTTATTTATTCTTGAGTTCTCATTGAATTAACCATGCTTGTTAAGCTACGTACTTTCAAACCTCCACAGTTAGTAAGAACTGTCATCCCCATTTTACAGATAAGAAAACTGTGAATGGTGGTATAATATCGCCAAAGATACCCACCAAGTAGTGGTGGGAGCAGAGATTTAAATGTAGGACTATCTTGATATAAACCCTCTTTAAAACTATGCTAAATTATTACCAATAGAAGCAGCACTGCCAGCCTCACTTAGAATGAGGACGATACCATATTTGATTGAAATATTCTTCATGCATATTAAGGAAGGTATAAACCAGGAGCCAATCGTAAAGCCTAATCCACACTGTCGTGATGGGGACCCACTGACATACCCCTCCATGATATACAGTAAAAGTCTTGCCATTTAATTTTAAAGTTTCTTTCTCATACTTTTATGACCCCTCCAGATTATTTTTAGTTGGCGAGAAGCAACTCAACTCTCAGAATCATGTAACTCTCTCACTCATCTTGGACACACTTGTTAGTGCAGATTAGAACTTGTTAAAGATTAATTCTTAAAGCATCCTCAAGCTTTCCTTTCCAACAAAGGAAACATCAATTATAGGCTCACACATAAACTTTGCCCCTTTCTTGAATACTTGCTGCCCTTTATAAATCTTAGATTTCTTCCCCTTGAGTATTCCTTCAAAGGAGAGATTTTATTGCCTCCAGGGGTTGTTAAACTGATTGCAATACTGCCTATTTAGAGCAGTTCAGTGGGAATTAAGCTGGTTCAATGCTGTCAGACCCAGAATATAGCTGTCAAATAGCATTACAAGTAAAACACCCTTGATAAGAAATAATGACCAAATGTCAATCTGTTTTTCACTACCCTCACTACAGACTTCTCCTGCCACACACACAAAAAAAGCAATGTTTTATACTTTATAGTAATAGGACATTTCTGATATTTCTGTTAAATTTCTAGCAGTATTTTCAATGATAAAAAAATACAGTTTTAAATGCAATCTGGGCTCAAACGTTGATGGAAGCTTTCTTTTTCCTTTTAAATAAAATTTTTGGCAAACTGTTTCAAAATGAACACATTTCATTAAGGCAAGTAAGTGCAGGGTTATTTTAAAGCCATTCTTCAGTTTTATTATTCAACTAAGATATGTTGAGTCTCTTCAAGTTTGGTATTGTGCTAGATATTAGGGTACAAACATATGGCTCTTGTGAGCTATTTTGAAGAGTCTAGATTTAATTCTGCAGTCAATCAGGAGTAAATGAAAGATTTTAAACATAATCAGATATGATCTTTAGAAAGATTAATATAGCTACAGTGCGGTCCCCCTCATCTGTCCTTCTCTCTTATCATCTCTGTTTTTTCTTCCTAGTACAGGTTACAGTTCATATCATATAGGTTTATAACCATCTTCCCACTAAATTATAAATCCATGAAAACTCACCTTTTTCATTATTATATACCCAGAACCCAATACAGTGCTCAGTATAGAAGTCATTTGGAAATTTTGTGCAAGATTAAATGAATGAGTTAACAAATATTGAAGGAGTTTAAGACTTTCATACTTTAAAACATCAGTTAGAAGACTTTTGCAGTTTACAGACAATTTATGGTGACCTAAAATAAGGCAGTGATGTTGTTGCAAAATAGGACTTGATTATATATAGAAAGTAAAGCATTTAAAATAACCCATAAGTTTTTAATTTGATCAAGGGAATGTTGATGCCTCAACTAGAAAATAAATTAAAGGATAAAAGACGACTCAATTAGTGACTTAAAATTATTTCTAAATTTTAGGCATTATAGAAGATGTACCAAGAGACAAATAATGTATACTATGTAATGCTTTTAAAATGTGTTGTATATCATTTTTAAAGATTTTTTTATAAAGAATGTTTAAAGGATAAATTACTAAATGATTTAATCAGTGATTTATTCAATGCAATCAATTAATGATCCAGATCACACTGATTACCCACAATTAATCTTTCCCCTCTCCCTCTTTCATCTTCTCCATCCAAATTATTTTTAATCTAAAAGGACAGAATATCAGAATATTCATAAACCATATCAAATCATTTCCTTTTCCTGGAAAGATCATGATGTCAGTACAATAGAAGAAAATCGCAATGTCCTGGATTGCAGAACAACAGATCTGGTTTCCAGACATTATTCGCCCCTCCGTTCATTTTTACTGCCTTTGTCATTCCATTGCCCAAAAAGTATTAATGGATTTCTTTCTGCATTTAAAATCACATTCAGAGTCACTAGCTTTGCAGTGCAAGCCTCTGTCCCTTGAATTCTACCCGTCTTTCAGTTTGCCTCACATACATAACCAACGTCACCCTCAGAGGCAGTTTCGTGTTTTTGGCAGCATGAGAAAATTAATCTCATTACCCTGTGGCCATGCTTCCTGTCTTTGACCAAGAATAGCTTGGCTGCTGTTTCAATAGACTTGTTTCTGAAGGATTTTTGCCGTTTCAAAAATCAAACTCATTCCTCCATAGGAGAGATTTTTGTCCATTACTAAAAACATTACCAGTAACAATAAAAAGTACAAGATCTAGAGGAAATTCTAAAAGAGATGTTCAATAAATAATGCAAGTAAGGATACCATCATTACAACAGGTGCCTACCTTTCCAAGGCGACTATCTTGATGGGGCTCCCTCTCATCTGACGTGATGCCGTTTTTATAGCTGCTGAAAATATTGGTTTATGGGCGGCACCTGTGGCTCAGTGAGTAGGGCGCTGGCCCCATATACTGAGGGTGGCGCGTTCAAACCCGACCTGGACCAAACTGCAACAAAAAAACAGCCGGGCGTTGGGGCAGGCGCCTGTAGTCCCAGCTATTCAGGAGGCTGAGGCAAGAGAATCACCTAAGCCCAAGGGCTGGAGGTGGCTGTGAGCTGTGGCACCATGGCACTCTATGGAGGGTGACAAAGTGAGACTCTGTCTCTAAAAAAAAAAAAAAAAAATGGTTTATTTCTTTAGAATTTCTACTTGGATTTTTAAAGTCTTCACTTTCCTTTGTATAAAATCTTATGCCCAATAAATAGTTGGCTCCAGTTTGATGCATTCTTTTTTCAATTTCAATTAATTTTTATATTATTTAGGGTGCTTCATAAACAGAAAAGACAAATAATAAAATCAACATATTAAGCAAAAGATTGTAATGTGTTCTGCTTATTATATAAGCAAATAAATTAGATTTGAACAAAATGTTATTACAATACTTCCAGAATTTTTTACATCAGTATATCAACAGGTAAATTGTTTTTAGCTCCTTGGTATCATTGCTGAATTTACTCTCCAAAGTTCAAACACTAAAATATTTAAATGTTCCTAAGATTTGTGTTTTACCACTTTATACCCAAAGACAAATAAATAGGAGCATTTCCAAATAAGAAAAAATATTTCTAGCTGCTACATAAGGTATAAAACCAGGAGATTTTTGCTACATGTTAATGGCAAGGCTATCCCTTTGAAATAAATAAATAAGGCATGCCAAGCTTCAGTCACATTTCCTAGGCTCTTTTGAACATTCTACATAGCTGATAAAAGAACAAATACAGAACCAAAATAAGAAGGGCATCAGTCATAAAAATTCAGACGATTACTTAAAACAAAAGCTTATAAACATTATATAGGGAGAAATGTTACCACTGGTTAAGTAAATTACTTTCATCTTCGTAGGAAATGAAATGCAATGCCTTAAAAAAAAAAAAAAGTCTTTTTTAAAGACTTCAAATCAGTTTATTTTCAACCACTTACCTGAGTTCACCTCAGAGCTCTGAGCTGTTTACCACTTTTCTCACTTTGGGTGTGTTGGCATCATTATAGCTAAGTGGTTTCCAATCACCAGATCTCCATCTCTAATCAGCAATCTTACCATTCTCCACACCTGCTCTTACATAGCTTTACGGTCTTAAGCATGTAAGTGATCCTTGCCCCAAATATTCTTGGGCAATGGGGAGAAAACCCAGGAGGCATTGAAGGCTCTTGTTGTCCTTTTCCCTTCTGCATTAATTCAACTAAATTTCGATCTGTCCTTCCAATCAATCCACGTTTGAGACTGAACCTTCCGTGCTCTCCATTTCTTTCCATCCAGTATTGTCTGAGACCTCCAGCCTCAGTCATCCCCTCTCTGCTCATCTCTCAGCCCTGCCCTTGCCACGAGCACCTTCACCTCAGCATTAAAATAAATACACTCATTTTCTGTCTTAATTTTCTTCTTGGTCCTGTTACTCCATTTATCTAGCACGTCTTTCCCCTTACTTCCAAAGAGTGAGCCAGTGTTGCAATGTTCCAAACCCACTTAGTAAACAAACTATTATTTCCCATCCAATTTACGATGCCACCATATATCGATAGATCTGTGTGCACTGTTAATTTTGTTTCTTCTTTCCATTTGTTCTTATCTATGTACCATATGGTTTATTATAAAATAGCTTTGCACATGTTCCTTCTCTCCGTTACTGTTTTTCACAGAATGACAACTCTTTATGGATATTTGTTCCATGTAAAGTTCTCATAAAGTTTGTTGAGTTCTTGATAAAAATCCTAATAGCACTATTATTGTATTTGCATCAGGTAGAGGAAGAATTTGGTATTTTTATAATAAATAACCTCACCTACGAACTCCATTTATTCTGATCCTATCATCAGTCCACTTATTCTGATGTTTTTGTTTCTTTTAGAAAAGTTTAAAACTTTTCTCTTTAAAAGTCCCATGTATTCATTTTTTTTTAATGATGATCTAGTATCTTTTGTAACAACCCTGATGGAGCTGGAGACCATTCTTCTAAGTGAAGAATCACAAGAATAGAAAAACAAATGCCACATGTACTCAATACTAAATTGGAACTAATTGATCACCCTCACATGCATAGGTGGCAGTAAAATGCAATGAAAAGATAGCAGGTGAAGGGGGGAAGAAAGGATGGATAAATTCACACCTAACACGTACAATGCACACTGTTTGGGGGAGGGACGCCCTTATAACTTTGACTCAATCTGTACAAAGCAAACTATGAAACCAAAATTTGTGTACCACCATAATATTCTGAAATACAAGGAGGAAAAAAATGTCCTATGTATTTAGTAATTCCTAGATACTTTACAGTTTTTGTTGCTATTGTATCTTATTTTTCATTATCTACTACTTGGCTACTGTTGGTATATAGGAGCACTATTGATTCATGTAAGTTAATGTTGTATCAAGTAACATTGTTGAACTCTCATATAGGCCCTAAATGACTGCTAAAGTCTGACAGATTTTTCTATGTTGATAATTATATACATACAAATTACATGGGCAGCACCTGTGGCTCAAAGGAGTAGGGCACTGGCCCCATATGCTGGAAGTGGTGGGTTCAAACCCAGCCCTGGCCAAAAACTGCAAAAAAAAAAAAAAAAAAACCAAATTACATATAAATGATAACGGTTATGTATCTTCCCTCCTAACTTCTATACCTCATTTATTTTTTATTATATTTGCTGGAATCCTCAGTACAATGTTGAGTAACTATTAAAATGTAGATAAGGTGTATCCTTGGATTTTCCTGAACTTTAAAGGACATTCATCTTTGTTAAGTATTGTGCTTGTTGAAGATTAGTGAGATAAGATTAGTGAAAAATATGATTATTACATCATATTCTTTCTATTGCTAGTTTTCAGAGGTTTTTTTAAATCATGTTAAATTATGTCAAAATTTTTCATATGAATTGAAATCATCACATAATTTTTCTCCTTTAGCCTCTCAGTGTGGTGAATTTCTCTGACAGCTTTTCACCTACTAAGCCATCTTTGCACTCCATAGATAAATCCTACTTGATTGTAATGTTATTATTCATAGTATTGTCAGATATTTGTTAGCTCATATTTCACTTAGAGTTTTCTAAAAAATACCCAGGGTGATTGCCACTGCTCCCATGGCGGGTCACTGTGTGGGGTTGCTGTGCCCCGGCTCCCTCTAGGCCTGTGTTGCCGCACTCCCTGCTGCGATGAGCTTCCTCAAAAGCCTCCCACCGCCAGGGCCTGCCCAGGGGCTCGGGCGGCAGCAGCAGCCAGACACTGAGGTTGTGCTGAACGGGAAGGGCCTCGGCAATCACCAAGAGCCACCTGTCTTGGTTAGATGGCTCTGGATTGGAATTGTCATTGGAGTACTCCACCATTAGTTTACAAAAAACTGCAAAAAAAAAAAAAAAACCCAAATTACATACAAATGATAACAGTTATGTATCTTCCCTCCTAACTTCTTTACCTCATTTATTTTTTATTATATTTGCTGGAATCCTCAGTACAATCCTCAGTACAGTTTTAGTCCAGGGAACTAAATATCTATCCACGAGAGCATTTGTATGTTCTGGTGAATGCCAAAGGTAGAGAAGAATCAGAAGAATCTGTGGCTGATGAAGAAGACAATGACGTACCCTGAGGCTGGTGGGTTTGAACCTGGTCCACAGCAGCTAACCAACAATGACAACTGCAACAGAGAAATGGCCAGGCATTGTGGTGGGTGCCTGCAGTCCCAGCTACTTGGAAGGCTGAGGCAAGTGTCCTTCTTGTAGTTGTGTCCTGTACCCAAAAGGTGTGTCATATACCCTCACCCTGTGCCCAATAAGTGGGAGCACACCAATCCCCTTCCCTCCCTCCCTTCCCTCATTACCCCTCCCCCAAACTTGAATTGAATTGAGTTTTTCTCTTATGTGGGCATGTATTAGATTGTCTACTGGCTTCATATTAGTATTAAGTATATTGGATATTTGGTTTTCCATTCTAAGGAGAATGTGTTTCAAGTCCATCTAGGTTAATACAAAAGATATAAAATCTCCATCTTTTTATGGCTGAATAGTATTCCATGGTAGACATACACCAAAGCTTGTTAATCCATTCCTGGGTTAGTAAACATTTAGGTTGTTTCTACATCTTGGCAATTGTAAATTGAGCTGTGATAAACAACCTAGTACAAATGTCCTTCTGATAGAATGATTTTTTTGCCTCTGAGTAGATGCCTAGTAATAGGATTATGGGATCAAATGGTAGGTCTAATTTGAGTTCTTTGAAGATTCTCCATACTTCTTTCCAAAGAGGCTCTATGAGTGTGCAGTCCCACGAACAGTGTAAAAGTGTTTCACTCCCTCCACGTCCACTCCAGCATCTGCAGCCCTGGGACTTATGATGTGGCCTGTTCTTCCTGGGCTTAGGTGATATCGCAGGGTGGTTTTGATTTGCATTTCTCTGATGATTAGGGACAATTAGCATTTTTTCATATGTTTATTAGCCATTCATCTGTCTTCCTCAGAGAAGGTTCTGTTTATGTCTCTTGCCCAGTGATGGAGGAGATTGTTCTTTTTTTGTTGATTAACACTACTTTTTCTTATTTCTGGAAGCATTCAGAAAGGCAAGGACTATTGAATAATCTTAACTAAGATGCTAAGATGCATACCTGAGGTTCAGAATACAGCTGAACACCAACAGAAGGTAACTTTCACTTAGGGCAAATCACAAGTACAATTACCAAGACTGACACTCCCTATATGCAAGAAAATTCTTGAGTCAATTCCCAAATATCTAAAAGATGTAGGCTAGAAAAATTAAGATGAACCAAAGAAATCTTTATCTATCCAGAACACATTCTGCCATAACTACTGATTTCAAGATCTGACTCTATCATTTGACTATGCAGAAATTATTTAACTTCTGTATGTCTTACTTTCTTCATTTGTAAAACAGGGCAATAATAGTACCCACTTTGCAGGGCTATTGTGAGAAAAAAATGTATTAATAAATATAAAGGGTTATTAATAACATCTGGAATATAATAAATACTCAATGTTGGGTATTATTGGCATATTTTCAAATATAAATACTAGAAAAGCAAAAGAGTCCCAGGTTAAGAGTCAGAAGTCCTCAGTTCTAAGTCTAGCCCTGGTATGAATTCACTGTATGACATTAAGTAATTCACTTATCTCTCTTGTGCTTAATTTTCTTATGTATAAAATGAGGTGGTTGGACTACAAGTTCTCTAAGTCCCTTTCAATTGTATGATTCCAACAGTATTGTGTTCTTCATTCTTCGGTAAGTAGAAGCTAAAATGAATACACATTAAATGAGAATCAAGTCTTTTGTTCCATAAACACTTACAAAAGCAGCGATAAGCAAAGATAAATAAAAAACACATGTTGCCAGAGGAGAATTCACACTATCGTAGACAACCTTAACTATTGTATCTATGGACCTAGGGTTTGACCACAAAAGAATGACAGTTTGGAGCATATTCTGTGTGCTAGAGAAGTTGTACCATAGGTGCTGGTTCCAGATTTGACTGAAATGTGTACTGCATCACTCCGAGGACCAAATCAATGCTGGATAGAAAATTAGCATACAGTTACTCTGGCCAGAAATGAGAATGAGCACACCTGACAGGATGCACAATTATAACAAACATGCCCCTATTTGAAAGTATGTAGAGTTAAGGATCAAGGAGAATTTATGACACATTTCTGTACAGGATGAATCAGTCACCCTTCCCAACTTCCAAAATTAGATCTTCTTCCTCTAGCTAGAACATTAAATCACCATTAAAATGCAGTTGACCCAGAGAGGAGTGGGAATCATCTATGCCTATGAATGAGTTTAGTCAGTTCTTTTCTCTTGACAAAGGGAAGAAAGCATAAGGACAGAGTGCCCCATTAGAGAGAAAAGGCAAGGCAAGGAGATAACTGTGAAAGTCCTGTAATCTCTTGGAACTCATACTTCACTTAAATAATATTTAATTAAATTATGTATTATAGACCAGGTGCAGTGGCTCACTGTAATCTTAGCACTCTGGGAGGCTAAGGTGGGTAGATTGCTTGCGCTCAGGAGTTCAAGACTAGTCTGAGCCAGAGCAAGACCCAGTCTCTAAAAATAGCTGGGCGTTGTGGTGGGCACCTGTAGTCCCAGCTACTTGGGAGGCTGAAGCAAGAGGATCTCTTGAACCCAAGAGTTTGAGGTTGCTGTAAGCTGTGACACTATGGCACTTTACCAAGGGTAGAAAAAAAATTACATAATTATAATTACAAATAAGCAGATTTAGTAACAAGCACAGTGACCCACTATAAACACACACCTTACATGGGGAGTTGATGCTCACAGAAACAAGAGAGAGTGGCCAGCTGACAGGAGCATCCAGCCAGCATGGGCAAAGCTGGCATGATTCCTAAGGGAATGAAACATGTGGCTTTGTAAAGAACTTCAAATCTACTTCACAATTTTGCTTAGGGGTGGGGCTAATTCCTACTATTACCAAACTTTACCTCTGCTAATTCAAGAAATACAAAATAACACAAAACCCAAATAAGTAAATGTCATCACATTTTTGAGCCACATGCTATGGCAAGTACCTTTATTGTGTGCTAAATGCAAGGGACTATTAGGTACTTTACTAAGTTTGACAATTAAGCTTGCAACCTGTCCTAGAAAAAGTGCTACATACCTTATTGCTGAATATCATTATGGTCACCTTTGAAGTACTCCCCTTGGGAAGCGATGCACTGACATTTGTGCACATTCAGCCTTCAAAGCAATCTTAGAACTCCTTTTCTGGAACTACCATCAAAGCTATCATCATATTACCCTTAATGTCCTGAATGTCATCAAAATATCTTCCTTCCAATATTTCCATTATCTTCATGTAAAGAAAAAGAGTCAGTGGGGGCCAAATCAGGTAAGTAGGGAAGGTGTTCCAATACAGTTATTTGTTTACTGGCTAAAAACTCCCTCACAGACAGCACTGTGTGGGCTGGTGCATTGTTGTGATGCAAAAGCCATGAGTTATTAGCCATGATTTTCAGGTAAGATTTTCCTATTTCTCTATCAGTGTTTACATGGTCTTCTATGCTTCTCACGGTCAGCTAATGATTGTGATGCATAGTCAGCTATGAATTTTTGCCATGTTTTTGGCAATTCTGATTGTTATTGGCTACTCTGACCTCTCTTCCTCAGCGATGCTTTGTCTCCCCTCAGAAAAACATTTAATCCACTTGTACCCTGCCATTTTCTTCATAACATCATCTCCATAAACTTACACTAACATGTCCCTGATTTCACTTCCACTCTTGCCAAGTTTAACAAGAAATTTAATGTTTGTTTATTGCTCTAATTCAAGCTCCCCCAGCATTCTCACAAAGGCATACAAAAACATGCAACAACAACAATGAACTCTACTCAGCAAGACACCAACACATGTGGATTCAACCACAACCGTGAGACACTGATATACCAAAGTTATGAAACCTTACCAAGTTGTATCTACAGTGCTGCCAACATAAGCATACAATGGCAAGTTCACAAACTTAATTGTCAGGCTTCATATGTCTATTACCTTAATTGGTCCTCACCATCTACTATGGTGTAGGTATTATTTTTTCATCTTACAAATGAGTAAACTGGGGCAGAGACAGGTTAAGCAATTTTCCCAAAGACAGAATATCTGTAAAGAGGCTAAACCAGGATTCAAACCCACATCCACCAACTCTAGAGCCTATGCTCCTTGTTACTGTATTTTGTTGAGTTTTATATGTGTTACTGTGAAATATTACCAACAACTTATGGGTAACATTCATTAATTAAAACTTGTCAAGCACTGAATGCCAAGCCTTGTGCTGTACACAGGGAATACACAAACGAACATGAATAGGGCTCTATGGCTGAGGAAATTGGAATCTAGTAAAGAACAAGGCATAGTAAGACCATCTGGGTTCGAATGCTAACTCTACTTCTCACTGGTGTCTAAACCTCAGAAAAGCTATCTAATCTCTTTCAACTTCAGTTTTCCTCTGTACAAAAGAGGATAATAAAAGTTCCTACCACAAGGGATTGTTGACTGGAATCATGAGGCAAATATGTTAATATTTAGCATAGTGCTTAAAAAACACTAAGTAAACATTAGCTAACATGATTATTTACTGTCACCAAAACATGAATACTCACAGGACATAATCACAAAGCATCATCATTTTTGACTCCTACTGTCACGCTAAAATTTATACAGTGGGGGAAATCTCAATATCATAGCAACTTTTTGACTACTCATAGATAATTTAAAAAAAAAAAAAAGCATCCTGGGCACTTTAGGCCATAAAGCTATCTCAATTCAGAAATTAGGAAGCCCAGTCCCACATAAGAAGTACATTACTTCTAACCCCATCTAATGTTAAATCCTCTCCCAGGCTGGCCTCATCCTTTCCCCTCTCTCCTACTTCCTCTCCAGTCCTTAGCAGTTCCCTCCCCCAGCTTGTTGATCTGACTCTGCCAGAGGCAAAGAAAGTGGGATGGAGGAGAAGTAAAGGGGAGTAGGAACTTCTTATTTTGACTGATCCTCTTTGGGGCCAGGTTCTTGCTTTGGAGGCCTGGTAATTTTTAAAGATAACTCTTTCTAACAATTGCCTGGGTTCTTCAGAGCCCTCCCCCAGAAAATAAAATTTGGAATATCTGACTACTCCTTATCTGACAGAAGTACGCATCCCATTCTGGCTGCCCACCTCTTTCCTATGTGTCCTCTGTCTCCCATCTGGGCAGCACTCTTGGGAAGGATTTTAAATGACTCCAGACTGGCTCAGTCCACATGGCTCACATTTGCTTCAAGGGAAACTCCCCAAATCACTCAAGGAGTGTCCCCTTGCTCCTGCCAGTACAGCAGCTGGCCAGCCTGCCTTTGCCTTTACAATTTCCAAGGAAGATAGAAAAAGCAGCTGTGTCTCCCCAACTGCCAGAGACACACATCTTCACGTGGTCACTGTGGAACCCCTCTGCACCTGATTTGAAGATAGAAGCACTGTCTATGCTTCTCCTGGTGGGGGCGGGGCACTCAGCCCAGCATTTGCAAAACAAATCCTCAAACATAGTCATGCAAACATCTCTAAATCTTTTGATCCATTTCTTAATCATCTGCCAGGTCATTATTTGTTCCAAGCTTCAATGAGCTACTCCAGTGGCATGTGAAGAACAGCTCCAGGTACTCTGAATCACAGAATAGTGTCCCCATGTCAATAAATTCTATCTTATCCACTAAAAGAAAGAAAGAAAGAAATCCTCATCAAACTTCTCATCTCCATTCTCTTGATTCTTCAATATCTGCAATGTGGGTGAGTTTTTTTAAGCATCAAGAAACTCATTTACATTTGTATCTTTGGATGGCACTGCACTTTGGAATTTCATACTGACCGCAACTTGGTGCCTCAGTCAAATCTTCCGATTTAATATTTGGTTGTATTATTTTTATTGTCATTTTATTGAAATATAAAGTAACTTTATACAATGAGCTAAGTGCTATACTGCAAATACAGTAGAACCTCTCTAGTTGACCACCTCTTGAAGTCAATCTAATTTTCATAAACCACTCACCAGATGAATGCATCAGTACGGAAGCCTAGTTTCTTATGTCAACTACCTCTGTATGTTGACCAGTGTGTTGACTCATCCCTTGGGCGGTCAACTTACACAGGTTTTACTGTATAAACAATGCACTATGGTAACACAGAAGAATAAACAGATTTTACCCAGGATTGAGAGTAGAGGTTGGACATGGAAAGCGTCATTGAAGCAATGACATTTGAGTTGAGCCTTCAAGGATCCACTTGTGTATTTAACAAATATTTGTTGCATTTCCTAAACAATATTCTGGGTGCTTAAGACAGATCAGTAAACAAAACAAAGATCCCTGCTCTCATTAAGTGTATATTTTTGTAAGAGGATGAGAGAACAGATGATAAAAATAATAAATTATGTAACTTGTTAGATTAAAAAGTGATAAATGCTATTGGTGAAAAGAAAAGTAGGGCAGGAAAGAAAAGCTCATGAAACAGAAAAGAGGAAGGAGATTACCAGGGGGGAAATAGTATGAACGGAGGCCTAAAAGTTTAAGGAGAATGGCATAATCAAAAAACTGAAGATAATGTGGTGTGACCAGAATATAGGCCAGTATAAAAGATGTGTACACAGCCTCATCCCAACTCAACAATTTGCCCTGAGCACCCAGTTATCTGCTCCCATCTTTCTCTAGAAACCATGAGAGTGTGCCTTTTGTTCTTATCTCTATGGATACACATCTGACAGCTAGTAAAATATATATATAAGAACCAAGAAAAAGTTTTTTTTTTTAATTTTACTTGAAATTCCGTAAGACATTGAGCTGAAAAGACTTTGGCATCTATTCAACAACAATCAAAAAAAATAATTATCAAACACCTATCACGTTAGGCAATCAGAAAGGAAAATGTACAAGGTAGATACGGCCTCCATCCCTCTAACATAGCATAACAAAAAAGGGAGAAGCAAGCCCCTCCCCTCTGCACGGGGCCCAGATGGATTTTGGTACACTGAAGGCTGTGGTAGGACCCACAGCTCAGTGACATAACCCGGGGGAAGACATCACAGCCACTAGAAGCAGAAATAAGAAGCATTGTTATACTTGCTTCATAGGCAGTTAAGACAGCAGAAGTAAAATGTCAAGAAATTGGAATGAATGAATGTAAGGTCAAAAATGGATTAGGTCAAAAAGTGGTAGAATGCTTTCCCTATCCCAAAGCTGCAGATCCTGGCATGCTTGTAGAGAGAAGGAAATACTTTTACACTGTTGGTGGGATTGCAAACTAATACAGCCTCTTTGGAAAGAAGTATGGAGAATCCTCAAAGAGCCTAAAGTAGACTTTCCATTTGATCCCACAATTCCATTACAGGTATCTACCCAGAAAAAAAAAAGTCATTTTATCATAAGGACATTTGCACTAGAATGTTCAGTGCAGCTGAATTCACATAGAATCAACCCCGAGTGCCCAACAAACCAGGAATGTTATATGTACACCATAGAATACTATGCAGCCATAAAAAAGGATAGAGACTTTACATCTTTAGTATTGACCTGGATAGAGTTGAAACACATTCTTTTTAGTAAAGTATCAAAAGAATGAAAAGGCAAGTATGCAATGTACTCAATACTGATATGAAACCAGTAGATGAACAACTACATGCCCACACAAGAAAAGTAAAAACAATTAAATTCAAGTAGGGAGAGAGGGAGAAGAGGGACTGGGGAGCAAGGAGGAGGGAGAGGATTTGGTAAGCGCTCATATAACAGGTATAAGGTCAGGGTGTAAGGCACACCTCCCGGGCTGAAGGGCACAACCATAACTTGGACTTTACCTAACAACCACAAACAATGTAACCTAATTGTTTGTACCCTCATATTAATCTGAAATTTTAAAAGTGAATTAGGTTGAAAACCAGAGAAATATAAACTACTGTGAATGTGGTTTCATTCCCCACCCTTATTCTGGATCAACCCGACTTGAGAAAACCCAGCCAACACCAACAATAAGAACTGTGGACTGTATTCACCACGACCATAACTATAACGGCAAACGTATCTTAAAAGTGCTAATGAGATGGATCTAATCTCTTTTGTTCTTTAAACACAAACCAGAAACTTCAGGATGCAGTTAGCCCTCAGACTAAAAATTTTCCATTGCAAGTCTAATCCCAGCCCTTTTATAGAAAGTTCTTTCACCAGTAAATAAGTTAAAATTCCTTTTAAAGGAGCTTGCCATAATCAGCTTGAAGATATCCTTCCCCAAAGTTAAGCTTCAGAACCATATGCTGTGCCCAAAGGCTGCAACTTAGAACAGAAATTATTTTCTCCCCCTTTAAAAAGGGGATTTCTTTCATTAATAAAAAGGATACAAGGGGGAAGTTCTGAGTTTGTGCTGAATCGCCTTTGAAAATTGAGACTCTGTTGCCCCCTGCTGTCCATTATAAAAACTGCTTAAGGCAGAACTATAATAGCCCTAAATTATTGAACAAATTTCTCTCTCCATCTCTCTCTCTCTTCCTTTCATATCACTCCCCTGCCCACACTTAGGAGTTCCAAAAACCCTCTCCTTCTAAACCAAATAATCATCTAAACAGTGCTTACCTGGATTCAGTAATAAGCATCCTGGGGGCAGCACAGCTTCAGCACACTGAAGGCACCATGGATTTGTCTCCAGAATCTGCCCCCAACTGTGCTCTTCCTGGAATACTCCTTCAATTTTAGCCTTCACTTTCATGTTGACAAAATTTGCAACCCTCATCACCCAAGCTTTCCTCATAGCTGGATATCCAGCCAAGGCCTTCAACTCAAAATGACCCATACCAAGCTGAGTCTTTTCCCTCACAAACCAGCCAGTACCCAGATTTGCTTCTGTGAGCTTGATTTCTTACAATGGTACTACTATTCTCCATTCTTTCAAGTTAAATATCTTATTCCATCTCTTGCTGGCTTCTTGCACCAAATGAATTTCAGGTATTCCCTTCTTTTTAGAGACAGGATCTTATCTTATTCTATTGCCTGGGATAGCCTCCCAAGTAGCTGGGACTACAGGCAGGTGCCACTATGCCTGGCTAATTTTCCTATTTTGTAGAGAGGGGGTCTCACTCTTGCTTGGGCTGGTCTCAAACTCCTGACCACAAGTGATCTTCCTGGCTTGGCCTCCCAAACTGCGAAGATTACAGGCGTGAGCCCAGCACCTATCCTTGTGTATCTAACAGTTTAATATTTTTCACTTTCCAATCTGCACGGTTTTCCTGTTCAAGTCTTTCTTTTCCTTCTAGACTGAAAATTTCATAAATGTAGTATGAAATTTTGCATTTATGTATATTTCATTCATTTTTTATGTCCCTCTCATACATAATTACCTAGAAGAGTACATTGCATGTGCTTATTAAGAAATATTTGAACAAATTAATGCAAGTATTAAATGTTACTAGATAGCTGAATTTCAGGGTCATTACTCTCCAAGCTCAAATAACTGATCAATTGAAAATCTAACAAATTCTATGGATTTGCTAACTGAAAAAATTCTTTTTCACTTAAGCTGTACTGCCAGTTTTCAGAGTTAAGGGCATATTATGCCTTGGAATCAGACAGAACCAGACATGAATTCCAGCGCTGCTACTTAGCAAGTACATGAACTGGAGTAGAAGAGGTCTGAAAAAATACTTAAACACTCTTTATGAGCTTGGGTGAGCATTCAGTAACTTAATAAATGCAAGCAACTAGTGCAACAGTGGCACATCAAGGCTTGACAACTTCAGGCTATTACTATTGTCACTTATTTTTATTGTTTTTCTTTGAATCATAGAATATCAATACCCTTTCCCAGAGCTTATTGTCATTTCAGTGGCGTACTTGCTTTCTTAGCTTCTGTGACAGATTCTGGTGGAAAACTGCCTCAACACTCACTCCCAACCCTCTTCTTCCCTCCTGTCTTCTACAATAGGCAGCTAGAATAGTTAGGGCTGTGACCCAGTTCTGACAAGAGACAAAGCAGATGAATGCTGGAGAAGTCCAAGGAAAAAATGTTTTTTCCCAATTACAAAGACAGATCTGTCGTGGACTGCCTCCACTACCCTTTCTCCTGCCCTGAAAATAGACACATTACATACAAGGAGCTGCCACAGCACCTTGCGGGGATGAGGGAAAGGCCGAAAGAATTGAGATGGTGACTCAGACAATCCTGAGCAGCTGAACCAATATGAGCAGTCATCCACACTTCTTGTTATATGAGAAAAGTAAACCCATTTTGTTTAAGGAAACTACTTCAATTTTTGTTGCTTGCAGCCAAGAACAATCAAAACCGATTCTCAGCCTCCTAAAGTAGTGTAGAACATATGTAAGAGAACATTATAAAAAGAAGAATTAATAATAGCTCTGTTCTTTAAATATGCTTTAACGTATAAATGTAAAATATCTTATTAAAACTTCATATATGAGGGGTTCTACCAGTCTAAAGGGGATTCAAAGTAAACTAAAAATCTTCCTGAAGCCAGTCCTGAGGTATGAAGCTACAAGGACCATTAAGAAAACCCTGGATGTCTCGGTGCCTGTAGCTCAAGCAACTAACATGCCAGTCACATACACCAGAGCTGACGGGTTCAAATCCAGTCCAGGCCTGCCAAACAACAATGACAACTATAACCAAAAAATAGCCGGGCGTTGTGGTGGGCTCCTGTAGTCCCAGCTACTTGGGAGGCCGAGGCAAGAGAATTGCTTAAGCCCCGGAGCTGGAGGTTGCTGGGAGCTGTGATGCCACAGTACTCTACCTGGGGGGGCGGCGGTGGGGACAGCTTGAGGCTCTGTCTCAAAAAGAAAAAAAAAAAAAGAAAACCTTGGATGGCCAGGCACCAGTGGCTAATGCCTATAATACTAGCACCCTGGGAGGCCGAGGCGGGTGGATCATCTGAGATAATGAGTTCAAGACCCGCCTGACCAAGAGTGAGCCCACGTCTCTAAAAAAAAAAAATCAAAAAATAGCCAGGCATTGTGCCTGGCACCTGTAGTCCCAGCTACTTGGGAGGAAGGAAGGAAGGAAACCTTGGTTGTTTATTGAGTGTCTGCCACCATTCCAGATGCTGAGGATCCAGTGCAGAATTAAAAAATAAAGCTCTCCTTCTCGTGAGGCTTACATTCTAGCAAAGGAAGCAGGTGATAAACAAAGAAACAATTTTAGATAGTGATGAAATAATCAACAAAGCACACAGACCATCTATAAAATGGGAGAAAATATTTTAATAAAGGGCAATAGGACATAGCAAGAATTGACAAGAACTCAAGCAAATCAAAAGGAAAAAATAAATAATCCCATTAAAAATTGGGCAAAAGACATGCATAGAAGCTAGATAAACAAATGGCCAGTATACACATTAAAAAATGCTCAACATTACTAATCATCAAGGAAATGCAAATTAAAACCACACCTTATCTCAGTTAGAATAGCTTTCATTAAAAAGCCCCCAAACGATAGATGCTTGTGTGGACGCAGAGAGGAATGCTTGTACACTGTTGGTGCAGACTGCAAATTAGCACAACCACTATGGAAAACAGCATGGAGATTCCTCAAACAAGTTAAAGTACAATTTGATCTAGCAATCCCATTACCAGGGATTTACCCAAAAGGAAGTCATTTTGTCAAAAAGACACCTGCACTTGAATTTTATGGCAGGACAATTCACAATTGCAAAGATGTGAAATCAACCCAAGTACCCGTCACTATGAGTTTAACAAAATGTGATGTATGTATAAGCATGGAATACTATTCAGCCATAGAAAAGGGTGAATTAACGCCTTTTGCAACAATGTGGATGGAACTGGAGACCATTATCCTGTGGCAAGTTATCTAAAGCATGACATAGCAAACTCCACACGAACTCACTATTAAACCAGAACTAACCAATAAGCACACGTGCACAGAGGGAAGAAAAACTCAGTAGAAATCAAGCTCCACACTAGGGCACAGTCAAGAATTAATTTTTTTTTCACAACAGTCATCAATGTTATAATGAAACACTATTCAAAGACTTGCTGTAGTTCCTAATGATTGTACCATCATCATTAACTTCAAATTTTCTCCAGTGGGAGGAAATAATTTGGGATGTCTTAGCAGAAGGGAAACCCATGAAGTATAAAGAGCATGTTTCTTTTGTGCTACCTAGAGGCAGGTTCTAGGCCTTACATGATTTGGGTTGGTTTGGAAACCAGTGTTGTCAGACACCCATGGGTAAGTAGGTCATTCCTGAAGAGCAATTACCTCTTAATTGCCTTTAAGATTCCTAAGGACCAGGATCATGCCTATCTTGTTCCTAACTGTGAACTTGGTTCCTAGCATTAGTGTACAGCACATGGTAAGCACCCAATATATGTTAGGTGAATAAGTAATGCTTCAAGAAAGCATTATGTAGAAGCTTTGGGCTTCTAAAAATTTAAGAGATACCATACAGTAAAATAAAATAGCTACACATATTTAAGTCTTTGTAAGATAAAAATATGTATAATAAGATAATAATACATCTAAGAGAAAAAGAGCTATAACACTCATTCACCCAACACATTCATTTTGGGGGCATCTACCATGTGGCGTGCACTAAGTTAGAAGCTGCAGACAGAAAAAGGAGTAAGACCCAGTTTATTCTGGGAAGCAGAAGCCTGCAATAGACAATGGAGACAAATCTACAGAATTTCTGTGCATGCTCTGATAAAGTAAGCTGGGATAGGGACTGAGGGGGTTGGGAGGAGAAAAGTCAAGAAAACCAAGGGTGCTTCCTAGAAAAGCAGAATCTAAGCTGCTTTTGTGTTTGTTTTATTTAGTTTTAGGCAAATCCTAATGCCTTTTGGCAGATCATTTAACGTTCTAATTCCACTCCTAACTTCTAGACCAGTGGTCCTCAACTAGGAGTGATTTTGCCTGTCAGAAAACACTTGGCAATTTCTAGAAACATTTTTGATTGTCACATCTGGCTGAATGCTACTGTAATCTATAAGGTTGAGGCCAGGGATGTTGCTAAACATCTTACAAGGCTGTGGTCCCTACCCCCCAAGCTGCAGTCGGGGCGCACAGACCGACCTCCTGAGCTGCACCTCCCTTCTCATACTATCGTTTCCCCACCGCTACCACCCCCAATGCTAGAAAAATTGTCTTCCATGAAACCAGTCCCTGGTGCCAAAAAGGTCCTGTCTGTGGCCTGTTAGGAACTGGGCCACACTGTAGGAAGTGAGTGCACATCTCTATTTACAGCTCTCCCCATCGCAGGCATCAAGGCCTTAGCTCTGCCTCCGGTCCCTTTCCCCCATCTGCATCCCCCTACGGGTCTGTGGAAAAATTATTTTCCATGAAACTGGTCCCTGGCATCAAAAAGGCTGGGGCCACTGCAACAAGGCACAGAACAGCCTCCCATAGCAAGGAATTATCCAGTCTAAAATGTCAAGAGAGAGAGAGAATTAGAAAGTACCACACAAATAAAAACACAAATACATCATTTAGTCAAGGTTTCTCTAATGCAAATAATGTGATCACAGAAATCATTTAATTAGCTGCCTCAACTGTAAATCAATAAAGTACAATAAAACAATTTTTTGTAGTAACTATGAATAAAGCACTTAGGTCTATGATACATACAATTCAAATATTTATATTAATCAACCATATTCATAACATTACATATGAAACCCAGGCTCTCAGGAAAATACTGCCTGATTAGAATTCCAAACTGAAGAGTGTCATACTTAAATAGAAATTGTGGTGAGGTTTTTATATATAGCTTTCAGCTTGTAAGATGGAAAAGATTTAGGCCATTCCTTTTGAGTTTAAAACTATATTACATAGTCATATGTTCGGCAGCCTTTAGCTGGATATATCTGTTCCCTGTGGGAAGTTTATAACTTGTAAAAAGAGTTTTATGCAGAATACAAATTGTGAGTATTACATGACTGCCTCTTGAGGACATTAAGCTGTGCAAACAGTATCACTTTATCCGACGTAGTGGCTTTGGATTGGTCCATCTGTTCACCCTAGGGCTGTCTAGAACTATAGATCAGGGACATGACTGTCATACCCCAGCTGCTGCAGAAAGCTACTGGAAGAAAAGGAGATTTATGAGTATTTTGGTTATACTGAAGCAAGGATACAGAAGCGATACCCAAGGAGCCTAGTGGCTCTAAATTGTAGGCATTATGCAAAAATAAAATGCAGAGTGGGGTGTCAAGGGAGTCCTCCAAGAGCAATAGAACATCTTTGTAAAATCTCTAAAGAATAAATGTAACAGATATTAAAGAACACCACCCTGTTGTTGCAGGCATTGAACTTTATACACCAGAAAAGATACATGGGATTTTCAGGATTAACAGTGATAGTGACCTCAGCACTGACCAGCAATTCAAATCATAGTTGCGTAGAACCCCTTGGGGGTGGCCGAGTTTGGAGTTTTATCATTAGCAGACTACTAATATCCATGTCAGTTGAGGAATTTTGAAGCCACGGGGAAAAAACATTACTGAGAATAACTATGATTATTATGAGAAATTCATAAATTATTCCCCTTCATTTATATCAAATTAACAGGTCATGGTTTTGTTAATTTTGACCAAAAGGCCTGTGCAAACCTTAAAGAGAAATGAGTAGATGTAATAGAATCTTCAACACGTGTTGGAAAGACTAAAACTAGGTCAAAATGAATTTGGGAAACACAGCCACATTTCTGTATTAACTTTATGTAACGATTTACCAAGCCAATACTTCTTTTTCTCTTTTATCTCTAATTAAAAATAAAAACAATGTATCTTGGAGATTTTCCTAAGTCAGAACACACAGATTTTTAGGCAGCAGTAAGAAAACTAAAACACAGATGTTGAGAGGACAACGAAGCGCCTCAAATGGAGCTGAATGCATTCATTTAATCTATGTAACAATCATGCAAGTAAGATGCCATTATCTTCTTTTTATAAATGAGAAAACTGAAGCTTTTTTCTTTAATTTAAATGTTGTTCCCAATATAGACAGAACTAGAAAATAGTAGAGTTGGGGTAGGCCATGGGGAGCAGCAAATAAGGAAGCGCTATTGAATCCCAATGCTAATACGCTGTGTTACACTATTTTGTCACAGGAATTACGTTTTTATTAGTGTCAGACACATGAATATTAAAATTAATCACTTAGAAGAGAAAGCATTAGTACTGAAAGCTGATCATGAGCTACCTGCAGCACCATATCCACATGTCCAGTTTTTTACTTGGTAGCACCATTTTAGTAACCCACAAGCAATGCCAATTCAACATGCCCCCAACTTTATTATTTTCCTCACCTACCTGTTTCTCTTACCTCCAGAAATAGGATCAATATATTTACCTTGTTGCAAGGGAAAAAAAAAATGAATCATAAGTAACTGTTAGCAGTGCTATTCTCTGGGTGACTGGATTTAGGGTATTTTTTATTCTTTATACGTCTCTGTATTTTCCAGATTTAACATTTACATCATAACACATCATCATATCCTTATTGCTTAAAAACAAAAATCAATAGAGTAAAAAATAAGTCCCCACTTTCTCAACACTTTAACTTCCTTCCTCATGTGTAAACACCGTTTGTGTATCTTTTCACATTTTTCCAGGTAAGTACATTTTTATTTTTAAGCATTTTTGTACAAATATAATTTGAAAATTGCATATCTACACATACATACATAGTTTTTTGTAAGTGAAAATCTAATATATATTGTATATTTTAACTTGCTTTTTTCCCCCCTTAACAATATATCTTAGAGATTTTTCTAAATCAGAACATACAGATTTCCATCATTCCTTCTAATGGCTATACATTCAATTATGATGCCTGTACCATAGTAATTCCCTTTATTGATAAATATTAGATTACTTCCAATTTCTCATTATTCCAAATAATGCTGCGAAGATGATTCTTATAGACATACCCCGTTCCAGCAATTCTTAAGACTAAATTTTTTCCCCAATGTTTTTTCATTTCTTGTGCTTGGATGCATTTTACGACTGATGGCATATCACTACCACTGACAGTCAGGTGGTCTTTTGGTGTAAAAAACCTTTTTTTTCATTTTGACCTTTTCCTGTAAGAGTAAAACAGCATTAGCCTCAATACATTTTAGATGAAATAGTATCTTTTCATTTATGTGCATGTCAGACATTTGTGATTTTAGGCAAATACTTAGCTATTTAGACGTGATATTGCTGGGATAAAGGGTGTGTGCATTTTGAATTTGCTGGGTATTTCCAACTTGCCCGCTACATCAGGTCAAACAATTTATGCACTGCTTTCCTCAACAGTGGTTATTATAAACTTTTGAATATTTATCAATGTAATAGTTGAGTTAATTTACTGTTAACAATCTGTTGACTTAATTTACTCTTTTGTATGTGGGTCATTATGAAAGTTCTGAGGTATACAAAAATCAAAAAATGCAAAATCCACATAAAATCTGTATGGAGGAAATGAATGAAGCCCTCCCAGAGACACTATTAAGTTGAGCAAGTTGAAACTTGCACAAGTGAATTAGAAAGGACACCATCCACTATTTCTTAGAAATGAAATTAATAGACTATATACTGTCTATCTCAGCGAGCTGGATGTGGCGGTTCACACATATAATCCTAGTACTCTGGGAGGCTAAAGTGGGAGGATTGCTTGAGCACAGAAGTTTAAGACCAGTCTAAACAAAGGGCAGATCCCATCTCTACCAAAAATAGAAAATTTAGCCAGGGCATAAGAGATGTCCACAGTCCCAGCTACTCAGGAGGCTAAGGCAGGAGGATTGTTTAAACCCAGGAGTTTGAAGTCGCTGTGAGCTAACTTGATACCACAGCACTCTAGCCTGGAGCAACACTGTCCCCCGCAAAATAAAAACAATCTATCTCAAAACTTTTGTAATGACCTCTGTCTATAGTCTCATATATATATTGCAAATATTTTCTCCTCTTCTATTACTCTTTCTTTTACAATGTATTTTACCCTGTAGCTTTTTTTTCACATGTACCAAATTTGTCATTCCTTGTGATTCTGAGGTTAGTATCTTGCTTAGAGAGCCATCAAAATTCTAAACTATTTTCTTACATTTTGTTTTAGCACTTGTATTTTTTTTAACCTTTATCTCTTTAATCCACTTGAAATTTCTTTGTATATAATATGAGATAGACATGTCTTCTCCCAAGGTAGTTATACTACTGTTTCCAAATCATTCATAGGCTACATCTTTTACCCATGATTTTAAATATATACTATATATCCATATATTATATGAATCTATTTAATGATTCATTGATCTATTTACCTATTATCTTTGATTTACTTATTACTATGTTTCCAGTAAGAACCATAAGCCAATCCAGGCAAGGTGGTTCAAACCTATAATCCCAGCTTTCTGGGAAACAGAGGAGGGAGGATCTCTTGAGCTCCAAAGTTCAAGACCAGACTGAGCAAGAGGGAGTGAGACCTACCCCATCTCTACTAAAAATAGAAAAAATTAGCTGGGCATTGTGGCCCACTCCTAATTAACACTAATCCCAGATTTAAGTGATGTCAGGCTAGGAATGGGAGAATCAGTAGTGAATAGTAGTCCCAGCTATTCAGAAGGCAGAGACAGTATTGCTTGAACCCATAAAGTAAGGCACTCAAACTTGCCCACGCTAGAGTGCCAAAACTTTCCTAATTTACTTTCATTTTTCCTTGATTATTTACTTTGCATATGAATTTCTGAATCAGCGTAAGTGGAATATACTGCTAGTAGTACCCTAATACCCATTCTCCCCTTTTTTTCCTATAATAGAAACCCTGCTTTCTCAGGTAGGAACACAGCTATATAGAATAAATACAATTCCCAGCATTGTTAGCAGCTAGGTGTTAATGTGGCTTTTTTTTTTTTTTTTAGAGTTTTTGACAGGGGCTGGGTTTGAACCCACCACCTCCAGCATATGGAGCTGGCGCCCTACTCCTTTGAGCCACAGGCACCGCCCCCATGTGGCTGTTTTAAGCAATGAATTAATGTAGAAAAGTGGGTACCATTCCTGAGAACAGTTCTTAAAATGGAGGTGTGAGTTCCTTTTTTCTCCCTCTCCACTGGCTAGAATATAGACAAGATGATTGGAGATGTGAGGTTTGAAGATGGCAACACAATAAGATAGAGGGAGCCTCAGTCTCTGATACCTGGAAGGGTGCCACTAGCCCTGAATTGTCTACCTGAACTTATATATGAGAAAGATATTTCAGTCGTCCTTAAGCCATTTTTTTTAACTTTTTCTCATAGCCAATACTAAGTAACAATTGGAATAGTAATTAATTTCATCTCAAGATAAGTGACGTATAGACAATTATTTTTTACAGACAGGAACTTATTCAGACATTTTATTTCCTTCATTAAAATGTATAGCTTTTCTTGTACATATCCTAGATTTTTTCCATTGTTTATTACTAATTAGTATATAGTTCAAATTTTTGTTGCAAATGGGATTTTAAAATTACATTTTCAATTGGCCGTGCTGGTCTATACAAAATTAAAGATTTTCATGTTGAATTTTTAATTATTTCTAATAGTTTTTCAGTTGATTCTCTTTGATATTTGTCCACACAGTATTTCTATTTCTTAGAGTTAAAAGATTTTCAGATAGCTAACAGGCATTTTTGTCTCGATACTGAACTGAACATGGATGTTTGCTGAAGCTTATTGTTAAACCTCCTTAGCCACATTAAAAAGGTTTTTTCAGGTGGTGCCTGTGGCTCAAAGGAATAGGGCACTGGCCCCATCTGCGAGAGGTGGCAGGTTCAAACCCAGCCTCCAGCCAAAAACTGCAAAAAAAAGCTTTTCTCTGGGCGGTGGCTGCGGCTCAAAGGAGTAGGGAGCCAGCCCCATATACTGGAGGTAGCAGGTTCAAACCCGGTTCCAGCCAAAAACTGCCAAAAAAAAAAAAAAAAAATAGGTTTTTCTCCCATTCCTAACCTGACATCACTTAAATCTGGAATTAGTGTTAAGTTTCAGGAAATGTTTTTCCAGCATATTATCAAAATTATCATGTGATTTTTTTCCCCACTTAATCTTTTTTTGTTTAATTTATAGTAATGGATTTTCTAATGGGTTGAATTAATAGATTATGTTGCATTCTTTGAATAAACTCTACTTTGCCATGACATATTATTCTGTTGGATGTTAACTGGTAATGTTTTGATTGTTACTTTTGTTCATAAGTGAGATTGGTGTACAATTATCCTTGATGGACAATTTTCTGGAATAAGAGTTATACTAGCCTCAGAGACCAAACTGAGGCATTTCAACATTTCATATAATGTAAAACACATTATATAATATAGGAATCTTCTTAAAATTCCCTAAGTTTTTAATTTCCTTTTAAATGTAAGCATTATAAGAAAAGAACATTTTCTTTTCTAATTTTTTATTAATTGGCCTTATTACTACCACTTGTTAGTTTCTACTTGAATTGCATTGTGATGACAGGATATACCCTGTATGATTTCTACTTAACAAAAATTACTTTTGGTAGCCTGCTTCAGGTCCATCCTTTCATGGTATTAAAAATAAATACTCTGGGCGGTGCCTGTGGCCCCATATACTGGAGGTGGTGGGTTCAAACCCGGCCCTGGCCAAATAAATAAATAAACACTCTATAAGTATTAAAATTTGTAAACTCTTACGATTCATAATCTATTTCCTCAATTTTGAACCCTGGCAATTTCTGACAAAGCTATGTTCAATAATTAGGTAAGTCTAAATTTGTCAGTTTCTCCTTATTGGTATCTTGCTTAGTTCATAGTTTCAAGATAGTTAATTTCTAAAACCATTGCATGTTCTAAAATGGCTAACATGTTCTTTTTTTCTTTTTTTTGAGACAGAGCCTCAAGCTGTCCCCCTGGGTAGAGTACTGTGGCATCACAGCAACCTCCAACTCCTGGGCTCACGCGAGTCTCCTGCCTCAGTCTCCCAAGTAGCTGGGACCACAGGCGCCCACCACAACGCCTGGCTATTTGTTGTTGTTGTTGTTGTTGTTGTTGCAGCCATCATTGTTGTTTGGCGGGCCCAGGCTGGATTCAAACCCGCCACCTTAGGTATATGTGGCTGACGCCTTAGCCACTTGAGCCACAGGTGCTGAGCTGGCTAACATGTTCTTATTGTTCTCTCACTCTTGATAGTTTGACTCAACTTAGAATTCTAAATTCAAAATAGTTCTCCCTCATAACATCCAAAATGGCAGTATATTCCAGCAAACCAATATACAGATGACAAGTCTGAGACCAATGTGATTCTTTTCCCCTTACAATAATTTATTTCTCTTTAGACATTTTGAGATTTTTACTAGTCTGGGATCAAAGATATTTTGTCAGTATTTATCCTGCATAACTCTTTTTTCATTATTTTTGTTCCACACTTGAGCCTTCTAATATGAATCTTTCATCATAAGTTTCTGTTTTCCCTATTCTTCATTTCTCCTTTCACTTTTTGTTATTACCTATTGGAACATTCTATATGTATATATAAATGTTTCATATATACATATATGAATTATATATTCATTCATACATACATGTATTCAAAAACACTTACTGAGTACTTATATTAGTATTTTCCTGGCAGTTTGATATTAATATTTGCAGGGTATTCAATGGTGAATTCTCTTTGTATATGGTTCCTAACCTCATTAAGTTGGATCTCAGATGGTGTCTTCCTGGATCTTCTTTGTCATTAAGAGATATGTTTACATATCTTTTCCTATAATGGATTTTTTCTTATAAGATTATGAAAGTAACTGTCAACTCAAAATTCTTGCTCAGTAATTCGATTCTCCACCATGTTTACTCAATTAACCAGTCTAAAATAGAGATTTTAGCAACTATTTCTTATGTCTGAGATTTTTTTCATAGCAACTTGCATCTTTTATATTAGTGCAATAACCTCCAAAATTTCTTTGAAGATTATAATGACACTTAATGCCGTGGGGATTCTATCTAAAGCTGGTTACTATAATTAGTACTAATTATTATTCTACAATACTAATTATACTTAATCTAAAGTTACTTTTCTTCCCTAGGAATTCTTCACTTGTCAAATTTGCTGCCTGACTTTCATGTAGCTCTTTTCCTTAAATGTTTGCTGTTTCTTGATAGTTTGTCTCTATCTGTAAAGGAAGTCTAGGCATCAGCAAATTTTTTATGCGAAGTTAGGCTTTGAGGTCCACAGGTGGTATTTGTCATATACTATCTTGGTTCTCTACAACCCTTTAAAAAGGTAATATCCACACAAAACCAAGTAGTGGAAAGCCTGAAGATGGGAGTTTTCCGAGCCACAGATTTTTCAGTATTACTACCTGGAGTTTATTTTCTCAGCATGGGAGAAAAAATTCCCCAGCAGATTGTGATTACAGAGCACTTAGCACTTCAACTACAAGAGGAAGGAGGAAGGAAGGAATAATCAGTTAAAAAAAAAAAAAAAAGCTGGGGAAGGACAGCCAACAGATTGTTTTGTTTGTCTGCTTGTCTTCTAAGAATGGAGTATAAAAAGCCCCTTGTGGTAATCACAAAACACCTGGGGCAGTGTCACATTTCAATGGCCTCTAATGGTATATGCTCTGCTTTTACACTTTTGAGTCTCACTTTACTTGGCAAACAGCAAGCTGTTTCATGGCTGTAGCTTGGAGTAATTCTGTGGACCACCAACTCTGAGACAGAAGCGAGAATAACTTACCCAGTTCATTAAAAATCTGGCTTACCATACCACAGATGCCCTATCTCACAGCTGCCTCTAAATCTAGAGTAATTCCTTAATTCTCACCTGTATGGCTGTCAGTTACTTGGCTCTATGGGTGTTACCAGAAGCTTATTCCTTACTTTTCATCTTTTAAAAATACCTTCCAACACCCTTGTTGTCTTACTAGTGTGTTTATAAATTTACTTTTTTACTGTAATTTTTTATTGCATTTCTTCTGTAATTTTAATAGAACTTTAGAAAATAACAACTTAAACCCAGTATGACATTTTGATCTGTAATTCTCCCAAATTCATACTTTACACTCATTTAATCTACTCAAGAGTTGCCTTCTACACTCCATGCTGTCTCATACCTCCCTGTCATAAAGGGAGGCAATCTGTCACCATCAAGACCTATAATACTTAAAAAAGCGCAAGAAAATCAGGGAAAGAGGAAAGGAAAAGTGAGAAGGGACTAAACTATCATGCTGTTTCTCAGGAGGCCTCAAACAGTGACAACGCCTCCTTAATTTACCATTGCCAAGAATCTGTCCTCTAGCCTTATAGATTCCCTGGTTTTGTTTGCATGCCAAATAGGGGCCCAACTCTCAGGGCAGACACTCTATCAAATAAAGCCAAATTGGTTTTTATTTTGGGGGGTTTTTTTGCAGTTTTTGGCTAGGGCTGGGTTTGAACCCACCACCTCTGGCATATGGGGCCGGCACTTTCTCCTTTGAGCCACAAAATAAAGCCAAATTATTAACACAAAGTATTAACTGTTAGCTATTGTATGAACCAGAACATTTCTGCCTGAACAAGTACTCCATTTTCTGTCCATCAATAGATGTCAAACTGTAATCAAAAGTTTGCTTGTAATTAATGCCATTGAACTGTATAGACAGTCCCCAGGTTACAAACAAGATAGGTTTGGTAGATTTGTTCTCAA
Source organism: Otolemur garnettii (assembly GCF_000181295.1). Taxonomy (NCBI): domain Eukaryota; kingdom Metazoa; phylum Chordata; class Mammalia; order Primates; family Galagidae; genus Otolemur; species Otolemur garnettii. The sequence goes on from NW_003852405.1 coordinate 18,613,029, forward strand.
ATTGAATTTGTGTGTAAGCTGTAACACATACATTTACCTATTACCTGTAATGGCCTCTGTTCATAAGTGAGAGTTGTATGTTGACTTCAATGTTTGTAACTTGGAGACAGCCTATACACTAAAAAAGACTAGAATGACAAATTTTATGCTGTGTATGGTTTGCCACAGTAAAAAAAAAAAAGTTTGCTTATATTCAAAATGAGGACAATCTGATAGACAAATAAAATGTTAAATAACATAACATGTCTAAGATAACCTGACAATCTTTATTTCTACGATAAGAACAACCCTGCCACCAAAAACAGAATTCTTGGCTGGGAGTAGTGACTCACACCTGTAATCCTAGCACTCTGAGAGACCAAGGCAGGAAAATTCTCAAGCTCAGGAGTTCAAGACCAGCCTGACGAAGAGCAAGACCTCATCTCTACTAAAACAGAAAAATTAGCCAGGCATGGTGGTGCATGCCTGTAGTCCCAGCTACACGGGAAGATGAGGCAGGAGGATCACTTGAGCTCAGGAATTTGATGTTGCTGTGAGCTAAGCTGACACCACAGACAGAGACTCTGTCTCACCAAAAAAGAAAAATAAAGAAAAACAGAACTCTTAAATTTCAACATACGCTATCAACATTTGCCTTTGTAAGTTCTTTTTTCTGTGTTTATGTGTACAAGACAGACCTTGTTATATAAAAAATCTACTATACCTACTGACTTTACAATGAAATTTTAACTGTTAAAGAGTTTTTTAAAGGTTCAATTTTCTGGCTCCTAGAGGTCTGTTAGATTCCAAATGTTTTAATAAAATATTATGGAGAATCCTCAAAACTATGTCCATCTAGGCTCAGCACCTATAGTTCAGTGGCTGGCTAGGGCACCAGCCACATACACTGTAGATGGTGGGTTCGAACCCAGCCCCAAGCCTGCCAAACAACAATGACAACTACAACCAAAAAATAGCAAGTGTTGTGGAGGGCACCTGTAGTCCCAGCTACTTGGGAGGCTGAGGCAAAAGAATCACTTAAGCCCAAGAGTTTGAGGTTGCTGTGAACTGTGAAGCCACAGCACTCTACGGAGAGTGACAGTGAGACTCTGTCTCAAAAAAAAAAAAAAATCTATGTCTATCTACTAAAGGATAGAAACTCCTGCTTTGATGTGAGAGTTGTAAGGCACCAGAAAAATTTTTGAGGGCCCTATCAATATTCCCAAAGTGCAATCACTGACCACCACCTTCAAAATCACCTGGGACACTTGTTAAAAATACATCTCATTCACCTATAATGCCTCCTTAGCCCCACCCTACAAATAAAAATTTAGAAAAATATAATATCTCCCAGCTGAATGTAGTAGGAGGCTGAGGTAGAAGCCCAAGAGTTCGCGTCTAGCCTAAGCAACATGACACAGCAAGATGCCATCTCTGAAAATTAAAAAATACACGTCAAAAGAATATGCTCTAGTAAATCTAGGGTAGTGGCCCAAATCTTCACTTTTACAATTTAAGAACTACTGCCCTTTTCTAACAATTAAAATAACCTGAAGAATGAAGATTCAGCCAAGGAAAGTTGGTAGGTATAGGCTACAGAAAAATGTAAAGATCTTTCTAAAAAAAGAGCTTCATCAAAAAAGTAACAAAAGGCCATTGTGGCTAGTGAGGAAAATAGCATGATTTAAAGTTGAAAAGGTAGGCCAGTATGATTGCCATGGTAAGAAGTTTGGATCGTACAAGTATAAAAGAAAGCAGGAGACTAACTTTATCTGAATTGCATTTTTAAAAGCTTATACTTCTGTGTAAAGAACTGAGCCTAGCAAGGTAAGGGTAGAAGCAAGATTAGTGGGTAATTTCAATAGTCCAGGGAAAAGATGATCATGACTGATAGAAGCAGAGGTGAAAGAACGGGCAAATAAATTTTGGAAGTTGAACAGATAGACTTTCTGATAGACTGGAAGTAGGAAATGATAAAAAATAGACATCTATCTTAAATAACTATATAGGTAGTAAATAAATATCTTTGGGTATTTATAACTATATATCTCACTTAATATCTTATTTTTTAGTTAATGAAGAAAACAAGTACTACTTAGAAAATAGAAGTTGAAAGGTTATAAAAGATCTTATATAAATCTTCATTACAAAAGCAATGGAAATATAAACACTAGGGATCACAAAAGTGAATCCACCTATAAATTAAACTGCCCATCTATACATAAATTTGAATTTCTGAATTAAGCACAATAAAAAATATACTTTATTAATACCTTGCAAATGAACTAGTCAGTATAAAGCCTCATGCTTTCCACAAAGAATACTAGTTAAATGCTCTCTCCTATCTCTCATTCTAAAACATTTACCTAGAAACCTAGAGGTTGTTACACAAAGTTCTTGTTATATGAGATTTTTTTTTTTTTTTTTGGTCTTACTCTGTCACCCAAGCTAGAGTGCAGTAGGGTCACTACCACTCATAGCAACCTCAAACTCCTGGGCTCAAACAATCTTCCTGCCTCAGCCTCCCAAGTAGTTGGGATTAATAGGAAAGCACCACCCCACCTAGCTAATTTTTCTATTCTTAGTAGAGATGAGGGCTCAGGCTGGTCTTAAACTCCTGATCTCAACAATCCTCCCACCCTGGCCTCCCAGAGAGCTAGGTTTACAGGAGTGAGCCACCATACCCAGCCAGGATTCTTCCTAAAAGTTTCGCATCTCAATCAGATTACCAGATACATTCATTTTTTTAAAATCACCCTACTTAGTATCATAAGAATGAAATATTGTCACCTACAAAGTAAATACAGACGCTTACACAGAATCCTAATTTCTCTAGTCTTCAATTACTTTCTCTTATTTGGTTTCAAATCCCTGCAATTAGATGTAAATGTCTATTAGATATTCCTAGCTTAAAGGTAAACAAACCTGGCTCCCCTCAAAAAAACAATATTGGTCCAGAAAATCTAATTTTAAAAGAATTAGATCTCTATGTTCTATGTAGAAAGAAAAAGTATCTGTGGAATTCTACACATATACTCATCCACTTAATATTTTGAAATTTAATATGCCCAAATATTCATCCATTCAATGTCTCAAAAATTTTAGAAGCTACTTTTGAGGCAAGAAAGTAAAAGCAGAGCTAAAAGAATTTGTCCTAGCCGCCTTATGTAGGCCTTAGCCAAGCCGCAGGTGTTTCTGTTGTCTGTATGTTCCTCCCTTGATACGTGTGGGGCCTAGATTGTAACCTAGTAACTTCCTTGGACTTCCGTCGCCTTTGAGGGCAGGTGGTCCAACCAGTCTCAAGGGCGTGGGCAAATTTGACCTTCCCTTTGAGCACAGGGCCTTGACGATGATGTCATGTCTCTCTCTGTTTTATGACCCTCACGTGCACTCTTGCCCTGAAAAGTGGATAAAAGAGAGGCAAGAGATTATGAGTCGGGGGGGCTCAGTTTTGGAAACACTGGTTTTCCGAGTTCCCCCAGCTGAAATAAAGCAGCTTCCTCTAATCAACTGGTGCCTGGAGTCTTCTGTCTGGTTTCCTGCTACACTTTCATTGAAATAAAGCCCCTCTCTCAAGAGGCCAAAGATTCAAAGAAATAGAGCACTACTTTTCAGTAACATAATCATTTGAAAATACATTGTTTATGAGATCTTTAAGTATACAAGCCATAAAAAGTAAAAAAGAAAAAGAAGAGAAATATTTGGAAAAGAAATAATTATTTTGAAAAAAGATAATTTGCTTCTTGCTTCTTCAGCCAAAAACAGACATGACAAAAGAACTAACGCAACTGCAGAAAACTTCTTTGTATTTAAATGTATTTTCAGGAAGATTTCAAGATCTGACATGGGCACAGAGAAAAGGAACAAACTAAAACAAGTATAAACAAGGCCAGTTACAGGCTGACCTCTATTTGAAATGTGTTAAAAAAAATATTTTAGTCATACATTTTAAAAATATGATTGAGAAAAAATTTTCAATTCAAGTCCTCTCAATCACCTTGAAATACTTGTGACCTGAACTCATACGTTAAGGCAAATCTTGATTTTTAATTATTCATTTAATTGATGAACTGCTTCATTTAAATTGCTAATTCAGGGTGAAAGATTTTATAAAAAACATTTTATTGCTACAAAGGGAAACATGGTCACAAAAGCCTTTAAGTGGATCTTTCAACGCACATTACTATTCAACATCCAAGGCTGTAAAAAAATACACAGTCAGAGCACAAAATACTTGCCCAATTTACCTCTTCTAGGGTAAGTATTCAAAAAATTAATGCACACTTGAATATTCACTCCCAAGAGCAGCATTTAAGTTCAAATGATTAGAATAGATTACTAACAATGTACAGTAATTATCTTTAACACCAATAAAGTAATAAAAATCAAGCTTAAAAATTATACAAACAATTGATCAGATCTAGTTTGGTAACTATAAAAACTAAACTAAAATAGTCTTACCTTCATTTTATTAAACAAATGCCAAACATTTAGAAATTATATAAAACACAATTTTAACATGTGGAATTCATGCAAGATGGATGTTAACTCTTATTTTTAAGCTATTAAAATTCTTACCCTTTTCCACATTAGCACAGAAATTTAAAGCTCCTTTTAAATCTAATACCTTATATTTAATTTTCTTCAGGCTGCTCAACGGGGAAATCAGAAGGCTCTTCCTTTGCTTCTTCTTCCTCTACTCCCCCGGCTTCTTCCACTTCCCCCTCTGCCCCTACTTCCCCACCTCCTTCGGTGTCCCCCTCGCCCTCTACTCCTCCAGTTTCTCCCACATCTTCTGCTTCCTCTGCTTCCTCCACTTCCTCCACTTCCTCTGCTTCCTCTGCTTCCTCCGCTTCCTCTGCTTCCTCCTCCTCTGCTTCCTCTGCTTCCTCCGCTTCCTCTGCTTCCTCCACTTCTACTCCCTTTGATTCTTCTTCTTCCTCTTCATCCTCCTCTTCTTCAATAGGCTCATCAATCTTTTCTTCATCTTCCTCATCTCCTTCTATTTGCTGATCCTGGGAATGATCTTGAATTTCAAAAGGATTCTCACCCTAAAAACATGTAAAATGGCTTTTAAACGCCCATTCATTTTTACATCAGTGAAATTTTTATTTGTTATATCATGAAGAACAAATACTATTTAAATGTTTTTAATTAGTATTTAAAGGTTTTAACTTATGACCAGGTCATTAATTATTTATTGAATACCTCCTTCTTAACAACATGGGTACATAATTTACTGAAATCATTACTTTACATTGCATAAACTAAAATACTTAAAGGTCATATTTTCCTCTTACCTGAATTTCTAAAATCATATATTTATGTGTATGTGTGTATATATATAACAAGTAAGAGTGTGTGTTGGCTCGGTGCCTGTAGCTCAGCTGCTAAGACACCAGCCACATACACTGAAGCTGGCGGGGTCAGGCGGGTTCAAATCCAGCCTGGGCCTGCCAAACAACAATGACAACTACAACCAAAAAACAGCTGGGCACTGTGGTAGGTGCCTGTAGTCCCAGCTACTTGGGAGGCTGAGGCAGGAGACTCGTTTGAGCCCAGGAGTTGGAGGTTGCTGTGAGCTGTGATGCCACAGCACGCTACCAAGGGCAACATAATGAGACTCCGTCTCAAAAAAAAAAGTGTGTGTGTATATATATACATATATATATAAAACAAATAAGTGGTTTATGGTAGAAAGAAAACAGATGATGCAAAGATTTACATTTTACTTCATTATATCAGTATTCAATGTACAACTATTACAGGATCTCTTAAACTCAAATGAAAATTAAGTATCTTGTTTTACCTACTACATAACATGCTTTACTTATACTTTAAGAAAGACAAATCTTTAATTTGATAAACATTCACAGATACAATTTTATTTTAATATTTTATTTAAATACTTGAATTATGTTTGTGTGTCAAATCTCAATATAAATTAGACCAGATGAGAAAGCTATAACTTGGTAAGAAATGAAATGGCAGTAAAGGATATCAAACAGGCAAGTATTAGGAGTGGTGCTACCTTTAAGATGAGCCAGGCAGGAATGTGCAGGAAGAGGCAGACAAGCAAGAAAAGAAATACTAGGGGCTACTCTAATAGCCCAGAACAGGGAGATGTAAAAGTTGCAGTGACACCAATTCCAATGGAAAGGAAACAGGAAAGAGGTAGGTAGGTTAGGTTACACCATTAGAATTTCAGATATCTAACCATCTAACCATCTACTAGGTGGCTATAAATACGCAACTCAAGAGAAAAATTCAAAGTAAGACATTTACATTTGTGAATTGCTTGCACAGAGTGCACAGTAAGCAGGACAGCCGTGGGGTGGGACTAGAGGAGTTAAATATTAAAGGGGGGTGGAATAAAACACTATGAAAATACCTACACTGTATATACATGGGGACAGAGGTTAGAAGAGAAGGAATACTTGGTGCAGGAAGAAACCCAGGGGAGTAAAATATTATATGGTAAAATAGTTTTAAGAATAAGTGAAAGATGAATAGTACCAACTAAGGCAAATAGATAAAAGCACAAAAGGATTGAAAAGGATCACTATGGCTGATCATCATTATAGCTGAATGAGGTTCTTTAGGATTTACTATACCATCCCCTTTACTTTTTTATTTTTTGCGACAGGGTCTTACTATGTCACCATAGGTAGAGTGCTGTGGAGTCACAGCTCACAGCAACCTCAAACTTTTGGGCTTAAGCGATTCTCTTGCCTCAGCCTCCCAAGTAGCTGGGACTACAGGCACCTGCCACAATGTGCGGCTATTTTTTGGTTGTAGTTGTCATAGTTGTTTGCCAGGCCTAGGCTGGGTACGAACCTGTTAGCTCCAGTGTATGTGGCTGGCACCCTAGCCCAGTGGTTCTCAACCTTCCTAATGCTGCAATGTATTTTCATTGTTAAAAAGGGGTTAAGACCCACAGGTTGAGAACCACTGCTAGCCGCTAAGCTACAGGTGCCGAGCCCATCCCCTTTAATTTTGTATGTTTAAAATGCTAAACAATAATACTGTTAAAATTTTTAAAGCCCCCCCCAAAAAATTGTTAAAGGCCCCTAGATTTGATGATTACATCACTGGTAATCTTAGAACAGTTTTAAAAGTCTCAATGTAAATGACAACAGTTGTCCAAGAATGTGTCCTCATAATTACCTGTGAAATTCTCAAAATACACAGACCTTGGTTCCACACAATGGGATTTTAATTAAGTCACATCCTAGAGCTCTTGCTAAAAACACAAATTGCTAAAAAAAAAAAAAAAATTCCAACTCAAAATTCCCAGGGGAGAAGCCTATTAACCAGCACACTGAAGAAGAATTTCAGGAGACAGTTATGAGAGAAATTCGGGAAACATGAATTCAGAAAGTCTTAAAAAATGCAAAGAACGCTTTTTGGTCCCTCTTAGCCTCACAGATGATTCTGACTACATTCCTCCAGGTGAGAATTACTAATTTAAAAAGTAAATAATAGGAAGTAAAAAGCACATGCAAGGTAAACTTTTCAAATGGTGGGAAGGGAAGAGATAATAATAGGGGGAGGGCCAAAGTCTAGGAAAAGTTAAGTCATTTTTAGTTTAGGGAACACATAAGCATGTCTGTTTGGGGAAGATCAGAAAAAAAAAAAAAAAAACAAGAAAAACACCAGATGCAAATAAAGGAAGACATGATGATAAAACAAGTTCCCAGATGAAAAGCAAAGAAGAATGTTTCCCCTCACAGATAATACTAAAGGTGAGGGAAAGATACATGTACCTGAGGCACACAAGAGAACATTTACTGAGCTCACATCCAATGGTCTCAATCTCCCTAATGCAAGAGAAGAAATAAGAATACGGAAAGTGAGAGAATAAGAATGAAATTTGGTGGAGTTTTTTTTTGACAGAGCCTCAAGCTGTCCCCCTGGGTAGAATGCTGTGACATCACAGCTCACAGCAACCTCTAACTCCTGGCTCAAGCAAGTCTCCTGCCTCAGCCTCCCAGGTAGCTGGGACCACAGGTGTCCACCACAACGCTCAGCTATTTTTTGGTTGCAGCTGTCGTTGTTTTTGGCGGGCCCAGGCTGGATTCAAACCCGCTACCTTAGGTGCATGTGGCTGGCGCCTTAGCCACTTGAGCCACAGGCACCAAGCCAAGAAAGAAATTTGGGATATGTGATAAAATGGTTTGGAATAGCCACTACAGGAAACACATACATTGATAGTTGATTATGTAAAATTATTGTGAACTGAGTGAAAATCTTGCAAAGACAGGACTGGCACAATTATATGGTATTTTTTAGCAAGACAGACAATTAATAAAGCTAACCACAAATAGCACAGTGCTGAAAACTGCTAAATGGTAAAAGAACATCAACATTTCTTATTCAAATGGATGCCCATGAGAGCCCAGAGCAGAAAGTGAAGGCAAAACAAGATGATACAACTGGAGAATTACCAAAGATTGATGTTATTTGATGGGGGGAAAAAACTTAAAAGAGGGGCAGAAACTGGGCTCAGTGGGTAGGGCGCCAGCCCCATATACAGAGGGTGGCAGGTTCAAACCCATCCCCGGCCCTGGCCCTGGCCAAACTGCAACGAAAAATAGCCAGGAGATGTGGCGGGTACCTGTCGTCCCAGCTACTCAGGAGGCTGAGGCAAGAGGATCACCTAAGCACAAGAGTTAAAGGTTGCTGTGAGCTGTGATGCCACAGCACTCTACCGAGGGCGACATACTAACACTCTGTCTCTAAAAAATAATAGTAATAAATAAAAAATAAAGAAAAGATTTTAAAGGGTATTATGTCAGAGAGAGCACTTAACAGTGAAAGATTTTCAAACCATGACCAGAGCTGACCATGAGCAGAGGACGGATACTCTGAGGAATGACAACAGGAGCAGAAAGAAATGTTAAACAAAGCCAAATCACTAAGTCATGTGACACCAATGTTACTTGAATTTTAACATGGATATGAATCGACTGGAATCTTGTTCAAATGAAGATTCTTATTCAGTAGGCCTGGATATAACCTGGAATTCTGCATTGCTAATAAATTTCCAGGTGATGCTAATACTGCTGGTCCACAGCACATTCTGAGTAATAAGGTTCTAGAAGAGTTCTTCTAAACTCAGGTACTTTCTCTACAATACGCACATAAGCAAAACATGTCCACCAGTGTCCTCTCCCGTTTCATGAATGACTCAATAGTGTAGCTTGAAAATAATATATAAAAATTCTAATTTTGTGTTCTTCTCTCATTAAAAACTATTTTCATACATGAATAGAAACTACTAACTTCTCAAAAGTTGTGACAAAGAAAGAATAACAATCTAATTTTTCCTAATTCCACCATGATACTCTAATCTTTTTGATAAGGGTATCATAGGTACTAAATTAAATACCATACCTCCCATAAACCTGGATTTCAATTCAGGACTATATTCATTTTTTTAAAGCACTGTCAAGAATGTAGTAAACAGTGATGATATGATTAACAAATAAGAAAATAGGCCCCCCGCAAGGAGCAAGCCAGTATAACTGAGGTTATTCAGCTTGGAAGTCACTGGTTGAGGGATAATTAAATTGAGGCCCATTAAATATCTATCAGGTTTCTTCACAGAGCTGTTACCACAATAGCCAAAATAAATGATACTTCTTTAAGCTACAAAACATTTACTAATATAAGTAACAGACTATTGTAAAACTAGTATAACAGATCACTTCAGTATAGAATGATTTTAAGTTACGTATTATTTTCTAACAACTCACAAACTAAATTCTACAATTTATTTCTGTTAATTCCCTGAACAATAAGTTATTACTTGTACAATAAGTATATATAATAAGTTTTACGTCAAAGTAGACTCAAACAATATCAAATCTCAAAAACCCTAAAGAGTAATCCAGGTATACCCAATTGTTCACATCTGAGTTGCCTAATATAAGGAGGAAACTTTGTCTCTGCTGCCTTCCTGATTCTACAAGGTGGTGTCTTCTGGAACAAAATGTCTGTGCTTGGCAGAAGAAACTGGCTATACATAACTCATTCCCTTCTGGGTCTCCTCTTTTGGGTCTTCCCAGCAAACAAGAAGGTACATTCCAGTTTGCTCTATGTGATGTGGTAAACTAGGAGAATCCTGTTCCTGTCCATCTGGGCTGATAACAGAAGTTGGGGGGATTTACAGCTATCTATATCTAAATTAGGAGCAGAATATTAAAGTACACAGTAATTATTACACATCTAGGACACAGTCTCTGAGTTGATCTTATTTTTAAATTACAAAGCTGACATTCTGAGTCTGTCCAACTCTCGCATATCTCTCAACTAATTCAGAGCTAGAAAGGGGATAAGAGAATAATCACTTAATATTCCTCTCCTGCTCAATCACAACAATTAGGAAAAAATTCAAGATGCTAAGTAAAATTTGCTAACACGTGTACTATATTAAAATATCAAAAAGGGTTACTATGTCACCATTTAATTATTACAGTACTACATTATTATCTGAAAAGCTTTTGCTCTGAAATCTTACCTTAACAAAACGTTCATATCGTGCTTTCACTATTGGATTATTTAAAATGCTTGTAGCAGTCAAGACACTCTCTCGTTTTATTTGTTCCTTATAAGCCTATTTAAAAAAAAAAAAAAAAAAAAAACAGAACACATTGAGGGTACCTGAAAACTGTGAGATGAGAACTATTCCTATAATTGAAACAGCATTTAGGGCCAGGAGCAGTGGCTCACACATGTGAGTTAATCCTTACACTCTAGAAGGCCGAGGCAGATAGATGGCTTGAGCTCAGGAATTTGAGATCAGCCTGAGCAAGAGGGAGACCCTATCTCTACTCAAAATGGAAATACTAGCTGGGTGTTGTAGTAGTTGCCTCTAGTCCCGGCTACTCAGGAGGGTGAGGCAAGAGGATTGCTTGAGCCCAAGAGTTTGAGTTTGCTGTGAGCTATGACAGCATGGTACTCTACCCACAGTGACAGAGTAAGACTTTGTCTCAAAAAAAGAAAAATTAAAGAAAAACAGCATTTATGTTCAAATTCTTAGATTCAAATGACTTACTGTCTCACAAACAAAGCTATAGAGCTATGATTTTTAACCGGTGGGCTACAGCACACTGGTGTTCTATGAAAGGATCTTAGATGTGCTACAAAAATTTTTAAAGATCATCAATTATTTCTGAAAGATGTTCAAAGCGCAGTACTTTCACTCTTTTTTGATCTACATAATTTAAATGGAAGTTTAACTATAAGTTCAAGTGTGCCGTGAGATTAAAAAAGGTCGAAAACTCTGCTACAGAGCAACAACTACGACTGTGACAATAATCTGAATCATCTATAAATTAAAAACTCAAGCCCATCAGCTTCAATAAAAAACTCAGTACCTAAATACTACTAGAACTACTCGACAGTCGTTTTCTCTTCTTTCTGCTCTACATCTTCCTCCCCAGCTTGGCTAATTTGCTTTTTTTTCTTTTTTGGAGACAGAGTCTTACTGAGGTAGAGTAAGAGCTCATAGCAACACAGCTCACAGCAACCTCAAATTCTTGGGCATAAGTGATTCTCTTGCCTCAGCCTCCCCAGTAGCTAGGACTAAGGCACCTACCACAATACCCGGCTATTTTTAGAGATGAGGGTCTCACTCTGGCTCAGGCTGATCTCAAACCTGTGAGTTCAGGCAATCCAACCCTCCTTGGCCTCCCAGAGTGCTAGGATTACAGGCATAAGCCACTGTGCCTGGCCTCAGCTCGACTAATTTTCATGCTATAAAAAAAAATAATTTGTCAGACAGGAGAAATTAGTCTTCCTCTAGGCTGCCATTATATTATACAGAGGAAGAAAGATAATGATATGGAATGTCTAGTTGTTCAAGAAGGTATCAAAGGACTATCAAGGAAGAAAAAGGACAAAGATTAATAAAAGACTATATATGCTCAAAGTGCCTAAAGAAGTCTGAATTAAATGAGGTTCACTTCAACAAAAAATACAAACTGAAGACTCCGGCATGCTGTACTTAAAACTTAAGTCTTTAATAGTGAATCTTTAAATGTGCTTTCTTTTTTTGGAGACAAGGTCTCATTTTGTCACCCTGGGTAGAGTGCCCCAGTGTCAGACCTCACAGCAACCTCAAACTCTTGGGCTCAAGCAATTCTCTTGCCTCAGCCTCCTAATTAGCTGGGACTACAGGCGCCTGCCACAACACCTGGCTATTTTTAGAGACCAGGTCTAGCTATGGCTCAGGCTGGTCTCAAAGTCGTAAGCTCAGGCAATCCACCCACCTCAGCCTCCAAGAGTGCAAGGATTACAGGCATGAGCCTTAGTGCTCAATCCTAAATTTGCTTTCTTAACAAACTATTTCCCCAAAATATAAACAATAGCATTGTTTGAAGTAACTTTGACTAAATAAAGCCAGCCAATATCAAAACAAATATGCTAATAAAAAAATAAAACAGTACGCCTGTAGTCCTAGCTACTGGGGAGGCTAAGGCAAGAGAACTGCTTGAGCCCAGGAGTTTGAAGTTGCTGTGAGCTATGATGCCACAGCTTTCTACCTTTCTACTCAGGGTGATAAAATGAGACTCTGTCTCAAAAAAATAAATGAATAAATAAATAAATACAACAGTAAATTTTCCAGGGATATTCTACTCAAAAAATGTAACAATAGCCGGGCACAGTGGCTCATGCCTGTAACCCCAGCACTCTGGGAGGCTGAGACAGGTGGACTGCTTAAGCTCAGGAGTTCGAGACCAGCCTGAGCAAGAGCAAGATCCTGTCGCTAAAAAATAGCTGGGCATTGTGACGGGCACCTACAGTCCCAGCTACTTGGGAGGCTGAGGCAAGAGAATGGCTTGAGCCCAAGAGTTTGAGGTTGCTGTGAGCTATGACGCCATAGCACTCAACCCCAGGGCGACTAAGTGAGACTCTTATCTCCAAAAGAAAAGTAACGAAAGATAGTAACTAACAATCCTACATTTAATTTTTTTCTTCCAACCATCAGGAAAAAATTCAGTAATAATCAAACCTTTCTTTTCTGTTGTAAAGCACATACTTATGCACTCACAAAATTGTTTTTTATCAACTTAGTTAAGAAAAATAATTCAATAATAGCTATGATTTCCTGAATGTTGACCATTATCAGACACTATTTTAATTGCCTTATGTTTTATTAGATAATTTAATCATTAAAACAATCACATCAGGGTGGCACCTATGGCTCATTGGGTAGGGTGCCAGCCCCATATACCAAGGGTGGTGGATTCAAACCCAGCCCCAGGCCAAATTGCAACAAAAAAATAGCCAGGCACTGTGGCAGGCACCTATAGCCCCAGCTACTTGGAGGCTGAGGCAAGAGTTGGAAGTTGCTTTTTTTTTTGAGACGGAGCCTCAAGCTATCCCCCTGGGTAGAGTGCCATGGCATCACGCTCACAGCAACCTCCAACTCCTGGGCTCAAGCGAGTCTCCTGCCTCCACCTCCCAAGTAGCTGGGACTACAGGCACCCGCCACAACGCCTGGCCATTTTTTGGTTGCAGCCATCATTGTTGTTTGGCAGGCCCGGGCTGGGGATTCGAACCCGCCACCTTAGGTGTATGTGGCTGGTGCCCTAGCCGCTTGAGCCACAGGCGCCAAGCCGTAAGTTGCTTTGAATTGTGTGATGCCAGGCACTATACCAAGGGCAATAAAGTGAGAGTATCTCTACAAAAAAAAAAAAAAAATCACATCAAAGTAAAATGATTACCCATCCTCACTGTACAGATAAGAAAACTTAAACAAAGAAAGGTTAACTTAGTTTAACTTGTTATACACTGAACCAAGATTCAAACCCAGGAAGTCTTGCTCTAGAACCTATAATCTTTTTTTCATTCATTCATTTTTGATAGGGTCTGGCTCTGTTGCCCAGGCTAAAGTGCAGTGGCATCATATCTCTATGCAACCTCAAACTCCTGTGCTCAAGAAATCCTCCAAACCCAGCCTCCTGAGTAGCTGCAATTATAGGTACATGTCACCATACGAAGCCAATTTTTTTTTTATTTTTTCCAGAGACCAGGTCTTGCTAAATTGCCCAGGCTCATCTCCAACTCCTGACCTCAATCTATCCTCCTGTCTCAGCCCCACGAAGTGCTAAAATTATAGGTATGAGCCACTGCACCTGGCCAAAAGCCCATACTCTTAACTACTACACTGTCCAATGCCTCTGTTGGTATACTCAGTATTCATGTATGAAAATGATAGGATTATATATAAAACAATAGCAAAGGACTGATGTATAATTCAATGGCTTTATTAAGACAGATCAAAATTTACCTGCTTCCCTTTGATGTGATCAGGCGACTTTAAGTGCTGCTGAACTGAACTGTGCAAAGCGGGGATATACACACTACAAGCACTGCAGTGAACAGTCTCTACTTTCATCATGTGATCATCTGCAGTGACACCTACAAAAGAAATCCAATTGTTAAAGAAATGACTCAAGTATTTCTGACCAAGGTTTTGCTAGTTTTTCCATGATTATTCATATCCCTTATTCCAAAAATAGGATTAGAGTATATAGGTTTATGTTGAGTTTTTCTGCAGTACCTCACAAATCTACATATATACATTTAAAAATACAGATTAAAATTATAATTACATTATACTTCATATTCATGCTAAAAAATCATACTCTGAAACTTACAAATCCATCCCTCAAAAAAACATAACGGAAAAAAATGTTGATTTTGTAAAATAAAAATTTCTATAATTATGAATATGGATAAGCAGGGAAAGGGGAAAAGATGGCAAAATTGGATTCATAAGGAAAAAATACATTTTAGAGCTTGAAACTGATGATTGGCGTTGATTACAGGTGAAGGTATAAATATTATATAAGGAAAAGGTGAAATGTGAGAGAAAGTGGGAACTTTCTGGGAATTGCAAATAATTCAGTACAGCTGGCACAGACTATAAAGAAAAGACCAAAGGTGACAACCAAAGAAAAAGAAAGGCCTAAATCAGTGATTTTCAACCACTGTGTTGCAGCATACTGGTTGGCATGCTATGAGAGATCTTATGTGTGCTGCAAACATTTTAAAGATCATTAATTATTTTCAAAAGACGCTCAAAGCACAGTAAATATGTTATTTTATTTTACTTTTTTTTAAAATCAACATAATTTAAGTGTGCCATGAGATAAAAAAGGTTGAAAGACACTAGCCTAGATCATGAAAAGCTTTGTGTGCCACACCTAGTAATCTGAATTTTATCCTATAGAAAATAGGGAGCCACTGAAAGTTTCTAAAGGAGTAAAATCATGTAGTAGAATTAAACATATAATAAAAGACTGAAAGAAGGCAAATTAGTCAAGAAATGCTACAATTGGCAAGAAAACAGGTAAGAATTTGAACAAATGCAGAATTTTAAAGAGAAGTAATAAAGAAGATTTGGCAAATATTTAAAATGGGACACAGTGTTACAGATATATAAAAGAAAAGTATTGAGGATAACTCTATACATCTAGCTTCTAGATGGTGGGGGTCCTTTTTCAAGATAAATGAAGTTGATAATTGCAAATTTTTGTTTAGTTTTCTTTGTGGGGTAGGGTATGCTCAAGATGATAATTTTTGGATATACTGATTTTGTGACTACTGTAGAGAGATATCAGCGTTAGATGTATGAGACAAGAGTTTAGAAGAGGGCTAGGCATGGTGGCTCACACCTATAATTCTAACACTCTGGGAAGCTGAGGAGGGCAGATCGCCTGAGCTCTTTAAGACCAGCCTGAGCTGGAGACTCTGTCTCTAAAAACAGTCCGGCATTGTGGCAGTGCCTGTAGTCCCAGCTAATCGGGAGGCTGAGATAAGAGAATCACTTGAGCCCAAGAGTTTGAGGTTGCTGTGAGCTATTGACACTACGATTCTCCACCAAAGGTAACAAAGTGAGATCCCCATCTCTAAAAAATAGCTGGGCACTATGGCAAGTGCCTGTAATCCCAGCTACTTGGGAGGCTGAGGCAAAAGGATCCCTTAAACCCAACAGTTTGAGGTTGATGTGAGCTA